>NC_084765.1:7457500-8657500 GCF_028858725.1 Colius striatus
CCAGTGCATTTTTTGAAGTTAAAACCTCATTGTTTTCTGTGTCTCTTGTCAAAAATACGAAGCTTTAATATGCCAGAGCCATCTTTTCAAATGGAAAGAAACATTTAGATTTTTTTTTTTCCTTTAGTCTTATCTTTTCCAGTGCTGTAGCTATTCCCCCTGGCAAGTTCCAGCTACATTCAAAATATTCAAATAATATTGTCTTATAACATTGCCCAGTCTCCTAGGTTTTTACTTATTTATAGGAAGAAATGTTTAAACGGTACTTAGAAGAAATAATTACACAGAGAGTACAAAATATATTTTGTATTGGTATTTCTTCCCTCCCTCCGACATGTTTTCATGCTATGGGTCAGGACTTAACAGCTCTCAAGAGTGTCTAGCTGAATAGCAGCAGGCTTCTAAATCTCAAATCAAGTGCTCTTCAAAGCACCTTACTTCTCTCAAGATAAAAAACTTGAGGCAGATTTTTCTCTCTGCCCTATTCATCAAGTATAGTCTACTGAATTGTTGACATTTCTAAACACTAAAGGGATTTTAAAGATCTTATTGCTCTAAAGAGACTTACTTGTAGTAGGGAATAAAGAAGTGAAATGAAAAAAAAAAAATACCGACACATGAAAAGTACAAAACTAAATAACTGCTGGAAACAGCTGAAAGCAAATAACTGTAATTTGACATACAGTTTCTGTACAAAACACATTTTTGATGTAGGAATCTTCTCAAATGTTCAGCCCTCCCCCCAACTTCCAAATAAATAGTAATGTTTATTTTAGTCTCAGTCACAAAAGCCCTCCATTTAATGTGATATCGGTTTCTGTCATTCGTATTTAATACATTTGTTTCAGTTTACACTGAGTCCAACTGTCTTAGATAGAGTCATGTAAAAAGGAATTCACATGACCTGTCTTTTAACCTTTCCCCAGCAACTTCTCATTCTGTGCTTCAACTTCCTTCAAAGCATTGGTTTGCCAAAGGGTAGTTAACACGACCAGCTGATCATCAAGGTGATTTTTTTATAAGCAATACCAATCACTGAGTAAAAATGTGCTAGAGTATATTCTCATACCAAAGCAGGTTGATCCAATATTACAGATATTAAATTACACTTGAGTGATTTCTGAAGCCTTAAGATTATTTGGTATTGATACTACAAAAGGCTTTGTTAGCTGGGGTTTTAAACTGTAGCCTTTGTGAGTCACAGGGGATTAATACTGAAAATAAGAGATATTAAAATATTAATTATATAATGTCTACCTGGGAGTTATGGGAACTGAACATGCTTCCTACATCAGTGCCAGTTTCAGAAACATTTTTTCTCTCTCTCTTCTGGCTTGGTTTTTGCCTTACCGTGGAGCATATGACAGTGGCATTTGCCATTGCAGAGCTGAAGTTTCTAGCTTGTGAAAAGCTGCAAACATAAACAAACTGGTCATCTGTTTAGCAGCCTGGGTTTGTAAATGTGAAGAATTTTGTAAACCAGCCATACATTTGTCTATCTAAACGATACTTGCTTTTTAAACAAGAGATCAGTAATAATAGTTTGCACTTACATAACACTATTTTAAATTGATTGAATAATTTATGTTTCTCTACACATAATAATCCTGCAAGACAGGCTCAGAAAATACCTGTTGCGAAGAACTTGTCCATGCATGAAAAGCCAAATAATAATAATTAAAACAAACAAACAAAAAAAAGGTAAAAAAGCTCCAGAAAATTAGTCTGCTTACATTGTTCCTGTCCCTAAAGCTTTACAAATTGTGCTAATTGTTGTGTTCTGGTCACGTAGTATGTTCCTGCACAAAGTTAAGGTGCTTTCCTGTTTCCAAAGCCCTCGTGCTGTCTGTGGGAGGGACTGATGGACTGCGGAGCACGGGGTAATGAGTCTTCCCTTTGGGCAGCGCGTGCTCCAGGTCTGAATGCCCAGAAATGCTTCACAGATGTGCTGGGCTGCCTAGCAATGGAAATTTTCTAGTTCTAGCTGACCTAAAAAAGTAAACAGACTACTGAGCATAGGACTGCTCCCAGTATAAAACAATACCCTCTCAGCAAGCATTTACATTTTGCCCCCTTACGTGTTCCTTCTTCATAACCAGTGACTTGCCAAATGTGTGACACTGGTGTCTTGAAACAGAGGCATTTAGAGACATACTGTATGCCTTTGCATTTATAGTTACAATATGTGTTTGTACACACAGCTTCTGCAACTGATGTATAGGAGGAAATCAGCATTGTCAATGCATACAAAACATAGAAAAGCTGCTGAGGCAGCATTGGAGCAGCAGTCCAATACTGGTCCAGAGTCTCAGAGCAGGTCTCATTTTTTCCTCTTCTTAGGAAAGCACTTCATTAAACTCTAAATTTCATGGGATCTGTAGAGACTAGTTACTTGAAATCAATGGAAGCCTGTATGCAATGTGTATTTTAGCAGTAGCTGGCAGAACTGTTCAGTTCATAAATCTGTGTACATTTCTGTTGTCTCTATTTTTTGAGTTGGCAAATCAGATATTGAAATGTACACGTAACAGAGACTTGCCAGTGCAAGTTACCTGTCTTGAAGCATCACTTTTCTATGAAGTGTTGAAATCTATCTGGACAATTTTATCAAGAGGCAGAATACATTTTATCAGTTATTTGTGGTGTTGTACACCCTCAGATAAAATGGTGGTTTTAAAATGAGTAGATTAATAACGAATTTTCTCAACTGTGACAAAATATTTCAACACAGACAAAAGATTGATAGATTGCAGTGAACTTTAACAGATAGCTTTGGATGCAAACTCAAATATTTGTCTGTTTTTCCAACTTAGCTGAAATTTTAGAGAGTGACAGTAACATTGCACTACATTGGACCTCATAGAACAGATGCTTCTGTCACCTCCTCCTCACTTACATGGCTTTTATTTGTACACAGAGTGTCTTGAATGTTTCTTAAGCTTCCCAGTATATATACCCAAGTTGTTGTAGAGCAGCGTGTGCATCTCCAACATTTCCAATAGCCATCTGTGGTTTGATATGAAATCAATGCTTGTTGCAGTGTCATTCAAAGAAAGAGGAAATATATTGGAGACACTGACTCAATGAGAAGCTTCATAAAGGTGTAGGACTGAATTCCTCTTCTTGACCTTTTACATTCCAAGTTAAGACTTTGGTTTAAGCTAGTTGTCCAGCTTTCTTGAGAAATCAGCAGAGATGGGCAAGCACTTGCAAGGATGATTCATCTCATTCTAAGTATATAATATGGTTTAGACTGAATGGCTGACTTGTAGACAGCTGCAATTAGATTGAATGAATCTGTCAGGGAAGAGAATGTGACATTAACATTTGCATCCATCCGATCTATCTTAGAATTACTCAGACTAGCATCATGGGTCCCACGCTCCTCTTACATAAGCTCAGGGAGAAGAAATTCAGCCAAAAGAACACAGCTACAGGAGAAAAGTTAGTCTGCTTGCTTTGGATATATATATGATACTATCAGACTCTTGAACTACTGTTTGAATTTATTTCCCTCCAGCATTTAGATAATGTATTCCAATCTCAACTATAACGTATCTAGATAATATATCTCCTCTTGCCCAGCATCTTTTCGTTTTTTCACTCCATCTTCAACTCTTTGTCATTCAGTTTCTTCCCCTATGCTTGTTCTCTTCCACTCGCCTTTCTATGCAATATTTTTTCAGTTAGGGGAAAAAAAGCAATAAAAAAGCTTTTGCATTAATGCAGTATTTATATATCATGACATGTCTCCTTCAGCCTGGATATTTTATCTTTCACTTCTTTCTTTTAACTGCTTTGTGCATTCAGACTGTAAAGTCTTCAGGACAGAAACAGGCTTTCAATATATGCTTGGTGAGAGTAGAATCAGTTAACATTACACTAATATGCTATGTAAGTATTTAGTACAGTTCTGGTTGTAAGATTACCATGTATTTCTCTGAATTTTGACTCAGATAGTTCAACAGCCGTAGCCTATAGCCATCACTGATTAATCCAGACCCCTTTGTAAAACAGGAGCTTTTTCATTACACAGGGACTACAGATAAAGCAGGGATTCATGTTACACAAACGTACAGAATTGAGTTTTATTAGGACAAATATCTCTGAAAGCTTTTCAGTTTGTACCAGCCAGTGTTGAAATAAACCAAGTTTTAAATTCAGACTCGGGAATTTAGATTTTAAGTACTTTGCTTAGTTTTCTATTCAGAGAACACAAACAGTACCATGTGGCATATCCAAATACGACAGCACGGATTGAATTGTCCTGGATGTTATCATATCACTTCTGTAAAGCTGATACACTGGAAAGCTGCACTGAAGAGGCACATATTGAGATTTGGCATTCTGAAACATAAACCAGCTTTTACAAAAATCTATCACAAAAGGAAGTGGGTTGATTAATGGTTCTTAATTTTGCCAGATGTCTTTAAAGTCACTGTTCAAATAATCTCTTTTTAGTATAAGAAACTGCAAATGAGGTGAAAGTTGCATTCTCCACGTGATGGAAAATGAGATTGTGTTCAAGTATTTGAAGTATTATCAGCTATATATAAAAATTATTTTCATGTTAGCAATGTGTCCATATACTAGCAATGTGACAGGGTTATGTAGGTAGAAGTATATTTCTCAGCTATTCTTAGTGGAAGCCTTCTCTCAACACCTGATGTTAACAATAATTAATTTTGATGGCTCAGATTATGCTTCAACTCTTAAAAAAAAGAAATTAGAAATGTGTATAGTAGATATGCTTATTTTAACATTGATTGATATAGTTGTGATTAGTTATAAGTCAGACTGTTACTTGAAAAGCAGAAAATTTTAGAATACTCTTTTGAAAAGCCACATATTTTGTCTTTATAATCAGTTTAGAAAATATACCTGTTGCTGTGATTTAAAAATGGTGATGTAGCATCTGTGAATACAGCAGAATATAGAACAAGAAGAAGCTGAATTAATGTCCATTATGCCAAAAAAATAATTATCAACAAGTTTATCTCCCAAATGTGTTAAAATACTGAGAAAATTGTAACATAGAATCATAGAATGGTAGGAGTTGGAAGGGACTTTTAGAGATCATTTAGTCCAACCCCCCTGCAGAAGCAAGTTCACCTAGATCAGGTCACATAGGAACGTGTCCAGGTGGGTCTTGAAGACCTCCAAGGAAGGAGACTCCACAACCCCTCTGGGCAGCCTGTGCCAGGGCTCCCTCACCTGAACAGTGAAATAGTTTTTTCTTATGTTTAAGTGGAACTTTTTATGTTCCAGCTTCATCCCATTACCCCTTGTCCTGTTGCTAGCTACTATAGAAAACAGGGATGTCCCAACCTCCTGACACCCACCCTTTAGATAGTTATAAATGTTAATAGATCTCCTCTCAGTCTCCTCTTCTCCAGACTAAACAGCCCCAGTTCCTCCAGCCTTTCCTCATATGAAAGATGTTCCAATCCCCTGATCATCTTGGTGGCCCTGCACTGGACTCTCTTGAGCTCAGGAGCCCAGAACTGGACAGTACTCCAGATGAGGCCTCACCAGGGCAGAGCAAAGGGAATGAATGGGAATGTAAGAAATTCGTAGTAAATGAGTTTTAAAATAGTTTGCCTAAGACCCAAATGCAGTGATGGAGGATAGTTTGGCATTATTCTCCTCATAAGAGAAATATTATAGATTGTGAGACACCATTCTGTCCACAAGACAAGTATTATGTATTGTGAGACACTATTACTATTTGTGAACCAAATTTCAGGACTGTCATATGATTTCTGCCTGTCACAGGTCTGGGCTGGTTGGAATGACTTTTCTAGTTCTTGCTGTGAGAGCTTGTAATATCTTCAGTGGTAAAAGGTTACTGTTTTGTTGTTGAGAAGGGAACTTACTTTAACTCAGAAGTATTTTTAGGTTTAATGGCATTAATAAGAATTTTATATGTTTTCATAGTAACACTGTAACATTTCTATGTGAACTGTTACAAAGTTATATTAATGTGATATGTCACTCCAGTAGACTACATACCATATAAAAGATAACTCAAACATGGCAAGAGAAGAAGACAAAGCTTGTAGTCACCTCCATGTCAAATATTTGAACAAACTCATCTCTCTAGAAACCAAGTTTCATATCTTGGTTTTACCAAGAAGACCAGTTAGTTACTGTGCTTGATGATGATCTATTAAGAAAGCAGTAAAGTCAATGCTTGACAAGGCTAAGATGCTACCAAAATATGTATCTCTTAAGGGGCTGGCAAGCATTTGGCAGCTACCTCAGTTACAAATGCAAGATGTGACCTATGGGGATGTCAAGTAAACCTATTCATTCAGGACCTTTTCTGCCACCTAAACAGATATATTGCAATGACCTTGAAGCTGTGGCTTAGGGCACCAAAGAGAATCAGTGCTAAGTGTTGCCATTGCCATGAAGATATACCCAATACCCCCGATGAGCTCAGCCACCACTATTAAATGCCTCCCCTGCTGCCCAAATTAGAAGAGCAAAGCAGAGCAGGTCCAGTGAAGGTAGCCAGGGTAATCTGGTGAGTGCCAGACCCATAGTTTTGAGGTAGGTTCACTCACTGTCAAGCTGACAATTCAGGGCAGCAGTTCAGGATCATGCCAGGATCAGCAGGCTCCACAGTCAAGCCCTAGAACAGCAGTAGCATAGGAAAATGGCCAGGGCCCAAGGAGAGAGCAGCTCCCCAGCAAAGCAGAGAGCGCCTGACAGGGCTTTGCCAACTCCTTGCACAGCTCTTTCTTCCCCAGCAACACAATTTGGGGGTGCACAGCTGCACTATGTCTCAGCCAGCCATGAGCACTGGCAGCTAAAGCCTCCCGTTTGGGACAGTCTTCCTCACTGCAAAGACAGAGAGAGCTCAGTGGCTCGGAAGTCATTTGGCACCCCTCCACTGGCTCCCTCTTTTCTTAAGATTTAACTAAGTTGCTTGTTTTCTTTTCCAAATGAAGGCTTCCATGTCCTTTTCAACAACTTTCCTGTGAGATCTTATTCATTATTAAGAAATCTTATTTCCAGTCAGATAATGGTGACAATCACTTGACAGTTTGGTAGTTTTCAGCCAAGTAACATGATTCTTTACTCAAGAGGAGGTTTTGTAAAGCAGCATTACTAACCTGCCAATTTCTCCTTAAAACCCACCTTTTTCATGATACCTACAAAAATTCTAAAGTCTCTTCCTAGGTACTGTGATAATAGAAATAATTACTAGCAATTATAAGTTGGGTAATAAAAAGACATAAAAGGGAAAAGGTAATGCAGGGGGTGCCTTATAGGCATCATAAGTAGAAGAGGGAACGGTGACAGGAACTCAGCCTCTGTACTGGACTCCATGAACTGTTGCTGTTCACTCTTGTGTGGGCTTTACGGAACGGCGAGAGTTCCGCTTCAAAGAGAAATAAGTAGGATATAAAGTTCCCCAAGTAGGAGTCTGCATCTGTCGTTTTCCCAGCATTCCTAAAATTCTTCTCCCCACCCCTCTCTTCCCCCTAAACCAAATCCCTTCAGCTTTGGTGGCTTCAGTCTTCATGAAGTTGTAGCAAATGGAACTAGAAGGGATCTAGAGAGGTCATTAACCCATCTCCCTGCCCCAAGGCAGGACTGCAGCCATAGCAGACTAATAATCTTTCTTTTCTTTTCAAAGATCAAAATAAATAGAGTTGTAAAGATTTATTTTTTTAAGTTTCATTTTGTATAGTGGTCAGTTCTTTACCATTATCTCTAGTAGCTCTGTGTTTAACCTGTCATTGGTTACTTAGGTTCAGACATAGAATTTTTACTTGATTTTGAACCCCTTTTGTAGTCAGTTAAAGCTGTATACTGTTTCTGTGCATTTTGTAGCTGATGTATAATCAACATCAGGAGAGATTATTAGCAAAACAGCTGGTCAATCCTTTTAATACATTGGAAAGTCTGTTTGTTATAATAAATATGTAAAACAATCCCCTTGATAGAATAAGCTACACCGGCAAAAGAACTGGTTGGGGTTTTTGTCTACTAGCTATTTCATTGGTTAAAAAAATAAACATCTCCAACCAAATGTACCAGCTCACTAGAAGTTCCTAGAATAGCCATGAGCTGGGTCTCAGTCTTACAAGGCAGACCAGTGTCAGAAAACTGGTGCTGTATTTGGTCCTCAGCTCTAGGATTGGACTGACTGCTCTGTGTCCCTTCTGGCCTGTCGTTTTACATATTCTTGTCTTCCACTTCTACTATTTTTTTTCTCTCCATTGAGAACAAATGAAGTAATTAGAAGTTTTCTTCAGGCAGAGGGCGGAGCAGAAGCTAAGTATGTAATAAGTTTTGTCTGAACTGTTTTCCTTTGTTAATGCATGCCCTAAAGCTGTGTGCTTATCTGGGTTCAGTGTAATTGTTCCTACCACTGCAAAGCTTTCAGCACCTACCTGAAACAGAGCAGGTGGGAAGCACCAGCACTCACATCATGCTCCTTCCCTAGCTATGCCTTGTACAGTAATAGCCTTCCTCTGTAGCCAGTGACTTCTTAATCGAGTGAATAAAGCTTAAAGTCTGATACTGAAGGTCCTAAGTGTAAACCTTTCTGACAGCCTGCATGGCCAGTGTATGACCATGTAAATAATATATGTGAATAGTGTATGATCATGTAATTAAACACACTATAATAATGCAAGTACACAATCAACTTTGCACAAAGGAAGTTTACTCTAGCGTTCCCTAGTTTTTGCACAGACAAACTTTACCCTTCTTTGATGCAATCTTGAAGACATTATCACAGGGAGGGGGATTAGAGGATCTTATCTTCACTTGCATATTTACTTTTTTCCAGACTCTGATCATTTTGCCTCCAAATAGTGTTGCCCTGCCAGCTTGCTTTAGGCTACAAGGATGTGTTTTGTGTTTATCCATATGCTGGAATTATTTTAGTGAAAAATCTTCAATTATTTAAATGAACAAACAAAAATGTGTAATTTTATGTCTAGCAATTATGCCAGGAATGTGTTTTTTTACCTGTTTTTTGCAGCAGGAGGTGAGCCACTGCCTGTGCCCATGCTCTGCTGGGAGGCACCAGGGCAGAGGAGAGGCACAGGGGCAGAAAGAGGGAATGGAAAGCAGTGGCAGGAGAAAGAAGGGCAGATCAAGAACAGGTGAGAAGAGGAGGAGGAAGACAAAATAAGGGATGAGGAAGGCAAGGAAGGCTGGCCTGGCACTGAATTTGGACCTGGACATTAGGAGTGGGAGAAGGAGATGGAATATGGACAAGAGAAACCCAGGACTGTCAGAAAGGGGAATGAAGAGCTTGGAAGCAGAACACTGAGACTGGCTGGGGCAGAGGCTGGGAAGTGCAGATAACAAGAGAAGGGGCTTTTTTGTCATGAAGACCAGTTGCAGGAGAGGAGGCCTGGACGATGATGACTGGGGTTGCAGATGTGAGCAAAATCAACCTGATTCTTATCACACTGATAAGAGAGACTGGAAGGAAATAGTGAAATGTCCAGCAGAAAACATTTTGTCCTAAACTAGAACTTTAAATGTGATTGTTTCTCTGTAGCCTGCAAATATGTGTGAAAATTCCTGATCATCCTGTAATGCTGGTGTTCAAAAAGGATCACAGCCTATTCATGCTATCACTTAACTGCCTTAGTTCAAATGACAGCAGTGTCCAAAACTAAAGGCCTGTTGCCTAACCTGTGCATGTCCATATAATGCTGTGCAATGAATTTCCAGTTTGTTTGTGGTTTAAAATTTTGACTATTTTAAAAAATATTTAATAGGATTCATATTTGCAGCCTTATTTATATTTTTAAGCTGTGCAGAGAACATGTAAGAAATGAAATGCCTATTCAGGCTTTATTGAGGGTAGCATCTGTGTGTGCTATGATTCAGATCTTAATGGCAGGATAATATTCAGTTGTTTTCAGAAGCCCTTCGTGGTGTTTATTGTTCAGAATACATCTGATCTGAGGATGGATGTGGCATATGCAGTGAAATATGCTTCTTGGAGAACCAGCAATTTGTTGTAATATTTGAAAATTGGGATAGTAGAGAAGACAAGGATTGCAGGAGGGATGGTCTCGTAATTAAGATGATTGAAGGATATCATGGAAGGTATGATATATCTCTGCCTATACCACTGAGCTTCTGTGTGATGATCTCACTTCAACCCAGCATTTTTGTTTCTGTACTGTTTGTTCTGTGTGTCTCGCTTTCTGAGTGCCTGAGTTGGGGTTCTTGACGAAACATTAAGCACTGACAGCTGCAAGTGAAGTTAGCACTGATCATGTGAAGTGCTGTACAATGCTAAACATTCTGGAAGTGCAAGTCCTAAATGCTCCAGACTATGTTTCTGAACCTTTTGCCATGTCTTTTATGTGCCTCAATTGCCTGTCCCTAAAATGGAGGCAACTTCGCTGCCTTATCTCGCGAGAATATTGGAAGAATAACACAGTTGGTATTGGTGAAGCATTCAAGTGCTCTGTGCTGACATGTGCTATTGAAAAGACATTCTGTCATGAGAACAAGGTTTGAATGGTGTACAGTAAATACATCACAAAAGTTCAGAGTAAACAGTGACAAGAAGAGAAAATACCAAGTAGCCGGTCATTAAATGAGCAGTGTGCATCCCCTTCACTGAGTAAGGTGAGGGAAAAAGAGTATAAGTGCATGTAACGAAACACTGTATCTTAACAAATATGTCTGTTAAAGCCTATTAAGTCCCACTATCCTGGCTGAGGATCTTTAGTTTTTACTTTTCATATCTGAGTCTTTGCCAATATCCATCTATTTGCTGGTTATAATTTCTATTAGCAAGCAAATACAGTGTTTACTGAGAGACTCTGTAAACATCCAAGATTTTTTTTTCCTTTTGACCACACTTTAAGTCCAGGCCGGTGTGGCAGGGTTTACAATTGTTCCCTCTGTGATAGCAGTTAGTCCTTGTGTGAGATGAGTTTGCTGAGTCTCAGTTCTGTTTGCTCTTCGTCACCTTGCTTGGAGTCCATTTGGCAGACTTAGCAAAAAGGTCAGTAATTGCAGAAGGAAAACAGTGGTACTATGTTTCCCCAGACTAAGCTGCCTCTACTGCTCCCGTATGAGGGCAGAGACATGCCAACAGTGAGTGGGAGAAGGTTGGACTAGTTCTCTTCCCAAATACCAGATACTCTGTACCCTGCTAGCAGAGTACTGTACACGTTTTTTTGAAAGAAAACATGGCTGAAAGATGTGTCAAGCACTCCCCTGCACTTCCCAGCCTTTCCTCATCCTTCAGTTTCCTGTGGTTACTTCCCCCCTCATACAATCCAAGCTGGACATTTGCTTTCCTAGAAAACGTTTTTCTTGTTTGTCAGCAGACAAAGAAGGTAGGCACATGCCATAGTTTGTGCTGTGTTGATGTAGAAATCATGATGTATACAGGAGGTGGGTTTTGATACATAAATTGTGCTTCATAAGCAAATTGCTATAAACAAATATACACTCTTCTCTTGTTTCAACACTGAGATACGTCATCTCATGTCAGCACAGGCTTTCCCACTCCACATGCATTGCTTTATGCATTTCCTGCCCCTGGAGAAGACAACTATCAAGCACATGTTTTTCTCCCTGCGCTGCCCGTGACCAGAAGTGGCCAGCAGTAGGAAGCACTTTGGAGCCTAATTGCACAATCTGAAAGCCAGCAGTCAGTCCACTGTAAACACAGATATTTCCTATGCTTTTTAATTGAATTCTTATCCTACAAAAGTGGCAAAGGTATTGATTAAAAGGCAGATATATTTCCATGTTGTGGTAAACGGAGAAACGTTGCAAAAGCAGAGATAGTCCACACAGCCTACTAATATAGTTTTGCAGCCATTACTGTTACCCTGTTCCCTTAAGAAGCATGTGCATTTTAAAGGAAGAGCTGCACAGTTTAGCCTTTACCTACTAAATCTTTCAAGAAATATGCTCCATCCATGATACCAGTTTCATAAATTAGTGCACTATGCAGAAGATGCTCAACTGTCTTGTCTGACCGGCTTTCAGTACCTCGCTGTGTCCAAAGGCGAGCCAGTAATTAACCAAGTAAAGCTTCAGTTTTACATTCACGTGACTTACTTTACAAAAGCAAAATGGTAATGTCATTTCTTCTATATATCTTCAGTGTAAAAGATCCTCAGAGGGAGAGTTGAAATGTTTTTGTCATGCTTGAAGCATACAGTTTATTATACAAGGACCATGTGCTTGTGGACAACTGTGTAACCTATGTCTCAGTTTTCTCATCTGTAAACTGAACATAATGCACAAGTGGCAAGAGATGGCAAGGTTTGATTAGCATGTATGATTGTCTTATACAAATGGAACTACTACAACTGCTTGTTTTTATTAACAACTCTCAGTAGAATGTGAGGAAGAAACATGTAGCAGAATAATGCTGCAGCCAGAGTGAGCCCTCTCCATCTTTCGACCATCATATGATTTATTTTCAGACGCTGTCACAAAGTATGCATGTTTGACATAAAACTGTGCTTACATTGTAATGCCATAGAAACCAAAGTATTTGATGCTGGGGTTGACATACAGGAAAAACACTTTGTTTTTTAAAGGAAAAATGACCATAGATATAACTATGTGCTTTCAGAAAAACTGGGTTCTTTTTAGAACATTTTCATGAGGAAAAAAATTTCCTCCAGTTTACAGAATCCAATATATTAAAAACATAGAAAACTGTTTCCAGGTCAGCCTAAAAGAGTGTCTGGGCAGTGGTTTATTTGTGTGAATAAACATAGATCAGTCAGGGAGTGCTGCATTTTGCAATACGCAATGGAAAAGACATTCTACTGCAATCATGCTTTTTTTTTTTCCTCCTTGTTTTTTCCTCTCTCTCTTTCTTCTCTCTCTCTCCCTCTCCCTCCTGAAAATCTCCTGCCACAGCGACTGCATTTGCCTCCAGACTTGTCAGACACAGTGAGCCGCACAAGCAAACAGAATCTGTCAGAATCCGCCAAACTGCTGAGCTCAGGATGTGGTGCTATGGCCATCGGCAAGAAGCACCTGGACTTCTAGTGATTTCTACTTAGCAGTTTCACTCAGATTTATGTGACACTCTAATTATGAGTGTTAATGACTTATATAAATATTTTTCTTAATGATTTGACCCAGCAGTCTTTAAAAATACATGTTATCATATGGTGCCTTTTGTGTGTGTGTGTGTGTTCTGGTTTCTTTATACCAATTTGGGGCTTGTTTAGATTTTGCTTTTTGTTAAACCTTCTGTTAATGTTGGGTCCTTGGGTCTTGCCATTGTTCTGCTCGTCTGAAAAGAGACAGTATTTTATTCCTTTCCTTAAAATATAAAATCTACTCCTACACTTTAATTCCTGTATGGGTTTTTTACAACAAAAATTAAGGGATATTTTTCCCAATGGATTTTTTTTATATGTGCATTTAATATTTTGTATGAATAATAAGTTAAGTTGGATGCTTTATTGAAATAAAGGAATGAAACCAAACAATTCATTGTCATGTGTGATTCCAAAAGTCAACTACATAGTTACGGGTTTAAAAGCATTAATTTTTGGAGCTGAAATACCAATCTTAAATTTCGGGACATATTTTTAATAGTTTATTAAATATGTAATAATAAATTTAATAAATATACAAGACAGTTTGTAATCCAATATGACTGGAATTAAGAATGGTTGGGTTTTTAATCATAATATATTCTAAATAATTACTTTGCCTTATGGCTTACTATATGAATTAAAAGGCACTGGAATAGAATTTACTAACCATAAAGAAAATAATTGATTTCCTTATGTAGTTCAAAACAGTGATCCTAAACAACTGAAGTCAGCGCTATGAAATTATGTCAACAGACATAATTCAAGATTGAAATTCAAACCGACAGCTACATTAATGCTAGAAAACCAGAAGAGTGCAGTTGAGCTCGGGGAAGGATATCACAGCATGCTGGTCTAAAGGAGGGCAGAATATACAAGTAATTCAGGCTCCTCTATCCTCAGATATACAATTTGTGAACTTCTAACCATTTGGTATGTATCTCTCTGTTTAGCTCATCAAACGAAGGAATGGTAAGGCAAAGCTGACCTGTAAATTAAAGTGGTTTGAATTCCCTCTTCTGAGGCTGACTTCCATTTTGAAAGGTAATATCTTCTTCTCCACAGAACTTCCAAGCCACCCAGCTGTAAGATTGCATTAGTTTCATAATTTAGTCTTTATAATAGTATATTACATGGCTGGAGTGAAATTGACTCTTCAAAGAACATGTTACTACGATGCAATAATGGTAACTTATGTTGCTGGGTTTGGAAGGAAGAGTTGGTTAAGTGGTTTGCTTTTCTTTCCTGCAATCCAGGTTCTACTTTATTTTCTTTTCTTGACAACGCTGTGTAAAACAAAGACATAGCTTTTAAAACTGTCTAACTGATATGATGAATGTCAATCACTTAAAAAACTCCACTGTAGCATAAACACATACTGTATACAGCTTTTATTCTGAATTAGAATAATTGAATCAATGACAGTGATTTGCCAGGATGTCAAATCTATCCATCATATCCTGTCACTACCAGTTTATTTTTTGTGATCAAAATCAAAAAGACTACTATTTTGTCATCAGCTATTTCATTAGTGGTAACAATCGGGTTTTCTCTTCTATATTTTTTAGATATGCCTGTTGTATTTTTTTATTTCTAAAGACACAAATCCTTTTAAAATCTTTTCAAAATAAAGTTTCAGAACTGAACTGTCAATTTAATAAAGCAAAAAGACATCTACTTTCCCATGCCAATATATTTAAAATATTATCATTGATGTCTCAAACAGTTTTTTTTTTTTCTTTTAGTATTATGTGTACCATTGAATGGAAGCTCCTGTTAGGTATTGAATGGTGCCTTTTGAAAGTGTGAAATAATTTAAATGCTTAGGCTAAAGTGAATTTTAAGAAAGGTGAAGTTTTGCATGGTATGTCTCTTTAAGATAAATAACATAAAATTGATCTTTCTTTGTGAAATATAAAGTCACAAGACACAGAAATCACTGTCAACATACTTAAATAGGTCATTGATTTAACATACAGGGGAGAAAATATCATGACAGTCACGGTCAACTCCTAGTTAATGTATTAACTGAAAGTCATTAGCGAGTGGCACATCTGTGCCATGTATGTATGTGAGTATATGTGTGTCCTATGCATTTATGGCTTCCATTTCAAAAACTTCAGTAGGTCCAAATTAAAGCTGAAAAATATTTTTAATATTAAAGAGAACTTCTCCTGAAAATCTGGATTAATTTTCTTTTTTTCTGAGTCACTGAGCATGCTTTGGAAAATAACAGAGCATACAGATGTACAGTGTTCTTCACCTAAGGCAAAAGCATGGAGCAAAATTTATCTTCTTTCTTCTGAAATACTGTATCAGTTACAACAGCCTACAACAGTGACTTGGCTGATGCAGTAAACTGATAAGTGAATAATGCTATGTATGTACTGCCTGATAATGAGACATATAGCAAACAAAGTGTGGGTTTCATTTATTGCATCAAAAGTGATTTTGACTTGGGAAGCAGAAGTGTCTATGTGGTAATTTTCTGAGACTTTTCCTCATAACCAGTCCATGACTGTCAAACTCCAGTGTACAAAACATCCTCCACATCTTTCTTCTCTTGATTTGAAGACAAATATTTAATTAAGGGATTCAGCCGAGGTGATCGAGGAATGGGTGTTTTGACAGGGTGTTGCAGTATGCTACCAGCTTAGCTTTGCATCTTCAGAGCCCTAGTATTGGCTTGGATGGAAAATCTGAGCAATCCTTACTTGTGCTCAGTGGGCTCTTTCTGCAGAGATTGCAGTTTGTTGTTTGTTGCAATTTTTTTTAAAGTAGAACTTCCTGCTTTTTAGCTGGCTACAAAGTGAAACCACCAAACTGCAGGGAAACAATAGACTGATCCCAATGTAGACATTCCCAATTCAGCACAAGAACCTGATCTTTACAGAATTGTGACACACAGTCAAGAAAGCAGTAATGAAATTTAAAATATTATGTCTTTGATATGTCAAACAAGAATTCTTTATGTAATTTCTGTTGTGTCAAGGTTTTCAAAATATAAGTATTTAGAACATGAGGAGAATATTATGATGGATTAAGTCTTTTTCTATGTTTGTAAAGAAATTTCAAAAGCAATTTAAAGGATGCAGCTGAATTCAATTTTCTGTAACAGTAGCTGCAAGCATCTGAATATGGGCATTCAGCTACTTGAGTTTTCATACATATGGTAGAATGCCACTGGTTTCATCTTTAAATTTAATATAGAATACTGATGTCATTCCAAACACTGCTTTTGGGGAAAGTATAAAAGTCTAATAATAAAAATCATTCTTTATGCCAATACTGCAAACTATTCATCAAGTTTTTCTGAAACCCCAAGGCTGTAACTTACAAAGTACACACATTTTTAAAGATGTGTGTTATTATACAAACAAACACAGAGGCACACATATCAAACCAATGTTTCTCCAGAATCACATGTTAGAAATTTAATAAAGTATTCTCCTTTTGCCTGTGCTGAAGAAGCATCATCCATAACTACAGAGCCTAACAAAAAGAGCAAAGAGGGTTTTATGCCTTTAAGAGGTGGTGGAAGCAAGTACTATCCCCCATGACATCTCTCGGGGGTTTTCTTTTCTCTTGTGAGCTACCTGAGTGCAAGGCCTACATTTCTTTTTTCTTTTAATCACACTGAGCACATGATGATGCTTGTTTAATAATAAATGTACCCAGGTAGAAAAAAAAAGAATGAAAGTGAATCTTCTTCATCTTAAGAAAAAATACAGCTCAAATGGAGGGAAAAAAAACACCAAAAAAACCCCACAAGAATTCCACCACAATTTTTCCTTTTCAGTTTCTAGTATAATATAAGCAAAGGGTAGACTCTTCTTGGTTTTCCTAAAAATGGATCATGACTATAGTGGATGCCTACATCTGTATTTCAGTTTCTGAAACAGATTTTTCAGGATTGTGGTGCATCAAACATCCAGGAGCATCTCCTGAAAACTCAACTCATTCTTTAAACTGTGCCTTTAAAGAATTTTGAAAGTTATTAGGCACATCACATTGATTTACAGACCTTCTGTTCATATCAAAACTATGACATCTTTAGTGCTTTGCTCTGGAGCTTAATCTAAAAGGAAAAAAAGCCAAAAACTTCCAGAGAAATCAATGATGATTTTCACCAGGATCAAGCTGGTAGGGTTATGTCCAGTGGGTCTGTTTTAAAATGTTAGTAGATCTAGAGAATAGACCTAGATAATCTGTAGCTGCATATTCCTCTATTTTAAAAAATGTATTTTAATGTCTTCTGGCATTGAAGGTAAATCTTAAATAAAAAATGTGGCAAGAATCAAAATTTAAAGTCTTCATTATGCTGTCAGAATCTGAGTCTGAAAGTTCATGCTCTCAGAATGATCTCTGCACTTACTGTGTCAGAGGTATTCTCTTAAAAGTCTTGAAACGGGTGAATTTTGGTGCACTTCAGACACTTTATTTGAAGTCTAGGGAATTACACTAAAGAAAGCCCTCACTGATATCTCATGGAGATAGTCTTAGAGAAGAACAGAAATGAAGTCTGCCTTGGGTTAAGATATGAAATCAAGCAGTTTTCAGTGCCAGTATTTTGGGAAAGCATATTGTGTGTAGACAAAGCTGTAAACTTGCTTAAAATATGTTGCTTCGGTGAGACTTTTCTGCAGTTCTTGGTATATATGTATATTATCAAAGTATCTGCTCATAGACCAGGACTGTTTTGTGCAGGGCATCATTCTTGGCCTGGGACTTGCACCACTGCAAGACAAATTTGCTTTCCTAACCTATTTTTTTCCTGACTGATTTTCTGACCAGGAATTGTTCTAGCAAGACTTGATGCCAGTTCTAGACTTATCATCCTCAGCTAATAGCTATAGCTGGAGACTGCAGCTCCAACCCTTGATCCTGACATGAGAAGTTTTAATGGGTTCATTTCCTCTCTGGGCACATTTCACATCTGTATAGATCCAGCAGATGAACTGGTCAGACAAAAGATGTACATTTGCTAGTCATCGTGTATAACGAAACTCCTGCCACCAGCGTGGCCCTTCACTTGGAAAAGCTAAACTAATGAGTAAAGCTGAACTCAAGACCAGATGGAGAGTGACAGGTGGAGGAAAGCATTTGGAAGAATTCTCCGGTATGGAAAAATCTCTATTTATGGTATTTCCCAGCATCTAGGATAGCTCAGCAGTTTTGGGAAATTGCTTGAGAAGGAGTTTGACAGTACAGTTTTGGAGATGGCAGAACAGCAAGTCCATCTGTATGGGAGACAGAGCCTTCCTAGGAGCCACCTCAATACTGAGAGGTTCTTCCCAACTAGCAAACAGCCATAGATACGGAGCAACAATACACTGGCTTCAGACAAGCAAACAAAACTTTATCACAACAGAACACTGGGAAGGAGGACGGAAGCACAAGTGGTATGTTAGGTTGGCACAATTACTTCATGCCTGATGGAGACTACAGCAGGTAGACACAGTGAAAGAATATATGCAAGGGGGCAGAACAGGGAGTTCATTTTGCAGACCTTACCCATGAAATTTTAAATATGTCCTTGCCCAAACAGGTGTCAATCGACAACAGTTCACACAGAGCAACCGAATTGTAACTCAGAAAATCAACAGATTCAACAGTTTAGTTTCAGTAAGAATCTATGGGGTTTGAATGCATTTGTTGTGAAGTAACAAGGTTGATTTAAATTCAGAGGAGCCAAAGCAGACAACTTGCTTCTTTAAAAGAAAAAGGACTGAGTTTCTATTTAATCCGGTCTGACAGAAGGAGTTTTAAAAATAAATAAACCCTCCCCTGCAGTATTTGAAACACAACGCTGCAGACTACAGACCCTGAATATGAATCCAACTTTGCAAAGAGAAATGGAAAGGCTAAAACATAAAGAATTACACAGAGAAATATATTTTTCTTCACTTGTGATAAGTTAATATGTTTATTGTAACAACCTGAAGATGTTTACCTGTTGTAAGCAGTTCCATATAAATCAAAGTCCTCCTGTTGCCCTGTATGTAATTTCTGTGGAATAACTGTTCATAAATTTCTCAAAATCCATTGGCATAGGATTGACCTGAAGGAGGTTATCTGTGAACCTTCAGTGTCCTCTGGTGCAGCTGGAAAAGCTGGTATGTCCCAGGAGAGAAAGAACAGCAATTTGCAACCCTCACCGATTTTAGCTGCTGGAGTGTACGTGAGGTCTGTCAGGTGCCTGGAGGCAATTGCAGCCTCTGCTGGAGAATTTCATGCAGCTTACAGCTCCTGTCAGGCACCTGAAGGTAACGAGGATTCTCCTGGGTCACTCACAAAACCTCTGCTCACCATCTGGCCCAGCTGCAATTCAACTTAGGAGGTCAGGCTCTAGCATCTGAGAATCTATAGACTTCTACCAGCCTAGCAAAAACAGCAAAGCAGCTCCAGCACACAGCCCACCAGCATCAGACACAGGTCTTTCACCCTCAGCCCCTTCAAAATTATGCTCATCTCTCCAGGGATATAACCTAGAAGGAGGAAGGGAACAGTACAGAAGGCCCTGAAATTCAGTGTGTTAGAAACATAGTCATTGCAGGTTCACAGTGAGGCTTAAGGGAAAGCAGGTTTGGTGGGGACTTTTCTCTAAAGAGCCGTCCTCAAAAGAAACAACACGGATTCTGGCAGGTGGAGGTTTCATGACAATCTGTCACACATGTCAGCTGTACATGTTACAAGGCTGATCAAATGGATTAATTCCTTTGAGGTTTCATTTCTGCAGCCCCTACAGAATCCACTATTGAAAACTATGTTTGGATAGTGTTATCCTAAGTAAACTACCCTAAATAGTGTCTGCTGATAGCTTGTTTTTTTTCTTTCTTTACCTCTAAGAGAATAGTAGGGGAGGAATTAATTTAAAATATGTTCTAAAGCAAGGAACTTGCCAACCTGGCTCCTACCCAAACTCTACTATCTTTACTACCACACGTCTCACACTGATTGCTCCGTCCTGTATTTTCTGTAAAAGCTACTAAACAGAGAATATGTGAGAGACTCGCCTTACATCATTCTCCAGCAGTAATCCAAAAGGAGCTATATTCCATGCTTTGTTTTCCACCCAAAGAGGAGGAACGTTTCTTCTGCCTCTGCAGGGCAGGGGCTCTGGGAGTCCCTGCACACTTCAGCCAGAGACATGCTCCCACAACTGCCTTCTCTCTGCAGCAAGACACACAAATACTCACCATCTGAACAAGCCCCAACAGCCATCGCAGACTCTACTCTCACACGTGTAATTCATACACCTGTTTCTAATGGGGATGGAGGGGGAAGTGTGTATTTGGGTACCAGTCACACTTTTGATTAGAAACAGGGCTGCAGGAGCTCATTAAGCAAGCAGGTGTCATGTCAAAGAAGAGTTATTTAAGAAGAAGATGCTGCACCATTCCCAAAGCAGAAGAGCCTTAGCTGCATGTGGAGCAATACTTGATGGCTGAGAACAAGAGCAAATGGAAACAAACTGAAAAAAAAAAAAGAAAAAAGAATTATACCTTTTCAGTTTTCCTAGTGATGTTTGTGTCATGGAGATGCAGAGTAAATGTAAACCTTAGCATAACTCTAAAACTGCATGTTACCCAGAGAAAATTAAATAATGAAATAATGTACTTTAGTCAGTCATACCAGAAAAATCAATTACAAATGGAAAACAAACAAAAACAGTGACAACAACAACAAAAGCCAGATACCTTTGGCCATGGAAAGCGAATAAACTAAGACTACCAATGTCTGGAAAGCCTCGGGGAGGTGATGTGTGCTATCAGTCCCAGGTTGTTCTTTGCAGTTGTAATCTTGTTCCCGAAGCTAAATCCCCTGTTAGGCTGCCTAAAATAAACCAGCTTACGGGCGTATTTTGCTCATTTCATAAATAAAAACCTAGCTAAAAAGAAGTGGGGAAATTGCCTTTCTGTGTTACAGCCTGGGTGAGAAAGCAGCTCTTTCTGTCTCCTGGAGCAGGGCACATGCTGTCTCGTGCTTACCTTTTAAAGACAATTTAAACCAAGATCTGCACGGTGTGAGGCAATTCCAACACGTATGTCACCACATGCATGTCTGCTTCGCCATCAGCATGTATGGCTTATCATCTGTCTGCTCTGAACAATAACTGTTAGGTTAGCAGCCTTTTCACTTGTAAATGTAAATATTGTATCTAGAACACAATATTTGAAACACAAAATACAGTGTTATTAAGACAACACTCACACATCAATTCTTGTGTGACTATAATTTGTGAAATGCCTTAGGAGGGGCTTAGAAATAAAGTATAAGGTGTTATTATGAAATACATTTTAACCAAATGCACAGAAATGTCTCCTTCTTATTGAATTCAGTAGCAAAATTCCCACTAATTTCAGCGGTAAAAAGAGAAGACCCTTGGAAATTGCTGTGTTACACAGAGCAAGATGTTACAGCAGATTTTAGTCTTTGTAATACAACTCTAAAGTAAGACAGAGGGTGAAAAGGGGTATTAGAGGCTGTTCAGAGCATGCTGGAGATTTTCTTTTCCCACATCTGCAGCTGGTATCAGTGTCTCATGAGGCAGCACATCCACACACAGCCACACACATCCCCCTTGCCCATTGGCAGTGGTGCTTGGAGGCAGGTTGGGCTGTTCCAGGGCCTCACCAGGCCCACAGCGAACAACCAGATGCTGACACTGGTGCTTGGGCACAGGAGCCCCTGCACACTCAGCCCTGCACCCCAGCCAGTCCTGGGGAAAAGGCTCCTGATGGGGCTGTGGACACAACAGGCAGTGCAAGGCTGCCTGTAACCCGCTGAGCCCCCAGCAGCTCTTCAAGCAATGCTCTGGGGACCAAATGCCGTAACCTCTTCCTGATGTGCAGCCAGCCAGGGACCTCCTTCCATAGGGCACAACAACAAACCAGTCAGCCAGAAATGTCTCCTCTCTTCTACAGCTAGCTAGGCTGTCACCAAAATAAGCTCAAGGTTCATCCACCCATGCAACTGCTTTATAGTGTTGCTGTGACTGCAGAGGTGCAGGGCTGTAGCCCCACACAGCCTGACCTGAGAGAGGCTTCCAAAGGGACAGAGAGGGCTAGCAATGGCTCCATGCAGCTGGACCGCAGGCAGTGGAGCTGCACGCCGGGAAAACCCAGGAAGGGCAAGGAAGAGCTGCGGGGATGAGCCTCTGCCCACGTATCAGTATCTGCAGTAACAGCAACCACAGCACAAAAGATCTCGGGTGGGGGAGGAAGGGATGGGAAAGGAGGGTCATTTCCTTTCCTGGTTGAGCAGAAGTTGGCATTTAGATAAAAAACTACATTAGTAGGTATAAACAAGCTAAGTGGCTATATAAATGCTGGGTTTGTACCTGTAAGTAATTGTTCCCCAAATTGATTTAGCTGTGCGAGAAGGGACCTGCCTGTTGTGGTGTTTAATGCAATCTATCCGTATTGTATAAATATATAATATGCATCTGCTTGTCTGATAAAATATATATTAAAAAAAACCCATATTTCATTTATATTTGCCAAGGAATGGTTTCCAGATAATTCAAACCACTAAATGCTCGTATAACAAATAGACTTACAATTGACTAGTATCAATTAAAAAAGAGCTTAATCTAATGTTTTTACACATTTTTGCTTGCTTTGGACTTTTGATTTTATTAACTATCATCTCATACTTTGAACAAAACTGCTCTTTGTCCCTACAGGATTTGGAGTTTACGTGCATTTAATCTCATCTGCAGCACTGCAGCTACCTCAGCACAACTCTGCTATTCCAAGTTTACAGTGAAGTGTTATCTGCAGTCACAAATATGGCAAAAGGAAAGCATAACCAGCTTAGATATTATCTTGGCTTTACAAAGGCTGCATGTGATGTCTGTGCTTTGACTCAAAACTCCCCGCACATTGGCTTTTTAATCATGAGATCCCTTTTTCAGTACAGCATCACAAGTAACAACTGCACCACAATGAGCCAGTTTCACAGATATGGGAATGTTTAGATTTCCCTGCCAGTGACTAAAGGCCTTTAGCTTTCACTAGCCAGTCCCAGCTCGCATTGTTGTTGCCTGTTGATTTGTCTTCTCTCATTATTCCTTGACATGCAGCTCTCCACCCACGCCCACACTAACAACCCTCACACAAAGCGCATTGAGGTATTAACCAGGTTACAAGTTCAATGGAAAATTACACTAAGATTGGGCTGTGTGGCAATATAAAGGGATGGTATTCACTCTCCCAAAGAGCCTGTTAAAAACACAGCTGGTTTGGGTTTTTTTCCTTTTTAAGCATCCTAACAAAAACAATTTTTAGAAGTCGGGAATGTATATTTTTGTGTGTGTGTGTGTGTGTGTGTGTGTGTGTCTATACATACCCTACATATAATTACAGCAGACATAGGCACGCATTGCATCTCCACCACTGACTGGTACGATGCAAACTCCCCGCTGGAAATGCTGCTGGATTCTGGAGTTCGTTTAGAGTATCCCCAGAAATCCGAGCTAAATAAACAACCTCCTCCTGCTCTCAGCTGCAATTAGATACATGAACCTATCTTCTTTTTGTTAGCCCAAATTACAGGCTGGTGGAAGGACTCGAAAGTCTGTAAAAACATTTCTTAAGGATCCCTCCTTACTGAAAACTGAAAATAAGTTCAAAGTAAAACTTAATGAGATTAACCTAACACAGTAACAAAAGTTGCAACACCACACTATAAGGTTAAAAAGAAAATAGTATAATAAAGGAAATACAAAGGCTTTGGCATGGTTTTTACAATCAACAATGGTTAATTTTGATATGTAGTTGTGAACAACTTCAAAACACTTAAGTTTAAAACTCTTGCAAGCACTTTTAATTGATTAGGAATGAATTCTAGATGCACAAAAATGATTGGACTGTGAACAGTAGTACAACTATATCTAAGAACAATTAACTCTTGCTGACCAAAAAGAAATGTATGATGCATGAAAATGTGTATAAAACATCTATAGAATATTCTTGTCAAATATAAATGAAATTAACTTTATTATAGAAATCATTCTGGGAGATTTCTAGGGAAGACAAATACTTACATTTCGACATAAAACAAATTGGATTATATCGAAGACACAATCTACCTTTAATCTATCAAACTCTTTTCTTCATTGAAGTTCTCTCTTAACCCCTGTTTGCACATAGCTTCAGCCGTTAACAACCTTTGGAAATACCAACAGATAGTTTTCTTACATAAATCTAGTGCGTATTGTTCCAGGTTTAATTATATGCAATGGAATGATACAAACTTGGAACATCAATCCATAATCTATGAACAGATTGGTAGAAGTATTCGATATATCTTGATAAAACTCTTAAATTCGTGGCAAAGCTTGTTGATCATGGCTTCTTTTTTGGTTTTTTTTTCTCCTTTTTTTTTTTTAAACAACTTCATGACCAACACAGATCAAACATCCATCCAGTCTACATTGTTCTTTTTGTTGGGTTTTTTTTTCATTATAACATACAAATGCCCATTTACAAATAATACACCAAAATGAATAAAAGTTTGGATACCAAAATGAAGATTTGTTCCGACTGATATAATGCCTTCAGTGTACAAAGGTCCATGTGAAAGTCTTTTCCATGTGTTACAGCGTAGGGCACAGCTGCAGTACAGAAGTACTCTGAGAGCCATTTTTCCTTTATAAAATACTGCTGAACATCCAACTGTTGTCCATATAGTCATTTGTGGGATTAACACATGTTTTACTGTAATCTTGGCCAGTATTGAGACATATCAGGTTCACTGCCAGGAACTTGAACTGGAACTGACACTCCAGGGGAAATGAGACCTGAAAATTGAGGGGGAAAATGGACATTTTAGTTTTTCTATGCATAGCACAATTTTTGTTAAACAGTTTCACAGATTTGTGCTTGTATTCCAGTAAGTATTAAATCTCACTGTCCACCAGCCTGCACTAATGGGGGGGGGGGGGTCCTTTTTTAAAAGCCTATGCACATCTCACTGATTTGTTGTTATAAATAAACTGTCATGCTTTGAGATAAATGCCAGAGCCTCAGCTCATTTGGATCAGTTGGGAATGCAACCCAAAATACACTGAACATTTTTGTTCTTTTAAAAGCCGTCTGGCTTGCTCCTGCTCTTGCCAATATGCTTTTTTACCCTGTTTTGCTTTCTTATGCATAGGTTATCTGCCTGTATTTCTACAGGCTACCTGCCATTTTGATAACTTTGAATTTTTAGGGAAAAAAATAGCCTCAGTCATAGACTTGGTAAAAACACACCCAGTCCTGCAAACACTTTCACGTACACTTAACATCACAGTGTGAGTGTCTCCACTACAATTTAATGGTGAAATAAATGCTGCTTTTGAAATTAACTATACAGTGAAAACTTTGTGGGATAGGGGCCTCACCAAAGAGCTTTCCCCCTGTACTGCTGTTCAAACACTGCCTCTGTTAATCATCTACCCCTACAGCAGCAGCAGCTTAAAAATCAGACTTTCTACCCCAGCCTGTTGATGTTTTACATTTTCCTCTGCCCAGAAGCTACTAAACCCAACAGAGAGACCTCTCCCAGTGATGGAGAGGAGAGTTCTCCCGGTGAACACATGAAAAAGCAGGTGGCTGGAGCAAGGAAGTGGCGAATGAAAGAAAGACGGGAGGAGCACAGGGCCACTCACCTGTGGAAGTGGTGCCAGAGGTGCCCATCGGCTGGCTGTTCATGTGTGTCTGCATGTGAGGAGGGGTGTATGTATCATAGCTCCGTCCATTCACCGATGGACTGGTGGGCAGCATGCAAGAGTAGGAGGAGGTCTGGCTGGGTACGGGGGGCTATGGGAGCAAAGGACAAAACAGAGTTAAATATCAAACAAAGTAAATAAAGTGTCTCACTCTTCTGGATGGCTGTACCAGCCCTCAGAAGCAACATGCACAACTGAAAACAAGCTTCAACTTCAAATTCAGGGACCCAGATGTAAAGAGCTATTTAGGAGCTCAACCAAGCAACCTCTTCCCAGAGGTTTTTTGCTCTACAAGAACAGTATGGATGCTCAGTGGTGACTTTTCCAATGTGCTTGATGAGCAAATCCATGCATCTAGATCCTAACCAAGGTTCTACATACCTAAGCCCAGGAGCCAAAGCCCTTGAGAGGAAAGATGTCTCCTGCCATTTGCAGCCATGGAGAGCAGGGCTGGCATCTTATCTCACATTTAGTGGTGTAACTAAAAACAAATGGTAATGGAACTAAAAATTACTCCACTGAGGCACATGAGCTAGTCCCTCATTTGTGAGCCTGTTGCACATACACACAGATGATGTACGGATTTGGGGTGACTGTGTGTGTTGATCCCCTTTCAAAGCCTTGGTCACCCCAAATCCATGCTAGCAGCATCCCAAGAGACCAGACATCTCTATTTACCTAAACTCCAACTCCCTAAAACCTCATCTGCCAGAGGGAAGAGCAGTTGAGGGCAGGAGACAAGTGGCGTGGTGCTAGGAAGGGACAGAGCAGGAGCACCTCCCACTTCGGGGTGCTGTGGAGTGGGGACCTGTGCAGCCCCAACAAGGGAAGACAGCAGGGGAGTGGGGAGCAGAATAAATAATTCCCACTCTGAGCACACGACTCTCAACATGTCTATACGTATTTCCTCCATCTCTGAAAACATCACCAGCCCCTCTCGCTAAGCACACACACTGTGCTCTGGGAGAAGCAGCAACACACCACACATCTGAAGGGAGATGCCAACAGTTCAGCTGCCAAACCTCCCGCACCAACATCTCATGGTGACCACGTAGGCAGGACTTTCCAGAGCAGCTCCTGTGCCAGGTCCCTGCCCAGGTGCCCAGCAGTGAATCAGGGGCCTCCTGCTTTCCCAAGGGTCCCCTCCCCAATCAGTCTTTTGATCTTTTGTCATTTGCTTTCAGCCCACTGCCGGGAACGGTGCCTCCAACATCACAAAGTAGAGACTCAGCCAACATCATTTCTCTCCACAGACTTCTTGTGAGACTCTAACTTTATTTGGTTAATTTTGGTTCAGCAATTAGTAACATAGTAATTGCTGCGACGAAGGAGTCAGGCGCTCTAATCTGCTCGCCTGTCTCCAGCAGTGGTCAATGCTGTGTGCCCCAGACAAAGCTGTAAAACTCCCATAATTGGCCAGCACCTTCCTAGGCCAACCCCACCATTAAAAAAGGAGGAATTTTGCATCTGAAAGGTCTATAGAAACAGACCCCAAAGGAATAGATTTCTTCCTAACCCAGCTGGTGATCAGCTAATGCTTTCAGGCATGAGGATTGACAGCTCTTGCAATTCTGGCTTAGCTGGCATAACCACTGATGCTAATCACATCCTTCCCTTTCTCAGGTGTTCCTAATGTGCTACCACCACATTACCTACACCAAGAAAGTCGGATCCCTCTGGCAGCTTATTCAGGCAGCAGTTTTCACAATACTGCATCAGTGAGTTCCATAGGTTAACCACAGCGTTGATTAGGGTTTGTTTCTTTCTTTTCCAAAAAGAGACTCTTCATCCCAAATTTGTTGCCTTGTAAACACGAGGACCTCTCTTTTTTAAAACTCAGGAAAAGTGATTTTTGAGAACTGGGCCTTACAGTGCCTTTTCCCTTGTGATTCTCCCAAATAGGGCATCTTTGAGATGCCAGGGAAGCCTTTGGTGCTTGTTTCCCCGCAAAGTAGTCCTGCCAAGGAAGGGCCCCCTCCCCTAGACTCCCACACACCCTCCAGGGAACACCGAGCCCCGAGGGAGCATCGTGCCATGGTGGTGGCAGCGGACTCACTTGCATAGGCAGGTTGTTGGCCATGGTGAAGCTGGGCATGGGTGGCAGCGCACTGTACGTGTTTGTGAGCGCCGTGTCTGTTCTGCCCAACATGGAACCTGATGTGAAAGAGGAAACTATAATAGAATAGACAAATAACGAACACATTAGTTTAACCACAGTTACAGCTGGTGGTACAGTCTCAGAGTCTCATTTTGCCCAAGAGGATGGATGACCATGAGCGGGTTGGTAGCATTACCAGGGGTGGTTGGTTGCGGGATTGGCTGGTAAACACTTGTGCTGAAACTACTACTGATGGGAATGTGGCTGGGAGTGTTGCTGGCTTGTCTTCGCTGGTTCCTCAGCTTCTCTTCCCTTCTCCACTTGGCCCTTCTGTTAGAAAACCACACCTGGAAATACAGCATTTGAGAGACGTGAGTGACCTTACAAGGACTAGGAGGTGTGGAGCCTGTCCCAAATAACTCAGGGCCATACTGACAGGATGCTGGCTTGCAGCACAGCAAAACAGCATGTGAAAGCAAACCCTGGCTGCTGTTATTTTCTCGGAGGGGGAGATGGACAAACCACTTGATCATAAATAGGGGCTGCCCTGCACTTTGAGAAGCCAGAATAGTAACAGTAAAAGTAGTAATAGTCTAATTGCACAGCAACTCAATACCTGTATCCTTGCTTCAGGCAGGTCTATTTTAGCAGCTAGTCTCTCTCTTGCAAACACATCAGGATAGTGGGTCCTCTCAAATTCTGCAGAAGGAAATGTGGTTGAGTGAGTTGCAAAGAGTTAATGTGGCTGACTGTAAAGTCAGAGTCCTTTCTGCATTGCCTGTGCTCTAAATGCTCTTAAGAAACATGGCTGTAAAGGCAAAGATGAGCTTTCTCTGTGTGTGTGTGAGAAGCAGGACTCCTTGCCTGCTGGGGAATATTGCTAAGGGGATAGACAGGCTTGGGTGCAGGGCTGCATCTTTCAAGAAGCAGTGAGGGCTTCTGCCTCCACCAAGGGGGTCCCCAAGGCAGCTCTGACCCTGTCACCTCAAAGTGAAATGGCACGTCACTAAATAACAGTGGAAAATAAGAGCAAAGATGCTCAGCAGGTCAGAGGCGAGGTGCACCCAGGCTGGTCAGGGAAAAGGGCACCTGCTCCCAGCCCCGGGTAGCAGCAGTGTTGGGGAGAGGGACAGAAGCAGGCACAGAAGCAGGCATGGAGGGCTGCTACCAGCCCCAGCTGCCCGCCCTCACCTTCCCGTGCAATGCGGTCTGGCCGGGAACACGGCACAATCAGCAGGAGATTTATCCCTCATGAGAGAAGCCTGGGGTGTAATGTGGATGTTTCAGTAGGATCTGTGCCCTGAGTGCATTCACTTTGAAAATGTTTTAACAGCTTTTTGGTGCACATCACAGCCATCGATGAATATTTGGAGCTCAATGAATAAAATAGCATGGAGAGAGCCATGGACTAAAAATATGTACATGGCTCACAAATGCCATGCTTCCCTTCTGCTTTTAATATAGCTAGGGCACATTTGGCTTTTCTATCCTACTTCAGGCGTCACTCACCTTTCTCAAGGGCTTCGATTTGCTCTTGAGTAAAGGATGTCCTATTTCTCTGCAGCTTTCTTTTCAACTGGAGTCTCATTTGGGCCTCGTCTGAATCTTCTCCATTAGAGCTGATGGAGTTAGTGTTTTCCCCTCCTCCCTCCTGTTGCGGACAGCCGTCTGCAGAACGGAAAGTTGGAAAGTGAAACACGGGTAACCTTGCGTTAAGATCCCTATCAGAGAAATAACACAATTGGAAACAAGTTTGGCCATGTTTGCTGACACCCTCCCTTAAAAAAGTCTCGAGTATCAAAGCAAAGCTGTGCCCATGACATGGGTAACAGGGAAACGGTTCAGTTTGCAGCGTTATGGTAAACATCAGAGATGAGGGATTACAGTTGCCCAGTCTTAATTTCATTTTGCTTTTCCTCTGGAATGAAATCTGGTTAAAAATATTTTCCCCTGAAAGCGACTCTTTCCATGAATTGCTGATGAAGTGCCATGGCAGTCTCCTCTGTCTGCTGCATTTATTTACCTATCTTTAAAATAGTGATGTTCAGTATTTCGGATTATCTATAATCAGTAATTCCTATCTAATCAATTAGATGTTGATAGGTTTGCAGAAAATGCTATTAAGAAACCAAACCAAGCTTGTAATCTTTTTTAAAAAATATTTATCCAGTTTTTATTTGAATTCTGCACAGTCAATTTCATTTTAAAGGTTGTGAATTTAGAAGTGCCTGCATTGTTCTGCAGTTTTATTCAACTATTGTATGAATGTGCATTGCCTTGACACCTATTACTGAGCACAGCTGTAATTATATCATCACCAAGAACAGGCTATAATTGCTGAAAATGGAATTTTATATTTAGATAAAAGGACTGTCCATTCTTTGTAATGTGTTGCACCAGAGAAAAGTAAGATTTCTTTTAAAATTTTAACATGTAATTTTAAAAGAAGTAGTAGCAAGTTCACTAACTAGCTAAAGACGCTATTCTGCAGCTGAATGTCTGGCATATCATTTAAGCGGCACGTTTTTAATTAGGGCATTTCCACCACTTTTAATGTAATTTCTGGCATTAAAGAGGGGCAAAGTTTCATTGTGCTCCTCTTTCGAGCGGTCGCAAGGATGCTCCTGGGGCCCGGCCGGCTCCGCGGGGCTCTGCGGGTACCCCGGGCCGCCCTGGGCGGCAGGAACGGACGGTTCTGTCGAGGCAGAAAAGTCGTTGTCCCTAAATTAGCTCTCCCTCTCCTTTCAAAGCATATTTTTTCGAGGCGTTTTGATGTCGAATAAAGGGGGAGACGGGATGGGGGACGCATGGGCTACTTATGTTAATTCCCTTGAAAAGTTACGCCAAAAATAAATAGCAACACTCCCGCTACATCCTTTAAATATTGTGGGAAATCAACTTTAAAGTAATATCATTTATAATCGGCGAACAATAGCCCCGGCCTTCAAAGCTCGGGGGGAATTGTGACAGGATCTGGTGGGACCCTTTCAACCACTTTGAAATGTTTTAAAACCCGAACTTTCTCCCCCATTTAAACACAGGGATTCAGCGGCCGTGGTCACCATATGGGCGGCCGCAGCCCCATTGAGGCGGCCGGCGGCGGGTGAATAGCGGGGGGGGGGCGGGGGGGGCGGGGGGGGCCCTGCCTTTCAGGGGCACACAAAGCCGTGGAGCCCGGGGAAGGGCCGCCGCGGCGGGACGGCCGCTCTGCCAAGCGCTGGTGGCAGCGCCGGGGGCCGCGCCCGCCCGCTGCGGGGGCCGCGCTAACCTCCGCCACCGCGCTCATCCATCACTGTCTGCGCCGCCCGGCCGGCACGGATCTCGAAGGGGAACGGGGATGGGGGAAAGGAGAGAAAGAAGGGGAGAAGGGGGGCAGAGAGGAGCCGCCCAAAGACGGCGGAGACGGCTGCTGCCCCCGGCGCCGCCGGGCCGAGCCGGTCCAGAGCAGAGAGCGCAGCGGGCCCGGGCTGCCCCTCCCGGCGCCAGCCCAAACGCGAGCCCCCTTTCCCTCCTCGCCATACTTGTTCCTTAAACTTTTGAAGGCACATTTTTTTGACACCTTTTCGCCGTGCGCTCCTCATTTCCCCGTAAACCTCTGAGCCAGCTGAAAGTTTCACCTAAACTCGCTTATGACTACTTAAACTCCCCGCGCTGGACAATTAAGACATCTTTCTTTTTAGAAACATTCTTCCTTTTTTTTAAAAAAAAAAAAAAAGAAAAAGGAAAAGCTCCTAAAAGGAGTGATCTCAATAGGGCTGTTCCACCTTCGAGACCTAATCCGTAAGAAAGCGGGTGAATGTCCGTCCCTATTATCCTACAGCCAGACCATCTGACGCGGGGTGTAGGATTTGTTTCCCGGAAAAAAAAAAAAAAAAAAAAAAGGACAAAAAAAAAAAGACGCTGGGAAATAAAATCATTCCTTAGTTTCTTAGTGTCTTAATCAGTGAGGCGGAAAACAAGCAAAAAAAGATAGCAAACCAATTGCGGCACCTCTCAGCTATAGAGCTGGGATCAAAACATTGTAGCATCTGTTGAAAGAGAAAGTGTCTAAATCCTATAGAAGGCTTTAGTCTTATAAGGGGGATGGAGGGGGGGAAGATAAGAAACAGTGTCTCAGTGATCCCTAAAACCACTAAATCACTGGAGAATTTCTCCTGGATAGAGATGTCTCTTTTTGTTCTGTCAGCCCTCATGTATCCATTATTTTATTCACTGCTGCATGGCATTTATCAGATTGAGACCATATTTGTACCCCTCTGAGACCTAACCTCGCCTTATGCTTTTTGAGTAATGGACTCTTAAAATCCAGTAACATACCCCTGCAAGGGAAAAACATTAGAGGGAGCATGAATATTCCAGAGGAAATCCATTTTATTAATTTTAATTTTGCGGTGTGGATGGTTTAAGTGTCTGCCTGCCTCCCTGTCGTCTCTCCTGCCCACGCACACGAGCACCCGCGACCCGAGCCAACCCGGCTCCGCTCCGCACCGCAACGCACTGCTCCGCTCCGCGCTGCTTTATTTCTGTCACAGCTTGGGAGAAGGTCTCCCGGGGTCCTCCCGTTCCGGCACGCTCCTTGCCCGGGGCCCGCGCTCCCCTGCGGAAACTGCGCACATCCCCACGCCATAGGGAGGGGACACCACAAGCCCCAGCAGCTTTCCCTTCCTCCCCCCCATCCCCATCCCCATCCACGCGCCGTGCGCCCGCTCTGCACCCGCGCACATCGCGCGGAGCTGGGCCTGGCAGCAGGGAGGCGACAGAACATTCTGTATTTAACATCCCTTCTAAAATAGATAGATAAATAAATAACCACGCCGACAGAAAACACACCCCAAACCGTCAGGAACGGAAGACACCCGGGACGTTTGAGAAGCAGGCAGGAAAGTGCTCTCCCCGCCGCCGCGCACCACTCCGCGGTTCGGCTGCCGGGTGCGGGGCAAAGAAGGAAGGACGGGGAGTCCTGAGGCCGCCTGGCCGGCCCCGGGCTGGGGCAGAGGTACCGGCAGAGGGGCTGGAGTGACCCACGCCCGGCCCCAGAAAGCGCAGGTACGGGCGAACCGGCGACTGGCGGCAGGAGCCGTCCCAGCTCCGAGGAGGGACATCGGGCAAAACAACAATTAAAAAAAAACCTCCAAACCCAAAACAACATAAACCCAAAACCCACCAAAGTGGGGGTGGCGGGAAGCGAGGGCTCCGCTCTATCTTTCTAGTGTCCTTCATAGATTGTTTTCTTCTCTTAAAACTGACATGTCTAATTGGCAAGCGGTGCCATATCGTGTCCAGAGGTCTCCTGTGGAACATTTCTACAGCTGTCTCCTTCAACTAGACGCTTATTCATGTCGCCTTAATGAGAAACAAAACGATCTCTAATGAGCAATTACATAGCGACAGAATTGTTCCCATAACAAATTCTTGCGTGTGACAGAAACATCCTTTGTACCAGATATTCCGCACACTGTTACCGATTTTTTTTCCTTGCAGGGTGAAAACAAAAAGCAGGTTGTTGTATATAGACACCTAAAGGAATGACCACAGCCATGGAAAGCGCCGAGCCTGAACAGAGCCCGTATTCAAAAAGAAGCCATTAACCATCTTAAGTATGTAACGTAACATCCCATTATCCTTCATATTATCCCCTTGTCATTCCTACAACAAATACCTATTAATCTTCAGGATAAACAGTTTCCTATATTTACAAAGTTGTTTCGGGTCCATTGAGGAGGAACTATAATCAACCCGACGGAGATAGTTACCGATATCCCGGCTCTACAGACCCCAGAGTGGGAAGGCGGCCCGGGCGGGGAGCGGGAGCCCTAATTACCGGGAGATGGGCGAGGTTAAGGACCAGCCCGCCCGGCTGCCGGTACCGCTGCTCAGCGGCTGCGGCGCTGGCAGCGGCCGCTCCCGAGCTCCCACGCCCGCCACCGGGCCGGCCCCGGGGCTGTACCCCACCTGCCCGCCGGCCTCCGCCGTTCACCTGCCCGCAGCCGCTCAGGGAGGCGTCGTGGGGGACGCCCTCGGCCACTGTCCTGAGAAAATCGCTCACGGCCCTCAGCAGGGTGGCGGCCGGGGAGGGGGCGAGGGGGTACCCGCGTCTGGGCTACCACCACCGGACGCGGCCGAGCCGGGCCGGGAAGCGGCGACCGGGCTGTTCCTTACCTTGGGTGGGCTGCCCGGGTACCGAGGTGCCGGGGTACCAGCCGGGCCGGGTGCCCCACGTCCCCGTCTGCCCGTTCAGCATCCTTAACTTGTCGTACATCCCATCGGCACCCATTTGTTGCTTTTCGCTAGCCAGGTTGCGTAGGACTCTGTTTATCGACGACACCTGGAAAGCAAAGGACAGGAAAGGCAATGGTAGTGCTGTAGCGCACTCCCCGCGAGCCACCCGAGTAACCCCCGCGCCTCTCCGCGCCCCCTCCGCGCTGCGGGCGGCTCGACCTGGGCGCAAATCAGGGATTCCCCGAGTGCCAGCCGAGCGCTGCGGCCGCCCCGACTCGCTTAGTGCTGATGCTGGTGCAAACAAACCGACAAACCACGGGGAAATGGGAAAATAAAAACAAAAACAGAAAGAAAGAAAAAAAAAACCAAAACGCCCCAAACCCGACCCTGAAAAAACAGAGTGATGGCTTCGGCTGGTGCTCGCAGTCCTGAGGCGCCAGGCGCAGGGGTGACCCCTTTATTTTTATTTATTTTTTTCCCCTCCTTAAAGGCATTTGTCAGATTCTGTGTGAAAAAAAATGCGTCTGACCCTGCCACATGCAAATGCTGTGAACCTGCTATCCTCTCATCTGATACCAAAACAAAGGAAGCAGCGGCTCTCTACGGCTACCCAGCACTGTACACAGCACACAGGAAGGGGTTTTTCATGAACTTACACTGGGTATATTATCGTTGGTACAGACCCCCTCTGATAGTAATCTGTCTCGAATCTCCCACGCAAAGATGGAGGGGCACTCTCGTTTATACTGCGCTATTTTGCTTACAACTTCTGGAGTCGCTACTCTCGGTTTACTACCTCCGATTGCCCTGGGTCTGATGGAGCCAGTTTCGTAATACCTGCCCAAAATTTTACTCACACATCCATTCGACACCTGGATAGGGAAGCGGACAGAAAATCACATTATTAATAATTTCAAGACAAAAATAAAATTGTTTAAGTATGCATTAAACAATGACAAGCTTACGTTTTGATTGTCCAGCACTTGGACTTTTGCATCTGCATGGGTCTATAACACAAAAATATACCTTAAATGGTATGAGAACTTACTTAGAGAGTCTTTTTTTTTTCTTTTTTTGTTAAAAAAAATTACATTCGTGGCCCTACCCTCTACAAAAGTGATATTTAAAAAACATGTGGAAGAAAAAAACAAACAAACAAAAAATAAGATCAAAACGTATTTCTTTTTAGTATCAATGTTCAAATACGCCTTAAATGCGAACAATAGCTAAGCCAGACTAGTCTCCATCGTCCTCACTACTCTTAGACAGAGTACTAGCGGGGACGGGGCAGAGTGGGGGGGATATAGGGGACCTACATTTACAAAGTACCCCTGAGCTGCGCCAGATCGCGTTAGTGTCCTTAAGGACAGATTCCGGGCTAAAGCAGCGTGGCTTTGAGGGGAAGGGGTGTCTTTTTTCTTTTTTCTCTTTCTCCTCTTTTTTTGTTTCGCTTTTTGGAAGGAAAAAAAAAAAAAAAAGAGGGCAAAACTAAAAAAGCAGTAAGCCACGCCAAATGCACACGGATCTCAGCAAACTATAAGTAAATAAGGGGGAAGGGGGAGGAGAAAAAACTAGAATTATGTCGTATAATTCAGTTTATTACAGCGAACTAACTGTAACGAGAGTGCAGGTTATTACCGGATAAAAGGGAACAACAACAACAAAAAACAAATCTTTTTAAAGGTTTATATATATATATATAAGCGGAGAAAGGTCTAGTTGCAGCAACAATCAAAATAAGCAGATGGATCGTTTTATTAGGCTGGAAGGCGGGTGGCGGTGCTGGTGGGTGGGTGGGTGTGGGGGGGTCGGCAATTAGCGCCTTGGCGGGCAGCGCGGCTCTGGAGCGGAGCGGACGGAGCGGAGCGGAGCGGTGGGAGGACGGGGGACGCCGCCGCCTTCACCTGCAGGATCCGGGAGATGTCGCAGGGCCGAGCGCCGCTGTGGGCGAGTTCCACGATCTTCTGCCGCGTGGAGTCGGGCAGCGGCCTCCCGTTGACGAACACCCCGCCGAGCTGGTTCACGCCGCTGTGACCTGCGGGAAGCACAGCGCCCACCATAGCACCCTCCGCTCCCGCGCCAGAACCCCGCGGAGCCAACCCGCCCGCCGCTCCTCTCCGCGCCCCTCCGCGCAGCACCGCCGCTCCCGTCCGCTCCGCCCGCTCAGGGGCCACAGCGCCCGGCCTCGGACCTGACCCCGGCGCCGTCGCCACCCTCCGCGCCCGGGGAGCCAGGGCAACTCCGAAAGGTGCCCTCCCCGTCTGCAAAACCCGCGGCAGCGGCGAACAGCCAGACCCAAAAGCCCAGAATATTCGGGGCTCGATCACCTTGGGTAGCTTCCTTGATTTGCCCTTTTTTTTTTTTTCCCCTTTCCTTCATAAAAAAAAACCCAAACAAAAACAAAACCAAACACACCCAGTCCTAAAACCAAAAATAAAACCCAAAAAAACCCCAAATCCAGCCAAGCCTGCCTGCATCCGCACCGCCGCAGCTCTCTTCGCCAAAAGCAAAGGGAGAGGCTGCCTCGCCAGTGCCCGACCTGGAGCTCCAGGCTTTGGAGGAAGTCTCCCTGGAGAAGCTCTGCTCTACGCGCTCTCCGCTCTCCTCTCTTTGGAGCCTCCTGATAAATTGACTCCAAGAGCCCAGGCTTCTTAGCAATAAATAAGCTCCAAATATAGAAGAGGGGGAAAATATGATGAGCCTCTCTGACATTTGTCTTTAAAATAAAACTAGCTGCACGTCAAGTTTGAGCTTAATTTCTGGAAATAGGCGGAAGTCGCCCCGGATCATGCATGGAAGGCTAATTGAAAAGATCAGTTGGAGCACTTGTGGCAGGCGTGTCACTTTATGACAGTACTCTGCTTTTGAAAATTGCATCGTCACGACAAATAGTAGCATGATAAAACGACCCTTTCTGTCCGCATTTGGATATCACTCAGACTAGATTGAACTCCCCTCGCTCTCCCTCCGAGGGAGGCTGCGGTTGGAGGTAGCCGGGGGCTCTGCGTGGACACAACCGAGGGGGTGCGCTCCCCGCGCAATGGATTCAAAGTGACATCGGGGCTGGGGAATTTGCCGCCCCGGCCCAGCAGAGCGGCCGGCGCCGCGACCTGCGCTTCCTACTGCGGGGAGAGGAGCCCCTCGTCCCTCCCCGCCTGCGCCCCGGGGGGCGGGACGGCTCGGGGTGGAGGGAGGGGGCGGCCCGCGGGGCGCAGGCCCTCGGCGACTTGCCCCCCTCCCCCCCCCTCCGTCGTTTGTGTCGTGCCCCCTCCTCCTTTCTCGGTCCCCGTAAATGCGTGCGGGGAGCCCATTTCAGGGAGGGACTCTCGCCGACATAAAAAATGGCAGCGGGGAAAGCAAAATCAAAGTTTCACTTAAAAGGTTAAGCCTTAATCATTATATAATTTCCCTGGAGAGCGGTGTAGATCTCGCCCAGTGGCAATGATTATGCGCCTTGTAGTCTATTGCTAGTCATCTAATAGGAAAACATATGGTGTCAATTTGGATGCTCTGCACCATATACACCCAGGAGTTATTAACACAAAGCCTGAAGAGCCCGCCGCGACCTTTAAACAAAATAAAGGCTTCACCCGAATGATATCTTTTCTGCGTTTTGCAGTGGCGATCCCAAATGGCCGAGTGAAGGCATTCCCCTATTACCATAAACCCTCGGCACGCCACGGCCAAGGGCAGCCGCTGCTGGCCCTGCGAAGCCCAGGTAAAACCCTCTCCGAGCTGTCGAGGCTCGGCTTTTTTTCTCAGGACAAATGAAAATACATCGTATGGCCAAGCACGCAGCCCCCCGAAAAAAAAACCAAACAAAAACAAAAGACAAACAACCCAAACACAAACCTACAGCTCCACCAGAGGTTTCCTGAGAAACACTCCAAATCGGTGTTTTTCCTGATGTTTCTCACACCGAGAGACAACTTATTAACCGGTTTAACGGGAGGATGATAAAGAGGGGTCCTGGAGCCGCATATCCCAGCCAAGGTACCAGAGAAGCAGCGGGGCTGGAGGCCGACCAACACTGCGCAAAGACCGCGCAACTCGTCCTGCGCTCCTTGCCGCCGCTACCCGCGCAAAATAAGCGGGGCTTCCTCACAAGAGTGCCGCGGGGTTGCGTGATCTCGCGAAATCGCGACGGCCACGATTTTGCGGGGTCGCGCAACCCCAGTGATCTCTGGATTGGAGACCACCCCGCGGAAGATCCATGTCCCAAGGATATGGGCGGCCTGCTCCATGCTGGATAAGACCTTATGACCGATTGTCCCTTCCTCCACGCAGACCCTCCCTCCAGAGCGCAAGGAGAGGCCGCTTCTCACCATCCACCGCGCCTGGCTGCATGTCTGCACATACCCGCGTTGTGCAAGGAGCTTTCCCCTCCGAGAGGCGCCCATCGTCGAGGTCTTAAACCACATCATCAACAACAACAACAAAATATAAGCTAAACACCCCTCCTCACACACACACACATTAATAATCCACAAAAAGCATCAGAATCGGGAAGCAAATAAAACCAGGAGGTGACGAGGGACTGCACCTAGCACAGTGGTGGCTTTTTCTCGCCCAACTTCCACTGTGGAGCAGGTCCCTAACCACGCCAGGGCGTGGGCCACGAACCAGGCAAGCCCCGGTGGCCCCCAGGAACCGTGACAACGCTCCCGACCCCTTCCGCGCCGCCTACGGCGTTACCAGTGCCCCGATGGGGCGGGTGGCACCCCCGGCTGGGCAGAGGCCATCGAGCCCAGCAGAGACGGCCCCCTCACTCCCCTCCCCACCCCCAGTCCCGAAGCAAGCCCTCGGCCCCGGGCTGCTTGCCCGCTCTTGCGCGCCCACGGCTGCCCCCGCCTGCCCTCCGCGGCCGCGAAGGGGCGCGGAGTCACTTACTGTTCTGCATGTTGGGCTGATAGAGCAGTATCCCACGGGGCTCGCCTATAGCAGTCTATCAGTGATAAAATAGGCGTTAATCAGGGGAGGCAGTGCACACGGTTAAGCTGCAGAGAGGCTAATATCTCATAGGCTTACTTTGTTATCCTTAGGCGTCTTCCCCCGATTAGTTTAAGGATTTGGGCGGCTTTAATGCCTCAAGGTGAAAATGTACATATGTATCCCTAACATGCGCAAAAAAAAAATTAAGGAAAGCAACCAGCCAAGTGGTTTCTCCTTTTAATTGCATGCAGGTGGCGTATTGCCTCGTCGTTAGTGCCCTTCGCTGAGGTGGTATATTAAGTGGAGCGACAACAATCACAAAGAGATTCCGAAGTCGTGCTTTTAAACTTGCCTGAAAGCGGGGTGGACTGTCCTCTCATACAATTTAGGGACTCGCACATCTGCGTGTCACTAGTTAAAGTCTTCCCTCTAGGACAAAGCAGAAGAAGTACATTAAAAAGTGCGGAGCGGCGTCGAGAAGGTGTGCCGTGAGCGGGGCGCGGGCCGGGGGGTGCGGAGCGGGGCGAGGGGGCGGCGCGGGGGCTGCGCGGGCAACAGTGGCGGGGGGGCTCCGACGGCTGCTCTGCGTACTGAGAGCGGGGCTCCATTTTTACCTCCGGGTATTTCCTCGAGGATTTTTTTATTCCTTTTTTTTCCCCCCGCTGCACTAGCAACTTTTTCTCCCCCAAACTCCCCGTCTTGTGATTAACTTCTTTTTTGGTCTTTAGATCTTCCCCTTTTTCACTGTACTGTGACACACGCTGTCTACCTCGCCTCACTGCTTTAAAAAGTAAGAACAGGAGGGGGTGAGAACTGTTAAACAAAGCCTACAGAAAGCGAACAATGGCCTCCATTCTGCTCCTCTACCCAAACCCCGAGTGCAGAAACCCAGGCTCCTTAACCGGCCGCGCAGCTTCCCAACTCAACGGACCAACAACCCTCCAACTTACAAAGAGCAGAGAAACAAGCCCCTTCTCCTTTCATTAGTGCCTGCCTTGACCCAGCGCCTGGACAGTCCCCAGCGCCTTTTTTTTTTTTTCCCTTCTACCGCCCCCCCCCCTTCCCTCTCTCCCTCTCTCCTCCTCTCTCCAACCTCCCTCTCTCTTTTCCTCCCCCACCCAGGGCCACTTATTTATTTATTTATGCTCCCCCATGTATTTATTTTAAATCGTCGCGGGCGAAAATGGAAAAGTAATTTCTCGTTATAAATATCTGGCGGTAATTGTGTTACTGGTGCGAGTTGTTAGGGGTTGTAAAAAGATACAACAGCTCAGTGGGGTGCTCAATTGGGGAGGGACAATTACAATAAAGAGCCCATTCAAGGGAGTTGCTAAAAAAAAGGAGGTAAAATAATGAAATAGTCGCAGCCTTCATTTTCTCTCCTTTTTTTTTGGCCTAAAAATACTCATTCTCTTTCTTTTGCGCCTATAATGAATATTAATTTTACTTTTCCTGCATATGATGGAGAATTCAAAGAGGCACGTTTCCCCATTCAGGACTAGCCATGGTATAATTTATTAAGTAGCTTTTAGTAATCTTAAATCCATAAAAATAAACATCAGACAAGTACTTTCTCGCAGCATGAAGACTTTAACTGGTAAATATTTACTGCTCTTTGGAGAACTACCTGATTAGCAGCAGAGCAAGCTACACTGTACTTCAATGGAGACGTGGCGATATCTCCTTCAGCTGAGCTAAACGTGAAGCCATCCCTTTAATATACCAAACACGTCTGCATAGACACACACCGAACGGGAAACCGACTTCTTCAGACACAATTTCCTCACATATTTTACGCACAACTCATAAACGTGGGGCCTAAGAGGTTAAAGAAGCCAGCCAGAAAGCCACCCTTAAACTTGCAGCCCTCACCTCCGCCAGCATGGACCTCCGAAATGACAATAAGTGGACTCAAAAGAAAGAGGGGGTGACACGACAAAAAGAGAGAGAGAAAAAAAAGCAAGCCACGAAACAAAACAAATCCTAAACACGGCGTTTTACAATAGAGGGTGAGGGTAGCCCAGTGCTCCACCAAGGTAAGCGGAGGCGTGGGGCAAGGCAGCCGCGGATCTGCTCAGCAACTCTCGAACGCCTCCAGCCACCGGCCCCGCGGCCCCGGCGCGCTCGGGCGGGCCCGCACCCCGCAGCACCGCGGCCGCAAACCCGCCCGCACCGGCCCGGCCCGGCCGGCCCGCACCCCGGAGGCGGACCCGAGCGAGGTGGGGAGCGCGATTCGCCGCGTCCCGATCGGCCGGGCCTAAACTGCAAATCGGTTTTTAATCTCCAAATTTCGATATAATCTGATGGCGGAGAGCATTCCCCCCGCTTCTTTAACGCAATCAGTCTTTGACAAAGTTTCGCGTTCACGGGGCAAATGAGAAAAAGATAAAACCGAATCAGTTTGCAATTAGGCGTTGCTAAAGGTCAGCAGCTATAAACATTTATTGTCAAGGGCCACTTTTATTATTTTATGTCCCTGAGATGGAGAAGATGCAGTCATTTTTCTTCTCTAGGACGTTGTCATTTTCCAAAGCAGATTCTGCCAGGTACATTGATTGAATCGTTCGAGAAAGTTTGTTTTTAAACTTTCCAGAAATTATTCCTGCTCTGCGTGGCCGTGTAACAACTCCATGCAAAGCCTCTACAAGGTTAAATTCAAATCCAGATTATTTTTTTCCCCATTGCACTTGCTAGGGGAAAAGGAATCAAGTTTATTGTTGGAGTTCCCAGGAGCAAGTCTATCTTTTTTTCCCCATTTTTTCTTTCTTTCTTTTTTTTTTTTTTTTCCTAAGGCAAGGAGTTTACAGCTTCTTTTTCTCTTCTTTTTTTTTTTTTTTAAAGGCTTTACGCTAGGGGGGGGTGCCAGGGAAGGCCATTAGGTGACTCTTGCTGAAATAAGAGACATTAGGGTGTTTTGAAAAGAAAAAAAAACACCAAAACTCAAACAACATTTTGAAAGTATATCGATTTAAAAAGGCAGGGAAAAAAATCCCCCTCTCGGGGCCACGGCGCGCTCTAGTGCCGAGAAAGGACGGGACGGTGCGGGGGCTGCCGGCGGGGCCCGCCGTGCGCGGTGCGGGTGGCTCTGCGCCCCCGGCACTGCTCCCGCGCCGAGGCTGGGAAAGTTGCCGGCACTAGGGACAAGTTGGGAAGATCCCCGGGTGGCTGATTAAAGCTGACAGCCCTTCAGCTCCGCTCATCTCCCCGCCTGTACCGCGCCTGGGAGCTGACTTGGCCTAGGATGTGATTTATTATTTTCTGTTTGTTTGGTTTTTTTGGCTTTTTCCCCCACGCAGCTCTCCCAGCCCTCACTCCATTTTCCCCCACGATCACGGGTGATTCTTCCCTAAGCGAGATCGCGGAAACACAAAGCTCAAGCTGCGGACGGGGCCGCCCCCAGGGCAACGAGGCGCCTCTTCCCTCCTTGCCTCCCTCCCACGCGGCGTGGCGTGGGGCCGGAGCCCTGGCCAGGTCGCGGCGGTGCCTGCCGCCCCAGGAGGCCGCCTTGGGCGGCAAACACGGCCCCGGCCCGACACGGGCTCCGGTCCTGCGAGCTGGGGTACCGGCAGCATCGGCAGCACAGACACCAGCACTTGTTGTCTCCCTTCCCAGCAAATGCTGCATGGGAATTACTGCTGCTAGTGTTGGCATTGGTTTCCAAGTCAGATGCTTTAGTTTTTTCCAGAGGCCACGGGCTTATGTGAAAGGCAGAAAGTTTGTGAGCTCCTGGGCTGGAAAGTTCCCTGGGAAGCTCTTCGGAATGCAAATGCGAATATGAGAGAAGAGAGAGAGAGAAAGAGAGGAGGAGAGAGCGAGAGCCCTGCCTAAATATTAAAATGCGAGGAGGGAGAAGCTGGGAGAAGAAATGAGCAGACTCACCTTTATGAGGCATCCTGTCTTGTTGTCAAAGCTCCTGTCAATAGTTTAAGAGCGCACTGATTTGAAATGATGGTGCTTTAAAAAGAGTTGCCAGCAAAATAGTTTTTCTCCACTGAAGCTGCTGGTTGTGTGATCTTGAATTCCTGGGAAGGAGACAGAGATTGACAATAAAATGGGCTGTCAGTGACTGGAGCGCGAGAGATAAAAGAGTGTGTGAGTGAAGTAGGGAGAGAGAGACAGAGCACACCTATGCTGATTGGTGATGGTTCAAGTGTATTAATGTATGTGTGCCTTGGTCTCTGCCTCGCCTCCACTGCTCTTCACTGGCCCATTAGCAAAGCCTGACCTCTGTCATCATCTTCCAGCAAAACACTTCCTCCCTGCGCCCTAACCAGAGCGGGAAATGCGGCGGAGCCGGGGCTGGCTTTTCAAACCCACTAATCACTCCGCAACATGCAAATGCTCCCCTCACTCCCACACAAAATATTGCTTTATGCAAAGCAACGCCAGCGCCTCCCCGCCGCCGATTGGCCGCCCGCCGCCCGGCACGGCTCAATTGGCCCAGCCGTTTGAATATGAATGCGCTGGGCCCGGCTTCTGGCTCCCCGCTCCGGCTACGCTCCCTCCGCCCGGGGCCGAGCTCCGCAGTCACCCAGCCCCGCGCCTGCCGCCGCACGGCCCGGGCCGGGCCGGGCCTTTCTGCCCCACGCCGCTTCCGTAGCCGGGCCCCGGGGACCGGCGCGTTTGCAGGTCGTGCTGGGGGAGGGGGCAGGCGGGAGGGGGCCGGGGGTGATGGTGGAGGTGGCGGAGGCGGAGGGAGGCGGGAGGGGGGGAAGGTCAATTTGCATTTAAACAGTTCCCTCCCGTCCGACAATGGAGATAAGGGGAAAATAACATTCAAATGGTAAAGACATAAATATTTGGGAGACAGGCGCTTTGTCAGCCGTGAATCGGCCCCAGCTACCCGAGGCCGGCAACCCCCCTTCCCTGCTCCGAGCGGCGGGGAGCGAGAGGCTCTGCCCGGCCGGGAAAGAACAGAGCAAATACACCATTTACTTTGTGTATTGAGGGCTCTTGTGAAAGGTCCTGAAGAGTCCTTTACCAAACACTCACAAACTTCTCCCACGTGCCGTTTGTTGACTGAGGGCTGCCGGGCTCGGAAGGTTGTGTTTTTTTTGGTTGGCTGGTTTCTTGTTGTTGTTGTAGATTTTTTTAAAGATACTTCGGAGGAGCTGGAGTGGGGAGGGGGGGTGCGAGGGGTGTCCCGGAGGCGGGGGTAGGCAGCGGCTGGGCGCTGGGCAGTGCCGCCGCTTTGTGCCCGGCAGCTGAAGGGACTTCCCCCCCCTCCGCCTTTTACAAAGGGAGCCCCTTCACTGGCTGCCAGAAACTCAAGGGGGAAAGTAAGTAAATGACTTTGCTGCTCTGACCACACACCACAAGTACATTTGTTGAATGCCGGACTATTAAGACACACCTCAGTAAACTCTAAAGCAACCCCTCAGCGCATGCATTTAAGGTTACACTAGGAGCACCAGTCTGAGCTCAGGGTGTCCCAATCGGTTATGGCGAGTGGTCCAGGGGGGCGGGGAGGGAGTTCTGCACAGGGAAAAAAAAAAAAAAAAAAGGCTCGGAAGAAAGAAAGGGAAGAAGGAGAAGAGACAGGAAAAAGAATTCCAAGAGCCACCGCGGAAAGTGGAGAGTATGAACGCGCAAAGCATAAAATGAAGTCGTAGCCGCATACACTTGACTTCTCTTGACATGTGAAAAGTGCTAAAAGTCAAAGCTCATCAATAAAGTATCTTGAAATTGAATAAGAGCCCTGACAACCATTGCATTCTTAAATAAAGTACAATGAGGAGACAAACGACTCTGCCAAGGAGTTTGCATGTGAGTGAAAGGGCGCCTCAATGGGAGTGGGATAATGGGCTGCCCGGCCGTCATGCACTGTCATCCCCGGTCCCGCCGAGAAGCTGCCACAGCTCCCTAATAACACAAAATGGGCTCTTAAGAGATTACTGCCTTCCCTTCCGTCGCTGGCTTCCCTTCCCCCGACGCCAGGGTGCCGCGATGGCCATCTCCACCCTGTGCCCGGTGGGGAGGCCCCCGAAGGCAGCGGCGGAGGCCTCTCCTTATCTCTCCCTTGAAGCAGGGAACACGCCGAGCAAAAGTGTTTCCTCAGAGGCTGAACGGAACGAAGAACGGCTGGGGCTCCTACCCCGGCACCCGGCCGGCCCCACTAGAGTGGGTAGAGGCCGGGAGACCACTTCTCGCCGCTCCTCTCACAGCCTTCTGCAGGCCTAAGTCAACCTGCGGCTTGCATTGTGGGGACTATTTCCACCCCCACGAGTCATACATGTTTATAGAAACGGAGCCGAAGAGCGAGATGGATGTGCGGGAGCATTTGGATGTGATGGGATCTCCCCTGAAGGTAAGGCAGGAGCAGGGGAGCCCGGCTGTGTGGCTGCAGGGCGCTCCAAGGGGAAGGGGCTCTGCCAAAACTAGGGGCTCGGGCAGCTCCGTCGCTCCGTCGGCAGCCCCTGGTCTCTGCCCTCGCCTTATCTCTCCTCCCCCAAACTTTCCAAAGTATCAGCTGTCACTAAGTTAACCTGCCCGCGGACAATCATTTCAGGAGCACTGTAGAGATCTTTCCGAGCGACGAAAGAAAAGCAAAACAAGGGCCAAAATAAAGTACGAACCGATGTCCCCCTCCAGCGAGTCCCGGCGAGCTGTCCGGCGCAGGAGCCTGCCCGCCCTTCTAGTTGCCGGTGGCCGAGGCCGGGCGTCCCGCCGCACGCATCCTGCGGGCGAGAGGAAGATGCTGCGATTTGTAAGCTCGCACAAGTCTCGGAGGCTCCAAAGGGGTTTTAAAAGCTGGGATCTAGTCCTTTTTCTGGAGTGAAGTCAGTCGTGTCCGTTGGCTGATTTGGTTTTGTGGGGGTTTTTTCTCTCGCTTTTTTCCCCTGTTGCACTCCCTCTCTAGCAAACGATCGATTTTTTTTTTTTTTACTTTCGTCGACGGGGCGTTAAAGGAGCAAAAGAGAGAAACCACTTTGTCTGAAATCGGGGGCAAATATCATTTTTACAAGCTCTCAATTAGCCGTCCCTTGGATTAGCACCTTCTTACGCCTCCTCGGCAGAATAAAGCAGCCGTAATCTTGTTGCTATTTTCCCCTCGGGCGCAGCGGGCTTTGTGTTCCCTCCCCGCAAAAAAAAAAAACCCACACAACTTTTACGCCCCCCCCCTTAGCCGAAAAAACCCCAAACCCGGGAGGGGAGGGGAAGGAGGGCAGGGGTGAAGCCGGTGACGTCACGGCGCGGGGAGGGGGGCGATGGAGCGGGAGCCCTGAGCGAAAGTTGAGGGAAGAAAGAGCAGCGGGGCGGGACGCCGGGGTCGCGCGCGTCTGCTGGCGAGCGGGGCTGAACGCGCGTACGCGCGGCGGCGCGGAGAAGCGAGGTGCCGTCCGCCCCGTCGCATCCCTCGGAACCGGGTCTGTCCCAGCGCGGAGACCCGCGGGGTCCGGCCCGGCTCCGCGCCGCCATTTTCCCTCCACCCGCGGCGGCGGCGGCGGCGGGAGCGGGGGGGCTGCGCGGGACCGGCCCCCGCCCGGCCCCACGGCCTCCCTCCGCCCCCGGCCCGGTTACCCCTTGCCCTTCCCTCTGGAAGAACAGGCGGCTAGCACGGGCAGGGCCACTGTCCCCTCGCCCCCAGCACTCCGCGGCAGCGGTGCCCGGGCGAGGGAAACAGGACTTGCCGTGCCTGCATCCCTCAAAGGAAAGGCTGGTTTTGCTTCCTCTTTTTCACCTAGCAGCTTCCCAGACGCCGCTTGCCCTCCCGAGAAAGCTGCTGCCTTCCCTGCCAGCCTGGCCTGCTTTTTCTTTTCCGTCTTTTTTTTTTCTTGTCTGATTCTTCTTATTATCAGGAAAAAGATTTTTCGACTTTTAAAAACACTTTGCTCGCCTTTTGAATTAGACGAGAGAAGAAGCAGTGCTCTGAGGTGCTTTGTTTACCCCTTCCCAAAAGCCCTGCACTCCTGCCAGTGCAGGATGGCCCCTCCTTGCCAGGGATGAGGGTTGCTCTGGCGGTCCCCGCGCTCACCCGACGTGCGCCATGGGAGCCCGCAGTCTTGGGAGCACGCGGCCCCGGCCCTGGCTCTCGGCAAGGACTTAGGACACCTTTCGAAGACTTCTACTTTAAAATCCTCCCAGAATTATTGTCACTAGAATTTTTCTGCATCTGCTTTTTTTCCTTCCCTGACCTTTCCTTATTTTTTTTAAACTATTCCAAATAAAAATGGAAAAATGGACATTAAATAAAAGGTGATTTTTTTTTTCTTAAAAAAAAGGTAAGTCACAATTGTATATGGCAAGACTTGGGTTTTTTTTCTAGCTTATTTTCCCCGATTAAAATAATTTTCATTTTTCTGGTACACAATCTCGTGCCTGGACATTGGTTTGTGTTACACAGCAGTGTTTGCTTTCCCTTCGTGATCTCTTAGGTGTTGAAAGCAGAAAGTGCTGAGTTAGAGACGCCACTATCGTCTCGTTGTATTAATATCTAGGCTGCAAACTACCTTTTTTTAATATCCAGAAAAATGCTTAAAGTCCTCTTGTCCAGTTCGGTCTAAAACTGAAGAGATACACAAATCCTGACGTCTTAGACTACAATGCTTTTGCCTTCAGGACACTTAATGCCTATTTGTATATGTGAAGACAGTGTTTGAAACCTATAATGCACAGGACACGGAGTTAAGTGAGGTTTTTCTACTTTATAAACAATCTGCAAAAAGTTTGGAGTCGATTTAACCTCTTTGGTGTTGGCCTTTTGCACAAGAGGAGCTTTGTGTGCCAGGATAAGAAAAATGTTTATTTAAAAAAAAAAAAAACAGGCTTTCTAGACCCTGACGAAGCCCCTCTGAAACTGGCAGACATATGAATATATCTCTTTCTGTATGAGAAAGCCTTTGATTATATATATGTGGAAAGTGGCATGCAAGCAGTCTTGCTCAAAAAAGCCTTCAGAAAAGGAGGGGTGTGGGGGGGAAGCTTAGCGCATCCTGACGGCCTTTTTAAATGCTATTGATTGGGACAAGCTGTTCAAAACCCCAGTAACAGTTAATCTGCCTGTTAATCAAGCCACTAAGGAGCTCAATGAGAGTTTTATTAGCAACTGGAGAACACAGGCAGCAGAACGGATCAAAAGCCTACACCCTTGATATTTGTAAAACCAGCCTTTCCCAAAATATATATTTTCAATTACAGAGTAAATCGGAGCTTACCCGACCTCGTCCGCAGCCCAACGCAAATGGCTCCGCGGACGCTGCCAACGCCACGAACCCCGCGTGCCGGCCCCGCCGAGGTGCGCGGTTTAAAAAGGAGGCGGGGAAGGAGGTGTCCGGCTCTCGGCTCTCTCCCACCTCGGGCTCCCCTGGCCTCCCGAATTAGCAGCAACCCCCAAATTCGGCAAACCACAAGGCACCGATAGGGAAACTCCTCGGATTCACGTCAACCAAGCGATTAGGCTCAGGGGTCGAGGGCTGTTTTTCTTTTAACTGGTATATTTAATTTATCGCGGCAAGTTTGCAGGGCACGTTTCCCTCTGCCCATCCTTTTTTGGTGGAGCCGCTCATTTAATTCCAAAAAAAAGAAAAAAAAGTTTAAATCTCAACGTTCGTAATTTGGAGAGCCGGAAAGTTGAATTTCAATTAATCTAATGACCAGAAATGTTATTATATCGGCTAAAATCAACATTTGATCTTGTCATTTTTAATGCAAACCGATTGCTTTATATGTCAGCGAGATATGCATATAAAAGACTATCTGGTCAGAGGTAATTATGTCACAGCTTTTTCTCGGCATGACAGCTGGATAAACACCATCTCCAATAAACATCTCTAATTAGGGAGGAGGATCTGAGATAGATGGTGTTTGATTTATTACTGAAGGAGAATGTCCATTTACCGGTATATTATAGTGAAGCATCACGGGAAGCGTTCCCCCTAACGCACCGTAAGGAATATTTGGAGATGCCGGAGGACAGGTAAGCAGTGTTTTAGGTCTTACGCCGTTATTTTGTTTCGTATTATTTCGGAGGAAGAACGACCTTTCTATAGGGTATCTCTCCCACTGTCACCCTGGTTTAGCAGCGGTACCTAGGAGTGGGCAGGCAAGCCCGAGTTTGGGGCCCAAGAGTCGGTCGCCTCTCGGCGACTGGACCTTCCTCAGCCCGAGCAGAGTGACTGAGCCTCTGTAGCGACTGGAGAGCCTCCGGCGTTACCCAGGGAAGGACGGCTGGGACGCGGCCCTCGACGACAGCCCTCCTTCGCCTTCCCGCAACCCCGCCGCCAACTCACTCGTCCTCAACCCTCCGCAGGGGCGTGAGGGCCAGCTGCCCCCGACCCTCCATGTCCCACTCCGGCCGGCCCAAGGGGCTGAGGCTCGAGCGGGCAGCAGCTGCTCCAGGACCGGGGAGCGCTGAACAGGGCACGACAATCTGCGACTGCCCCCGCCACTTGAGATGGGTAACGGCAAGGGAGCGGAGACCGGGTCACGGGGCTGGGGGAAGGGGAGGGGGCTGCACCGCCCGCTCGGGGGGGGGGGAAAGTTTAGGAAGCAGCTGGAACCCCTGTCCGCCCCCTCGCCCCGCGGCGCCCTCTCCGACAGCCGCTCCGTCCATCCCTTCCTCCCTCCCCCACCCCACCTGTTGTGCGGGGCTCCGGCCTGCTCCCCTTGCCGTCCCCCCCCGCGGGGTGGGGTTGTCCGGCTGCTCGGGGTCGGGGTGCCCGGCCCCTCCCGTCGGGTCGGCGAGAGGAAACAGCCCCGCGTCGGGGCCAGCCGACGGAGGTGAGAGTGGGCGTGCGGAGACATTACCTGTCAGCGGGCCCGGAGGGCCCGTGCGCGGCGGTTCCGCGGCCGAGAGGAGGTACCTGGCGGCTCCGGTAGCCAATTTCCACGCGAGAACCTGCCACACAGTTTAAATGTCAATGACAGCAAAAGAGGGGTGCTGCCTTTGCACTAACTTTCCCTTAATATCCACGCCAGCGCGTCCCCCATTGGCTGGGCCGCCCTGGTGACGTCACGGCGGACAGTAGTTAGCTAATGAGACATTTTGGGCGACACGAGCGCGGATGGCTCGAGCCCGTACACCGCCCGCCCCGACGGCGCGCACGGCCCGGTGCGGCCCCTCCCGGAACCTCGGTCCGGAGCTCCCCTGGGCAGCTAGGGAGATCTGCCACCTCCTCCCTCTCGTTGCCCTCCGGCAAACAGGGGCTGCGGCCCGACGAGTCGCCTCGGCCGCAGCGTTACCCGCAGTCGGGCCCGTTCCCAGCCTCCGAGGCTGAGGTTTAGGCTGAAGTTTGGCTTCGTCCTCTGTGAAAACGCCCTCCGAGGGGGTACACTCGTGCATAGTCCAAAGAAAGCCCCAAAACCTGGTCCAGCCCTGCGACTCCTCGGAAGCGCCGTGGCTGCCCCAAGCCTGCCGGCAGCTGTCCTGGGCGAGGAGGGTGCTGGCCCCTGCGAGAACGAGAAGGAAGGCCCCGGTGCACCTGGGACACGCGTGAGCCATCCCGGCAACCTGCCCGAGACGTGACAGCTCCCGTGGGTGACTCGGGACCGGTGAGCCCTGGCCGGGGTCCTCGCTCTCCCCGTCCGCACCCTCTCCCATTAGAGAGGGTGGAAGAGAAGCCGTTATTTGCACACACTTGTCAGGGGTAAATAATTTATCAACAAAGAGCCCTCCCCACCCCCGGCCGATAGTTTTATTGAACCGCACTTAAGTGTTTCATTAACCTGCCGCCCGCCCGGGATGAGGTGGGGGCTGCTAGAGACATTAGAAGCAGGCTTTGACGCGGGGGAGTGGGAGGAGAGGGCATCGCGAGGTGCAGGGGTGCCGCGGGGCTGCTCGCTCAGCTGCAGCCCTTGCTCTGCCTCTGCGGTCCGGGGTCCGGTGGCTGCCACCGGGACAGGGAGCACGCAAGGCCCGGCTCGGATCGCAGGTGACCCTTCCTCTTTTACGGGGCCGAGCCGCGTAAATCCCGCGCGTTGGCAGGTAGCGAGTGCCCCAGGGGGCGGCCCCAGCGACGGGGGCCCAGTGGCGCTGCCAGGAAGGGGTTTCGCGGCGCGTTTGGAGCCGTTGCTATTAAGGGTCTTGCTGCTCCCTGCAACCCGGCAGGGTCCTCCAGGGAAGCGTTGGAAACACCACGGCTCCCGCCTGCTTATCTGGCTGTCAATAAAAGGAGATGGCTCCTAAAGCAGGGCCAGGTGCTGCCTCCCCTGCTCTCCAGCGCGCCGCTCTCCAGAAACTGCTCAGGCGTGAAGCCAAGTCTGCTTGGCCAGGCCTCGGCGGAGGCAGGCAAACAGTCCCCGCGCCAGCGCCAGAGCGCTCTCTGTTTGCCTTTTTATCTCCTAAAAAAAAAAAAAAAGACAACCAACGTATAAAAATAAATAGAGGGCGAGGGAAGCGGGGCAGGAAAGTGCCGAGAGCAGAGGCTGGATTTGGCTATGAGATCGCCGCAGAGGCTTAAAAAAAAACCAACATAAAGAAAAAAGCGTGGGGGGGGGAAACTGCAGATCGCTGAATTCAGAGGCAGGCAGGACCCCGGGGGCGGCGGGGTCGGGCCGGGCCGCCTCTCCCCGCCGACCGCCGGCTCGGGACGCTCCGCGGCGGGGGCGGCCCCAGACAGGCCCTTTCTCACCCCTCGGAGGGTGGAGGCCGCCCCCGCCGCGGAGCAGTGCGGAGAGGCTGAGCCCTGCCGGCAGCTTGAGGGCTCGGGCTTCAGGGCTTCAGGCTTCCCTCACTAGGGGAAACAGGGCGAAAAGCCCCCCCACCTCTCTATGTGTCCCTATTATTTTTCTCTTCTATCGCCGTCGGGGCCGCAGCCTTCACCTGGGCCACAGAGGAAGGACATGGCTCCACGGTGCAGCGCGGAGAGCAGCCAGGCTCGGTGAGGGCTCCGCCGCGCCGAGCAGACTGTGAGAGCGGAGGCACAGCAACGTGTTACAAATTTATAAGCATTATACATATTTGATTTACACCACGATATGGAGTTGTGGTGTTTTGGTGTTGGTTTGTTGTTTTCCGAGGATGCCCCAGACCTCCATGTTCACATAGGTTGAGCAATTCTCAATACACACTGTACTAATGAGCTTTAATTCTCTATCCAAGCAGAACTTGAGCAATAATAATAAGCACATCAGAACAATTTGTTTACTGTGGCATTGCACAGGCTGCAGGGTCCAAGACTAGCTGCAATAAACGGTAAAAACCAAATGTTCTCTAGAACAGGAAAAATATTGCGATAGAAACGTGGTTTTGGCTTTCAACGAAAGAGACTAGCACTTTAGCTGGGATATTTTGCCCTTGTGCAAGGTATGTGCTTTAAAATACTTTCCTTTTATTTCCCCCACACGTTTGGTTGCCTAACGTTTCTCTTTTGCCCCCAGGATTGCGTTTAAACCTTGGTACGGGAATGTAATTTCACTCTTGTTTTGTTTAGTTTGCACTTTTTTTCCCTCTTTTCTTTCTTTTTTTTTTTTTTTTATTCTCTCTGTTCATCCCTCTCGCAGTTTGATAGAAACTGAATAGTTCCATCTCTGAATAAAAATTTACCTGAGTTATTCTTGAAATGGCTTTTTGTGGGTTGCAGTGGGAAGGTGCGGAGCTTCCCGCCGGGTGCGAAGCTCTCCCACATCCTGGGCAGCCGTGGTACCTCGCCTTCTCCCCAGCCCTCGCCCATGGCGAGCTGAGCGGGCTGGCACCGGGCACCTCGGATTGTCAGCCCTGGCGAACTGGAAAGTTTTAGTAACAAGGGGAATTGGTGTGCAGAGTGTGTGTTTTGCGGCTTCTGCGTGTGTGTATATGTTAATTTAAGATGCTGCAAGAAACTTCTGTGAACTGAAGCGTCCTAAAGATAGAAATTTAGCAGAAAGATAACATTTCGCTCATGAACAATCCCACTGTAGCCGACTGCATAATAAGAGCATTATTTTCAATGTCCTAACCTTTTCTCATTAAAAAAAAAATCAAGATTAAGAAAAATCCAAACAACTTCTTGTTTAAAAAAGAAAACTATAGCTATAAATCATTTCTTTATACCTTAACTTTTTAGCTAGACTTTCTCTGGCTTGGGTGGGGTGGTTTTTTTTGGTTGGCTTTTTTTTTTTTTTTCCCCGAGGACTCCTAATGCTATTAATTTGTCTAAAACTTTATTCTGGGTTGTCTTGAATTATTTCCCTTCTCTATCCTTTAAAACATTTTCATAATAAGCGTGACTCTGGACAATGTTTGATTTGTTTTTCTCCCCTCATCCCGGTTTAGACTGAGACATTAGCTGAATTCCCTGGGGGTGATTGGATGCAATTCGCTGAAAGTCGACAGGCACGTCCTGGATGTTAGAAATTCACTTTTCCTCAACGTGACAAGGCTGAGTTCGATCTACAATTGTATTTGAAAGGGCAATGAGCGGAAAGATCTCCCATCATTAAAGCCTCCCTCTTCTTTAGCAAAATAACAAGATACTTCATTTGCACACAAACAGAGGAAAAAAAAATCCCCAAACCCCATCCGACCCGCGATAACTCTTTAATAAAACGCTATCTCTGTATAATTTGGGAGGGGGGGGACGATATATCAAAAGGTATCGGAGGTCTCCCAAAGAGCCCATGTGATCAAGTTGACTTTTTACTTTAAATCTTGAATAAGATGTGAGTTGTAACAAGGGGATTTGCACTTACTCCATGACCCTTGTAATTGGATTAAATATAGACTGAGACATACAAAAACATACCAAGATTGACACCTGCCAACTGGACTTCTTTATGATTGATTGTGATGCTTCGTGCTGGCAACAATAATGAAATAAATTGTATGGATAAAACAGCACATTTGTCATTTCCGTGCCATACGAGAGGAAGGCAGCGCGTTAGGCAAGCTGCTATCTGACAGACACGAACAGTAGACACAACTAAAGAGCTAAACAAGGATTCCAGACATTGACAAGACAAATTATAACTTGTCACAACCTTTTTAAATTCAGAAGTTTTCAATTAACATATATATTGCTGTTACATATAAGATAGGGTGGACTTAAAACGTAAACAGGCAGGGACGGAGGGCGTCGGGGGGCAGCGGGAGGCTGCGGCGCCGGAGCTGCCCCGGCTGCGGGCGCTCACCGGAGCCGCGGCCCCGGGGAAGTGGCCCGGGAGCCGCCCCGCCGGCTGTGCCCTCGCAGACGGCGATCCCCGGGCAGAGGGGTCGGGCAGTGGGACGAGCCGGCGGCGGCCTCTCCTGCCCGTCTTTGTCCACAGCGCCCGCCGTCCGCCCGCAGCGCGCAGAGGTGCGGAGGGGCGCGGACCTGAGGGGAGGGGGTCCCGGCTCAGGTGGGGCATCGCGGTATGCCGGGCTCCCGGTGATGAATCGCTATCCACTCAGCCCAGGTTGCAAAACGCGGTCGGTGGCGGTGTGTCCCGTAGGCAGTGGGTTTGGGTTGATGGCTGCCGGAGGCAGTTCGCGGCGGAGGAACGGACGTGGCACAGGCGGGCTGCCGCGCTCCTCCGCGTCCGACCGCACCCGCGCAGCCCCGGGCTCCCCGGGGCCGGCCGGGTCTGCAGGGGCTCCTTTGGGAGTACGGAGGGAGGCAGCCTCCACGAGACCTCTCCTGGAGGGACCAGGGCCGGGACTGAGACCCTCACCGGGCATCGGCACCTCTCCTGGCAAGGGTGGCCCCATCCCTCGGCTCCCCACAGGCACTCGTGACAGGACTCTTCTCAGCCCAGCCCGAGTGTCCCAGCGGGGAAAAGCAGCGGTCCTGCTGAAGAGAGGGCTGTTCCCTGTAGGGGGGACATTGTGACACAAGGACTTGGGTTTGGGCTGGGGTCTCCTGCGTGCCCAAACAGGCCACGCGCCTTTCGGGAACCGACGAGGGGTTCAGTGTCCGGATTTGGGCCACCTTGGTCTTGCCTGGGTAACCTCTACCCTCCTCGGGGACCGTGAGAGGGCTTCCTGGGGCACGGATCCGACCTCCACGCCCCAGATTGCTACTGTCGCGACCCCCAAAGTGCCAATGAAACAGCCAAGTAATGCGCTTTGCCAGAGGAAACGCAGATCTGACTCGGGCCCACCAGCGTCCTCCGAGAACACAGGGAAATCCCTACTCTTCCTAAAAACTGTCGGGTCCCACTGAGAGGGGCAACTCCAGCGCTTATATAAATATTTTTTATCCCAATTTCTTTTGTTTGTTTCTTCTGGTCCGAGGCGACGAGTGGTGAAAGCGCAGGGCTGTAGCAGGGCGGCTCCCGGCCATTGCCAGGGGCAGAGGGAAAGGACCCTCCTCCCTCAAGACCCCTAGCACCAATTTGGGAAAAAATAACTAATATTCCAAAGCGACCTTTCCATTTGCTGTAATTACTGCCAAACTCATTCCTCTAAATGAAATGCTGTAACTGTTTTGAATCCTTATAAAGCAAAAACCAAGTTCCATCGAATTAGTTGTAGCCTGCCTGCTTTCCCCAGTGACTGCATCTATTAACATTATAATCTCAAACACCATTTTTTTTGGTAACACTATTGTTAGTAAATCAACTCCTCAGGTCCACAGAGACACTGACCCCTGGCAATTCAGTGAAAGTGTAATTATCTCCCCGAATCTTGGACAGATTTAAGAGATTACATTTCAACTAAATCTATATCAATGCTAATTTTTTCCAGACTCCAGGTGCTAGGCACTCCGGAATGGTGTTTCTGCTCAGCAGAATGGGTTACAAAGAGGAGAGGGCTTGCTGTGTAGAGGGCCAAAAGAAATGAAGCCCCACATAAAATTACACCTTTTTTTTTTTTATGCTATAAAACCTGGTTCTTGTATGGCAAAGTTAAACAAAGCAGCTATGCTAAATTAGCGTTAAATAAAGGCTAGTTTAATGCTCGGTTACAGTCAACTGGTGTATATTTGATGGCTAATTGTCTATCAAAATTAAAAAGAAAAGAACAAATGATTCGTTATAAGAAGGTGTTAAAAGCTTCGACAAAAGGACATTTCACAAATATAGTATCTGTGGATGGCGAATTGTCCTTTGGAAGCTTTTTTAATGTACTGAAGGCCTGAAACTCCCTAGATATGGATAATGGGCAGAAATGCGTTCTTTTCTTCGGAAAGCGACTCTTTTAAACCAGTCACTCTAATAAAACAGCCAGGACAATATTCCGGGAGGATCGAGGACCCGCGTTGCTGTGATTTCCGACGGCCACTTAAATAAATAATGCCTCGGCAGTGAAAAGGCATTTAAATGCTATTTGGTTTGCGCTTAAAGAGACCTGAGCGTCTTCCCGGTGGAGAGCAGCTCTCACTTGCAAATCACCTCGTATTAGCAGGGAGAAAACGGTATTTTTAGGGCTGCGGGGACGAAGACAGGGACGGGGACGGCTCCCGCACGAGGAGTCCGCGGCCAGGAGCGGTGCGGGGCCGCCCGCCCCACATTTATTTCTTTAGCAGAATAATGGGCCGGAAAATGTTGCGGGGAGAGGGGGAGAGGGAGGAGGAGAGCCGCAAAAACAAGAGGGGAAAAGGGTCAGTTCAACCAACTAACCCAAACTCTCTTGTGAGAAGTGAATGGAAGAAGGTGAAGGCGGAGCAGTCACTGGGGCAGGGTCAGCTCCCCCGGCTCCGCGGGTGCGGAGTACTGCGCGGCCGGATCGCGCCGGGAGGAAGTCGGGACAGCCGGAGTATGCAAAAAAGCCCCGACTAAATCATGCAGCAAGAACGACAAACCGTCTGGAAAATGGACCCATGGAGCAGCAAGAATCTACTTTTTTATCTTTGACAACTTGTGTCCTAAAGAAAGTATCTTGAAGATAATTGAAATGATTGCAATTCATTGCTGCCTTACTTTGAGTAGGAACAGTCAAATAATGAAATCATAGTAATACAGCAAAAATTTAATTTACATTACACCACAGCTCGAGGTTTTTCTTTCTTTTTTCTTTTTTTTTTCCTCTTCTTTTTTTTTTTTTCCCCCCCATGCCTAGCTTCCCCTGGAAATTTTGTGCTCACACAGAATTCTGCACTTCGTTGCATTATTCATATTTTCAGGGTTATTTCCCATCCTCTCCTGCCCTTTCTCCTTTAGTAACGGTCTTTTCTGAAACTTCCAAGAGAGCGGGTGATGGTGGGCCTGTTCTGGAAGGAAAGTATCCCGAGAGGCAAGGAGGGACCCCAAAAGTAGCCCCAGCAAGGAGTGGGGGGCTGCTGCGGCTGGGTGGAGGAGGAGACGCCCCTGTCCTGCCCTTGGCAGTTGCAAGAGGGGGGAGTTAGCTGGAATCTCTGCTCAGGCTGAGATGAGAAAGGACTAGACAGATATGATCCTTCCCAACAGGGTTTGTCCCATCCGAGGCAGCAGTGATAATTCATTTTTTGGAGGCTGTTTTGGGGCTGTCCCTCTATTATTATTATTATTACTATGATTATTGTCAGAATCATCACTATCACTTTTTATTGCTATTGCTAGTGCTATTACTTACTACTTTTGCCAGGAAAATGTTTTCTAGAATCCCTAGGGTGTCCCCAGTGTTGGGGTGGTGAGATTGACTGAGGTGGTTTTTGCCAGAGCTTTGGACTGGAAAAGGGAAGCAGCAGGGCTCACCTGCCTGGGGAAATGTGATGGAGCAGGGAGCACCCTCTGGCTGAAGGTCTCCCTGCCCTCCCCCAGGTTCCCTCCCTGCCGACCTGCCTCGTAGTTACTGTCTGTGGCACTGCCCGGGATGCCCGAGTCCCTTTTCGTCCTCTCGCCTCACAGATTGTGCAGGAGGCAGCCTGGCTTTTAATCCACGTCAGAAACGGACCAGGATACATCCTCAATGTAACTAACTGTTTCTAAAAAAAAGACCATCTGGTAATTGTCTTCCTTTAGATCTTCCCTTAATTATGCTTTTAATTAAAGACGGTTCAAGGCACTGGACCACATGAAGGGCAGTAATTACAAATTACATTACAAACCAAACAGATGTAGCTCTATCTGCTGGGAAAAAGGTACCGGAATAAAATTTGACTAAATTTTAGGATAAATTAATCCGCTGCCTTGAGAACAGAAGCACATTTTTTATTATGCAGACTCTAGCCAGGATTTAAGTTCTCTGTCATGATTGTTTTCATATTTCTTTGACATCTATTGATTTGGAGGCAGCTGCAAGGCTTTGTCACAAGAGAGAAGAGCAGTCACAATATATTAGCTTGATGGCATAACTCGAATATGAGTAGGAAGGATAGAAACATGACAGGGAACCACGTGACAGAGTGATGGGTCTCCAACAAAATAAAGAAATTAATTTTTAATAAAAAGCTTTAAAAATATCCCAGCTAGTGCAACAGAGAGGGAACAACACAACTTGTTAATTATCGAGCATTGGAGCCTCTGAAATTTACCCCTGAAGATAAAAATAGGCTTTTAATTGCCAGTGAGGACTTATACATTGGGCAGAAGTCACAAGGAGCAAAGCCCCTGCATTGGGTGAGCTCAGATGGAGAACCCTGTGCCCTGGCAGCCAGACCCAGCCCAGGGATGCCAGGGCACCCGGGCACTGGCACAGGGCTCCCCTTCCCTGCCAGACACTGGAAATGAGCATCCTTCTTTGGCCACGATCCCCTCAGAGGCAAAACTCTGAAATCCTGAGTGAAGTTAACGTAAAGCCTCCTCGGTGGGCAGATGTGAAGCGATGCAGATCCCATAGCCTCTGTAATGAGGAAAGGCATTGCAGGCTCAAAGATTTCCAGGGGGAATATCACCCCACTAATCTCTGGTCACCGATGGCTCCAGATAAGCTACTTGGAATGCATCTTGAAGGGCTGCAGGAGTACAGGCATATGAGTTCTATTAAAATGACCTGGTTTGCAGGGCCCGGCTGGCACACAGGGAGGAGATCAAGAAATTACGGGCGTAAGGGTTTATGAAACCCAGTTCTGGTTCAGTGGATAAAGACATCATTGACAATCAAGAAGCTGTTTTAAGTCTACCTCCAGTTCAAAGTATGCACCTCTCACATTTTGCCAAAATCCTGTGCTAAGTGTGTAACTGGGAGCTCAAAGTATTTGAGCAGGTTTGGGCAAGGTAACAGAATTTCCCTGTCTGGGGGAGGCTGTTTGTTAAAAGCAGTCATTGAAGTCAAACTGGAGAGCAGGGATGGTGAGGATTCACATGTCAGACGCTCCATCAGACCATTAAAAAGAAATTAAGTTGGGACGTTTCGTCTTCCCCTTTCTCAATGCCACCTCTGCAGGAAAAGCACAACAAAAATCCGGCCAGCGCCTTAGTGCGGAGGGTGAGGCTGTCTCCCCTTCAAGCCACAACACAGGCTGTGATCCCTTCGGCATCCCTTGAAGGTGAAATTGGACACAGGAGGCTTTGGGTGGGAGGCTGCTTGGAGTTCCCCTTTTTTGCCTGCAACTGCTTGCACCTGCACCTCCCAAGTCTTTACTGACTGTGGGAGAAGTGTGCGGGCACCTTGAATGCTCCAACTTGGGATTGTATCATGTCTCAGGCTTCCCTCTCCCACATCTAGACACTGATGCTCTTCCTGTCCTGCCTCAGGCTTGATTTCCAGCTTAGCTGAGCACAATGGGACCTGGCCCAGTTGCTTTTGCAAGATAGGGCAGCACAAACCAACAACAGCTTAATGCACCACACACACCCTTTGCACCTAACCTCCACTGTACATTCACACTTTCACACACTCTCTGTTAATAGTATCACATTTTTTCCTTCTGAGGAGCACTAACTCCTGTGAACATCTAACCCATTTTCTTACCAGTGTCTGGATTTCATCCTTTGCAAGCGGAGGAAGACAAACAGCTCCTCTTGGATTCTTGGGACCCTCGTGTCAGGAAGGTAGCTATTTGGACAGACCTCTTCAAATGCCTCTTAAACATTCAACTCTGGGGTTCAAGTAATACTGTAATTTATGATTGCCAAGAGTCAGAAGGTATGATGTCCCAGATGCAATGTACAATACATTGCAGCTCCTAGACTCTCACTTTAAAAGGAGCAAACACAACAGTCCTCTGTTCAAAATTTATCCCTGAATTTTGCTATTATTTCCCACTTTCTGAAAGAGACCCCAGTGACAAAATTATGTAACAGAAATGCAGAACAATTCCAGTTTTAAAAAAGATGCTACTGGGAAAACTATATATGCTATCCAGGAAAACCTATCTATACAATGCAACTGGTCAATGTCAGATAATAGATACCCCTGAAAAGCTCCTAGGGCTTATTTATGTAGAAACTTTTGGTATGTCTTTGCATATGAACAAACAACAACCTTTGCCCCAAATTGCAGTAGTGCTTTAAAATCTGATACAATACAGAATACAGATTTATTTATGTATATCACGTATTTATGTATATTATGTATATTTATATTCTATGTGGAAAATGAATATATTTAAGTAAATCCCTATATAGAATAGTTTTATATTCTATACAGAAATAGAATCTAGATTTCTATAATAGTTCATTTCTTTGTGATTTGGTTGCTCTGCCTGTGGCCCCATGTGTTGCTATTCAGAGAGGATGCAATGTGTTACCAAACAAATGTTTCTTTGTGAAATATGTGAAAGGCTACAGATGTTTCACTGATTTGCTGGATGAATCTCAGATTCTTTTTGCTTTGAGTTGCAAGTCTCACAGATAGAACCTTAAAGCCATATATACAGCTCTAGCTTTCAGGGGTCTGATCCAAAGCTTGTTGATGTGATGCACAAATTCCCAGATCCATGTGGTACAGTCACTAGGCTGCAATCACAGCTCACACAGTGCATGATGGTGTTTATGTAACAGATTACGGTAGTTTTTATTTCTATTCTTTATTCATGATTAACGCTAAATACTGTTTTTTGTAGTCTAAAAATTGCACTTCTTCTTGAAAAATGAGAGTTCTTACAGTGTGGAGAATGTACAATCTTATCTATGAGTTATGTGGTACTGGGAGTCTGCCCGTAATGTTGGCTGGTTATTGAAAGCAGATAGCAAACAAAATCTGTGGAGAAGCCTGTGTCTTTAACAGCTTCTCACAGCCATGATCTCTACTCACGTGTGAATCGTATTTCATGCGGTAATGATGTTGCATAAACTAGCAGTTTCAGAAGGGTAGAGCACATGCAATAATGTCAGCCTTTTTCATCACAGAAGAGCTTGTTCCTTCGAGTTTCTCTGGGCTGATGTTGTCTGTGAAGGGTCATGAATTGGTAATGGTCACAGCAAACCCTAACTCTGCAGGTGAAAGTGACCAGCAAATGCTTCTGTAAGGTTCTCATGTACTTTGTGGAGCTGTGATTTTAAATATATATAGATGGAATGTAGTATTTTTTCCCCAGAATATAGTAAACAAAGGATGACAAAATACTCTCCCCAAACAGAACAGATTCAAATTTAACACTTTCAAAAAGTACTGTCAATTACTCTCCCGGGCATAGCAACATCACATTATTGGAATAGTTCAGAGTTCAGTCTCAGATAGACAGTTGTGTTAGGTATTGTCAGCATGGTCTTTCCAGTTAGGTTTGGAAATAGATCACAATTTGGGTAACGAAAGAATATGTACTGATATATTCATCCCAGAGTGGGGAAAGCTTGCAGCTACTGTGGTGTTTGGAATGACAGAAACAGTCCCTGGAGACGATATTCGAGGTATTTTGGGACTTCCCAGTAATTTCAGGATCTATTATGGCTTTTCAGTGTAATATCCAAATACCTCATCTGTACATGTATCAGATTTTAAAGATTAATGGAAATTGTAACATTTCTTCACACACTTTTTCTCATTAGTTTTAAATGGAGAAGTTTGAGATTTTGATGGGAACTTTTCCCTGTAAGTTATTCATTTGCCTTCAGCCAGCAAGTGTCAAACCATTCCTTGTAAACTTTTGCATTGCATTGAAGTTCAGTTACATAAAACATTGTGTAAGCATGTGTGTTTGGAGGACTCTGTGTGTGTGTGTGCATTAACAGACGTGGCCCCTCAGTCTTCTGGGTTTCTCAGGAAGGGAAACTTTTTGTTACAAAGACACATTTATCTGTATACAATCTGCTGTGGGGCAAGTATGTCAAAGGGATAACACTACACATGCAAACTCCAGATAAAGGTACAGCAGGACAGGTTTTCTCCTGCACATTCATTCTTACAAACAAGACGTACTGACTGTCACTGAGTGCCAAATGCTTCTTTCATACCACCATGTCACTAAACCTGATCAGGAATGGTGCCTACACTTGTACGATACAAATGGATTCCAAAACAAAGCAAACTGGGGCAAAGCAGGAATGTTCCCAACTATTGAAACTGTTCTCCCTTTTTTCCTCTTAAAAAAAAACAATGTTGGTCTGCCTGTTAGTTAGTGATGTGCACCACAGTTGGGTTTTGGTGGACTCAGGAGAGGTCCTGAGCCTCCTCAGCTGGGCAGAAGCACAGCACTTTCTGCTTACATTAAGTTTTACATGGTTTCCCCAATCAAATCAGAAATACACAATCAAACCTCATCACTCCAGAGACAATGTATAGATTTGTTACAGTCCTTGGAGGACTGAGAATCCTAAAATCAATGACTGGATTACACTGATCTGTATTTGTAGATATCTCATCTGCAACAGATGCAGTATTGATAGGTTGCTTTATTTTACCGAAGCGTTTCAGATCACCATATGGGAAGGCACAGCAAAACAGTAATCACATTTTCTAGTGTGAGAAATAGTTCTTAAGGAAGCTGAAGCCATGGCATTTCATGTGTCTGTAAATTGCTGCTACCCCCCTGCAACATGTCTGAGCATACATTTGATTATGCTATCACTGTGCTACATATGTTTCTGCAATAACAACCATACATTTCTGATTCAAGCACAGCGATGAAGAAACATATACATGTATCTATGGGAGTGTGTAGACAGGGAGATGGAGCCTTTCCTGGAGATGTACATTTCAAAGATTTGATGCTGCTTCTTCACCACTCATTTTTCCAGGTGCACATATCCAGTTAATACTAAATAGAGTGATGTGAAAAATTCCATGAACAGTGATATGGCCTGGGTATAAATCGTTTTTTACAATTGACATTGTTAAATACAAAGAATTAGAGGATATAGAACAGCCAGCTACTGCTACGTGCATCAGAGATTCATATTGATCTAAATAATATGTGATTAATACTAACCACATCTGGCAGAAGTGTGCATCATAGCCCAAAGCCAGGTTTACAGCTAGACATGAAAACCAGAAACTAAAGCTGTATGGAGGAAAGATTAGACTCTCTGAGGCTGGTGGAAGTTTAGCCATCGCCCTTGCCCTTCCCTCTCTGCTGCTTGGTGTTTTACTGCAGATATCACTTACAATCTGCAGGTAAAAGGAAAGGCATATGACTCAGATATTGCAATTTTTGCACTTGAGTGTCCAGATTTTCCAGAGAATGTTGTGTTTTTCTAAGGGTTCTTAATGAAATCCCAATATCTTCCACTCTGAGGTACATTCCAAATCCCTCTATTTAAAAAGAAACCTTCCCTTTATTGTCAGATTTTGACTAACAGCCATAACATCCTCAGATGATTGTTTCAAAATCTTCTGTACAGTTTTTGGACAAATGCACAGCTTGAATTTGTGAATAAACATGTTTCCCAAGCTCCTAAATTCATGAAGATGCAATGGAGAATTAGGCACATCAGTAGGTGTTGAAATTCTTAGATAATAAAGAATTCACAGCAGCTTTATGGTTGATCTATTTTTCTTGTCTTCAGCCATGCCCTTCTTGATGTTTATTGCATATTCTTTTCATATTTGGAGAAGTAAATTAAGCATCTATGTTACATGCATGTCTCGTGGAGCCTATGTCTGAAGCAAGATCAAAAAAGAATCTAAAATTAAGAGAGTTAAGTTACATATTCTCAAAACATATTATCCAAAGAGTGAAGCTGATACAAATATAAATAGGTATAACCGAGTTCATTACTTTTAGATACCACTCTATTTGTTTCAGTTTGAATCAGACCAAACCACTTAAAAAAGCCGTGGTAAAGGGAAGAACCAGCAGCAAGGAAGAATGATGTTAAGAGAGAGGAAAGTCTAATGAAAGGAAACCTAATATTGACAGATTATGTACAGCAGAAGGAGATGGGGTAGAAAAATACAGTCAGACACAGATAGAAATATGCTGTTTAGCAGGAGGGGGCAGCTACATAAGCCAGCTTCAATTTGGGCAATTTGTCTTTCCTGTAAAACATAAGGCAAGCTCTCTTAAACACAGAAAACTTTCTGGATCCCCAAATCCTTGGGGGGAAAGGATGCAAAGTGAACACAGAGCCTTCAGCAAGCTCTAAGCCGTGTAAAGCCCATATGGCTGCACCCTGGGCTGGTACTTCATGATTTCACAGACTCAGGTTTGGTTTGGTTTGGTTTGGTTTGGACATGGGGTCCCACCCGCCCACCTCAGCCTGAGAGTATGGGATGAAACCTGTAGCGACCTCTGATAGTGCAAAGAGGGCCCAGGCAGCCTTTAAAACAATTTCTTTGTAATTTGTCTCTGAAGCAGTCAGTGTTTGTTGAGTGTGGTGATGGTCCTTGAGGGGTGCTTCTATAGAACCTGCTCTTAAAAATATTCTGCATGTGCTTTTGCAAGGGATTTTACTGGGGTTCTGAGCTGCCTCACTGTACACAAAGTTAAGGCTCCACCTGAATCTTTACAGGCTCAGGAATTTTTATCTCAATTCCAAAGCAGTAATCATGGATGTAACTGATTTTTGGCTAAGAAAAATCATCCTATATCACATCTAGCAAACTTGTAGTTAAGGTAATCAGAGAGCAAAGCAGCATTTGAGTTACAGAGCTTAGAAATAAATTGAACTTAGGTTCAATACACTGTTTTGCAAATAACTTTTGTCTCATCTTACATGAAGCAATTTCATTTTACTGATAAGAGACACTATAAGAACTACTCCAAAGTAATAAAGACTCCCAGTATCTGGCACTTGCTAATACCAGTAATTCATGTTGATTGTGTGCACTCTGCCTTTAACCACTATTCAGCTATAAATCAATCACCTAAGGAAATTAATTGAGAAAACTACACAAATGCATTTTTGAGCACACATCTCTCACTCAGTAGAACGCTAAAGTTTTGCTAAGTGGCTTTTACCTCCAGGAATAACACTGCATGCATTAATTTTTGCACATCTTTAATTATATTTTATTGCCCAGCAAAGCATACCCACAAATATCCTCACATATACAGAGAGCTGGTATCGTGAGAGTAGGTCTGTGTCTGTGTCTGAAGGGGTCACTGAAACAGAGACATGCAAGTTCCCACCCGGCAGCAAAAGCCTGCTGAATATTAACAGCAGTTTGTATAGATTGCTTCAGTGAAGATCAGATGTAGCAAAAAATGTCTTCCAGCTTGCAGATAAGTGGTAAAAATACAGAAAAATATTAGAAAGGCAGCAACTGCTTTTCAAACATTAACACCATGGTCACAGTCATAGAATCATTTTGGAAGACTCTTTGGTGATAGGTTTATAATATAGCTTTTAATCCAGAAAATACAATGTTAAATAGTATGGCTGTTCTCTCCCAAGCACAAACCAAGACATCAAACACCAGGATAACACACCATTACGACTCAAACGTGTTTTTTATCAGTGCAAGAAGTTGTTTGTAGATGTTCAATGCCCAGGAGCTGCTTGAAACCCTTGTACCCTATTTTCAGAAACTTTGTGTACCTGCCCCTGGGATGGGGAGCGGCTCTGGATCAGGCCCTGCATGAATGCTCCTGCAAATTGTTAAGTACTGGCAATTTTCATTTCCTGTGAGATTTTGACATATATATATACATATATATATATATATATATATAAAGTATAATGGCATACAAAGAAGAGCTTAGATGCTGTCTCAAAATTATAGTGTGATTTCCTGCTTTCATGAGTATGGGCAAAATGTTATCAAAATATTAGCTGCAATAGAAAAAGGAAAAGATCAACCTTGGAAGCTCTTAGATTCATTAATAATTTCCTCTGGCAACAAGAAAACCTACCCACACCTCCAACTTTAGGAATAGCAAATGTACTCACCGAATTCCCCACTAGTCTCTGCCCTGAAGCCAGCTTCTTAACTTTAGGATCACTTTTATTTAAGTTTCTTACACTTCAGCAAAATGCAGCAGAGCTTCACAAATTCATTTTGCAAGGGAAAGTCTGCTATGACTTGTTTTCTTTCTGAGTTTGAAATGGGGATGCAGAGGACAGAATTCAAAAAAAAAAAAGGATTCTTTTTTCTTTACACTCAAGCTACATTTTACAGGGACTGTGGTACGTTGTGCTCTACACTAAGAGATATCAGAGATGGTTAATACGAGGCATCGTTAAAAATCCTTGTATGCTTTTAGGGGCAACTCGGCTATTTGGCCTTACAAATGTTACCTTTTCAGACAAACAAACCATTTTTTATTTTGTAAATAAGATTTTCTTGAATGCAAAGTTACAGTTAGTTTTTGAGTGGCATAAAACAATTATTGGAAGCTAATGAATTCTGTCAGGACCTTGAAATTGTAAGTATGCACTGAGCTGTATCGCTTAGTTTAATCTCCAGTGTCTTTGACTTCACTAAGTAGGTCAGAGCAGCAGAGAGTACAGATGTTATGAAGTAAAGTTAAAAATCCAAGCAAAAATATGGAAAAAATGGGATTCCCAAACTCTGCAACACAATGAATACTTCAAACCTAAAAACTTAAAATGAATACTTCAAACCTTCAAACTTAAAAAAAGGAATACTTAAAAACTCTCCAAAGAAGCAATATCTGAAGAATATCTAAATACAATTTTCTTCTAAAGAAACAGTTCAGAGACAGTTGGTGGTGGCAGAGGCCACCTAAGGAGAAGTGAGATTATGGGTTCATTAGGATCCCTTGCTAATTTTGTATAAAAGTTTTTCTGCAGACGGATGGGCAGGACTGATATGAGTCCTTACTCATATCCTGTCCTGAACCAGAGAACTGCACTTGAACAGCAGGACCCAGCTCAGCCATCTCTGTGAAAAGTTGCTTAGGGTTTATTTCTGATTTAGGCTACTAAAGGAATTTCACAGAAAATGGCTTCTTGTAGTGATCCTGCACAAAAAAAACCCTAAATATATACTGCTCTCACTTTTGGGGTCTAGGATTGTGGTAGATAAAACCCCCAGGGCTTAGGGATGTGTCCAGGATGTGTCCAGGAGGAAAGAGTCTGTAGCTGGCCCCTCAACCTTGTGGTGCTACCCTCCACAAGGTGTGTCCAGGGTAGGTATATCAGGAGATGTGACCAGGAGTGGCATGTACTATGATGATTGAGAGCAGCAACAGCCTGGGGGCAGGGCTGGGGCCAAGAGGGAGCAACGGCAATACCTGAGTCATGGAGGTGGCACCGGGTCACCTCAGTCTGCTGGGCCAGGTGCAGCCTAGGCACTGCCCTCTCCATGGGAATCCCCGGGCACTGCAGGACACTGGAGACATCCTCATCTGAGGGACAAGGAGTTGCCACCAGGAATTAGCATGCACAAAAAAATTGTAAGGATCATGAAGGGGCGGAAGATCTGGGCAGGGAGGAAGAAGCCCAGGCGATCATTGGCCTGCAGACACAGTGTCCGGTCTGTCCTTGGCAGTTGCTGGCCCTGTTGCCCCATCTTGCTTTCTGAAATGCTTCCTTAAAATTGTGGAAAGACTATACAAATAGGAGCTTTAGGGGTTCCCTCCTTCTCTTTGAGGTTTCCTCCCTAGTTAGTTGCACCGTAAATGTTTCTCTGAAGGAAAATTGAGCCTGGGAGCCAGACCTCAAATAGCAACGTCCATCTCTCTCCTAAAAATACACCAGAGACAGGGGTACCAGTGGCTTGGGAAGAGGCTGGTGTTTGTGCTGGAGCACTACCCTGAGCCAGGACCATCCTGGTGCTTCAGAGGGGATTTCCTCAAACTTTTAACTTCCTATGCTAGAGGCAAGGAAAACGTGGAAGATACTAACATGGGATGCTGCTGTGGGATGCTGGTGTAGCAAGATAGCTCAGATACTTCCTGCCCACATAGCCACACGTTCTGAGGCTGGCTACAGCTCCCTGAGGCCCAAACTGGGACTGATCTTGTCATGGCTGTCACTGGGAGCTGTGGGCTGGCTACTGGCAGCAGTGAGCTCTCCCTGGGGCCTGGCTGTGCCCAACCTTCTGCCATGAACCTGGTTTTGGCTGTGAGTCCAGGCCACTCAGGCTGTCCCCCCATTTTTTCTCTCACTGCAACACTTGCAGACTCTGCCAAGTGAGTGGCATAGGGGAGAGAGCAGATAATGAATTGTCATCTCCTAGCATCTTGTTCTCTTCCATAACCTAACCATTGTGTGCATTTATCACAATTAAATTCCAGTTGAACATCAAAGGGAAGGAAGTTCATCAAAACAGGAATGAAACAAAAAGCTTTTAAAGTGCGGTTATCATGCACTGAGCAACGCTTTCCAAGGCAGAAAAGTTGATGTTAAACATAGACTACCTCACTGGCACTGCTTTAATGGTGAGAGCACCCAGGTGGCCCTTGGCACAGCCCAGTAGCCGAACTTGTTGCTGGAGCTATTACAGCAAATTCCTCTCCCTTTTGAAGACTCTGTCATGCGTGGGTGCCAGAGCTGACTGAGGCCACTGGTGAGCAGGTAACAGCCAGCAGCAGCCTGGGAAAGCACATGCTTTATTCATATAAGTGAGTGGGACTTTGCTGCTCAAAATATAAATAGTGAATGGTTTTTTTCCTAATGAAGTGCTCTCTAATGACAGTTGGGAGACTTTGCTTTTCCCCAGGTATAAACATTGGGAACTCAAACAACCAGGAATAGTTTTGCAATTTATAATCGTGTTTATGAGCTCTAAAGTGTGAAAAATGTACTGGTCGCTAGAGCATTTTAAAATCCAGTTGCAGCTCATGCACAAGCACTTTTTCTTTCTAAAAAGTGAAAAATGAACTAGTGGGAGATGGAGTGAGGGAAGAGCTTGTTATGGAATTAGTACTTCTTGCCTGGGGAAGGCAGAGCAGGTCTCCTTAGGAAGAAGTCCATTAAATAACATCATGTTCCAAGAACGAGCCCGAAGTCTGATCCAAAGTCGTTGGCATCTGGGACAAAAAAATTGGGATCTTAAACTCACAGATAAATATTTATTATTTCCTTACTTATTTGCTTTTTTTTCCCCTAAATGAGAGTATTTTTTTTATTAGGACTAGTTGATATCTTCCCATTTCCCACTCAATATTTGCTCCAGTGAGAGATAGCACAATAAAGTAGAACAGAGAGTGAGAAATATTTCATCCCTCAGTGAAGGCAGTGAGTAAAACTCATGATCCTGGAGGCAATAAAGGACTTTTTTTGAAAATGGCTGTGGAGAAATACATTGTTTATGGATTTAGTGAGCTAGATCATGGAAAAAAAAAAAAAGAGAACGCCTCCTATTTAGCAGCCACACATATCACCAAGCACACCAGATTCCCATTGAGGTGACGCTCATTTTATGCCAGAGAGACAGTATATTGCGCATTTTAATGCTCAGCTCTAGGTAAAAAATTTGTTACTCTGGGCTTACAAAGGGATTCACCCCAAAAGTGGAAGCCTGAGGATGATGACCATAAGATCTCTTTTGCAGGAGAGGAGTATATAGTCCACTTTCTTTGCTAAACCTCTAAAGTGATTTGGTAGGCAAAGTAAGTACATTTGTTTATAAGACATCCCTCCTATTAGTAGCCAGAAAAACCCAAGGCAACAAATACAAACAAAAATCAGGGAGGGAAAAAAGTCTCTTAAAATCTTGCACTATCAGAGCCAGATGGGCCCTACGTACTAGCTTATTTTTAAAAACAGGGAATATATGTGCCAAAGAAATACACAGGCTGAAGGGACATTACATGGTGTGATCCAGACAAAGAGGATACTTTTTTTGTAAGTCCACATAAAGCTGAATACAAAGACAATCCACAGCTACAGAAAGCCTGCAGGTCACTACAGAAACCCAAAGAAAGCCTCTGCAAGAAGAGGTAAACAATTAACACAAATTTTAAATCAATGTGCTGTCACCTTAATAGCCAGTGAAGTCAGCTAAGACGGGTGTAATATGATGAGACAGTTTAATTCTTGTTATGACATTAGCTGCAGACTTTTACAACAGCTGAAAATGCTGGAGTGAGAAGAGTTTCCAATTATCACCAAGCTACGATACACAACTCTGGATTGAACCGAAGCATGAACGAGGGCTCCTCAGATTGACAAGGAACTTGCAACGAAAGCCTCAGAAGCTTCTGAAAGCCGATATTTTCCTCTTCTCTCCTCTTGCTGATAGTCTCTGCAAAAGTTTAGTTCAGATCAATTAAGGTAATTTTTAAGAACCTATCAGTGAAGCCATCTCCCAAGCTGCGTGTGATACAGTGTTATATACCATAAATCCATACATCCAGGAGGTGAACTGAACCAATCTGAAGTGATTCTGTTTTCCTAGCATTAAGCTTCAAAAAATGAAAAGTCACCCAGGCTTGAAGCTCAGATAGACAGGTAATAAGCCATGACAGCACTTCACGGGAATCCACAGGAATAGGCAAGTAGGGCTGGGTGTCAGCCATATAAATATGATCATCAGACCCAAAGCTCCGAATAATACAACCAAGTGTGAGCATGTCAATAGGAAAGGCAAGCGGGCTGTGAAGAGGAGCTGGAGGCAGCGGCGAGCTCAGCGGATGGCCTGCAGGCTGGGGAGGCTGCACACAGAGGGGCTCAGCCCGGCTCCCAGTGCACATCTCCCAGCTGGGAACCGGCTCTAATTCACACGCTGTCAGGACGATTCTCTTGGGCAACACAGAGCAGTGCTTACTGGCAGAGCGTTTGTTTTTTTTAATGTTTTAGGAGTTTTTTTGGCCCCATTTTTATTTCATAGCTTGTTTTTCATCTCTTTTTCTGTTTTGTTTTTGTTGTTGTAAACCCGAGTGACAGCCCTCCTACACCCTGCATACAGAGAAGGATTTCTAATGCCAGACCATGCACTGCCTTCATGGCTTTTGTCAGTCTCTTGCGGGCAATTGCAAACATGGGAAGTAACTGGGACGCTTGGGTCTCTTTAATGCAAAGGTGGCCCCATTTTTGTATTGCTCATGTCACAGCCTTTTTTAATATTGCTTTTGGAAAAAATGGGTCATGATTTCCTTTCCAGAACATAAAGAGAGAAATCATTTTGTCAGGCTTTTCCCTTTACAATGCTTCTGGGTATCCTCCATGTTATTTCTCATAGCTGAGAATACAGGATCTAGAAAAGAGAAAAGCAGCCTGGTAAAGAAAATAACTGGGGAAAGCCCCACCCCTGAGCTGGAAAAGACCTTTGCTAAAAAAGAAAGTTATAGTGCATTAAAATGGCTTTTCCACTCTTGTGAAAGCCCCACCAGTGCTCCACATTCATTGTTTATATCCCAAAAGTTCCTCCTTAACCGCACTTGGGAAAAGTCTTTGCTGAAAAATAATTCATCTCTCTCTAAAATGTCTTTTGCCACTCTTTTAAAAGCCCCGTGAGTGTTTGCAGAAGTCACCTCGAGTGACTTGGACCATAGAGAGCAGCACGAGCCAGCCCTGCTGCCTGGAGTGCTGCCTGGCAGCAGGCAAGGAAAAAGAAAATGTTACAGGGCGAGAACAGCTGAAACTCCATCCAAATCCCCCAAATCCTAGCAAGGGAGACCTGTCTGAAGTCAGTCCGTGCTTTTTCTTTTTCAGCAGTTTTTATGTGGCAGTTAATTTGTAAAAAGATTGACCCAAAACATCGCTGTGTCATGCAGTACCTTATTCTGCATGGTAAGGTAAGATAATGTCTCATTAAAATGTTTGGCTTTAAACCTCCTCCCCTTCCTGGTGAGTGAATAAATAAACACATACGCTTGAATGTGTTCTTGAAATGCTCTCTGCTATTTGTAAAGCAGAAGCTTTGAGTTTGGCATATGCTGACCAGCTGCTCTGGAGGCTGAGTGGTGGCTGAGGGGTGATTGAAGGGTGACCAAGGAGCAGCTATCCTTGCAGATTCCCTGTGTCCTGCAAAATAGGGTGACTTTTACCTTCTTGGCTCTTTACTCAGCCCCTTCATGTGCAGCTTCACTGCCCTGGTGCAACTCACACAACTCTCAGTTCAGGATGTCAGTCATTGTCTGTCTCTCCCTCAAAAATTCACCTACAGGTTTGTTATTCCATGATACCAAATTCCTGGAGTGAAAAGGGGCTTTCATGCCTTTATATGGAATTGTGAACCTATATTAAGCCTCAAAAGATGTTTTTATAAAAAAAAAATCTCAACAGCTGCCAACTTCTCTAAATCCCAAAGTATCATTACACATTTAGTCTTAGACAGGGGATTTTTCTGGATCTTCCCTCCTGACCCAGTGATAAAGCCAAGCTGGTTTGAGATTGAAGATTCATTTATCTCTCCTTGGCAATTATCTCTATTAGTGTCCACAATCCTTCCCAATCTTTTTAAACAACATCCTGCTATTAAAGCCACTTGGCAAGCATTTAAAGCCCTGGGATAAGTTAACCATGCACAAAATATCCCACTCGGGGAAGGATCCAGCTATAAAAATAAATGGTTTACATTCCAAAGGCCACGGTTCAGGATGGGTATTCTTCATTTGTGAAGAGAGGTCATCATTGCTGACAATAAAATTATGTAGGACCTGATCCTCCCCCACTGAGCTCAACAGCAAAATCCCTCCCGATTTCAATGGTGTTTTCCAGAGTCAGTCACCAGGAAAGCTGACATTCCACAAAGTTGCTGAAAATCTATAATTGGATATATTAAGAGGGCTTTCAAAGAGATGTCAGATTTGGAGGCTTAGTGTAAACTCTGCTGCAAAGGGGATCATTTCATATAACCCAATCAATAAAGCTTTTTTTCTTTCTTTCTTTTTAATGTTACTTTTCTACTTGATCTCCATTGGTGGAAAGCTGAGGAGGTAGTGGGAGCCTGGCCTGAGGGTGAGCCACTGTCCACTGGGAAGAAAGGATCTTGCCAAGTGACCTGGTGAAAGCTGCCAGTCTGAGGGGTGCAATCCTGCAAGTATTTGATCCAGTGGCTTTGCTTACACTGTGGAGGTAACTCTTGCGTGTAAGTACTGGAATACTGAGCCCTTACTTTCATGGAGTTGCTGCTCTCCTGTCACAATACCTCTCTTTGGGAGATATGATTGAGAGTTTTGATGAATTTTGTCTTACCTTACATGTCTATATTTAGTAAAATGAAGCTTAGTTTGTATCTTTGGAGCAAGATACGGATTTATCCCCCAAACTTTTTTTTTTAACTCATGGGCTATACTTCAAAGTGTTCTTTAATGCCACTTTGAAAATGCTCACTGATAGCTCTTTAGGAACTGGAAATCTTCCATTTCTACTTACATGGTGTTTTTCTGGCTGATGAGCATCGCTTTCACTTTGGTTCTCATGCAGAGAAAGGGCCACTTGGCACAAAGCATCTGTGCCAGAGGTGGGCAGTGATGGGCCAGAGGGGCTTTCCCTGTCGTGGGACCCCACGGCAGAAACACCAGCATGGGGTCTGCAACAGGTTGCTTTGTCCTTGCAGCTTCCTGATTTGTAAATGTGTATGGGTCATCTCCCCTTCAGCAACTCCATGCTCTTTGCCTTAGCCACGTGGGTGGGATGAGGAGGCACCTGCATCTTGCTCTGCCACTGGGACCTGTCACAGGTCCTCTCTGTGGTTCAGTCACACTTTCCTGTTGTTTCTCTTTCTTGACTATGTCAGTGTAGCAGCCCTCCATGGGGGCCAGAGTCACAAAGCTTGCTCCTCATTCCTAGAGAGCTTGATTTTTCTTTTTCCTTTTCCTTTTCAGTGAAAACCGAAATTCAGCAGAAGCTGATGAGACCACCACAGAGAAATGCTGGTTCACCGCACTGGCTGGTACCAGCTTGATCTGGCTCTGGCTCTGGGATGTGCAGCCTACAGACACAACAATGAAAAGAAATATTCTGAAAAGAATGAGTCAGCTGGAGGCTGGTGGGGAGAGCGTGTGGAATCTGACTGGAATTTAAAAAGTTATGAGGCTACATGTTGTTTTGAGCCCAGCAAATGGAGAAACTCACACACCAAATGCTTTGTCATCTGGCATAATAATGTTATTTTGCTGATTAGCTGGTAAATGCTTTTCCAACTGTTTTTAGACAATAGTAAGGTCATGAAATCTAAAAACTTCCTGCTGACACCACTGACAAGGGGCTGCTTTACACATTATTGCAACTGTCTTCCCCATAACCCCACCGCATTGCTGAACAGCCACAAAGTTGTTCTCTTACTATGTACTAGATGACTTACCTACGAAAGCAGTCAAAGTGGCTTCACACTTCCATTTCTATGCTGTAAGTACGTCTATGCTACATGAGCTGTGAGTATACCCATACTCATGGTGCAGAGAGTATCTCTGTGCTTAATTTGTGTATGGTTGCATCCATTGGGACAGTAGCACTTTAGTGTGAAGTTGCTTCGCTCCCTCCTCCATTCATGTACCAACTTGTTCTTCCCGCTTTGCCTGGAAAGCTGTGGCCCACATTTAACACTTCAGAGGATAATCTACAGGACAAACAGCTTTCAAAAATTAGAGATTTTTGTCTGTAAGATTCTTTAAATAAATGACATAACAATTGCATTTACTTGTTGTGTGAAAAGATGTGTTTTCCATTCTGTCTTTATAAAGAGCTGATCCATTCAGCCCCCCTTCCCATCTCTGGTCAGACCAGTGGGGAAAGTTCATGATCATTTCTAGAGCATCTTCAAGAAGGGGGTCAGAAAAGAAATATGGCTGTGACTGGCTACACTTTGTAACTGGACTGTGTCTGCCTTTCCTTCATGCCTTCATCTTCTCTTCTGATGAACCTTGCCATCTACAGAGAAGCTGACAAACTCCACAAGAAATTTGGGTAGCTGTTTACCTATGTGTGAGGCATAACCTATTGCTACCCTTTCTCAAATAAATAGGTCCCTTACTCAAATGTAAGAGAGACTAAATCAGACCAGGTGACTGTTCCCTGTGGGAAGCAGGGAAGTATCAACAGTATTTTATCGCTCTCATGGACATGGTGTTATAGGTTATTCCCCAGATGCCTGTGATAGTTAGCCAAGGGTCTGAAGTGGGCTGAGAGCCATTAGCAGTTTTCACTGAGGGCTTGTAGAGGACACTGAGAAAAGAGGCACTGATGAGTTTCAGACATGGCAGCCCAGTTTCAAACCAAGAAAAGTGTTGGAGCAAATAATCATACATGTAAACAAATAATCATAATTGTAAACAAATAATCATACTTGTAAACATCCAGAGGGGTAGCTACTGATGGGGATTTGTGAAGAACAAGCTGTGTTAAACCGCTCCAGTTATTCTCTGTGACAGGGGAAGTACTGACATGCAGACAGAGGTGGTGGACGGTACCCCTGCCTTCAGGTTACTTGCACTTTAGGAAAGCAGTGATTTGCATGATATTTTTCCTGAGCAAGGTTGGGCAACATTCAGATGAAGCTAGTGTAAGAGATGCTACAAAACCACAGCAGCAAATGGTAGATGACATTCCTATTCTGGAGAGTAGAACTGATGTTACCTGACTGTAGTCTCAGATAACTCAAACCTAAGAGGACCAGCGGTACATAGGGAGGTGAGATTACATTCAGGAGAACCACGTCTGGCTTGAAGAAGCAAGGTGTGATGCAGAAGGGACAAGGCTGTTGCATCCAGGGATGGGGTGAAACACAGAGTGGTAGGCTCCCATTTGGATGCTGAGCCTCAGGAACAGCAGAGATGCTTGGAGAGACTTCAGAGGTGAGCAGTAAAAACTATGAAAGATCTGCAAAATACAACTTGAGGAATGACTAAAGGACCTGCTATTGCTGACCTTAGAAGAGGAGAAGGGGCTGAGAAGGAGAATGGGACAGTCTTCAAATATGTTAAAGATGGCCACAAAGGGGAAAAGGAGGACTTGCTTTCTGAGTTCATTTGTGTTCATCCTTTCTCCTATCCTGGGTTGGATAGGAGCAAATGGGCTCAGTGTTCAGCGAAGGTATTCAGTTCAAACCTGAAGCAAGTCTTCCCTGACATTAAGGCCAACAAGATGTCAGGATAAGCTGCTGGGATAAGCCATAGGAACTGCAGGGACCCAGGGAATCCCGTCTAAGGGCAGAGGGATAGTCCAGATGGACCATTGAGATCCTTTCTTAGTCTTTGTTTTTTCAATACTACCATGAAACTATCTTGCAGATTTCATTAGGATACCTCCTAATAAAATTTCCTCCATGGGCTTGTTTATCTGCCACAACTCACCTGTGTGATTCTCCACTCTGGTGCAAAGTGGGTGTGAAACGCTACTGCTCAGATGTGTCACTGCCTTACACCTGCTCTCCAATGTGCAAATAACTCCCCGGGCTTCGAGCTGGGAGGACAGGCCCACGGTAAGTGATGGGCTCTGATTGACGAATTTTCACAGCAGGTGAGAGCGGCAGGAGACACATACATTACAGTTTTCACGTACAGACAGCAGCATTCCGAAAGACAAATTGAGTGACTAATCCAGGACGTGGCTGCTGGGTCAGACACCATCCCCCAGCATTACCCAGTGGACAACAAATCCCTGCCCTCAGCTCCCAGCATGGGGCTCAGAGGCTGTGCTTTCCCCGTCTGTCCCTGCCAAGATGGAGAGGGTGACACTGCTCCCCCAGCTAGCTCCTAATTTTCTTCATTACCTGATCTAAGCTCCTCTCAAAGATAAGTGGTTCTTGTGCAAAGCCACTAATTCAGTCCCAGCAAACAAGAAAATAAGTCTGGATGCAAAAGGCTGGTGGGATTTTGACAAGATGCATGTAGAGGTCGGGCAACTAGTCTTAATTAGGCCATCTTTGTTTACATTTGATGTTTATCAGCTAATTGGCATGGCAAGGTGTGAGTCACACAGCTTTCCCTCTGGCATGAAATCAGTTAGCAGGAGAAAACTGGGAGAACAAATGATCCCAATTATAAGAAAACCCACTGTGCTAATTACCATCCCATAGATGACGGGGCCTCCCACCCGTGGCCTGGTGCAGTCATCTACCCCATCATCTCCCCCCTGCACCACCATCTCCCCTCCACCCCACCACCTACCCTCCACCCTACCATGTACCCTCCACCCCTCCCTGCTGCAATCTTCCCTCTGCCATCTCCCCTTTGCCCTACCATCTACCCCACACCCTGCCATGTCCCCTCTGCTCCTCCACCTCTCCTCTTGCCCCTCCATCTCCTGTGCATGGCTGCAGTGCCTGCACGCTCCTCTTGCCTGCATGTCCAGCATCTCTACTGCACCTGGGACCTGCTACATTCTCCCTCTGTCACCACAGGAGGAAAGGTAACATTTCTCCAGCCACTCATTTGGTGCCACACAGCACTTGTCAGGGATTTAGGTTCCACTGCCCTTCCGGTTTTCCCATATTTTCTTGTTTTGTTTTGGTGGAGATCATGTCATAGCAGCACCTCACAGGGAATGTCTCGTGCTCCTGTGTTGCAATATCCATCAAATCAAAGCTTGGATGTTTGCTAAGGTGGAGCTGAACTGGAATCTCTCAGCTTAGGTTAATGAAACCCAACATTCAAACCTTACCTTGACTGTTTCCTCCCTCTCACCTTTTAAAAATATTTTTAGACTATCTGTAAGTTGGCCAGTTTCCTGCTCTGCTCTGCCTTGGCACTTGATTTCAATGCACGCACTGACACATACTTGTATGTACCTATTACCTATGCACATGCTGTAAATCTCCATCTTCCTCCCTGTGTCTCCCTCCCTTTGGCCATCCTTCGAGCAGATGCATTGCCCCTATACCCTTTCAGGCCTTTCCCCTATACACTGAGGGTCCAGTACGCAGGAATGTTTCTTGGCTGCCCTTGAGTTGAATGATGATCCTGGAGGCTTGGAAAAGCCACAAAGCTCAATGCTCTCTGTCTCCCTGTGTCTCTCTTGTCTTCCCTTCTTAGTAGGGGTAACAGATGGCTGAGTCTTTCACCAACAGTCCCAAACACATTGTCACTCCCAACTGAAAGTGAAATATTCAGTGGCATTTAAATTAAATAGACTCTAATGCTTCAGTAATATTAATTACGGTTTCATTCATCACTGGCCTAATAAATCAACACATAAAGATAGGATGATCCTGTGGCTGGCAGCAAAGCAGGGCTATTCTGCCCTTTGTAATGTTATGCACACAAAGCCCTCATTCTTATAAGGACATGATGGCCCCCACAAACATCTGTGCTCAGCACCACTTGAGGAGAAGCCAAAGTGGTAACATTTAAACTTTTCTTGTCCAATTTGTCCACACAACGGGGCTCAATTCAACAAGAACTTGCAAGTTAAAATTGTAAAACTTGTGTTAAGTGGGTGAAAACTTTTCAGCAGTTCGGTCAGGGGGCGCAGATTTATTCTGGCAGCTCTGGCTGAAGCCAAGGGCAGGGCGTCAATTCTCACCACTGAATTTGTCACCCCAGCTTCAACCTTTAAAAGAGAGGGGGTGGGGGTGGAAAGGGCTCGAAGAGTTTGAAAACCTCACGGTGTTAAGCTAAATTTCAGGATTTGGGGAAGCCCTGGTCAACAATTTTTCACACATTTTTTTGTATGTGTGTGTGTGTGAATACCACTGGGGAAACAGGTTCTATACTTTACCAACAACAGGTTTCCCCCTATCACCGCTATACATATGTAAAAGGAGGCTAATAAAATGGTTTAAGAAAAACTCACTGCTAGTAAATCTTCTGCAGACAAAACCCTCCACTTGTGATGCTTCAAAGCTGCCCAGAGCTACCAGTTTACAGCAAAAGCCCCAACTCAGGGATGCTGATTGGAAAATAAAAAGCCCTGTGCATAAAAACTTCACTCCAATTGTTACGCAGTGAATGAGACGTCCACATACAGCAGCTTTACTTGGCCAAATGACTCTCAAGTATACAAATGAAAAGCTTGTAGCCTATACAGTTTAGGTCCTTTGGAAAGGTCCAGCTAGAGTAGGTTTATAATTAAAAAAACCCCTTTACACTGAAAAAACAATGCCATATCTTGTAAGGACATCACAGAAAGATGGACCTGTTGAAAAAACCAAAATTGAACAGATTTTAAAAAGCCACAGAACTTCTTTTCAAGGCATTGGGAAGGTATAATTCAGTAGTACACATCCAGCAGACAGCAGAGAGGAACAGCCTCCTTCCCTGCAGAAACGCAGCCCCTCTCTGCCTGTGTTTCAGCTTGTTGCCTTGCGGTGATGTCTGAGCTGCAGATGGCAGCCCAGCGCAGCAGGACTCCAGCTTGCTGCGAAGAAGGCAGCGTGGCAACTGGCAGTGATCTTGAAGCAGCTCGAAAGGAGTGACGTGAAGGCTGTGTGTGCAGGTAGCACACAGCAGAGCGTGGCAGCTCCCGGCTCTATGCTGAGCCATCGCCTTCAGGAACGCCCAACCTGAATGAGGCCGGTCTGTGCCAACAAGCTGACCTGTATTTAAGTGCTTAAGAGAGGGATTTTCAGAGCCAATCCCTTAAGCAGAAAGCTATTTAAATTACCCTGGGACTAAATGCTGAGGCGCTTACCCTAAATGTGGCCAGGTGGAAGTCTCTGCTAATCCTGCAGGCCCCTCTCATACCTCTTCTGGTTCATGCCAAGTGGATAAGGCTCATGCTGTGCAGTACAGGTATTCCTGGCCAGGTGTCCCCCTGATGGTATCTGCCACTGTCAGCCTGGGGTTATACCACTTAAACTCCATTAGCTGTTTGGGTAACTCATTTGCCTTCCTGGTCACTAACACCTATCAGTGTGTGCCCTTTTTTTATGCTTTCTCTACATGTCCTAAAAATCATAGTGTTTTGTGAATGCATTTTCTGACAATGCTGCTTATCTGTAGCCTACATCCAGCCTGTCTGCTGGAGGACCTACATGATCAGGCTTGTCTAGTTTAGGAGCTGTGCCCCAGGCTGCTGAGGAACTGAGGCCAGGATGCTCACTGACTGGGGTGTACTGCAGTGCTTCGGCAACCTTGGTTGTAATTTTGACATGTCAGTGATGCCCACCTAGTGGATCAAGACACTGATGTGCTTGCTCAGGGATGTTTTATTCCTATTCCTTAAAACAGTAAAAAAAAAGGAGTGCTACCTGGCTGGCATATAGCCCCTCTCCATTTGTGTTACTGAGAGCAAGTTACAAAGCCATAACAGAGGGATTGGTATATGGCAGCCTCTCATGGGTGGCTTTTGCCAGAAGTTATCTGTAAGAAGAGGTAGGGCTTGGAAGGGCTGAGTGTGGCAACGGGATGTGCCAATGGCTCCTCATTCACTCTCCCAAAGGAATGTCTGCAGAGGGGATGTGTTCTCACCTGTGAACCTCCTTCCCATGCAACAGTAACTGCAGAGCCTCCAAAAAGACCTGAAGTAGGAAGCAGAGTCTGGCTTTCCGCTTTGCCACCTTTTCTCTCTCTCCAGTTTTAGGCTTTGCATCTAATGCCATTGGATGTCTCCCGGGCCTGAGGCACAGGTCTGGGAATGCATTTTGGAAGACAGAACCATTTTATTCCTGAGCAGGAAGCCTGACACTGAGGATGGGTGACTGTGGGCCACAGATGGTCCATGATGCCCTTGCTGTGGCTCCAAGGGAGTCTGCAAGATGAGGGGTCCCAACAGCAAGGCCAGTACCGAGCAAGATGCAGTGCTGGGCAAGGCAGAGCAAGGGCAGGGCTGTGGGCAAGCAGCCAGGGCCCCTATAACTGGGAAGAAAGATGGGAAAGGGCTGTGCCACAGGGGACCATGGGGCCTGGGGAAGTCTGTCAGGGAGCAGCAGCTGCTGCTGCACCCTGGGGCATGGCTCATCCTCTCCCGGCTGCGATTTCAGTGCCTCTACCAGCCCACCTCTCCAGGCAACTGCCGATCTCTCCTGTGCCTAAAGCTGGCCCTGGGAGCCAGGCTGGCAGAGAGCTGCTCAACTCCTTAACGCTCCAGCTGGCTCCAAGGCTGTCACAGCAGCTGAATGAGAAGGATGCACTCCTCTGCATGTCCTAGTTCCCATCATCTGGCCAGGGCAGACTGTATGCCCGTTAAAAACAGACAAGAGCAGGTGTTGCTCCAGCCTCTGATTCAGGATCATGAGAAAAAAAACCTAACTGGGGCCGGAGTTGCAGGAGAGCTATTGCGTGTTTCTGGGGTGGAGGTGACTGAGTACCGGACCCTGACAGAGGAGCTGATGCTGGTCTCAGCCAGACAACACGCAGGCCAGGGGCTGGCACACTTCAAAGGCAAACAGAGAAGACACTGCATAGGTTGTGAAAGCAAAAATGTGGTCAAAGCTAACTTCTTTTGGCTTGCCCATTCAAAATAGTCCCATTCAAAACAGAAATCTTAAATAAGTCTCCCTTGCCTTCTAGTTTGGAAAAAAATGTTTAATGTATCGGGATTCCAAAATTAGTTTGCTCATGCAACTCAATATTTTGTCCTATCCCTTTCTGGAAGAGGTTCACCATGGGTTTGAGGTGCTCAAAACTGCTCTTTACCAGCTGCACTACTGTCCAGGTTGAAAAGGTTCCTTCAGTCCCCTGCCTTCAAAGTAAGACTGCTCCCAAGTACTGGTAGCTACACCAGTAATCAATAGATGGATCTGCTCTCTAGGTTGTGTGTAAATGATTAACAAAACCATAATTCCTTCCTTTAGGCTACATTTAATTCTGAAATACATCTCCACAGCTTGGTCTTCTTTTTCAAGAAGTAATCTTTGAGGAGACAGGCCTGAAACATACCTCCTCCTCCTCCTCTAGATATTTATGACCCACAGGAAAACTTTGAATTAATAATGTTGCTAAATTCTAGATGAAAATTACTGAAGTCCCCTGGTTTTTGTCAAATAAGCATTGCTCATTGCTTGTAGACAAGAAGGAAAACACAAAATTCATCATCCTTTCCAAAAGCAGAGTTTGGCACATATTTTTTGGTAATACAGAAAGCACATACACCAGCCTGCATTTTGGGGACATTATCAATTGGTAACTATTTCCAAAACTACAACACAACATGTTAAATCATGACTGCTTCTGCGCTCAGACATAAACCTTATGCAACCTGTTACAAACTAACAGATGAATGGGTTGAAAAGCAACTTTTACATGGTGGAGATTAGCAGAGAACATTTCACTGAATTTATCTCAAGATATAACTTGCTAACATCTTTTTCTTCCTTGCTCAAAACATTCTCTGGTAGTTATTTTTAGTAATGACATATACGTTTCCTAGTAAGGCTCTTTGCATTTAATAGTAATAAGAAATAACATTATCTACTTTTTATGATTGAAGATTAAGGAGTCTATTCTAATAGCTTCAGTTGTCAACACAACATCCTCTGGTACTATGTTCTTAGCTTCACTGTTGTAAAAGAACATGTCTATGTAGATATTATTAATTTATCATTGCACAAAACAAATTTTATGAACACTTAATATTTAATGTGCTGTGAATTTTATAATAAAAAATTAAGACTCTACCTTACATAATTTTTTAACTACCTTATTTTTATTCTTCTCATTAGTTCTTTATGGCTCTATTCTGGGATTTTAAACCTCTGACTTAAGTTTAAGAGAATTTAGTTGTGTATACTGAAGTGTAAATACTTAATCTCTAGCTCAGCTGAATACAAGGACACCACCATGATGATATTAAGCAGCATGATATTTCCACCATACATGGAACATCAAGACATAAATATAAAGCTGTACTGTAAAGTCAGTTGAGCTGCCCCAAGTCGTGTGATGTGAAGACTTGGGTCCTCTTACTTATTAACTACAACAGCCAGCCATGCCTGCTGTTCCTTCAAAAAGCCCTGCTGCCTTCTGCATTAAGCTTTGCCTGGTGAGTGGATAGTACTTGTTATGGCTTCTCCAAGGGCCTATACTACTTCTGTCTGAAGAGTTTCTTGCATAAGCATGATGAAAAAAAACCCCAGTTTTCTACTGAAAAGATTAACAGATCTTATTTGTTATTCTGGCTTTGGCTTTCCCTAGTAGAGCCTGACAGATCTTGTCAGTATCTGGAATTGCTCTCTAGATGCTCAGAATAAACAAAACAGGTTGGGATCTTAAATCGGTGAAAGCATCTTTTGATGCTTTAGATAAAGCATCTTAAATTGTGGCATTACACAGCCCAGCCCCAGCTGAGGATCTGGCTTTGTTATGTCTATGTTACGTATATATGTTTATGGTATATGATTTTTTTCCTACAGCACGATTCATTCTAGATTTCAGGATCTGAACACGATTCATACTCATTTCCTTCTTTACATTTGTATTATCCAGCCTAGGTGTCAAGGGTTTAGTCAGAAGAATAATTAATGTTTGGTTGATAATCTGAGTCCCAACAGCTCATCTCAGACAATGTTTCTTGACAGCAAATCCTGCACCACAGAGATTAAGGGACAAATTTGCAAATGTCAGCAAGCAAGGGCTGCATGCAGAAAGGCAGGGCACATTCACTAACACACTGCATCCACTCTGTCCCAGACCGCAGCGCAACGGCAGCAATGCTCACCTCGCAACGTCGCTGAGACACTGCTCCAGTTCCACGTGATGCCATACAGCCATTGTGTATTTAGGAATGCAGATCACCAGGCATGCATTTTACTGGACACTTGTACATGCAATTATCTGACTTGCACACCCAATGTGTGTCTGCCTCTTGAGGTCTGTACATTCTGCAATCCAAAGTAGTTGAGCTTTAACGTGACTGCAACAAAAATAGAGAGGAAGCCTTCGTTTTGTTAAAAAATCTGGCACTGATTTCACTTCTTTCTAAATGAGACAGAAGGGAAATGTTCTCCAACAAAAGATAAACAAAAGACAATCAGAGCTGGAGTATTAATATGCCTGACTATGGGCAACAAACAGGATGAGCCAGCAAGGAAAGCAAACAATGGAGTTTGCTCCTTGCTGGGCGATTATCCCAAGCAGAGAGCTATTGTCAGGGCTGCTTCTCTCAGAAGAGGAAGAGAAAAGATCTGGCACTATCCATAAAAAGAAGACTTAGAAACCACTCGGAAAGCATTTGAGATAGAAAAATCAGATTGTTGGGAATGATGTGGAAAAAAACCCCAGACATGGACCATTACATGTCATCAAGTTGCCTTCAGAAGAACAGAAGGCAGCTCACAGTTGCCTTTGACAGCTTAATTTGATACCCTGGCCAGTGAAAGCTGGAAGATGGAGTTTAGCTCCCTCTTTGCTTTGTCTGCCTTTTTGCTGGTGGGACAGCACCTCCTGAGTGGCTGCACTGCCTCTTCCTATGGAGGAGGAGGAGATATTCATGAGCTTGACCTTACAGGAGCCCACAGTACTTGCAGATATCTTACTCAAGAGGAAGTCAAGATACGCCTGGATTTTATGAAATGAGGATTCACAGATAATTCTCTGAACTCCAAAAAAAAGGTCATTATTTCACTGCTACAGAAAGATGAGACAGTGCTTGTCCGAGAAAGAAATTTGGCTTTAATGGCCAAAGTATCCCAATAAGTTGTTTCATAGTATTAAAACCGTGATGACTGGAGAAAATGTGCAAAAAGGCACACTGCTTACTAGACAGAGGAATTTCTAGCTATTTCCCTGGAAATGACAGATGTGAATAGCTTGCCGATGCTCACCACAATCAAATGCTGTGGGTGGGATGGAACCACAGTGCAGGGAGCAGGTAGGTTGAGTATCCCCTTGCCTGCCTGCTCCTGCTGGGCCCAGGGATACCTCCCTCCTCCTGAGATTTGACACCTATTAGAGGAAGATGATTTGAAGGAATGAAGAAATACAACAGTGAACATGATTCTAGAAAGATGACTGTCTTCACCTGATATATCACAAATCAGCTACCATTGTATCACACTACGGGTCCTCTCTTCCACTCCTCACTGTTATTCTGACAAGGTCACGTTCAACCTCTCCAAGAAAATGTACTCACAGGTCAGAGCTGATGTTAAAAGAGGTTTTCCTCTCACAGTCTGCATATTGCAAAAGAAATTGGCTCAGTTCCTCCTCTGTTCTCTGTGGGAAACAGGGCAATCCCTTGCACAATTTTTCATTGACCTGGTTGTTACAGGTGACTTTCAGTACAACACCTAGGGACAGAGCTGCAAAATGTCCCCAGATACAAACCTCTGAGACAATTAAAGAGCCTCTACCAAATATGAATGATAGCACCCTAGCTTTACAAAAAGGAGTATAACTTACTTTAATAAATGAAAGTAAGAGGACTGAGGGACCAAGTACTGAACATCAAGTGTCCTAAGCAAGTAACTCTTCCTTGAAGCTTGATTAAAGTGCTGCCATATGAAAATTCAGAATACATATATATAACTGTTTCCTGCAAGTGTCTTTTTAAACTCAAACTGAATCCTTTAATTGCAAGGCTGGTGAAAGCTGCTTGTAATTTGCAGAGGCATGTCTACATTCAGTGAGAGGTAATTAACCTCTTTTACTTCCCATCCAATGAAGCATTAGCACCACCAGTTGGTCATCAAGACTGAATAACACCCAGTCCCAACTGCAATAACAGCACAAGAAATTTGTTGATGTTCCCAAGAACAATGTGTTGTGTCATCCAGAGATATTGTTTACTTGGCCTGAAGCTCATGCAAGTGATGTTAAAATTGCATAGGTGAGGTTTTTTTATGGGTTTGTTGATTGTACTTGATCTGTTCCAGCTTGAAATTTAACCCACACTAATTAGGGAATCACAAAACTGTAATGATGAGCTCAGCTAAATCCCAGATTTGAGCACAGTCACATTTTTCAGTTCACTGGTGAAAGACTGAAGAGGATCCAGAGAAAACACTATTAATGTTTTGGACTTCTCAGACATCCCAGTCCAAAGATGTACTAATCTGCAGAGCAAAGTGATGCAGTCTTGGGTGCTGATTTACAGTTCTTGGGTCAGCAAAGCTGTTTCTGCATTGCACAAGGATAAACTGCCATGGACATGCATTAAAAAACAGGGGCAGGTGTGTGCCCCTGGTTACTTGAAGAGCCTATCCTCTAAGCTTTGCTATTATAGTTTGCATAAATTGCAGATGCTTTCCCTTTTCCTGGTTCTCTGCCTTCCTCTCTCCCCATGTTTGCTCATGAAGTGATGTACTGCCATTTCACAGTTCCTGTGCAGATTTTCATTCTTATTTGCACTAAGGCCACTGGCACTGCCCAGGGCTTTAGTTGGAACATCCTTTGTACCTGCTTCACAGGTCTTTTCTGTCATTAGAGTGATCTAAGAAAGTCTCAGTATAAAAGGGAATCAGAATCACCATGTCTGAAATGTTTCAACCACCACTTTATGACTGGCTGAAACAGAGAAATGATTATGACCAAGACCATACTCTACAAGGAGCAATACCTTATGAGGGAGAAAACAGTTTGTCATTTAAGTGCATGCAAAGAAGTAAACTATATAATGTGCTTCCTAACAGAAACTTTAAACATTACAAATAATAAAGTGATTATAGACATTCCCTCTCCTCAATATTAATATCTAGCCCAATTAGTACATGTTGGTGCTTTACTGCATCTCATCTGACTTCGTTCAAACCACATCAATGCTGTCCTCTGTACTTGGGGTGGTATCTGACGGTGGCATCAGAGGCTGTAAAAGCTAATTCACTATGGTAGGATTATCATTCTCAGGACCAGGTTGTCCAACAAAATGCAATGCCATAGACTTTTTGAGTTTATTAGTAATTTTTAATTAATCTTGTTTATAAGTGAGTGCAAAAGGGAACTTCTGGGAACTTCTGGAGAAAGTCCAACACAGGGACACTAAGATAATCAGGGGACTGGAGCATCTTCCTTATGAGGAGAGGCTGCAGGAACTGGGGTTGTTCAATCTGGAGGAGACTGAGGGGGGATCTCATTAATATTTACAAATATCTAAATGGTGAGTGTCAGGAGGTTGGGGCATCCCTTCTTTCTGTTTTATCCAGTGACAGTAAAAGGGGTCATGGAAAGAAGCTGGAACACAAAAAGTTCCATCTAAAGATAAGGAAAAACTATTTCACTGTTCACGTGAGGAAGCCCTGGCACAAGCTTCCCAGGGAGAGTGTGGAGTGTCCTTCTCTGGAGGTCTTCAAAACCTGCCTGGACACATTCTTATGTGGCCCGATCCAGATGGATCAAGTCCTGCTTTGGCAGGGGGATTGGACTAGATAATTTCTAAAGGTCCCTTCCTACCCCACTGTTCTATGATTCTGGGAGTCTTGACACTGACTGTGGCCTTGTCATTCTATGCCCTATATGTACACAGAGCAAGGGACAGACCTTGTCAAACAGTCCTACACTCCTGGATCTACTTTTGCAAGTCATTGGTAGAGTGGCAGCATGGCACTGATACCTGACCCAGGACTTCACCATCACTCTTGAATTGAGGGACGAAGAACTTGATACGCAAGATAGATAACAAAAGGAAAAAAAGGACTTGTAAATCACTTTCTCCTCTCTGGAAAAGTTGTAACGTTCTTTTTGGCACTCTTGCCATATGCTTTATGAATTTGTCTCCCTGTTCACACTCGATAGACTTGTACAAATAAAAATATTTTTTGTTTCCTCTTTACTTTCATGTTCCCCTCTCCCTCAGTCAAATCGAGCTTTGATTTGAGGATATTCCTACAAAAACATACATAATAGTTAAATACACATAATTTATGATGTTTTCACTGACAAAGATACTGCCAGGGATTAAAAACATAGAGCAAAATGCCACACTTCTCGGTGTGACTTTGTGCCTGATGCTGACACATGATGCTTATAGAGCAGGGAATGTGACTCATCTGAGTAATGTCAGAATCCCTCACCTGAACAAGCATTTGTGGTGTTCAACTCTGCCTTCATGGGGTTGGAGGCCTTTTGAAAGCCTTTTTTTTTTCTTTCAAGAGCTTGTTAAAGCTGAAAAATTATGCATCCCATTGTTTAATTGTTTCTCATAAGCTTTGCAGTGCTTGGAGTGCAGATCATTTTTGTGCCCTGGTTCTCAGCTACACAGACTCTCTCTGCAGAGGCTGAGCAATCTTCAGTGCCACGTAGGACTCAGAGTGGAGCTTAGACTGTAAATATTATATGCTGCTGTAAGAACATTTGAATGGTAATACTCAAGCAATTACTTTTCTTTCAAGATCATTAAACACAAATCTGACTTGTATTTTAATAGGACTGCCAATGTATTTAATGGGGGGCAGTAAAGGGTAGTTTTTTTCTAATGGATGGATGTTTATATTATTATCCACTCTGAGAGACCACATTAGGAGGAGACTGTATAAGTCTCATGTGTTTTGCCTCAGTCCTTTTCACATGGTATTCAATTTTTTCTCAGTTCTACATCTTACAGTATAATGGCAAAACTGCCTCTACAACGAATCTCACCACCATGTTCTGGTTATGAAGCAAAAAGACCAAATACAGTCATACTGAAAAGAATTTGCAATTTGAATTTCCATCATGTCTCTTAAAATTTTAGAGAAAGCCAATGCTTGGCAAGTGGACAGGTTTGGACACATACCTGCTATGCAGCCATAGGACAGGCACAGTAGGACTGAGAGCAGCAGCAGCTTCCTCATGCCACCCTGCAAACATATCTGGGAATTGCTTGGAAGAGTTTTTCAGCAGGGTTAGAGTGCTTCTGCCTCTACATCCATTCCAAACTGTGCTTAGGCTGACAAGAACAGCGGTCATCAGAGAGACATGCCATGGATGGTTGGGTCTGTGCTGAAGTCAGCAACTGCTTTGCTAAGCACAGATCCACCCACTGCCACTGCTTCCTCCACCACAGGGACCCACTGTCTGGAAAACAAAAAAGTTCCCCAATCTGTTATCTTATGAGGAATTTAGTCAAACCCATTCCTAGCTACTAATTTACTAATATTTCATATTAGTAAAACGCATCATCTTGTCCTTGTGAATTTAAGTCACGTATTTTCACTAAAGACAGAGTATAGAGAGGACAAGAATTCAAAGTCAATTTAGACTGGTTCTCAACAATTTGTGCATTTTGAGAACTCAGGAAAGGGTAAACACTGCAGCCTGCTTCTACTTTCCACTCACTCTTCGAAAGTGAAGACTGTGCTACATGATAGTAATTGGTAAACAGTAGTTAGAAATTTTTGACTGTTTTTTCTTTCCACTTGCACACATACCATAAAAGCACACTTCTCCCTAATAACCACAGCAAAAGATCTGCCTATACTTCAGAGCAAATGTAGCACTATAAACTGTATGATGTTATTATCTGTGCCCAAAATCTGTGAGTGAGAAACACTCTTCTCTAAGACACCCAGCTAACAGCCTAGAATGTGCACATGAACCATCTGTATTCTCGCTAAAATGTTTCAGGTGCAAATCTTCAGATCTTTTTGCTAGATAGTTGTGGGCAGCAGTTACTACAAACCTATCAAGTAGAATTTGGTAGATGTTTATAGGTCTGCATTGTAAAAATTGCAATAAAAGACATGGAAGGTGACTCTAAACCTCACAGAAAGGATTCCAGGAGTTTAGGAGAAAGGAAAAGGTGGAAAGTTTCTATTACCTGGCATTTTAGTGTGCAACGGCAAAAGCCAACCAGAAACTGCTATAGGACTAAATTTATAACCAGGAGATATTGTGCTAATAAATGGAAGGGTAAGGGTGGGAGCCTGCAATCATGAACAGTTTCTGCAAGTTGCAGGCAAAAATAATGAACATGAACACTTTAATCTACACCTCCCCCTCCTCATCCTGCGGGACAGAGAAATCACACTGCACTGAGATGCTCCCTACCTTCCCAACTGCATGGCGTGATTGTGCTCCAGCAGAACCTCTCCGAGTACCTGTTTGCCAAGAGCTTCTCCAAGGCTAGGACAGGGCTTTACTGAACATTCCCACCTTTAGACAAGAAACACAGTGCAGAGGAGGCAGTAAAGGCACTGCACAACTACAAGGGCAGAGGAACATATGGACTAGAGTATCCAACAGCTGGGGTACAAAGTCAGAGCACTCTCAGTAGTGAGTATGCTCCCAGAAATGTATGGATTGGCCACTCCTAAGAGAGGTACTCCAAATGGTGCATTTGCCATATTTGGAACTATTATTATAGAAAAGTGTTGACATTTTCTGGGTTAAGGGTGATTATCTGGAATTCATGGATAATTTAGTCCTTTTGCTTGCAGAAATAGTTTGATATGCTCTTTAAATAACCATATAAAGAGATTGATGTGTGATGTTTGTGGGTTCAGATGTTCTGAAAAGTGACATTTCTGTATGGCAGAGAATAAGGCTTAAAAGGGGATATTATTTATAAAAGCATCATCATTCACAGGCAGTGTTTATTTACCATTTAAATGCCTCATTTCTGTTCTGGCTGTCTGTGCTATAATTTACACAGCCATTTAAAATTGAGTATAAATAAATGCAAAGAAGTAGTGTTTATGCAGTTATGATGAGGAAATCAAGCACTAAAAGATTGAGTCTGCTCCTGCAACATCGGTTCAGCCATCTTACCTACCTTTGACTTCTGCTGAAGGCCCCTCTTGCAACAAGAAGCCATCCACACTTGTGTTTGAAGAGCTTGATCAGAATATCAGTGCTGAAGATGAAGCTGAGTTTTAATGAGCAGGCAGACAGCGTGAACTAAGCCCTGAGTGGCATCTCATTGTTACTGGAACGCAGGGGATGTGATGAGGCACTTCAGGTATCTTACCAAGATCCTCAAAATGGGAAGCATTTTCCTCTGGGCAAAGTGAGATGTGGACTCTGCTCCAGGATGAAGGCAGTAAGGGCCAGGAAACAGCCCCAGGATGAAGGCCGCAGTGAAGATATTTTTCAGTGTTTCCTGCAGAGATGGAGAGAGGGACACCAAACTGCAGCCTCTTCCTTGAGCTCTGCCCACCACACCACCAATTGTGTTATACAACTTCTCTGCTTGTTGTCATTCCTTTTCTTTAAATAAAAAGATGAGGAGGTAAAATCAAGAACAATTAGAGCAAAGGATAGTGACTTCTTCTGCAGCCAAAAATAGATACTAAATCGTGCTTATTGCTTAAAGATGGTTTACTAGATCAATTGAAATAGTTGCATGTTCTATTATGCAGTTTGTATGAGAACAGATGCCCCATTTCACAAATTAATTCTTGTCTTTTTACATTGCTTCATAAAAATAATGGTGAATGAGCACTGCTATTGTAAATGATCCCAAGTTCAAGTCTAGTAGCATCAGAATGGGCTATGCTTTTCTTGTGGAAGCTAGCAGGAAAGCAAGGAAATCAATCACAGAATCAGTGAACAGCGTGAGTTGGAAGAGACCTGTAAGGGTCATCTAGTCCAACCTCCCCTGCAATGAGCAGGGACATCTTCAACTAGATCAGGCTGATCAGAGCACATCCAGGCGGATTTTGAATGTTTACAGGGATGAGGAATCTACCACCTCTCTGGGAAACCTGTGCCAGGGCTTTACCAGCTTAGTCATACAAAATTTCTTCTTTATATCTAACCTGAATGTACTCTCTTTTATTTTAAAATAAGGACCCCCTTGTTCTATCACAACAAGTCCCATTTAAAAATCTGTCCCCATCTTTCTTAAAACCCCCTTGAAGTACTGAAAGGTAGCAAATAAAGACTCACCGTTTCTTCTCCTCTCCAGCTTTCTCAGCCAGTCCTCACAGGAGAGGTGCTCCATCACTCTGATCATTTTCATGGCCTTCCTCTGGACCCACTCCAGTAGGGTCATGTTTTTCCTGTGCTAAAGACCCCAGAGCGGGATGCAGCACAGCAGTTGAGGTCTTATCAGAGCAGAGAAGTAGAATCCCGCTCTCATCCGGGAATTTCACCAAAATGTTTCACCACAGCTGTGACAAAGAGAAAGAACAACTCATAACGCTACAATCTTGCTCACACTCTTCCTGGAACACAAAATAGATTAGGCTACTGGTCTTGCAAGCATGGACTAAGCTAGGAAATGGGCTGTAGGTTGTGATAGCATATGAGTTTTGTGGACTGTAGCACAACAGTTTCTCAGGATTACAGCAACAATGACACAGTTGAGAAAGAGTTGCATGTGTAAATATGGTCTGTTCCATTCATCCGTCAGAGCTGACTGCTTGCTAAGTGTCCTGAGGAACCATGGAAGTAGTCTGCTATTATTACTGCACTTACTGCAGAAGCAAAACTGCCAATCAGCAGCACAAACATGTCTCTCAATCTGTGTTTGTCTGACATTCACTTGCTCCAGGACTAGCAATGAAGTAGCAAATACCAGTAGCTACATCCCCAGCCAGCAACTGCTTCCAGTAAAACTAAGGGCAGCTGTGGGCAACACAGACAATGCTTACAGTGATTTTCCAGGGGTGGATAGCCTGCAGTTTAATAGAATCCCTTTCAGCTCATCTTCCTCAAATTTGGGTTAACCCATATCAAGTTCAGTACAGGAAATTGCATCTACAGTGCAGATTATTTTATGTGGATGGACTGCATGAAGGAAGGCTGCAGTTAAGAGCAACTGCACATGAAACGGGTGCTGATTTCAGCTCACATCTTCATCGAAACCATCACCATAAACAACCTGAGCTCTACATGGGGCCCTCAGTGGAAAATTCATCATAGTGGGGGGGTGGGAACTGAATTACTCTGGCAGCAAATTCACTTAGCTTGAACTCACTGAATGTGTGGACCTGCTCGCCAATGTTTGATTTGCAAAATGAGAGCCAGACAATCCCTCCCTTGCAATGACGTCAGGGTGTTGTTGTACAGCCAGAGCCTTCCCCACACCGCCACCGCCCTGAGACCATTGATGGCTAACTTATCTTGACATTGGGATGAGGCTGGCAGATACATGCTGCGAGGAGCAGAGGACCTTCAGGAGACCACGACACCATCATGTGGTCCATGCCCAGGTGGCTGGCACATGGTGGGGGGATAACCAGGAGCAATTCAACAGCTCTTCTCATAAGCACAGCACTGCAGGGTAAATGTGGGCATGACCATTTCCAATGCACTTCTGCACAGCTTGGACCAGCCCCAACTACATGACAAGCACATATGCTACCTCTGGAAATTTTATGTGGAGAACAACTATCTTAGATTGTAGTTTATAGTCCTTTTCAGCAGGATTGCATGAAGCTAATGACACAGAAAGCCATTTGGGTTAAATTGTGAAACTGAAAGATGCAGCACCTGCTTTTATGCTTCACATGTTACTAAAAATACTTCTTCCTTTCTCAAATGTAACACAAATGACAATCCAAAATAAAAGTCTACAATGACACTGGTGACATTACTAAAGGAGATTTCATCAGTGTCCTTGTGCACAGAAAGATGGGGAAAAAAAGGAGAAACAGAAGACATTATGTTATTGCTTAAACTGTTGGTGAATCCATATCTGAGGTAATTCATTGCCCTCCTGGTGTCTCCACGTAAAACAGGAGATAATGACAGGTTTTGGACAAGACAGATGAGAATGATCCAAATTGTGGATGTTTCCATATGAGGAGGAAATATATAGCATCTATTCATCCAGAAAAAAGAGACTTCTGAAGAGAAAAACATGGCAAAAAAGTGTGAAGGAGGTGAAAAAAGACATGAAATACTTCAATAGAAAAAGGAGAGGGAGGACTTTAGAAACAAATAAAAGTGTCTAATTGAACTGAACTCTAACATTTCAGGTGAAGATATGGAAGCCAGATGAGGTCAACAGTTCAAATAAGTTGTTAATCTGACACCCTCGGGGAAAACAACCCTGGGGCTGTTGAGGACCACATGTGCAAAGGGCCACTCAGCATGGTTATCAGCAGCTATCCCACCTCACCAGTCATGTGGATGCCGGTCTCACCAGTCACGGGTACCCTGGGGCAGCTGTTTTCAGGAGGTGCCACTGGGACCTCTGGGGAGCATTTTTTGTCTTGAGTGCAGCTCACACAATTCAAACGTTTATTCTTAAACGTTTTCCCCTTCCACTCTTCAAAACCAAACAAAGAGCCCTGACTCAAGCAAATTTTATTACCAGTGAAAAGGAAGCATTGCCAGAGAATCCCTGTAGAGATTTTACTTTTACTATTAATTTTATACATGAGATGCTTAGCTACTCTCATAATGTCTGACAGTATAAAAAGTCAGAGAGAGAATAGAAAGGTTAATAAAGCAACGTCACCAGGAAAACTGGAAAAATTTTTTGAAATTATGATTTTAAATCTGACTGAAATATTTCGTTCTTCATCAAGCTGAGAAGTGTTTTGACCAAATATATAATAGAATCAGAATGGTAGGGGTTGGAAGGGACCTTTAGAGATTATCTAGTCCATTGAAGAGTTTTTAATGCTAATGCATTTTAAAAGTGCAGATATAGATAGTTGAACTCTGGAGGATGGTTAGTATTCAGAGCATGATCCCACCCTTCGTGGTTGCAGCTTGTTAATGACAAGACCTCAAAAGGGGCAAGATCTTAAGTCTTGCCTTTCTGAGTAGCCTGTTCCACCCCACACATGGTCCAGACAGTCTGGACCTCATACTGGCTTTTATATCAGAGGTCCAGTCCTGTTTTTACAAGGAGGGTCAGTGTCTGATCTGGACTGCTTCTGCACAGTGTAGTTTCAGGCATTGGAATCATGTGTCAGAAAGAATTATTCATTAAAGAAATTAGTGTTTTCCATACAGCTACTTGAGGATTATATGTCAAGAGACTAGAATATCTTTCATTTCATTTCATTTAGTCCAGCAAGTCTCCCCACTGTAACCCACTCTGCTGTCAGGGAATGTACTAGAGCTACCACAGAATTAGAGAACCAAAAAAAATACACATTTGAAGAGACAGCATGAAAAAAGTGAATGGGGGTGAAATATAATTAGTTGAGGCAAGGACAAGTAGGTAAGTCTTTACAGTCATAATTTATGAGGTATATTGCTATAGTTATTACCATGCAATTTAACAGGAATACACCAGAGCAATTTTTGTATCTTAAAACATGCAGATGCACTCACTTATATATGAGAAAAGTCTCAGAACTCAAATCATCCAAAATAATCAGGAAAGTTATTATCATAAACAGCACAATTAACACAGAGATCACAAGGGATGAGTCTCCGTTTCTGATAATCTTGAGATGAAATGAAAGCATTATTAAAACTCCAGTGTAGAAATGGTAGCTATTGTTACATCTCTGTGCACTTCACCAGCACTCTGTAGTCTCTGTCAGTCCCTCCTCTACTGTTTCTTTGTCAGTCACAGAAACAATAAAATGTGTAGATTTGAGATCTCTGGAACTACCAGAGGACACAAGTGGTGCTGAAAAATATTTGGACTGACCTTGGCTTTGGAAAGACCTTTTTTTGAGGGGAGGGGTAGGAATTGCGTTGTTTGTTTATCTGTTTGTTTTTGTCTTGAACTAAAGAGAAGTATTCTTCAACTACTAAAGAGGAGGAAGAAGAGGAGGAGGTATGGACACTACAGGTACAAGCTACTGGCAATTTAAAAGTTGTAAAGTGGTGTTTTACGGTGGTCTGTGCTGTCATCCAGAATTTACAAGCTTCTTTCTAATATTGCTGTCAAAACAGTATTGGTCTCATCAGTTGTATATTATTTCTACCAGTAACATGCACCACAGTGCTAATACTTCAACAAAAGGAGACATTCATCATTTTAATTCACACTTAAATTGCTGAAGATTATCCACTGTCCATTAGATTTCAACAATATCCAAATGTAATCTGTTTTAATTATATGCTGAAATACAACAACCACCAACTCTCAGATCCATCTGGAAAAAATCTATCACTCCCACACTGATAAAGTTCTTATCTCCCTCAGAGGTTTTACTCTCTTCTATCCCTGCACTTACGTGTGCCCAGTGTACTTTCAGCTTAATATGCAGTCAATCCTTGACTCCTCGTAGTTGCATACTGAAGTTGAATATCTTGCCTACATATATGATTCAATCTAGGAGATATGGTTTAGAAAGAGTTGTTCTTGTCTTTGGGCATGAAGTTTACTCTTGTCTTAAAAAAATCTCTTGCTCGAGTTTAAAAATGTTGTCCCAGATTTGGAAAGGGAGAAGGTAAGAAAGAGGGATGGAATACCTCAGTTGTCATTGCCATTTCTGGCATTTCTGGATCATAACATCTTTCTCTGCCATTTGGCCATGTGCTCAAATAACAACAAAACCATCTCCAAATAATGCAATTTAGTGGTTTTATCTTTTTCATTTTGAACCTAGAGATAAGTTGAGATTTTCTCTGAGTCAGCCCAGTGAGCCCCATTACATTGTCTGCTTTCCCAGAAGATGAGTCTCTGCAGGTAAAACAAGAGCCCCATAACACTCTAGAAATATGCATGTTTGTTTAGATCTGTATTTTAGATGCATCAAAGAAAGGAGCCCATTGTGTTATTCCAGGGTGGCTTTTTTTTTCCTAATACTGTGCCAGTCTATGTCTGTAAAAATCTTCTTCCCTCTGTTTGCTGAATCATGCCTGGAATCCATATTAGAAGTCAAGTGTAAAAAGAAGGAGGGGAAGCTCTGCTACAGGCAGCTGTTGTTGTCAATGCCATTTCTTTCCCTGAAATAAAAGTCACACAAAACCTTAAAATCTTGCTAGGCCTCTACTCCTTGTTGTCGACATTCCCTCCCTTTAGATCTGTAAAAGGGCAAATCTTTTGCTAGCAACAGCATTAACCCATTCACAAGGTTTTGAAAATAGGCTGTCTTTCTCATAGTTGACAACACTTTGTACCGTTCCTACGTGCCTGTGGTTTAGCATGTTATAGTCTCTCTTTAACATTAGGAGCTATGTCACAATCACTCAAAAAAAGACCAGTGAAACAGTAAAGCTCATTATTTGCCAGAGTACTTTTTCTGCTCTCTTTAGGCTATTGAATATAAAAACCAGGGAAGAGCCATTGATAACACTTCAGAGGCAAATATAACAATTACAGAGCTACGGTAGAAAGTTTTATAATCCAGTATTAATTTGAACATGTGGGAATATTCTGATACAATCTCAAATCAATAATTAGACTGCTAACTGACAAGACATTCTTATCTCAGTAAGAGTCACGATCATGCTCCTTATTCATTGCATAATGCTCCTTGAACAGGAAGTAAGACAGATAAGCATAACCACATAAGAAGGATCGATATAAAGAAAAGATCCAGAGATAGATCTATTTTGTAACAGCACCTAAATTGTTTCATGTATGTACTTGTCTGGCTTATGGACCAAACCAAGCTTTATTCCTTTTTCACAGACTACCAACTCGATAATCTTACTTCTGAATATCAGTGTGAGGTACCATCACATTTGTCTGCATCTCATAACAGACTCTCAGCTAGGGAGCTGAAGACAATGTCTAGTGGCACTATTTCCTTCTCTTATTAGCAATGCACAAAGCATATTTTCAGATAGTTGGGTTTTAGGAGCTGCATGCTCCTGTTTCTGATTGAAGTGAACCAACTTCATCATGCTTGCTGATGAAGAGTTACGGCTGTACGTCACCCACTGAAGGCCTGACCAGCCGCTCGCCAGTGCTGGCAGGCAGCAAACCTGATTCCTAACAATAGTTCTTTGAAATCTTTTTGCACTTTTGTAGTTTCCAAGCTGTGGTTGACTCATCCCTTGTTATCCTTGAGATCCTAATAAATATCCCTTACGTGCTATAGGAAAGCACTAAACAGCAATGTATATGAACCTGGCAGTTTTGTATGACATAGACTTTGAAACCCTTAAGTCTTTGTTCTGTCACCTAATGTCCCAGACTCTATACAAGGACGGGGACTTCATAGTAGCAAAAAACAGTTGACAGTGGTTCATTGGTCTAAAGTACCTGTGAGTCGTAGGGTTATTGAGTTATGCTTCCTTAGGTGTTGAGTGGCCTGTTGAAATCCTGTCTAATTTTGAGTAAAGGCACCAAAAATAAGGACGGTAACAACCATAGAATGGTTGACATTCAGCTCCAGATTCTAACGTTTTGATGGGTCCCACACTACAGAGACAACACCTAACACGCTACAAGCAAGAGGAATTCAGATTATGAAAGTCAAACAATACTTTCTTCTTTAGTATACATGCAAAAAATGTGGTACCTGTGCATTCAAATGACAGGGCGATTCCAAAAGGGAGTGGGTGTAATTTAAAACACATAACTAGACGAGCTAGTAATATAGTGTTTTATCACAGTGCTACTAATATTTAGTGAGCTGCTAACATACCTGTAATCCATTGGCATTTCTCATTCCAGAGAAGGGTGAAACCTAAAGATGTATATTTGGTGATATGTCAATGCTGAAATTAAATGAGGAATAGAAACCTTACGTCGTTTTTGCAACATTTCTTACCAGTTGGGAGTCAGGTATTTTCTCAAAACTGTTCTCAAGTGTTCTTCCTGCAGAAATTATCCAAGTGTCCAGACAGTTGACCACAGTGGGTCTCCAGATGTCTTATTTTTTACAAAAGGAAACGAGACGTAGAATCTTGTGGTTTACTCCTTAACCTATTATCTCTTTGTCAGCAGATTATGTGGATTTGCAAAGGGGAGACTTGGAAAATACTTGAAAGCTATCTACTGAGGGCACTTAAACACACAAATAATGTTAGGTTGGGCAAGTCTTGAAAGAAAATTAGACTAGAAGAGTAATATCATAAGGAAATATAGATGCATACCTTTTCCTTACTCTACCCTAGGCACTTGCTGTGGTCACTGTTGGAGACAAGATGTTGAGAAGTGCCTTCCCCTGAGCCCTTATGGTTATTCTTATGCTCCAGTGAAGTCACAGTAAAAGTCCTGTTAGCAGGAAAGCCATGTTGCTTTATGTTGGCATGAAGTACATGCTTAGCTGTACATCTCTTTTGGTTTTTCATTCTAGTCTAAGCTTCAGTTGCCCCTCACATCTCTGCTTACAAAGTAGCTAATTCCTAGTGATATATAAATGGTTATTCTGCTGAATTTTGGATAGATCGCATCTCAGGTGTTTCAGACAATGTTGAGATTGGATGACTTCTCTTATGCTTCTGTGAAACACCTGACAAAGCAGTGACAGATGCAGAACAATTTCTCTGCCTTGTAGCTCTTTCCACACACAGGGTCATCCCTTATTTTTTAATTCTTATATTTTTGTGTACTGCCTTTACTTTTCAGTACTGTGAAGTTACATAAGGTGATTAATGCTCTCTGAGTGTGTAATGACTTCAATTAATTTGCAAAAAAAAAGAAAAATTAGAGACTAAAGAAACCGCCCTTAGGAAAAAAAAAGTGAGACCAGATGGAAAGGTATGTCTTGGGTGTGGGAATGGTTACACTGTGGTTTTGGGGAAACAATCATTTCGTGATTTTGCTCTTCTCTGCTGTTCAATGACGTCATTGTCCAGTATCTTTTCTTATCAGAAAGATTCAGGAGAGAAATTTATTAGGAAGCTTTACCTTTCTCAGTCGATAGATTGTTCAGAGTTAAGCTTCTCAAGAACTTGACTGGCCAGGGAGGTCCTTCCCCATAACTTTAGTACTTATCAGAGGGCTTGGTTCAGTTTCAGAGAACAAATCATCAAGTTGGCATCTCCACACCCAGGTGGGGATGAATAGAGACTAACCTCTGCCAAAATAATAATAATAGAGACGTGTTGACTATTACTTGTGCTCAGCCACTTCCTCCACTAACAAAGCAGGAAACGAAGGGAAAAGTTTCAGGCAACAATGGCAATGCATTGCTGTTTATTAGCACTTACTACTGTCACCTTGCAGCAGGGACTTCTTGTTTCACAAAGTCTTTTTGTCCATAGGATTTAGAATATCAGAACTAAATGCATAGGGCTGTGAGATTGTGTGACTATTACTGGCCAAAAACGTGACTCAACATGTTGTGCTTCACTCAACATTTCATGTGAACCTGAAATAAGATTGGTATTTCACAGAAGTTATAACTTAATTTGCTTGAAAAGTTTTCCTCTTAAAAGTATATTCAATAAACATCCAAGGACATGAGAAATCTAAAAAAGATATCTATTCCTGCACATTTTCCCATTACCTTACAACGTCAAAAGCTTATGGCTTAATTTTAGTGGCCGTCACCAAGACTTCAGCGGTTTATGTAATACTAAACAATTGGTCACATCTGGCAAGAATTAATGGACCATATTCATGCATTGACACATCATTTCCACCTAATTTTTTGATAAAAATCCTCTAAAACCTCAGTATTAAAATAGGTCTACCTACTTTCCTATTCAAGTGTTCTTCTTCCTCTCTAGTTAAAGCATGCTGGCTTTTCTAGGACACAGTTTTACATTTCTTTGGGTCTGAAAATCCAGTGACCAGGATAGAGTGTTATACAAGTAATTTCCTCTAGTTCCAGTGTGATCTCAGAGGCTGGAGACATTTTAGAGCTGGAACCAGTACTATAGAGTTCTGAAAAGCGTCAAGCCAAGTTTTGACGTGCCATAAAATATGTGTAACCCAGGAACTTGTGCTGTAACTGAAAGAGGAATTAAGGAAAAAACTCTTCATTTCACTATTTAATCTTAATTTTGCTACATTATAACAGCTCCATTTAAAATACTATATCTCCTCCCACCAGAAAAATGCACAAAGATATGAAGAAAAGTTAGAAGCTATAATTTGGGTCTCATTCCACACTCCAGCAAAGTCAGGGAGTGCAGAAAGTTCATTTATTTCGGTCCCAGAAACACTTGTTAGTTCACAATTCACATGACCTACACTGGCACATTTAAATGGAAGTGATGAGAACTTTAAGACTTGAGTAAAAAAACCCCTAAAACTCTGGATTGTAAAGTCTGAGATTTGTCTGTTTTCCTTCCCAAATGTTCTCTAGCTTCTCCCAGTGTAAAAATCCACAAACATATATTTGTGACATCAAGAAAAACACGCAATTTCAGATGCACCTCAACATTTGCTTGCAGAGAGGACCACTTGGGACAAAAATGTAGTATTGATTAACTATTACATTAATATCTTATTTATATCTCAAATGTCTCTTTCATCAGGTAGCTAGTTATGGTAGGGATCACAGGGAGAGTTCCTATTTATTATCAAGAAAGTATACTCTAAAAATCTTTTTTACTTCTTGAAAAATGAGTGAGACTGAGTAATCAGTGCCAAAGATGAGTAATCAGTGCCAGGTTAGTCATGCTTCACTGGCTTGCAAGGGGTGGGAAGCTCAGAGACATAGCAGCTCATCAGCCCAGACTTACCCTCTGCCTGGCTCAGTGTCTGGTCACTGTGGATTCCCACTGTGCTGCTTTCACCACCTCAGATGGCCATGTCAGTCAAGTGGATATCAACTATTTCTGGCTTGAGGTAGATGTCTCTTTGTTTCGCTGTATAAAGGTGCTTAGTTTCACCTGTAACACAAGCCACAATTCAGACTGGCAAGTGCCATTCAGTTCCGTCAGGCGTACCGATGAGTTTTCACAAAGATGGCTTAGGCAGGTTTCCTAACTATATGTTTCTTCTTCATGGGGAATTGTTGGCCAAGAGCTCATGAGAGAGCAGTGCACTCTTTCCAGGAGGAGAGGAGGTCCAAGTAGAAATTCAGATGTTAGACGGGTGTTGGAATAAGTCCTGGCAGTGCAGACACAATTAGTGGACATTGCACCTGCCAGACCTGCAGCAGATATTAATGTTGCTTAGAAAAAAGGGTCACGAACAGAGATGTCAGACTCTGAGACTCCTGAGGAAATTACACTGTCAACAAAAGGCCAGACAGCCCCCTAGACAGGAGAACATGCCAGGAGGTTCTTTTTGTTGGAAATACAGTGTTTTCCCCGTGAGGAGTGGGGGTTGACAGCCGTACACCTGCCTCTTCTGCAGCTTCCCAAGTGCCTCCCCAGATGGAAGCACTTGCTGGAGATGGCCCACGCTGCAGTTTCCTGAGCCCTGTGGCTGCTGTCAGGGGAAGGAACAGTGTATGGAACACGGCATCATTTCATTTCACTAGAAAGAGGCAAATAACTCAATGGAAAAAAAGCATTATTTGAGTACAGTGGACCAGCAGTATGCACGAAGACATAAGATTTTAAATGCTTCTAAATTACATTGCTACAAATTCCCTGCATTTCTTCTCATTTGTAGCAGTCTTCATGACCATAAGTAATTGATGTAGGGCCTTAATACACATACCTTCTTGTTCTTGGAGTAGTTGGGCTGTTCTGCACTTTGAGTGTTCTCCTTTCACTTCGACATCAAAAAGCTTCCGTTAAGAAGCAAAAGAGTTCTGTTGAAACTTCATCCGTGAAAGACTACAAGACAAGACAGAAGCCCTGGAGCCACAAGCTTTGCCATGCCTGACTTATAGAGACTTGGCCCAGTAAAGCCCCTTACATGCCTGTAACCTCCATCTGCGGTGCTTGGTGGGATGAGAGACCTCAGAAGGGGATCCATCCCTCCAGGCTGCTTGTGCTGTCTTGCAGTCAGGGTGGTGCACAGCCTGTTGCTTGGAGACAGCCCCTGGGGAACAAGATTTCCTCTCTGCCTGCCCGTCCCACCAGCCAGCCGCTCTGTCTGGAATCCAACTCCAGGAAACTTCTCTGTCAAACAAGAGCCTTCAGACTTTTACTTTTCTTCCATGAAGAACATTTTAAAATGTGACAAGAGGAAGTGATGAAGCTGTGGTACTTATTCAGTCACAAAACAATTAGAGCACTCACCAGAACCCGAAGACTTGGTATCCCCTTAGCAGCCCAAGGACAGCTGTATTTCTGAAGTTAAACCTTGAAAAATAACACCCAGATAAATCATCCCAGAGACAAAACTCATCTCTCCTCCGGGATTCCAATGAACACTAGGTGGTGAGTGCCTCTAATGTTTTCTTCTATTTGGACCAATCAAACCCGAGTCGTATTGTGCAAATTGGAAAGTTCAAATCCATCATAAACATCACCTGATCTGTAAATATAGAAATAAGATAGAATAATTGCAAAAAAAGTGAAATTAAAAGTTAACTCTTTCCTCCTGCTTCCACAGCTCCTTTCTCCATCTTGTCTCCTAGAAATATTTTATTTTATTCTCATATTAAAAGTCACTGCATCCAACCACACCTCAATTGGCCAAACTTCAGCAGGCTTCTTGCAGCAGCATAAAAATATCAACATTTGCTGCATCAGTGAGGGAGAGAAAATCTACTATACATTAAAAAAGCTTATTGCTCTCGTCTGACCCCAAGGTGAGCAAACAGAAAGCCTGGAAGTGTGTCCTGCAGTGAAATAGCGAGTGAGCTGTGTATTGACAGGATGTCTTAATACAGTTAAAAAATTGAAGCGCACCAAAAGAGGGATATTCTGCCACCTAGTCACTTCTCCTTTTGTGAAACCACACATAAAAGAAAGTTAATTAAAGCTCCTACTCTGAGAAAAAGGAATGTTCCATTTGGTAAATTTAGAAACAGCTGGTTAGTTTTATCCATTACTTTTGTGCGAACATCGGTTGAGCTCATTCAAGTCTCTCTTTTTATGAAGCTGTCCTTCCTATGCTACCTGATAGCTACTAATTGCTGCAACTACATTTCTGAATTGCAAATTTTCTGCACTGATAAAAACTTTGATTGCCTGTCAGCTACACATAAGGAAAAGATCACCAGTGCTAAATGAGGTGTTCCACGCTTGGATAATAATGCTTAATGAATTATTCAAAAAAGAATGCTTGAATGAAGCAAACAATTTGAAGGGTTACTAGCAGCCGTAACAGTTCAACAGCCAAAAGAACAAAAGTATCATCCTGAAAATTACACTAATGATGAAAAAATGCGTATTAATTCTACATTTAGAGAAAAAAGAAATGTCAATCTTATTTTAAAGGTTAATCATTATTTTTTCAGTAATGCAATAATCTCTGGGAAAAAACACTCTTTACCAATATTTTGGAACATATAATATTATGACATAACATATTTATATAATTTTCCAGGCATTAACCCTCTCTTCAAAATTCACAATTGAAATCCCTATTTCAAAGATACTACTGTCCACAGGATTCTTTCTCTTGCCTTGGATCAGACCTAGTTTCCAGCACAGGGATGTCATACTGGTTGCATTGTTGTCCACGTCACTGAAGGTGCTCTCCAGAACTGGACTGTCAAGCCAGAGGCTGGCTTCATCCACATCAAAACACAATCTAGAGCAGGTGAATTAATCCAGACTGACTGCAGTGGGGTGAAGCCAGAACCTAGCTCTCGTCGTTTAAAAGATTTGCTAAATGAGAAAAACAGATGATGGAAACTAGACTCATATCTTCAAATGATAATAAAAACAGTGGCTATATTCACATAACTGATCTAATAAGTAACACTTTCCAGACTAAATTTGGTTGTATCTTTAAAAAATAAGTGGATGGCTAATGGGGAAAGAAATATGTTCTCTAAGTGCTGCTGGCTAAAGGAAGAAGGGTAAAAGAAAAAGAAATCCTTAATAAACCATGAGAATTTCGTGGATGTCCAAGGCTGACACATCTTCAACATTCATAAAAAAGATATTTCTGAGACCCAAAGCAATAATTTATGATGATAGACTCTCTGGTTGCCAAAAACCAAGAAAAATCTGAGATCTGAATCCTAATGAACATCTTCTGTAAAATATTAGTATTACATATACATGAAAATAACAGCACAATGGCACTGACATGTTTATCTGCTTTGCTGTTAAAAATGCTCTCAGTTGTTCTATTTGGAACCAAGCTAACAGAGACACATCATCAGATGCAGAGAGGTCTCACAAAGATAATACAACGTTGACTATGTTAAGGAAGTATTTGTAAAATAGTATTTATTTAAGATGAAATCCAGTCAACCACTCTGTTGCAATTTTACAGCTATAAAGCCTTTGCTATTAGACACCAATTAGCAATTTTATTATAAAGATGTTCAGTGTCAAGATAACACTTCTTCTTGTTTCTGGCAGTGACACTGAATGGTGGACAGAAGAAATGACTTCAGGAAAGCTTAGCTACGCAGTCACTGATGATTAATCCTTTCCCTCGAGGACAATGTCTCTGTGTGTTTCTCTTGCTGTCTTTTTAATGTCTCAAAAAGGGGTTTGATAAACACATTGAAGTCACAATTAAAAAACATTTTAACTGACCAGTTATCACTGATGATATTATTAGACAGTTTTAGTCACTATTGTAACAATGTGTTTACTGGTGTTGATGTGAAGTGGAGATGAAGTTTTTTTTAACCTGCCTCCTACCTGTTTTTCAGTTTAAGTGACATAAGGCAGATTTGACTTCTGATTTCCTTGACAAGATATGGAGAGGGATTTTCAAAAAGTCCTGAGATGACTTAGAAAACCAGGTCTCGTTGACTTTTAATCAATTAGACATTTTTTGAAATTCATGCACATAATGAGTAAGCAAGTTTGCAGTCCAGCCCAACCAGTACTGAAGTTGATGGTAACATTTGCTTTATGAAAGACAGAGTCAGTCTTTAATTAGGTTTCCTGTAGACACTGCAAGGAAAATTAAAAAAAAGGTGGTTTATATAAGGAGTGTTCTCCTTTCAGTTTACCCATTCAGAAGGAGCATTTCATGGCATGACAGCAAAGACATGGATGTGGAAAAAGAAGACAAGTAGAGTCTCGTCACTCACATGACTGGTGGATAGACCATACAAAATTTCAGTGAAAATCATACACATTCCAAATTTCAGTGACGTTACATAGATGTTTTATAAGGGGAGAAGAGGAAGAATCCTTGTAGATGTTCTCGAGGGATGGCTACTGACATGGAAAACTGTTCAAAAATTGAGATACTGAGAGTATCCAGACACTCATAAACATAGACTCTTACTCCAGATCTGGTTGCTAAGTCCATGAGAAGTCCAATTTAAAATTAAATCATAAGCCCAATTACACTGGTAATTACAAAACCAGGAATGAATCTGGCCTATACTGTTGAACTACAAACCTCATTATTAACAAGATATAATTTAAGAGTTGAATCAAAATCTGTCGTGTTTGCAATTGAATTCTACCTGGGGAAATCCAAGGGAAAGTAAAATCTGCTCCAAAGGTAAGCTTTTTCATTTCTCTTCCTGTATATATTGGGTTCATGAAATTTTTCTAAATCATGAAAAGATGCCTTGTAAATAGAATATGCAATATGATTCTAAAAAAGAGGCAATTCCTTCCCTTCAAGAAGCAGAACTGAGATGGCAAAATAAATGAAGTAAAAAATTTAGAGAATAGTGACAGATTTTTATAGATACATTTCAAAATGATGACATTTGGAGTAAACTCAAAGAGATTAAATGGCTTTGAGTAGTCAAGAAACAAATCACATAGATCTGTCTTCAGCATAATGCTAGAAGCTGAAACCAAAACCATCTTTTTGGCTGAAAAAAACAAAAGAAGGAGCATACACCATACAAATACGTCTGCATCTAGCAGCAGTAAATAAAAAGACTAATTCTGATGTTAATTTTACTGAGTCACAGTTAAATGTGTTGTAACTGTAATGAAAGTGTCAAGAAAGCTCTACAAGTGTCCTAAGGTCATTCCGAGGGATTTGACCCTGTGACTGTGTCTGTCTCTCTGCTGCAATAATTTTAAGCACCACAGACTTCTACTCAAATGTCTCAACTTAGCCTTTCCTTAAAAAAAAAGAAAAAAAAAGTCTGCTATTTCTTATATTTCTATTTGTACTCTGTCACTGGTCATCATCTGTTTGACCACTTCTCCTACAAATGTTCCTGTTTTTCTTTGGTGGCTGTTTATGCCTGGAAGCACTTATTCCTGCACTTTGTTGCAGAATCACACACAGAATGGTAGGGATTGGAAGACATTTTTAAAGATCATCTAATCCAACCATCCCACTAAAGCAAGTCTATACCAGTCCTCTTATACCACTCTCTTAAGCACCAACTTCTATTACCAATTGCAGGAAACTGCCCATCGTACCTGGAAAACTGATTTGGAAACTGAGAAGTAAAAATAGAAAAGTAGACTCCACCTTGCAGTGAATTCAGAGATGTATGACTGTAGAGAGATGAAAATACGTGTTGGGAATCACAGCAGCCACACAGGAGGATAATGGGAAGTGCCAGTGTTAACTCTGAAACACCAAAACAAGTCACACAGACAGTGCCCTGGGCTATCAGATCTGGATTAAGTTCGCCCAAGCGAAGGTGTGTACCTCAAATCTTAGCCAAAAGCTGTTTTAACAACACTCACATTATGAAAAACCATATATATGACCAAATCCACACCACCCTGAGTCACAGCACAATGTCTTATGAAACAATTATTTTCATTTCTCTTTACCTGGTTGCCACCAATATAAGAGTGAGACATGGTTTTTTTCAGGATGACTGTTGCAGCATATTCAGTTATTGCACTTTCCCTGTTTTTCCAGCTCCAAGACCGAGTGACTTTTCTTCATGTATCCATCTCACTTCTTTGTTTTTTATCCTAATAAAATGACAAGTTATGGAGAAGAGATTTCAGAAAACCTGAGCAACTTAAGAGCTTTGTGTTGGACTGTAAAAACAAGTAGTGAATGGTCAGGAGCTATACACTCTAATAGGGAGAAAACTAAATGCCAAAGCCAGTTCAACTTTTAAAGTGTTTCCCTCCCTGTATACATTGTCTGTGACAACTATCCTCTAGTGAAGGCTGTATTGTGAAAATGTTCAAGAGGGATTTTATATTTGTCATCTCTGTATCAAGAACAATGTGCATTATTTTACATTTCTGAGTAATAAATTTAATTTGCCATATGTCAGCTGATCTAAGGCACGACGAATCTTTCTTGCCGTTCGTGTTCAGTATGCATTGTAATTTAGTATCATCAGCACATTCAGAGTGTTATGATGGGTCTTTCTAGCTAGATTATTTTAAATCAAACTATGAAACCAGGTATTAATCATAATTCTTTTCTTTTGGGGGACAAAGATCCCTCAGCATAGAAAATTAATTTTCTTTCATATATTTCCATGCCATGTCCATCTCAACCCCTGTTAGGTTCATCTTCAGAAAGAGCCTGTCATGTGGATCATTATCAGTGATTTTATGAAAACCTAGATAAACTATGTCATATGCACTGCAATTATCTACTTTATAACTCCTAAGCTCATTAAAGAGGTCAATTGCCTTTTTTAAACCCCTCTGACAGCATCAGGTTTGCTTTTGGCTCCTTAACGCAGGCAGCACTCAGACTGAGCGAGTGCTCCCAAGAGCCAAGCACTTCTGCAGCCAGAGCTGAGTACCAGTACATTTAGAGGGGAAAAAAAGTGAAAAGAAAAGCAAGGTATATGCCCACTGTTCCACTCATGTATTAAATATTGATGAAAAGACTGAAAAGAGTTGGAAATGTAGGGAAATCACACTTGAGAGAAGAAAGGAAAAAAAAAATCAGAGAACAGCAGGAAGAGGGGAGTGAATATTGTAGAAAACTTTTGTAAGCAGAAGCTGAAATTAGCAAGGGGATTATCTATTTGCAAGCAGAACAAATACAATTAGATGCTAATTTTGGCTTCTAGTTGCACAAGTGCACTGCAGGGCACACATCATTTCCTCCTGTTCTGTGCTTTCCAGGTGATGTCTGTGAAATAGGAAGGGTGAGCCTTTTGAACACTCACTGCAAGCACTGGGCTAGGATGATTCCTAGCATAACACACATAGTAATGGGATTATTCCTACCAAACCCTTCCTCCCAGCACTGCTCTAGAGTAGTGCATTGGTGGATAAACCAACACAGTAAAGCATTCAAGAAGTCTCGTAGCTGTCCCACTCTTACTCTGTTGGCCGTGCCCCAATCTCAGTTGAAACTCCATTTAGGACCCCTCTGAAGACTATATCTTGTTACAGTGCAAACTGGAGGAGATAAATTAAATGGAATAAGAGAATTAAAGAAGACTCTTCCTGTCTCAATCTCATTATCTCTGCTGAAAAAAAATGAGCAATCACGGCAGTGAGAAACAAAATGTCTGAGAAGTGCTCTCTCCAGGCAAAGAAAGCAGCAACAGTGAAAAAGAGTGCTAATAAGTGCTTTCAGTCAACTTCATTCCAATTTACTACTAAACTCTAGCTCTCTTCCATTAATTTAGTAGTGTTTCTAGTTTACTCTGTAATCTGTGCTCCACATTTTACTGAATCAGATATCTATTTTCCTTTTAAATTCTTTTTTGTTAGCTTGATTTGTCAGTGTTACAGATTATCACCTTTCCTTGGAATTGTAAGTTTACTTTATCTGTATTTCACAGCTGCAATCTGGGCTGTCCACTATCTTATTACTATATGATATGTGATATGTGCTGTAAATGAACATTAGCTCATTTTTCTCTATTCCTTTCGATTCCTTCAAAATTGGCTCATCTGAAATAACAAATTGTTGTTTTGTGGCAGATAAACATTAGTGTGAGCTTATTAGTTTTGATCTCTAAGGTAATGTATAATTTCAACATAGTTACTCGTATCTGAGGACTCTATTTAAAATCCAGTTGGGTTTTGCCGTCTTAACTGCTGATCGCAACCTCTGCATATACCAGAGTAAAGCAATGCTTTCATGAAGAAAACTTTTTAAGAACTTGAGGGAATCTATAATAACACAACACAAAAAACGATTTGTCTAGATAATAGTGATGTATAGAAAGTTATTTGCATGGTGTCACCAGTAAGAGATAAACATATGAACAAAGAGTTATGAAAGTACATTATAATGAATATCTAGATGATTCTGAAAGACCAGTTAGGGTTTTTATCTTACAACTAGGAAGACAGTACTGCAGCAGGGAAGTTAGGCATTCCATGAACCTGACCTTTCACATCAAATAGGTGATTTTTTACTCCATTTATTTGCTTAAAAGTTTCCCTGTTTGTAAAGACATAGCACTCATGAATCCTCAACGACCTCCTCTGTAGAAAGGAGTAACACTGATTAATGTGGATAAGAGCACTTGAAGACCTACAGAACAGGACAATTACTATTGCAAATTATTTCAACAAGTAGACTTTTAGACTTAGTCTTTCAACACTAAACAAACTAAAGATTTTGTACCAAAATCCTAAGTGTGGAATTGAAAAATCTTGGTTTACTTTCTAAAAGCCATTTATGTGCTGAGCAGCCCCTGCCAAGACTATAGACATTAGAGGAAAGTGCTATGTAGATCAAATGCGGGCTCACCTGCCAGGCAGCATATGTTTAGCTACTGTCAAACTCAAGGGCTCTTAAAAAACTGAGACAGATGCTTATCTCACCTTCTGCACCTTTCAGAGACAACATGTCACAGTATCCACATTGTTGGAGTAGTTTATCGTGAAACACAGCACCCTTTTAAACACTAGTTTGCCAGCAAACTGAGACTTGCTGGTAAAGGTTTTCTTCCACACCAACCAATCTTGGCTGTATTAAGTTTTTCTGAAGTGACATGTTGGAATTCGCTCCACGCATACCCATCTGTAGAGATGCAAAGTTTAGTCAGTTGTAAACTTTCACATCTGATATAGATGTTCCAGGTTTTAATACGCTCTCAATTCTTAAACAGATTAAGGAGGACTGTCTTCAGCTACATTTGACAGAGATTATTCTCGACATGTCCTATTTTTCATGGTAGTCATTTATTGTACCTGGTAATTAGCTATATGGCCTTTTGCATTGATTTTTCCTTCTGAATCTATTTTAGGTCTGCTTGCTAAACACTGTATATCGTGTTTAGTGACACTACTTTTGTTTATTCTGCAGTCTGGCATATTTGATAATCCATTCATTTCTTCACATGACATAAATTGGCAATGAATAAACTAAGGTTGGAAATAAAATGGATTTGGTTGTCAGATAGAAGCCCTGGAAAAGCTGACGAGTAATAGGAATACTGAGGGCCAAAAATCCAACTATTTTTTCAGATGAAGCTTAATCAGTTTCTGAAAAGGTTTATTAGATCTAACATAGTAACTCTGATAATGAGGAAATGGGTCCCAAAATACAGAAAGCCTTTTCTAGGCATATGAAAGATGGGTGTGCACACACAAGATGGATCATCATCTTAGAATATCACAGTCTTTTCTTGTGTGTACACAAAACAATAAAAAAAAATTAACCACAGTTCATTACTCACAGGCTTTCTTTTATGTCTTGGAATGGCTGACTCGAACTTTCAAGAATTATTTTTTCTGTAGGGGAATTCTCAATTTAAAAATTTAGGGGCACATGTAGACAACTCCTGACTCAGCAAGTACTTGCAGTTTCTAAGGCTGCATATGTTAACAGTAAACCAGATCCTGCTTTTACAGTGTTTTCCACAAAGATCAGACATTCCTGTATGTACTTTGTTTGTGCAAGCTTGTTGGTCTGATAATAAAGTTATGCTTTTTTCAGTCTTTTGGATTTGGCTGGAGACAAGATATCAAGAGGCTGTCAGATGCACAGAAAGCCTAAAAGGTGTGAAGGAAATGCACATAAGAGCAGACGTTGCAGCTCCAAACTATCCCAATTCTGACGATGGATTACCTTCAACCTCCCAGCAACAAGAAAACATAGGAAAGGGCTCAAGAGAAAGCATTGTGCCACAGACTTTCCCATCGCAACTGTAACAGAGTTACAGCAGGACAGTTTATGGAGCTGTGTTTAGGTCGCAAAAAAAATGCAGTAGAGATTGATAGATGAGAGCACGTTTGGACTCACCGTCTCCCTGTGGATCGCACATCAATATGGACAGAGTAAGATAGATGATGCTCAAAGCCCCTACTAATCCACCAGCCCGGTTGTGTTCCTATGCTTCCTTCTGCTGCTTCTCTCTCCTACCAGTTCAGCTTACATCTCTGGACCTATGGTCCCTTTTCTTGGACAGTAGCAGGTGATACAATTAACTGTCTGCAGCTTCACCATATTTCTGACGTTATTGGAGAAGGCTGGGAAAAGTGCTCTTCCAAACACAGGTCACGTTAGCTGAAGAGTCAGATAACATCCACATCTACATATAGACTATGTCTGTAACGCTTATGCTGAGATTTCCTTGTGCAACACAAGACATGACACCAGTTCCAAGACGAGAGTCAAAGTCCCTTGAGGGGCATTGGCAAAGGACAAGCCCAGCTTTACACACCGTGGTTCACACTGTCTCACACAGGAAGCTCTGTAGCTACTAAAGCCACCTAAAAGGGAACAGAGAAGCTTTTCTTGCCCTTTGTATCTGTAAAGACAACAGATACCATGACTGTAACAGTTTGGAAACAGACCGATGGGACTCAATCATGTATCAGTGTGAAGGTGAAAGTCAAATATCAGCACTAGGGAAAAGGAAGCCCAAGAACCTAGGGCATAAACATTTAAATAAATCAATATGCTGCTCTCCAGAAGCAAGCTCTTCATCAGAGCAGACTTATAGCTCCATTTTACATATTTCATCCTTCAGTCACTCACTCAAGTTGTTGCCAGCAATGCTGCTGCAGTGGCAGGAGAGTATAATTTTTCAGAGGGTGTTCAGATGGGTAGGACTGAATTTATCTGCCACTTAGTGAAACTGGTAAAGAGCCAGGAGGGAGAATTAGGTAAATATCTACATGTAATAGTAAGACAAGTAAGTTCTGCATTGAATGGGATCTGTAAAGCTGCCTTTACCTCATATAGTAATAGATTTGGAAAATGTTTTTAAAGATCTTTATATTCAAAAACTTAGTTCTATATTCTAACCCAGTCCAGACCTGCTGTTTTACAGGAGATCATGGAGTATGGAAGGAGGGTTATAACTCGTTTCACCTAAGGGAGGTCAAGCTCTTCTCTGCAGCAGAGCAAGGCTCTCACGGCATTACTATCAGCACCTTAGGCAACAGAAAAAGTTTTATCATGAGATCAACTCAAGGGCATAGGCTGTGGATGAGTGTCTGTAGCCTGAGCGTTATAAACAAGGACAAGCTAGTGTCAGATAGAATCATAGAATGGTAGGGGTTGGAAGCGACCTCCAGAGATCATCTATACCAAACCCTCTGCAGAAGCAGGGTCACCTAGATCAGGTCGCATAGAAACATGTTCAGGTGGGTCTTGAAGACCTCCAAGGAAGGAGACTCCACAACCCCTCTGGGCAGCCTGTGCCACTGCTCCCTCACCCTCATAGTGAAATAGTTTTTTTTTATGTTTGAGTGGAACTTTTTGTGTTCCAGATTTATCCCATTACCCCTTGTCCTGTTGCTAGCTACTATAGAAAAAAGGAATGCTCCAATCTCCTGACATCCACCCTTTAGATATTTATAAATGTTAATCAGATCTCCCCTCAATCTCCTCCAGACTGAACAGCTGAGGAGTTCAGAACTGGACACAGTACTCCAGATGAGGCCTCACCAGGACAGAGTACAGAGGGAGAAGAACCTCCCTTGACCTGCTGACCACACTCTTCTTGATTGTATCTCCGGATGCCATTGGCCTTCTTGGCCACAAGGACACATTGCTGGCTCATATTTACTTTATTATCAATCAGGACTCCCAGGTCTCTCTCTGCAGAGCTGCTCTTCAGCAGTTTGACCCCCAGCCTGTACTGCTGGAGGGGGTTGTTCCTTCCCAGATGCAGGACTCTGCACTTGTGCTTTTTGAACCTCATGAGGTTCCTCTCTGCCCAACTCTCGACCTAGTCAAGATCCCTCTGTATGGCCGCACAGCCTTCTGGGGAATCAGCCAGTCCTCCCAGTTTGGGGAGGAACTTCCTGAGGAACTCAGCAAACTTGCTGAGGGTTCCTCTGTCCCCTCATCCAGGTCGTTGATGAATATATTGAACAAGACTGGTCCCAGGACCGATCCCTGCGGAACACCACTGGCCACAGGATTCCAACTCAACTCTGCCATTGATCATCACCCTCTGGGCTCTGTCACTCTGCCAGCTCTAGATCCACCTCACTGTCCGCTCATCCAAGCCACATTGCCTGAGCTTTCTGATGAGGATATTATGGGAGACAGTGTCAAAAGCCTTGCTGAAGTCAAGGTAGATGACATCCGCTGCTCTCCCCTCATCTAGGTAGCAGGTTATGCACTCATAGAAGGATATCAAGTTAGTCAAACAGGATTTCCCCTTGGTGAAGCCAGGGTGAGTTTTTCCATCATTTTTCCAGGGACAGAGGTGAGGTTGACTGGCCTGTATTTTCCTGGGTCATTCTTCTTGTCCTTTTTGAAGACTGGCTTGACATTGACCTTTCTCCAGTCCTCAGGCACTTCACCTATCCTCAATGATTGTTCAAGAATGATAGAGGCTTAGCAATCACATTAGCCAGCTCTCTTAACTCTCTAGGATGATGGAATCATAGAATGGTAGGGGTTGGAAGGGACCTTTAAAGATCATCTAATCCAACATCCAGATGAAAATGCTATTTACACTTGGGACTACCCCAAGCTCAGTGTGATGAGAGAACCTTTGAGGACTATATAAGTACCAAACCCTACTTTCAATGTCTTCAGTTGAAAAAAGTAGAGTCAATCAGCATCACTTATGGCAGATACTTCAGTAAGAATGTATCTGAGACCATCCCACCTCATTCACCAGAAAGCCAGGAGGTTACAGAAATGGTAGCTTGCTCTGAACTGAAGAGAGACTTGAAATATCAAGGTATCTGTCCCCATCTTGAATCAATCTACAATGCTAGATCTCAAAGAAAATTTGTGAATAAAGTTTTAAGTCAAAGCAATATTAAGTGCAATCTCAGCTTTGTTAATGACAATTATTTTAAATACGTAGTGTCAGAAGTGTGAGGACAATTCAAAAACTGAATTGAAAATTGATGTGAAGATGTGCCAAACCCAGTAACAGAATTACTTTGTATATTGGGCTACTAATAAAATGTCTTAAATAATCAGATGCACAACAAAAATGCCTGAATATGTCTTGCCATACATCAGATTAAATGTAGAGTTCTTATTTGACATCAAAACTTGTTTCTATTCCTTCAGCATGCATCTCACTTGCAGTAGCTCTGGAAAGAACAAGATACAGAAGCATAAGAGGGAAGAGCAATAAGACAATAAAGACATGAAAAATGACTCTTTAATGACACTCCAGATTTTATCTCTGCTTAATATCATCTCTCTCCCCTTCCTCTCCAAAGGAAATAACTGGCATGTTCTGTATTTTGACTGCCTACACAGCTGAATAAATGGAGCAACATGTAGCTCACTGACCCTACTTCTAAAAAACTCCAAACTTCTTTTAAGTAGCTGTGGAGCTTTTATTTCCACAGGGAGGTGGAAGAGACAGACTCCAGCTGCAACAATTCCTCTCTGAATTTTCCCAGCTCTCACTGAAGTTTCTGGGCAGCTACGACTTAGCGCACCCAGGACAGAGAGCAAACAGTTTCCAGCCTTCCCCTAGTCACAACGGAGTCTTGTACTCATAAAAGAATCAGCAAATTGAATGCATCTGTTTTTCTCTGAATATGAAAAAGAGGTTATCTTCTCTTCAAGATCTTAAGTTGTTCTCCAGTAGAGTACCTGAGTGCTTTTCTCAGCCAAATTTCTCAGCTCACCACCTGCTTTTCCTGCAAACACCTGTGGAGATCTGAAGGCAGAATTGTGTCTGTTGTTGCAGTTATGAAAATAAGGTAAAATCATGCTATGCTTAGACCCCTTTAATCAAGGGGGTTTCCTGAATCATTGTATTTAACTTCTTTCAGGAACAATTCTGATATTCATCCTGGCAGGCAGTGGGACTGGTTGGCAGGTGCATCCAGCTTCGAAAAGGAGGCAAGGCAGAAACAGTTGGGTTGTCCAGCATTCGTGGGAGCTTATTACATGCAGGAGCTCACATTCCAGCACTTCTGTTAGCAAAGAAATATTTTGTCAATGGAACTGGATGCCAGTCTCCAGGGCACTCATCCTTCATCTCTGCAGCAAAGATACTGGTGCTCTAGAACGGAGTCATTTCTAGTACGTTTTGGATGGGTCCATTTCTGTATTTGAGGAGCTGACAGAACTACACCTAATTTTTTAGATATTTTTTTTTCTTGTAATCTATTAAAAAAAATAGTGAGCTACAGTTTAAGTACATTTTTGTGTCTAGACAAATCTCAGAGATCCATCACTTAATCCCTTCATCCAATATCACTGTTTGCTTAAGTGACTTTTCAGAACTAAACATGTATGGAACTGACTAGTATTTTACCCTCACTATGAAATAGTCTTCCCTTTTGTGACACAACTAGTCTTGAAATGCTGACAGAATAAATACCAGAGAACGTTTTTAAAAAGCTTCTGAAGGATCAGTAGGTCCAGAGGTGTTTTTTCACCATGGGAACAACTAGGGGACAGTGAAAACCAAATGGAAAAAAAATCTACAGGACACAAAAGATTTAGTGTGTTTGGGGGAGTCACCAACATGAAAGGTAACATATTTTGGTGGAGGCTGGAGGGAACAGGATCTGATGGACAGTATGTCAGCCCTATAGTTGTAACGGGGGGGCAGGCAGTACTACTGGAACATGGGGAAAGCAATGAAAAGAGAAAGGTAAATGAAGCGAAGTGTAGCATCAGGCAGAGACTTCAACATCACAAATAGTCACAGTGTACAGTCTCATAGATTCCCTGAGTTTTACACTGAAGAGAAGTGACAAAATCATCAAGAGAGAAATGAGAATGACCAGCAGAAGCCTGAGGAGGAACAATGTGAGAAGAGAGTCAAAAACACTAAAGAGCTGCCTGAGGTTATAGCTACAGGACTACAATTCATTCAAAACTGCCTCAAAGGTTAAATGTGAAGCTTGGACAAGAGAATGAGAGAAAAGAAAATCTTCAAGAGTCCAAGATGTAAGCAAGATACATGGCATGTACAGCTCAGCTAGTGCAATTACACTGAAATCCTGAACAGTAGCTCTTTGCTTTATTGTCCTAAGTGGCACTCCCAGTCCTGTCTTTGTCATGCAAACCCTGATGGAAGCCATCTGGGAAGCCTGATGGAAAGTCTGATGGAAGCCTGATGGAAATCATTCCACTACTACAGCACCTGCAGCTCAACAAAGGAGAAAGCCTTAAAATAAGACTCTGGAAGGTTCATTAAAATCAATCTAGTCCTCTAGGATTTCATTTTCAAATGTAAGCACCAGTTCACATATATGCTTACAACAGAGATTAGTGTATGCATACACAGGTACATACACAAATACAGATGAGTTTGCATATCCTGCTGCTCATCAGAATCCTTAAAATATTATTTAGTTGTGTTTCAAAGGTTTGTTAAGGAATTCAGTTACAAATAAATTTAATTTAACCAAACGTGTCCTACAATTTCATTTTGGAGATCAAAGCAGTACTTCTCAATTTCCCAAACAAAAGAAACAATAGTTTAATAAAAAATAGTTTATTATTTTACATTTACTAAAACATCCTTTTCATTTAGGCTTTTCCTACATCTTTGCCACATTCTGGAAGAAGCCACGAAAGTTCCAAAGCAAATGGTCCCACAGGCACTTTTCTTGACCTACACCCCAAGCTTCACCTTTACATTTGTCCAGCTGCATCAAGTTTGTCCACCTATGGATTACAGTTTGTGGCTCCTGAATGATGGAATTTTTAACTAGTTAACTTCATTTTCCTATATAATTATGAGGATTTTTCTGCTTTTCATTCAAATCATATAGCCATTTTCCACTTAGCGTTGTTACACCTTTAATTACGACCTTAGGTTGAGGTGGTATAATTTTACTTTAAGAGATATGCCAGAACTGAAGTACTGACATTTCCAGGCTTCATAGAAATTGCAGGGATCATAGGAATTTAACTTGGTAATTACTTCAATATTTCAAGTCAGACAATCTCCATATAAAATAATTATAGGTTTTAGTTTTTCTAAATTCACTTTGTGAGTTACTGCATGTTACAATATGTGATGTTAGGTACAGAAATAGAGACAAAAAGGGATATTATACCTAAACACATTGAACTGGATAAGGAATGCCAAAAGATGAAGAGAGGCAGCTTTTTTAGATGCATAAAATAGCAAATACTAAATTCCCAGTTGAGGAACATTCAGATCAAGGATTCGCTTCCATCACCTCTTCAGTCACAGAAATTTAAACCCTGACAGGACTTGCAAAGATTCAAAGACTGGCACAAATGGAGAAAAAAATATCCTTTGTACACTTCTTGCATGAAACCTTCAATAACTAGACCCTCTGTCGCCCGTAAAATCACCATTCCTTTACAAACAGAGGCAGCATTTCATCATGTTCCTTGGCACAATTATGGTGATTTAAGCATACACTACTACTTGCTAAGGTTTTCTTTCCTCAGTTTTAAAAAAGTAATTAACAAAGACCAAAAGGGAAATCTTTTATATACCATAATTTGTGGTTGGATGGGTTTTTTTTCCTTCAAAATGCCAATGCTTTTGTTTTCTCTTGCATGTAAAGATGGAGAAAAAAATTACCTGGCATGATTTCCGTCATGTTGATTCTTCTGGGTTCTCAAATATTATGATCTATGGAAAGTCTGGATTCATGCTTACTTCTACTCTTCATTAAGTCAGTTGTGGTTGAATTGCTGGTAGGGCAGGCTGCTGATACAGTAGGTGGGCATGCTGAATAAAATACGTACTACAGCTGTACCTGCACTTGTCAGAGAGCCAATCTGCTTTACACCAGTCTGTTCTCCACTGCTTCCTAGTCATAGCCCATCTGTTTCTGAATTCATAAAATGCTGAACACAAATATCTGAACCTATTATAGGTAACATGCTTTAATTAAATTCTGATTGTGGAGAAGTGCTTAACACATTAACATTGGAAATGTATATTCTTCAAATTTTGTCAATAAAATAGACAGCTATCCATAGTAATTTCTGTGGAATTCAGATGCTTTTCTGCATAGTGGCTTCTACATATAGTGCACCTGGCCAATATTTTTGCAGTTGCAAACAAAATCAAAACCAAAAATAACTTCCAAATCAGAGTATGGAAGATTACTAAAACAGATTAGCTAAAAACCTACATAAAGGGAGAGGTTCCACAGTAGGCGCACTTGCAAGTGAAGTAAGCTAGACAGATATTAACCTGAAGTTTACCAATAGCTTAAAGGAGTGCTTTACTTTTCAAATGGATTCAGTGATAACATAGAACGATAGTGTCACAAAAATAATGAAACTAATAATACTTTACCTTGTACATATAATTTTTGCTCTGGGCAGATAAAGGCTCAACTTGCAAGGTCAATTTCATAAAAACTAAGAATTAGAGGAACACAGCAGGCTGTCAATAACTGATTTAATAGGAACAGACTTTAAACAGAAAAAGTAGATGAGGGATATATCCCCAGGAAATTTGCTCAGGATACTCACAGTACCTATGATTAAACTACCTGTCATCATTTCTCTTTTTGTATCCTGTTGGCTAAAGGTGTATTTATGTAGAAGATAACTGCATTCATGAGAAAGTTGGCTTGGGTGCATCATTTTTGGTAGCTCAGTATGTTTCTAATTAGAACTGAATACACAAGAGTGTGGTCCAGATCATTACTATTTATAATCTATAATGCACCATTTTCTATAATGTAATGCAAAAAAACAAATCAACCCCACCAAACCACCCCCTGCATACATTTCATTTAACGTGAATTCACATCTCTGCTTCAAGAACCACTTTATGCCTCTTCACAAAAAATTTCCATCCTTCCATATTGCATATGTGCAGCTGAGACATAGACAGTGTTTGCAGCATTTGCAAAATTCTTTGCTTTAACGTGGAACCAGAATCTCAAATTTCAAAATAAGGTGCTTGGCTTCTCCAGGAAGGGAAAAGTCCATTAGTGCTGATGTGTCAGAGCAGAAGGGAAAAATTTATTATACACCTTTCTGTGGCAAGGTTGACCCTGAGAGACTTCATGGAGAACACAGAACAAAGTGGGGCACTGCAGACATTTACCCTAATTCTACAATACTCCTTATAACATAGTACAGCAAAATAGTCTGTGTGGAAACAGATTCTAGGCTGAATCATTTTGTCAGCATGAGGTATGACGTTGAATTCAAATCTTCTCAGTACCTTTCAAGTCCAAATGAATCTGAAGACAGGAGGGGCTGGCTGGCCTGGTGCAGTTATGTCTGCTGGCAGATGGTGCAAATGGAACTGGCCCCAGACAGCTAGTAAAGAAGACTGTCACCTTTGCACTTCTTTTCCTGAGCTGTGCCAAAAGTTTCTCAGCTGCTATCAGCATCCATACTGAAACACCTGAAACAGTGTCAGTTTTAACAGCATGAGGACCACTCCAGAAGTCTTAGAAATACAAGTATGATGTCATTCTTCCTTCTGCATGTCCATTGCACACAAAGTGAGTTGTCAGAGAGCTGCATTGCACTAAAAAACCCTACAACTTTCACAAAGGAATTATAGAGTTTTCAGAAAGAGATGTTATACAAGCTAATGTTTAACATATTCCTTCCCAGTAATAAACACTCTTCTTTTGAAATTGACTGAGGTTAAATTGCACACAGGAGCAGAGGGATAGGTGCCCTATTACCAGCTTTATCCTAAGTATTTGTTAGATGGTATTCAGTGTATTACATAAACATAGGTCTATAGAAACCACCTAGATTAAGCTTTGCAAAGAAGAAAGGTGGTTTTAGTGCCGACCCTCTGAGCTCCTGGCCAGCAAAACAGAGAGATGTTTAGAGTTTGTTAATTTTCTATGTGCTTATGATATTGAGAATATTCAAAAGCCTCATACTGTTAGCAGGGCTGAGAAATTCAGTATTCTTATCATGCCTCAGCCTCATGAGGATCATAAAATTTGATATTCTTGTAAGTCACTCACAAGTGGAGCAGAATCAGTTAGGTGAGCTAACAAAGGAAATCCCTCAAAACCAACACTTACCTGTTCTTCAAGGAAGAGGTGAAGGTTTCTCTAATCCTTTTATCAGGTAGCAAGTGACATACCAACTTCTGAAGAAAAAGGCCATTTCAGGGTCCCTTACTCCTAATAAACAGAACACATTTCAGGAATGCCATAACAGGAATGAATGACAAGATTTCTCTCTCCCAGGGAAGTGTTACAGCTGTGTAAGTAAGCATTGTGTCATGAACTTGTTCTGTCTCTTTAGTCTAATTAATCATTTTAGTTTCACGTGACGGAAAATTTTCCTTTTCCATACTGCATTAACCTGTACCTAGAGATCACAGCAGTGAATGTAGAAGATTGAAAGTTAAGTACCTTTAGATAACAGTATCTTTAGACAGTATTTGGAGTCCTCAATACTGGCCAGAAAACTGTTGGGCTGGAGAGGGCTGGGAGGCAGGCTGCCGGGTTTCTTTTGGAAAAAAAAAAAAAAAATCTCTCTCTTCTAAATATCCTAAATCAGGTAAATATCCTAAATACCACAGGGCACACCTACTGGCTTACTTAAACACATCTCCACAGTCCGTCTGCTGGGTTCTGTGCATTTCCCAGCAAAAGTTGACCAGAGTCCCTACACACAGGCAGAACTCATCTGAACATGACAGAGCTGAATCAGCCAAGTGTTGACAGGCTCAAGCTTTGAGGAAGGCTTATTGGTTTGGACATAACAATGTGTTACTGTGGCTTTATGGCTTCTGCATCAAAGTTGGCCTCAATTTTTTCTGGGACACAGAGAAAAGCCTTATACACCAAACAGGGCTATACAAATGTCTCACTGGCTTTTACAGAGTCAAACGCCTTGGAGAATGTGCAGTTCAGCTTCATTCAAAACCCACCTGAATGAGTTCCTGTGTGACCTATTCTAGGAGGTCCTGCTCTGACAGGGAGGTTGGACTAGATTATCTTTTGATGTGCCTTCCAGCTGTTGAGATTCTGTGATTCTGTGTGATTCGCCATGTCAGTTTTCCTGACTACCCAATATTTTCAGAAGATGTGTGCCCATTCATTTATTACAACCACCACACCATTTTGCAGTGAAATATGAAGCAATATGAAAAGATCTACTTTAGAATGTTCAGTCTATTGTTTTTAAGCATCATCTGGAGAGGCAAAACCAAGTCTAGCAATATAACTTTAATTGTGCTGCCGCATTTCGACACTGGAGTTTTTGCCTTGCAAGTTAATGTGTGTGTTTTCATGCCTCAGCTACACTAACTGTACTCCTTTCCTGTTTCTATTTATTTTGGAAGCAATATATGTTTACTAAATCAGTTGAAAAGTGTTAATGATCAGTTCAGAGAATACTAATGTGGATTCAAATTACTTTCACATGAATCAAGACAAATTAAAAAATACTATCTGATGATAAACTGCTTCAAATCAATGCCACTAGAATTCTGGCATCTTGAAGTAAAGATTCTTCTCTTTTCATTTTGTTACTATCTCATAAGATGTTTAAATCAATCAAAAAGGTGTGGAGACAAGAACATGTGGAATATATCTGGTTCATGCAACAGAGGAGAAAGAAATAAACCCTCTGTGTGTGTGTACTTGTGGCAAAGCATTAGGGCATCAAAACCAGTTGCACAATGTCTCTTCCATGTGCCTAAAAAGGAAGAAGGATACATGTAAGCATGAGCAAGAGCTGTGACATGGCCACAGCCAGCCCTGACTCATAGCATAGTACTCAGTCCTAAGAAATAGATATGAAACCTGAAGACTGTAACCTAAATGGACACGAGGTAAAAATGTTTCCAACAGAAATTATTATTTTTCTTTCAGAAAATTCATTGAAATTCTCCAAAGATGAACTGATTTTTATGACAATTCAGCTTGATTCTGCTTGCTCTGCAACAAAGCTGTGTTTCAAAACTGCCTTTTAAATATGTCATCCAAACTCTGAAAGTTTTAGAATAGGAGAGTAACCCAATTTATCAGCCACTGCTGTGGAAAGATATACAACTCAATATAGTACATATGCTGTCTGCTGACTATTCCTTGACAAGGAACACATCACCTCTAGCAAACCAGGCTTCAGAAGGGCTGATGCTCACAGAAATCTTTTTTGGCTATTATTAAAATTAAAAAAGTGATTAAAATAATTTTCAGGCTCCCAGACATTGTGAGCACTTTGTGATACAGGAACACACAGATGCAACACTAGCAAAACACTTCTGAAAAGATAATAAACATGGTGGCTTTGTTGGCCTAGTCAAATTAGCATCACTGAGCAAATCAATGTTGTAAAATAACAGCAGTTTTGCTAGGAAAAGTGAATCTATACTAGGCCACTTGCTAGATCCCAGTGAAGCAAAGCTCTGCAGGCAAAGCACCCTGTAGTGCAGACCAGTACTGACCACAATGTTCTCTAATTACTTCTTTCTCCCAGTAGATAGCAGAGAGCTTACAGGAGTAATATTAATCCTTCTATGTGTCTCATAAACTGGCTCATCAGGAGCCAGTGGATACTAAGAACTTGAGTCTTTGATCATCTTTTCCTTATCTATGAAGGATAAGTGTGGGCAAAAGGTTTCCTTAACCATAGTTGTCCTGAATTGTGGTTTAGGAATGTAAGACTGAGCTTGTTTCTTTCACTATCATTTTGCAGAGATCAGGTAGAGCATTCAACTATTCCTTTCTTTTATTTGTATGTACAAAAATGTAATCTATCACAGATATTTTATGCATGAAAATTAAGACTCATCTGGGAAACTATCAGAAGGAATGGGCTCCCCAACCGACTCTATTTCATTCAGGACAATTTTATCTAACCAATTTTTAACAAATTTAAAACATTGCCCATATCTACTCTAGCTATGAGGCACTCATAATCAAGTCAAGCACCATTGACTATGAGAATAGTGAACTGTAGAAAATGATTTCTCAGCATTATATAGTGTCACAGCACAATTTAAATAACACGTTAATTATTCAAGGTCTCATAATTCGTACATATAGAAGTACATAAAGGGAGCTGAGAAAGGCTTTCAAGATTCCATCAGTTAAATAAATAAGAGACCTGTATCATTACAACTGTACTCTACATTCTTTAAATATGTAATGGGTTGTTGGAAAGTCCTTCCAAAATTAAATCAAATAATACAAAATGCTAATTTAGAGTGAGGGATGTAAATAGAGTAGTGAGGGCTATTACGTATTGATACTGCTATTAAATACATGAAGGTTTGAGAGAAATTGTGCTTCTGAGTAGGAATCTCATACATTACCATGTTGATGTACAAAAGGGCTCTTGAAATTGTGATTACAGAAATTTAATATTAAAGCGATGGTGTTTTATATCATTTTAGTGGATGTCAGTGTTTGTGTGCAAAGTGGAATTTGTTGCAGAGGTTGTTGTCTTGGTTTTCATACACATTTAGAAGATTTAAATGTAAAGTTGTTGTAACCACATTCCATCTGAAAGTTCTGGCAGGAGCATAAAGCTTTTTTTACAGTACTCAAACCCACTTTCTTATAATTTCCTTTTCAATTTCATATTATACATAGAGAAATGTGAATTAGGAAATATATATAACAATATGATTGTTTATAACAGATAAAGTGTACAGATGTAATATCCTGAAATGTTTATACGTCATTTTAAAGGAAATTTACCAGTTTAATATTTGCTCACGTGCTTTGAAAAAGGCCAATAAAGTTGGCAAAATCTGTTTAAAGAAGATAAACCAAATGACAAAAAGAAGAAAAACACAAAAGATAAATCAAATTTTACTTACCAATTACTGCCAAAGTACAAGTATTTCAGAAGCCTTTCCTGCATCTGATACTTTCACACTTATGATTTGTGTCTACTAAATTTCAGTTGTGAGTGAGAGATGAATTTATGTCAGTGTCTCAGTGTCTTCAGTGAGCACATTTTTCCTTTTTCTCTGAGAAGAAAGCCTGTGTCTCTAAATGGAGCCAGAGCAGACAGCTGTGTTCCCCTCCTGACTGAGGAAGAGATGAGAAGTACTGTCATCTGCTGACTGACACTACAGACAATCTTTCAGAAGCCTGGTGTTTCTGGGGCATTTATGAGTTTGCTATTCTTTCACTGGTGACCTCACAAGGCTGCCTTTCCAATGGAAAACACAATTACCCTCATCTCAGGACACAAAAGGGGGTCCATGAGCTCCTTTTTCTGAGTAGTCCTGCCCAGACATCCATTTATCTGTAGGATCAGTCCTTGAAAGTACCTTTGAAACCTTATAAACCCTTACTTTGTCATTTGACATACATTCATTGATACTCACGCTTCCCTCTTCATCTCTCACTCCCAAACAAGTATATATTGCCTGCTATGTCATTCCCTGTGTTTCAACAAATTCTTACTCCTATTTACTCATCCAGTCTGTACAGCAGGCAGCTAGCTATGCTTGATGTGATCATAAACCCCTCGGTGCCGCGAAGTTTTTGGCTCTTGGCCTGAAAAAACCAGACTCGAAGTCTGCAAACCAGGCTCGAAGCCTGAAACCAGACTCTAAGTCCGAAAAACCCAGGCTCGAAGCCTGAAAACCCAGGCTCGAAGCCTACTTCATGCTGCAATCAACCCAGGGTCCGATTCTCAGCTGGGTGGGAAGAAGTCAGTCCTACTCAATGTGAGTGATAGCAGAAATCTTCTTCTTTATTGAGAGCAGGCTCTAACTTATATACACAGCAGCTTCAAAGCTAGCTCAGCAACAGCAGCTGATAGATTACATTCTTGTGTTCATCCTACTTGCGGTTTCTGCCATAAGCAAGCTCCCTCACATTTTCCCATCTTGTTTTTCCCCCGAAGTTGTTTTCCACCTTGAGCTGTTAGCTCGTTAGCTGAAAACAGCCCGACCTTGAAGGAGCAGAAAGCGGCCTGCTGTCTGCGCTGACTACGTGACAGCAACTACTTTAACCATGGCTCTGACTCGGGTCTTGATTGTGCATTAAATTCATATAACTAGAACTCAGATTGCCTTGCCCCATCGGGCCTAACATTATACCCTGGGATCCATGTCCATTTTCCCTTAACCATTCCTCCACACCTCGGAACTTTTCTACTGCTCTTTCCTTACTTCCTTCCTGCCTTCTATCCCACTACATCATATAGAATTTTGCTTTGGTCTTGTTATCCGCCAAGTCTTCCTCTATCAAAAGCGCCCTCTCTTAGTATTTCTCAACGTTGCCAAGACATTGAAGCTTTAATCCAGTCTTTAGACATTTTCTATGATTTGGTTATGACAAACCTCCAGATAGAATTTATTTTTTATGATAATTGCTTCTCCAATCTTTCCTGAATACTTGCCTATAAAAAAGGGGGAGATATTTCACATTTAGCAAAGACCACACACCAGCTGTCACTAGTGATCTGTAAACCCCTACACCAGCCGATCTTGCACTACCTTGTTTATGTAGCCTTGTGTTACTTCAGTATCTCCAAACAGGCTGTGTCTATCCTGCTGAGCATATGTGCTCCACAGTATGTCCTGCATCGTCCTCAGCTGCTCCTGCTGCAAGGCAAAAAACTTAAGGTATATTTAGGTAGAAAATCTCAGTATTTTAATAAGGTTGTTCTGGACACTTTCAAGGCATCTACCTCAGGAACTGAGCTCCCCAGCATTACTTGCTTTGTGATGAAAAACTTTTGCTGTTCCTCTCTAATTCACAATAAAATTAAAGTACCTCTTTACTGGGACAAAACGTGTTTTCAGTCACAGTTAACAAATGAGAGGCAAAATCCTAGCAAGAAGGTGACTGTTGGCAATTCATTCAGTTCTTTCACAGACTGTATCACACAAGCCTGTGTGACCATGAAAAACAGCTTTGACCTTGTTATGATTTTCTCTTCCTTACTCTTTTTTTTGTCTGCTTTTATACAACAGTCAGGAACTGATTTAACATCCAGCAATTAAGGCTACTTCACTAGGATCTGGAATTACCTTCTTCAAACTACCCTTAAAAATTATTACCCATAATGACCTATAGAGTTAAGCAACCAGACTATTGTCTGGTGTACAGAGCCTGTGCAGGTGTCAAGCTGTCAATAATTATGCAAGAACTTACTCCTTCACCTCGTGTACAGCATAAGTCAAAACATTGCTGTTTTCTTTGATCTTTTAAGTCTGTGGTTACTTGGATATTCTTCTAGGAAACTCTAATATGCCAAGTCTACTTTGTTATCACTTAGAAACAGGTTAAACCACATCTCTTGCTTTGCTGGCTTCACTAATCTAAACATTCGTCTGTAAATTGACAGGTAGCTATCACAAATGCCATGAAATATGTGTGAAAATAACTTCTTTATGTTCCAGAGTAGAGATAGAAAAATGGAGTATGCTGCTGCTTATTTGTCACAGACTGTTTCAAAGTTCTTCTCAAGCATTAAAGAACTTACATCTAACCCCAGTGAATGTCCACATGCAGGTCAAACCCCAAGCACTGCCATTTCCTAAGCTTAAACCCTCCTCTGGCACAGCTGCAAACTTTACTGGACTCCTGAGCCCTCCTGCCGTCAAGCCTGTCTCAAATTCGTGTTATGAGCCCAAGGTGAGAAGAATGGCTCTTTATATGCAGAAAGCTTTCAGCCAGAGCCTTTTGGCACCCATGCACTCTTTCCTTCTTACTTGCTCTCACTTTTAAAATTGAGCATAGTTGTTTGTGCAGTAGAAGTGATATTGATTCAAAACACAAGTCCTCAGGCCAGCAGGAAAACCCTCTTGTATATCACTTGTACAAAACTAATAAAAGACTAACAAACCTGACTAGAAAGGCAAGACTGGCAAGCCAGTTTCTTGACGGGACAAAGACTAGCTCATACTGCCTGTTCTGCAACCTAAGACATCAAGAATGGTAACATTTACACACATCCAGACACAATCAGACTTGGTGAGTGGCAATATACTCAGACAATATTGAGGTTGGAAAAGATTCTCAAGCTCATCGAGTCCAACTGTAAGTTCAGCATCTGCCGTATCTACCACGTCCTTAAGTGCCAAATGTACATCTTTTAAACATCTCCAGGGATGATGATTCTACCTGAGCAGCCTGTTCCAATGCTTGATTACCCTTTCCATGAAGAATTTTTTCCTAATCTCCAGTCTAAACCTCCCCTGGTGCAACTTGAAGCCATTTCCTCTTGTCTTATCACTTGTTTACCTGAAAGAAGAGACTGACATGGGAGATCAAGTCTCTACTGGGAATTTTTAAGAGACTTTTACAGGATCCATTCACAGCGTATGGCCACGAGAGGAGTCAAAGAAAGACTGTGGAGACCAGTTTTGATGCTGTTTTGTGGCAAATGTAATTGCATTTGCATTGTACATTAGTATTTTTTGAAAGCTTTTGCCTTATAATGTGCAATCAACCTTACTACAAATGTATAATATAGTAAAGCATACTAAAACCTGACTAAAGCACTGTTATGAGGTTTTGTATCTGAATATAAGTACATCTAGTACTGTTTCAAACATTTCTGTTACTGTTTTCTAAAACCCTTTTTGACTATACATTCAGAACAGGAATTGATAGAAACATATTTATTTATCCAAGAGAGAAAATACTTCAAATATTTTCAATTTACTACTTTAAAGGTATGTAAAAAAATGAAATGGTCAAATAACCATTGAAGAGATAAGGATTGTTCAGTTATAATGTGCTACTTGAATCCACTTGTAAAACCAAACAATATTTTTAAAAAGGTTTTAATGCAGACAGACACAAATTCAGATATGTCAAAAGAGAGAATGTAGGTCACACCAACAACACAGAATACTATATCCCGACACTGAAAAGGATTTCAGAAAATCAATTTACCATGAATTCCCTACGCAATCTATGGGCTAAGTTTAATGCAATCCTTACATGATTATGCAGGAGATCGTGACATCACAAGTACGTATCACTGATGAGATCAGCACTGCAATGTCCAGTTTTGTTTTCCAATTTTGAAATGATGATGAAATGATGAAAGATTGCAAGGGACTCAAGAATGAGCCACTAAATTATTTGAAACTGTGGAAGTCTTACCTGTGCGTTACAAACTGCAGATAAACGCCCCAAAAACAGGCAGAGATAACTCACTGTACTCCCAAAAAAGTGTTGAGAAGGGATAATCCTGACACAAAAGGACTTTCAAGTAACAAGCAAAGCCATAGAAGTAATTGACGATTAAGAAACAGAAGGCAGACAAATGCACATTGGCAAAAAAAATTGTCTGTTCTTTTAACGAGCAAAATAAGTATTAGGTTAAAATTAACTGCTTGAGAGCTACACATATAATAAGTCGAAGTCTTTTCTATAAGAATAGGAGCCTTTAGGAAAGATGAACTGTTCATCTGGGACCTAGGGCCTCAAATCATGTGGCTGGCATAGTGCAAGAACTAACATTAGGTGTTCTTAATAAGTCTAAAGCTTCAAAACCATAATACATTCACCAGAGTATGGATATTTTGACAAAAAAGAGGAAGTAAATGCCAAGGAAAAATAAATATTTATGTTTACAGGGTAAACAGTTTACCAGTTAATTTTCAAAGCAGAAGAACATGCATTAGTTGAGATGGACCAGAAATACACATATTACTGCCCTGTAAAAGGCAGGACAGGAATTAAGTCTGTGAGAACATTTCAAAAGCAAGCAGTAAAAATAGGAATGTCATACTTTCACAAATGCTCACAGACAGAAGAAAGGAGCACTGAAGTAGGAACAAATTAGCATTTCAGAATGATATGTTCAAAGATCCCAAATATTTTGGTCACACCTCTATTCAAAAGAGGATTTTAAGATGTCAATTCAGTACATCTATTCTCCCATGAAAGTAAAAAAAAATCAATATTAAAAGCTATTTTCAAGGCAACTTTTGTGTCGTAGAGCACCAGATCTTCAGAACTGGCTTGTATGCTCTCAGGTCACTAGAGAGAGACACATGTGAATGCATTTTAGAAAGAATTACTCCCATGCATCTGTGCAATGACACCACCTTCGAGCACATACAAACCGTGTTTGTGGGTAGTGCTATTGACATTGCTGGAGGAGCAATTCCTTTCGTAGGGAAACGAAAGGCTTGTCTGGATCAGTACCTATGCTGAATTTGTGACTATTGTGGGGGAAGGTGGAAAGAAGTAAAACTGTGGGCAGCTGACCAAAAATCTATCTGTGTGTAAGAACGGGCAAAGAAATGAAGCAAAACAAAACATACTCCTTCTGCTCCACCACAAACAATTCTACCACAAAAGGAAAGACTAGGTATAGACTAAAGTAGGAAGTAGTGTGGCCATCTGACTTTCATTTTGTAAAGGAGTGAATTGGCCTTTCTGCTCAGCATAGCCCAAGGAATTGCAGAAATGAAATGGGTCCCGAAAGAGGCCACTGAAATGATTAGCTCACTGAGGAGAGAGCAGAGGGAGACTCACTCCTGGTGATGCTCTCTGCAAGAGCTGAGCTGGCATCAGGGGACTCTGGTAAGAAACTGTAGAGAATTACCACCAGGGAATTACCCAGGGAAGGGCCTGAGGAGAATTATGGTGGAGTCATAGTCACGTGTCTCGGCAGTGTGGTCTCAGCCCCTGTGGGGAGGGCTAACCCCAGGGAGGCCGCAGGCTCTCCCCATCCCTCAGCTGGCATCAGGACCACATGGTGGGGAGGCCTGGCTGGGTATGGACATCTGCATCCATTCGCAATACAAAGACCTGCTGGCACAAGGGATTTCAAAGCCTTCTTCCGGATAAAAGACAAATGCCTGAAGCACTCCAGTGAAGATAGCTGAGTTTCAGAGATGCTGGAATAATATTAGCTTAATTTATGTGAAAACAGGGACTTCAAGTGGGCTTTGCTGCCTGACTACATAACAACTTTAAAGACTAAATAAAAAAGGTCTGCCTTCAAAATGGAAAAAGTAATACTTAATTATAAATAAGTTTCTGAAGATATTAGTGACAAAACAAGAAATTATTCAGTATTTTTTTGTTACAAGCAGCAGATATAGAAGAGAATAAGAAAATATATGGGTGTTTTATATGATGCCTTTATGTATTGTTCGCTGGGCTTGCCTAAGAGCTAAACAGTGTTTGATTTGTGCCTAACAATAAATAGAAAAAGGATTGCCAAATAAGAATGTGGGCCATCTATTTTTAAACAAAATGTTTTTAAACTTTTGGCTAACTAGGAGAGAAAGGCAGTGCCATCTGTTGGGGAAAGGCAGCTGGTTCAGGGCTGCTTCGCCTTCCCTAGAACAAAAGCCCCTTCAGATGCTGTACATGACATGCCTGGTTTGATGCAGGGCAACAGAAAGAAGTAAAACAGTCTAGATGGATTCAACAGCGACTCGTGTTAACAAACAGCTATTAGTTGTGGTTAATACCTTTGTGCTCCTTCCCAGAAGCAGTTTCAGACTCGTTGAGGGCAGACGTGGGGCATGGGATGGAGCGAGGAGGGCAGGAGAAGCCAAGGTGGGGTAAATCCCTGCAACTTCGACCACCACAGCAGCAACAGAAATTTTCCTTCCTTGCTGTTTCATGAGTCAGCGTTTCGGATGGCAAGACTTTACACTCAAATTGAAACAAGCAGCATTCCTGTGTGAGAAGAAGACAAATCTGAGCTCCACAAAGGCATAAGTTGGCAAGCTTAAGTGGTCTGTCAATAATTGGGGTTTGTGTAATTTTTTTCAGTATTTGTAGGCTGCTAGTGATTTCACTTTAAGCATTCAGTAGTCGAATGGTTGTAGCCAAACATAGGTTTCAATAATTGTACTGAATTCCAAAGCCAATATATTTAACTTTTAAATACACTGTACGCATCTTATAAATTATTTTCTTGCACCAGTCTTTCTGGAGATGTACGGATAATCTCACACTCAGACATGCATAGCAGCACAAACACATCTATGTACATTAGCTGAGTCTTTGGCTGACCGTGCTTTTCTGTAGCTTTAGCATGTTACTATTTTCATTTACGGGTCAGGGTAGGGCAGTAGATATCAAATATGGACATTTTTTTTTCCCAGTGAGGGACTGACACATCGAATAGAATCACATTGATGGTTATTCAACAGAACTGCAGTAGCCGCTATTTCTGCTCCATTCCCATAGCAGCAATAAAACAGTAGCACAAAACGGAAAGTGACACAGCAGATACATTGAACAACAGCTGCCCTCAAAATCCAAGCAGTCCCCATGAACTGATTTGCCATTTGTAAAGTGCTAACTTGTTTGTTTGTTTGTTTGTTTGTTTTTTTACAGGGGAGTGTAATTAAAGAAGAAGAGGGGGAAATATGGGATCATGCTATAAGTAAGAGCAGAGAGTGAACAATGAAACCAGAAATACATTTCCTCAGTTGAATAATTGTGCTTTGAAAGATGTGCTGAGAGGAATAGATGGAGAGTCTCATGCTTCACTATTCAGTCCTTGTTTGATTACTAAAAAACTCATTTTTTTAGTAAAAAACAAAGTAAGAAGTTTCATATAAAAGCTTCATCAATGGTAATAGGGTACATCAAATGTACCCTTGGGTAAGATTAATGTATAGACAAGCTTTTGGAGAAGAACCTTTCTCTTTTTTAAATAGATAAATGTATTTTTAACTAAGCCAGGAAGACTTACAGTGTTCCATAATGCTCTGTTTTCAGTAGTGCACATAGGGATATTACAACAAACACGTAGATCTTAAGGTTCATTTTCGTGATCTTGATGTTAATTTTAAACTCGGCCAAGGAAGTACCTGTGCCTGAAGAAGCCTGAAGACCCCAATAATCACCAGCAGGCGATAAGCGTCTGTGCTGAATGATCCTATTTAAAATCCTGCCTGGCATCCATTTACCTCTTCAGCTCCTTAGTTACTTTTGTGTATCTTGCGTTTGTTATTTAGAAAGTCTTTGCTTTATTCTTCCTTTAATCTTTTGTCTTTGAAAGATTGATTTATTGCTACCTGATATGAGCCACACGATCCAGCAAAATTGCCTTCTCTCAACAGTTTATAGCTCTGCTCCACATTTATATTGAATCCAATCTTTTAACAAAAGTATTTAAGAATTCTTCTTTATGGTTTGAAAAGTTTACTTACTCACAAATAAATTACTCTTTTAAGAATGAAAATTAACCTAAAATATAAATCAGTTTTAACTCTGAGATGGCTCAATTCAGGATGTGCATTTTGTGACATAAAAACATACACAGTCATCATGTTCCCCAGTGCATTTTTGTTTATGCACTCCAATTGTCTCTACCTCCCTTTCCAGCTCTTCCTCAGGACTTTCTCACCTTCTGCCCAGACTTCTCTTCCCTTTTTTGTTGTTTCTCTTATAAAATACTATGGAAACAAAATTTTCATTGGCTTTATCCTATCATTCACTCTTGAATCTCTGTGGTTCTTGCGCTGCCTGGGATGAGTGTTCTACCTTCAGCAATGCATAATATCTCCTTGGTTACTTAAACTCTTACTTGCCATGAAGTCATGATGAATGTGGAACTTTAACATAGCTACTTTACTCACTGGAAGACCATAAAGAGTTGTGCAATGCACCTCAGTAACACACTGTAGGGTGCACCTTACCACCAAATGCAACACACAAATGAGAACAGCAGCTTTATGTCCTGAGAACAGCAGCTTTATGCCCCCTTGTGCATCATGCACTTGTAGAATTGCATGGAAAAATATGAGCAATCTGTAGCTCAGATAGTTGCAAGGAAGGGAATTTCAGCTGAAGACTTACCACCTTCATCCAAAATTGCACAGAAGTTAAACTGATCTTTTGTTATCCCATTTTGGAGCTCACAGTCTGCTGGAGAGTTGTACCAAGGAATGGTGACAGGAACAGAACATGGACCTCTAGATCTGAATGTTTAGTGAATCAATGAGGCTGCAAAAAGAGGAGAGAAGATATAGCCTGAGTTTTAATTCTGCAGAAGTTCTGGTCCCAACTGTTGAATCTGGAGATATTTTGCATTGGAAGCCAGTAAAATTGGTACTTTAAGAGTCCAAAATAATCTTCCACATCCTCCACTTCGTGAATAGTGGAGGATGCAAATGCATAAAGAAGGTCAAACATGTGGTTTTAACACCAATAGAACATTCAAGGTGAGAATGTTGTGGAAATTAAATGCCTCTGAATAAGTTATATGGACCCCTTGACTCACCTTTGTAACTACATTTTTCTTGCCTCAGCTACTTCAAAGGCATCAAACTTCTGCAGCCTCTATGTACTTCAGAAGAAGGCACGGATGGCTGATGTCTTTTAACATTCAGCCAATTAGGCTGTATAGCATTGGCCTCTGCAGCAGTGCTTAGTATGCACAAAGGTTGATAATATTAAACATTTTAAAGAGTGGATTTTTTTATGTTTCACTTCAAACCAAGTGTTTCTAAGACAATTTGATTCCTATCACAGTTTGCATATAAACCTTTTCAAGGTTTATAACAATTTTCTATCACTAAAAAAAACAGTGATAACCAAGATTATATGTGAAATAAAATATTTTTATCTCCAGAGCATAATTAAGGGTAGTTAGACCTGTACTGCTTTCAACTAGCTACATATGGGATTCCTGATGTCATTCTTCACATATGATGACTGCCAATGCAACACCTGTTTTTACCATATTGGACCGTGAATATTTCAGATCAACAATTGAAATCCAGATGTGTTTGTGTCATGAGCTCTATGCATTCTAATTGAGATGATTTGTCTTTAAAAACAGAATTAAGGATACACTCATGCTTGCAACAGTAGCCTGCAATGTTCCCACTCCTCAGCAGAGCTTTTGTGAGAGAATCCAGCCACCTGGATCCAAATGCCCTAACATCAGGTCAGAGGCATGTGCAGGTGAGACTCGCTCCCTTAGTGCAATAGCTGGGGGTACAAGACAAATCATCATCACATTCTATACTATTATTAACTCCCTCTTCTAATTTCTTCTTCTTGCACTAAATGTCTCGAACTTTTATTATCTTTTTTCCTTTAACACTTTATACAAATTTTTCCCATGTCTCTCTCCCTACACAAATAATTTAAGAAACAAAATGGTTTATATAAGCAGTACACTTGTGTCTGACCATATTTTATCAATTACCTTGACTCTGTCTTTGTCGCTCTTTTGACTATTCAAAGTGAGAATCTCTGCCCTGGTCACTGCTTTCTTTTGTACAGGGGGTATGCAGGGATGAGAGCTGAAGGAGAAACAGACAGCTTAAAAACTCAGCACTGAGAAGGGTATAAAGATGGAAAAGAGATATAATGGAATACTTATTAAGGAAGTGCTCACCACAGCCAAGGGACCTACATTTACCAGTTTGGGACAAGAATGTAGTTAATTTTCCTAATTTCTGCTCATTAATATATTTATTAACTCAGCTGTATCTAACAGAAATATGTTCCTTGTTTACTAAAGGTACAAGGCCCTTCCCATATTTTAAGGAGATCTAATATTTTTACACACGACCATAAGTAAAGATGTTTTTAAGAAAACATCTATAACCAATCAGTATTCTGTCAAAAATTTTCATTGGAAAATATTAATTAACGGAAACTTGTCCTTCCTTTTCTTTTTCTTTTTTATTTTTAGTGGGAAGACCAAACCTGAATGAATCTTACTGTATTCACCTAAAACAAAGGAGACCCATAGTTAACTTTGAGCTTTACTTAATGGGATTTTGGCCTCAACATATCCCAAGTGAATGCCTTGACCAACTGCAGGCATCTCAGCCTTTGGTACTGATCTAATACATTTATGGAGCCTGAGAACTAAAAATATTTCTTGAATACTCATTCAGAAGGCAAGGCAATGACAGGAGTGGGACCCAAATGTGCACCAAAAATGGGAAAGAGAAAAGGGGTAAAAAAAAAAAGGAATTTGCCTAAATTAAATGAAAAATGAAGCAAACAAAAAACCACCAAATTCTAACATCTCTTAGTATAAGGAAAACTCACAGTGATTTATATTAAGAGTTTTGTCTTGATTAATAGAGATTTTGGATTTCAGAAGGTGACCTTGAAATTTCAGGGTCAGACCTCTTCAGTAGCACAACTGAACACAAAACAATCAATCTCAAAGGAATCACCCAGGATAAATTCTTCTCCTCCCTCTAAGGCATCATACAGCAGTGTACAAGCTGCAAATGTAATGTCTTATTTCCCTTCTATTTGCCAAGATTTGGACTCCTTTTCTGATCCAGACTATTGTGCTATGCTACTACATCCTCAGTAAATGCCATAAGATGCTACAAGTACATAATTTCTCAGACACTGCATTTCCCACGCTGCTGGGATTTACTTGTCACTATTTTCCTGCTTGATAACTGCAGGGATGAGATTATTAGGAGTGGCAATCTAATCAGTAACCACTCTGGGCATTCAATTTGTCAGAGTTGAAAACTCTTGAATGAACTGTAGTGGGTCAGTGATATGCTAACACATCAACCAGAGGAGGAGGCTCCTTTACAACAGGGCCCTTTCTTTACCACATACGCAAGAGAGAAATGGAAGCTAGTAAAATAAAATTAAAGAGAATTAAGCCCAAACCAAGCAATGATTGAAAAATCTTGATTGAAAAATCTATTTTTCACCTTGGGGGAAACATAACAAAATATTTACTTGTCGTTTAGACACACTATCAGGCAGGTATTGAACTAAAGATGTTTTGGTTTGTTTTTTTTTTTTAAAAGATCAATGCTTTCTCACACAGGGGATTCAAATATAAGACATGCACAAATTCTTACAAATCTCATCAATAGACACATATATATGTATATATATTTAACAAAACCCACAAGTAGAAGTAAATGAATTCAAATGTTCACATTGCCCAATAAAAGCTCAGCCAGAGCTGGACTTGCACAGCTATGGCCCCAGTTCAAGAAACCACTTAAGCATATGCTTAAAACAAGCTCTGGATCAATTCCCAGTGAGGATTAATGCACATTCGTAAATGCTTTGCTCCTTTGGAGATCACAGAATGAAATATCCCTGGAAAAACCTTAAAAAGTAAAAACACGGTTTCAGTTGTTTAAACCAGACTGAATATTCTAGATTCAGCAAACTCTCCACAGACAAATGTTTATTTTCATTCTACAGCACCTTCTGCAATTAAATTAAAATTTCAGAATGTAGTGCTTGGCAGGCAGAGGGAGAGATGATGGCAGAAGGAGGAGGTTAATGTAGAAGGACCGTCTGAGCTTTCCAAGTACATGATAATAGAAAGCAGACAAATAGGCTGACGAAGCCGGTAAATAATGATCTATCAATCTACTGCTATTTTTGCGGCTCTGCAAGATGCACATGTCCTGACACTCCTGTTTATGTATTAAATTGACAATGTGAATTGATATGAAGTGAAATGTTTTCTTTTCCTCCAGATCCCTTTGTGCCTAGATGGACTGATGTTCACACTCTGCTTTTTTCCTTTGGTTAACCAAAGAAATAAATTCTTAATTAGATCCACGTTTTTCATATTTTGCAGAGAAATTTTTGCCAGCAGAGACCTATTGACTTAGTGTAGTAGCAAATTACATGGCCCTATAGTCAGATGAAATATTAACTCAAAGAATTGATATTTTCTCTGGATCAAAGACCCACTAATGAGAATTAGAATACCAGTTTTCAAAGAGAGTTTAAAAAGTTCGTGCAAAACACAGATCACTTAATATACCGAAAAAGTTGTAGTAACTTCCTGAAAATATTAGATGCTGTGCCAAGTTCATGTCATAAAGGATAGATGCTGTGTGCCCACGTTCTGATTGGAACTGCATAAACATGACCATCAACCAGATTTGACATCATAATCAAAACAATGAAAGTTAGAGGTAGCAGGCAATATCTGAGAAACTGTACTAAAAAGCTCTGTCTACGTTAAGGAAAATAAAATTGGTCTGGTGGAGGGGAGGTACCTGTTTTTTTAAAGGCATTCAGGTGCTTAAAGAAGCAGATGGGTGCACAGTGGGATTTTTAGAATCTCTTAAACGGCAACTCCCACGGAAATTGCTGTGTATTAGATGGCTAGGTGTTTTGAAAAACTAACATTAACTGCATCTTTAAGCATCTAAATACCTTTAAATACTTCACCCAGAGACAGCTTACTGTAACGTCATAGGTAACAGAATAGTCCCTGCTCAAGGGAAAACAGTTTATTGCATAGTCAATTAATTTTCAATGAAGAGAAATATTAGCATTTTGTAAGAGAAATAAGGCCAGAACTCCTGAGCTATGACTTTCAAATAGTATTTTGAAATTGAAAGAGATATGGTACATAAAGAAACTTGGGCATTTTTCGGCAAGATTGTAAGTGAAGTGATGTGGGTACAAATTAGGTGCTCATCTTAACCTAGAGTATATCCGAAATGCACAGGCCTCAGTCCCAGTGAAGAGTAAAAGATAAATGTGGTGCCTCAGTGCTAGTGAAGGGACTCAGGACTGGTAAGCACAAGAACTATGGAAGGCACATGCACCCTGCAGAGAAAGCAGACCTAAGCATCATTTCTCTCTTTGGTCTGGGAGAAAGAGAGCAACAGTCACAGTTTCTGCCCCAAGAAAGCTCAAGGATTCCAAATGTAAACCTGTAAGGTTTTTAGGGATGTTTATGTCTGCCCTTGTGACAGGAAGGGGACATTGAAGGTGCATTGAAGGGGACACAGAGGTGAGATTGTGCATCTAAATGGGCTCATTGCCACTTTTTCTGATTCAGTTTTCTGATTTCACTGATCCAAGTGCAAACCAAAGAGGCCCAAGAATGCAAATTCTGCACAAATCCTTTGATTCGTACTTCAGCAGTGGAAGGCATGAGTAAAGGCAGCCATCTATAGTCTACCTTGCACCCAGGCTTTACTTTGTTAGCCTGAGGTCCAAGAAATCTAACAAGCTTCTTGATTTACCTTTTGTAGAAAAGGAAAATAAGTTACAGTTTTGCACAGTGCCACCTTTCAGTGTCAGAAGAGTACTTCCCCTACATCACCAATCTTTGTATCCCATCTAAGTCACTTCATTTAATGTGGAAAAAAACAAGCACTGACAGAATAAAGCTCCCAGCAGAATGCAGCCACAAGAATTTAACAAGTGGGATTTACTTAACTGGTCACTAACCGTTAGCATTGCTTTAAAGACATATGGCTGAAAGTGTTTCTCTGGCCATAAAGAAACAGAACCAAGAGAGCAGAGAAAATGCTTGGCAAGCAAACTCTCCCTTTTTTGTTTAATAGCTCTCTACAGTCCTGTAAGTTTAGTAAAAGCTTCATTAATGGACAAATCTTCCAGAAAAAAACAAAAAAACAAGAAAAAACCTTAAGCACTTAAATGTTACTAGTTTTGGTTCTGAGTATGTAAAATTTCTCTTGCTGGGCTCACCCCAAGATATCAATCTTAGGCAGAATACGAGCCTTGTAAGTCAGCATAGCTTCACTGAAGTCAGTGGAGACCTGCACACATTACAGGAACCTTCCATAAATAGAATGTAGAGGTATCTATTTAAACCAGAAATGGCTGCCAGTAACACTACAGGGAATATTTTTCACCCTCTAGATCTCAGGAAAACTCCTGAGATATAATACAAAAATATTCCCCTCCAAGACACTTCCTTTGCTATGGCTACAGCATCCTTTTGCTTAACATTTAAACACTCCCTTACACACCAATGGCAATTAGCCTTGCCACACCTTCAGTGTGCTATTATGCTTAGTTTTCAACAGGTGACTGCAGAACAGATTGTGACCTTCGCTGGGTCCCAGTAACCCAACGGGGAGAAACAGCAAGAAAGTTGAATGCAATCTGTTATTTAATGTATTTGACACTCAGTCTTTAACCACAAAAAGCATTTCACAGAAGAAATGCTTTAGAAAGCCTCTTTATATATTCACAGTAGAGAGAGAAGTAAGCTTACCCTGTTGGATACTTTTAAAGTAAAATTCAAATGGCTCAGTTATATTTAGAAGACCCATACATGCTGTCAGTTTAGATTTTAGATGAGATTTTAAATGGGTGGGCATTTTAAAAAAGATCATGTGATGTCCAACCAAAAACAAAACTGAACCTGAGGATGGGATTTTGCACAAAGTTTGTATTCTAATATCATACAATATAGTAAACATAATTTGCAGTTCCCATTTAGATGTTAGAAAGTGTAAAACCAGTGTTTGAGATGTTCTATTCTTGCCAGACATGAATACTGCAATCAAAGATAAAGCTGTCTGTTACATTCTGCCTCCTGTGTGAACTGCAGAGACCACTTACACAACAAAAGACTCCTGACTGTCCTTGGTACAAGGTTGGCAGAGACCTTTCTGGTTGAACAGGAAGTAAATATTTCTCATTAATGGCCAGTTCCTGAAATTTTTATATACTTATGACAAGACAGTGATATTGCTAACTGTTGTTTATTCAAAGTAATACAGTTATAATAACAGAAGAATGGATGGGAGTTGATGCATAAGTGACAGTTTTTGGCAATTTTCAATAAAGTGTCATGGCTTCTTTAAGCAAAGTCAAGTTTACTGGTCAAAGAATCCGTAGAATACTCCAAAAGAGATTTTTAAAATCTGAGAAGCATTCTCTTGGCATCACTGCCAGGCTGCTCAGTAAAACCCACAATGTTTTAATACTGACTAAAGGCTCTCCAGTTTGTAAGCAGATGCTAAAGTACGGGTCTGATGATCCTCTTCTAAGCCAAGAGACTGAACACTTATGTAATCACCAGGAAAACTGACTAGAATCTCTTTGATAGGAAAAAAAATAAAAATTAAGATTTTGTTGAGGTTCAACCTGACAAACCTCCATTTTCCCCACTGCAATTAAGAGGAAGAAATCCAGTACTTGACACTGCAAATTTAGCAATCCAGGCTAGGGTACTGTGCGCAGTACAGGACAGAATGGCGAGCACAGGGGAACTGATGGTTGTGGCTTCATCTTTTGCATCTCCAGTACCTGTTGAAGTTTTTGCAAAGCTATTTTAACTTCCTCTCAAAAACACACTGACCAAACAGACTGTAGGGGATGAGGCTCAGATTACTACAGATATTTATATGCTTATGTCCTGATGAACCTCCTGAAGAAAGTTGAGTAAATACCTGCTTTTCAAAGCTGAGCTTCATGTTTTAGGCATAGTCTACTCACAATGCACAATCTATTTTATGCAGACTTTAGGGGTTTTTTTCACTTTTTAACTTTCAAATTAAAAAAAAAACTTTAACATTGACTTCCCTAATTTCTAACAAAAAGTCCATCTTGCTGACTCTGTAAACTCTGAAATAACGTGTCAGAAGACATTCATAGCTCCCAACAGCCTTTAAAGATACAGACAAGTATCAGCCAATGATACATACGGGGAAAGGTAGTTAGCTAACAACAGCTTTCCTTCCCCATTCCAACTCAAGTCTCTACTCCCTATGAACAGACTGCAACTTTCACATTCATTACTGTAAATGTTGAGCTGCACACTTCTGGGCACTTTTGCATATCTTCACCTGAGTAGCAGCCCTGGTTCACAACTTCCATTCCCCAAATAGGCCATTCACTTGAGATAGTTTCCACCATTCCTTAGCTTTCAGTCCTTTATGGCTGAGACACCGTAAAACCACTTCACTGGATTAATCTACCATCTGCAATTTTGTATCTGAATTGAGAACAACTTGGGACAGGGCTAGCTTTTTGTTCTCTTTGTATACCCCTCTCATACCTTTACTGTGATAACTGAAACAGTAAATATGTAATCTCCATGTCATTAAAGAGAGTCGTTGGCAAAAGCAGGAAATAAGTAAGAGCTAATACCCATGACACTAATCTGTGGTTTATGCTTCCCTTCTATGGCCACAGTGATCTAATGGAATAATTAAAACTGATCAGCATAATTGTCTCAACATTAGACACAGAACTTAAAAATCAGAAACAGTACAGCTGCAGTGACTGTTTGAAAGCCAGTGTTAAGTATCACCATCCTTGCCCACCATAGGTGAAGTGGTGAGACTGAAGATAATATTCTGATTCATAGCATGATAAAAGTATTTTACTCAAGCATCTTCACTTCTTTGCAAAGCTACCCTGGCTAAAATGAATTTTATGTATTCTTCAGGTATTCTTCAAGAATTGTGTAGCAAGAGAGGGAGGAGGGATTTTTACTGCTTCTCCCAAAGCATGCCAGTGTCACTTGACAGTTTTTTTTCACATTGATTCAGATTCACTTTTTCCCCTGAGAAGAATAAGAATTCATCAGCTTTCTCTGTCTGATTTTTGATGTCAAACACATCAGGAAGCATATACCTCTCCATAATTCAAATTCTTTCCTGCCCATCTTATTTGAATGTCTCCTTTCTATATGTAATATATAAGCATGGGTTGTCTGGAAGGGAGATTTCTTATAAATGTCCTTATATAGCAGGTATACTTGATAACTGAAGGATAAATGCCATGCATAATTCTTCTGTCATCAATTTATTTTATGTCCCCATGCTTCATGACAACCATTTTCATGGCTTTGTCTACGGGGAATATTGCCATGAACTTCCCTAGACTCTACAAGGAATGAAAGGAAATTTGTACCTCAAAGTACAAGTAATTTCAACTGTTCCAGGAGAAAGCAAAATGGTAAATTCCTGCTCCTCAAAAGCAATAAACCAAATCCTGTTGGAGTTAATTGTGTTAACATGAGTAAAGGAAGACTTCTTATTTCTGTGGAAGTCAGTCAAGATCTTATATATATCCATTTATCTTTAATAACTTCCATTCAGACAATAGACAGATCTGTTGATAACAAGAGGTTGTTGTGACAGACATTGACTATCTCCTTCCCCAGTGTCGTGCAGAAGGCATTTGAGTTCCCATGTTGTTGGTGTTGTGTCTTCAGAAATTCACTCCAAATGTCACACATTTCTTGGGAAGAGCTTTAAAAATATCTAAAATTTTATCTGCAGCACTGGATTCATTCAACACAAGAACTTTCAGAAACATCTTCACCGTTAAGATGCTGTGGTACCCAATGAGGATTGTAAATATCAGCACAGGTAAGAAAAAAATAAATGAGATTTCTTTGCACTACCTAAGTACCATAAAAATATTAACCAAAAATGAAAGGGAGAAAAATAAAAAGAGAAGGAAGACAAGCCAAATGTAATGAATAAAGATGTCCTTTCCCTAACACATTGGGGACTTCTGAAAAGCATTCACAATTCAGTGGTGGGAAAGGTTATTGAACCTGAGGCATGTCTCTGCTAACTGTTGCTTACTGTGCTTGACCTTTAAGTGTGTGCTTACCCAGCTTCCCTAGGACTTTGTAAGTTGTACAAAATATATCCTTTACAATAGATGATTAGTACTTCGGGCCAGTGCTTACTGTGCAGCCATCCCCATGTTTCACTCCCTTATTTAAACAAAGTGAATAGTCATCATCCCTAAACATCATTGTAAACCTCTGAATGCCTCATAATAAAGTTATTTACACTTAGATGTACAAAGAATGTGTTAAGTTTATTTCTGTCCATACAGAATAAATATGGTGGAGGGGGAGTGAGCACCTCTGTGTGTGGTGGTTGGGAACTCACAAAGCTATGTCACTGATTAAGTCAATCTTAAGTCAAATAAAAAAAACCCCAAAACCATAAAAAAGTACATAAAATAAAAAGTTGATCCATTCTTATTATATTCTCCCTGCATTCCAGAAGATGTATTGTGGAGACTTCTCTTTTAAAATAAGAAACTTCCTAAGACTTCTGATTCTATCAGACCTTTTCAGACAATTTCTCATTCAGTTAAAACACTGCTCATTTTAGAAACCTGTCATTCTGTGCTGTACATTATTCCTTGATACTATCAGCAAATCTAAAGCTTATGGCTCTACCAAAAAAAAACCCCACACAAAACCCTCTCCAAAACCTGGAAGAAAGTCATGGAATAACTGTGCCTGAGAGATGCTTCTCTTGCCTTTCTTTTCCGTGCCCTGTTTAGACAAATTCAGCATCGAAAGCCCCTTCCTGTTAAAATCAGAGAATTAGAATCAGGTTTGCAATAATCTGAGAATAAAAATAAAAAAATTAGTCAACAAGCAGAAGAAAAAAAAGTAAACAAGTATTTGTATCACTAAACTTGAAAAACATCATCTGCTGTCTTTGCTTAATATCAATAGTTAGCAATGTCCACCTCCATAAATACCGTCATTCAATTGGCTTTCATCCCTTTTCATACAGAGCATCCCTCCCCCTCATTACACATTCTGTTAATACAGAGGAAAACTGAGCTCTGTACACAAATTCCAGGCTGGTGTATTGGCAAATCTCAATCTACAGTGATAGCTAACTTGACCCATTGAAGACTTTTTTCTGGTCAATGGATTAGTATGCTTACAAATGAAAGTAAGCAGTAATTGTGTTATTTGAATAATTCCTATTGAAAAATCCTTGTTCAGTAAGGCTTACACTGTAGTTACTTTCGTTTAGAACGTAATTCTGTGGTGCAACTAGAGTACAGGCTATTTAATGTGTATCTAAATAAAATAGAATATTTTACCAATAAACAGTAATACTGAACTCTACCTCTTTCCCTCCTACTTTTTCAGAAAAAAATCCATAAATATACATACATTGTTCATATACCTGAAGGGTAAGTGAATAGACTTAGTGCTAGTTGAAATAAGACAGTTGAATGCTGCTGAATTCTTACTGAAGTAGCTAGCAAAAGGCCTGAGGAACAGAACACAATAAGTGTTCAAAAACATCTCACAATGTAATAATCAATATGTAATATGAGTTAGGGGTTAGCTAAATAAAATTTGAAAGCTGTATTAATGAACCCTTTTTCTGTCCAACACAGCATTTCATTTTCTTTCATAGGCTGCATAATGCAGGGCCTGGGAATAAAATGAAACCCCCATCATATGTTTATAAATACACTAACATTAGCATTTTACTTCCTCATAAATCTGCAACAAACATTCAGGCACAAGATAGAAAGCCCTGTAAAACAATGATATATTCTCCACTTGCAAGACTTGCCTAGTGGTCCATTCATTTCTAGGGCTGTTCTTCAAATATTACTTTCTTCGCTCATGCCCCCTCATTTAAAATCCATTTTAATTTAAAGATGTTCGATGCAGTTCTAGTGGTACATTTACTCATCCTGGTTATACATCATGGAGCAGGGAAAAGAAAATTGTTTAATCTAGAGATACGGTTCACTGTGGTCACCACTGAACAGTGGAGTAATTACCAGATCAGCTCCGCTAAAAATGCACTCAGGGTGTTCTGTGACCTATCATCTTCTAATCTGCATAGTGAAGTATAGCTTCATAACTATAAATTGCTGACTTAATTAAAACCAGGACCTTTCTGTCATTTAATTACAGGGAGAAAGGTTATTGCTTAAATGCAATTTTCCAAATGTGATTTCTTAACAGTTATTAACTGCTTCACCATCATTTATTGTTTCAGATTTTTCAATTTGAAAATAGTCCTTGTGACAGAAGTAATGACTTCATGAAAAACTCAATCTAGAAGGAGCTGAGCAGACCCATTTGTTTCTCGTAAGTGGAGCAGACAGAAAACTCGAAAATGTCACAGGAGAATCCTCTGATTGCTCCACCTTACAGGAGTAATTAAAAACCAAGAGGTTGTATCAAAGGTGAAAAGGTTTATGACAGTTTCAAGGATTTTCCCCTTACTGAAATATTGTGTTTGCATTTTCAACTCTGTTACGCGAGGTACAGATTAACAATTGTCAATACCAATACTCTGAGATAAGCCAGTTAGCTCTGCAGCCTTTCTATTGATCTTCCAACAGACATCATGATTTGAAGAAAACTAAGTTCTATATAATTTCTCTCTGCATATAAAGATTTTCACTTCCAGGAACTGCTGTTTCCATGAAGTTTACAAGTATATTGTAACATAAATTAGAACAGCTCAATTTCTAAGATGGACTTTCTGATCCAAGAATCGACTTGATTCTGCTAAGCCACTTTTATATAGAATTCAGTGAGTAAAAAAAAAAATCAGGATCAAGACCTGATACATGAAATTCTATTTGATGTACAAACCTGGCCACTATAACTCAGAAGAACAGCTAAGGCCTGAAAGGTCTCTTTGGGGACTGCAAATCCAATGCAAGTCCAAAAAAAAAAAAAATTAAAAATCCATATACTTACTGTTGCCAGGACAACAATTTCTTCCTCCCAATAAGGACCTGTTTGCAATCTCAATTTTCCTTGCATCCTATTTTGTGTAATTAACAAGCTTTCTAAAACACGTATGAACGAATGTTACATGCAAGAGGTTTTGCAAATGAAGGGAATCTTCATTTTTCAAGAATACCACAGGGAGATAAGAAACTTTCTACCAGGAGTCACATATTCCTTTTTCCGTGTAGACTTCTAAATTCACATAAAGCTTCACTGATGTCACTGACTGGGCCTTAAGGTATCAAAGGAGCCAGTAGTGGGTATGGCAGGCAGCACTACAAGTCCATCCATTTTAACGAGTGTTTCACAATCTTCAGGTACATCCTCATGAGTGAGGGCAGAGCTGCCATCTCCATGTCATTGTTGAGGAGTTGGAGGAGAAAGGCCACGTTGCCATGGTCTAGGACCTTTATCTCCTGGGTCAGAGCTGTGAGAACAGAGTCTCTTCTGTCCTGAGCAAGCGAGACACAAGGATTCATTTTATGACCACTTTTCTGATTTACTCAGCTGCGTATGAACTGTGAGAATCTGAAACTTAGCAGTTAAATATTGCAGAGCAGTTTGCTGCTTGGTGCTTGTGTATGCATGGTGCTGGCTGGTTTGCATAAGCCATGTGGCAATGTTTTCTCTCACTACAGCAACACGGATGAATATTGTCTATTCAGAATTTGCTCTGGATTTACTACTAACAACACAACATTCAAAATATTTTCAAATCATGTGTCATCTCTTTTCTAAACTGCATTATTAAAAGTCAAATACAAGATCTTTTTTTTTCCCTTTCCTTTTCTAAGGTCAAATCATGTTTTTGGTTAGTCACTGAACATATGTGGTATTGGTTTTGTTCCCCGACTGGTAGACTTGCATAACTTAGCAATGGAATCAAAACTGTAAACAGACAACATATGTGCGTGCACAATGTGTAGTTTGCTTTCAGCTAATGATCAAGCACTCTGGGTTATAGTTTGCCCTTGGCAAGTATCTGTACTAGCATAGCTTGTATCCTTATATGTTTACACTCAGCGCTGGCAGGGGAGTGGCAGTGTGGCATAAGAAATAGCACGAGGGAAGGAGAATGATCTATTTTAAGACTCTCTGGAGATGGCCTCTGCAAGAAAAAAAAAGTACAGAGAAAGAAATAAAGAGAGAAAAAATGGAAGAGCTTAGGAGAAAATGCAGCCACTGTAGACAGAGAACATTAAAAAAGGACAGCTGGATGACAATGAGGCAGGTCTGAGCAGAGAGCACCAGGCTCAGGTAGCCTTGACAAGGACAAAAAAATCTGAACTATCCTTCCAGTCAACGTAACACCTTAGTGGTACCTTCTATGGCCTTACCTGTTTATTTAGAAACCAGTGTTATTGCCAGGTTCATGGAATTACATGGTATGGGTAATAAAATACATGACCCTCTTTTTGTGACATCTTCACTACACAGAGGAAAACCTCCCTTCTTCCTGAGATCTGTCAGAGTGCAAAAGTGTCTCCTAAAGAAAACAATACACCTTCCAATCCCTTTTAAAATGAAGCTAGAAATTATCCTCTAAGGAAAGTGCACTATAGTGCAGTGGAAGAGTTTGGTAACAGTTTTCTAGCCTCAGTTCTACATTCAAGACCCTTGTGTTCCATTCACCAAAGTCAATAGCTACTCTGTAGATGGAGTAGGGAAAGACAGTGCCTGACACTGCACACTTGCTGGTTTGTGTCCTGTGGAAACTGCAGAAGAGCCTCCTTCTACCAAATCCATGCTAGCTGTTTTCCTAAAGCCTTTGTATTTGTATAGGACCCTTAGGGCCCAGATACTCTCTAAAAGGGCCTAAAGGGCACTTGCAGAATATAATGATGGGTACCTTTTGTTTCCAACCTTTCTCGGATACCTTTCTATCTCCAATGCTGTTATGGATGAGAGAATCAGTGGCCAAGTTCCTAACAGCAGAGGACAAGTCCACTCCACAAAAGAGAGAATATTCCAGACTTTGATGACTCTAACTTAAGTTTAATTGAATTTAAAAAAGAAGGAAACTTAATAAATTCCAAGTGTAATTTTCCATTTCCCCTTGCAGGTGTTGAGGCTCACAAGGGCAATGGGACACCTACCACAGGTCAGAGACATAAGTAAAGCACACTGAGGACAGTGACAGTAACTGTACAAATACTTGAGGGCTAAATTCAAGTGAATTTACTAACATTAAAGCTGCTTCTTCCTTAATACCTAGCAGATTCTCATAGGTTTTTATAAAGTGAATACCAAAATAGTAACAGATGCCCACAGGTCAGTTACAGTCATCATTTAACTTTATATATGCTGCGGATCAGTTGTCTGCTCTGAAGTAAACTCACAACCAGCTATTGAGAAATATACAGTCCTATTTCACAAACAGAATCATGTGAAACAAGACTAGCTTTCAATGGGATCTGCCCAAGCGTATGCTTATAGAAATCATCATGCCATGCTGTCTTATGAACTTTACATGTTTTTCTCTGAATTACAATAACATGTACTCTCAGAGAAGCAACACATGGATTGCAAACCACACTATTATAACAGGACATAAGAGCCATGAAGGTTAATAGCCTGAAAATATAGAATGAGGTGGGGATTTTTGTAATTCCCTGTAGTTTGTTCATTTGATTAATTGAGCCCATTGAATTTTCATTTAAAACTATTAAGAAGTCCGTAGCTGTAGCTATTTTTATCTGCGAGACTCAGCTTGGAGATTTCAGAAGCTTAACATTCTAGTTGCATGTCACTGCCACCATTGTCTCTTGTCACAATTCTAATTCTATGTTCTGATAATAAAATTTCATTAGTGTCTGCACATCCTTTGCCATACCTTTGAAGCACTGTCTTGTGCTGAAACGATTAGCAGTACTTTACGTCATATCACTTGACTGTTTGACAGCCATTGTGAATGAGCTAAACGGGGAGAAATTAAAGTTTCTGACAATTTCCATTACATATAAATTGCTGAGAAATTAGGGGATATTTACTTTTACAAATATTAAAGGTTGTTTAAAATGTAAACTGACTTCATTTTATTAGTAGATTCCACAATGTGGTAATTCAAAATGACTACATGGCCTTATGTGAATAAATTACCAACTCATTTTCCAAAAGCGAAGGACATTTCCTCCAGGCTGCTTTTTGACTATTTGTGTCAGTAGCTAAAGAAAACAAAAAAAACTTATGAATATTTCAGAACAGAAGATATTCCTTGGTGCCTGTACTCCTTGTTTCATCTCAGCAAAATAATGAGGTTATTCCTGTATGATATTTTTTTTTAACAACTTAACAAAAGGCATGCCATGAAGCTCTGAATTTATTCTATGATATCTTATATTTTATCTTTGGAGGGGTCCCTCCTTGATCAACGTCCTGACGGCTGCTAATCCAGACGTCACATCCTACATCTCCATCCATGCAATGATCAAGTTGCTTTTTAAAACTAGTTTAGTTTTTGCTAGTCCCTTTCTATGCACTCTGCACAAGAACCCTCCCTGCTTTGCAAGCTGTATACATAAGTATATGGTAGCTTTGTTCTTTCCAAATGAACTGGCAGCCCTTCCCTCTGAATTCATCAGCCAGCTTTCCAGGCCTTGTTGACAGGCCTTGCTGACTGGTCACCAAGCTGGACCACCTATGTTGTGACTTCAGGTGGCAAGATTGAGGACTTACATGTTTGGTGTCTCAGTTTCTTCTACAATTTGATGTTTCCTCAAAACTAAGTGCCCACTGGCATTATAGACTCAGAAGAGACTTCAAATAGCTAAGCAAAAGAGATCATAAGAACCTGCATGAGCTTGTGAGGTGCCACCAGTCAGGCACCTATTTCAGATACTAATACATTGCTAAAGTCTGATTTGACAATTAGTGTTCAATTTTTCTGCTAAAAAACTGAGTACAGCTGCCTACAGTTATGTAAGTTTCAGGTTGGGTATCAGTGTTGCTAACAGTCATGACTTTGATCCCAGCTGAAGTATTGCAGGGAGAGACTCTCCTATTCATTTTGAATTGCAACTAAGAAAACCTGGTCATGACTCCTCAACTCTAAACCCTTTTCTTTGATTCTGCCTTTGACCCTCTTCCATGCAAGCTTTCTTTCCAGACTGCTGAATTTCCATTCCATCATTTATTACGGTTTTCTTGTTGAATCCTTTCCAAGACTTTTCTCAGTGTCTCATCACATCTTTCTTCACAGACTTTATTTCAAAAGGTCTCTGCACAAGGCCCAAAGACAAATACTGCTCCTAAAAGTCTTAATGCAGGTACCTCTTCTATAGATTTCGTTGTAGACAGAATTCACATAATCATTCTCGAATGAAGTCCTAAATGACTGTGTAGTCTGCTAGCATGTTGAATGCAGCTTATTCCATGCAACCATGTTCAGTGGCTTCCATCAAAGCTCACTGTGTTTGAAATTCTTTTTACATGCTTTACTGAATCAAGACTCAAGCATATGAAATATAATTTGATCTTGATAGTGGTTCAAGACCTTAAGGAAAAGTCAAAGACCATTTGGGGTTTTTTTTTGCTTTGGTGCACCATCAAGGTCATGCCCATTCTTTGTCACAATATTTTTATTTAATAGGGTTAGAATAAATAGTTCTTTTAACAGTTCATTTAGGATTCCAAAATGATGAGGTTTGCAAAATGCAAAGAAGTATCACTTAGATTTTTTTTTAAGCAAACAACCCTTGACTTCATACTACGACTGAAAGAAAATTAAATCTGAGATAAGTTTACATGACTTAAAGGCTTTTGGACAGCACACAGCAACATGCTAAAGGCAGACTCATAACTACAAGCTACATGTAGGTCTCAAATCACATATGAGTGGCACATTTCAAATGTTCTCTTCTTAAAATAGATGTGTACTTACCAGATGCTGACAAATGGCCATTCCATAAATGGGTAAAGATAGATTTCTTGTTCATGTTTGATTTCCTCTTGCATTGGATGTCATATCCAGCTTTTGCTCTCATAGTACTGAGTCAAAAATAGAGTGATTCTATGATAAATGTTGATGCATAATATTTTTGATCTGGCCAGAAGACAACACAATATGTGACAACCTGGTATTTCTTAAAAGATTTACATTGAGTTCACTAGAAATCTCCATTTAGGTGTTCATAACTTAGAGTCTAGATTTTGATTCCACGAATCAGAGGTTATAAACCTCAAAACCTTTAAGACCTTGGGCTGCACTCCAGCAAAACAAACACCACGATATTCCTCCAGCAAATTGAAAGGATTCAGAAGAGCATCTCAACTTTGTGAAATATACTTAGATCAAACTTCTAAACCTCTTCTGACAACATAAAACCAGAAGTAAAACTGGCAGGTGCATCTTTTTCAATGTCTTGTAACATAAAAATCATGGGTCACTTAATTGAAATGATTGGAAGTCAAGAAGATAATCTAAATATATACAGTCATTCTTTGAAGTCTGCTGCAACTCGACTTTCCAGTTTGTCATGGAACTAGTAATAATATCTAAAATGAAATAGAGCAAAATGAGCTTTACTGCAAATTCTGATGAAATTTAAAACTGGCTCTATATCATAGAATAGAACTATAGGAACAAATTACTGCAAGAATACTTACGTGAATTCACCATGAACTGACCAGCTTCACAGCAATTTGTCTGTGCTCTCTCTTACTGAAATTGTGCTAACACCACTGTGGAGGTAAATGGAGATATATATATACATATATGAATGTATATTAAGTCCACACCTTGCCTTGCTTCACAGCAATTTGTATAAACATGCCTAGGGATTAGTGTTGTCATAGAGTAAACAGACTTTGATTTCAAGGCAGAGGGTACTCATTGCTAGCAAAACCATGGCTTGAACATGGGATATTGCTACCAGAGAAACAGTGGCACTACAGCTCCGAGGGAAGACAAAGAATTCATGACTGTGCCACCACTTTCCAAGTGTCTGGCCCAGTGATATCAGATCTTTGACAAATATTGCTAAACTATGCAAGGGTGGGCAACTCTACCTGCAGCCCACAGCCTTACAGAATGTATTGCTAAGCAAATTTAGCCCACAGCTTGGGTGGTTAGCTGCCTACCCCTTACCACTTACAGTGCCATTTCTGCATTTGTGGACTAACAAATTTAAGCATCTCACTCTAATTGACTTTAGTCTTGGAAATTTTGATCTTAACAGAACAGTTTCACTGATTGCATAGTGGCAAATGGAAGATTGTCACTTGTTTTTAAAGCGCTTGCTTTTTACAGTGAAGAGCATGAAGTGTACCAGCAACGCTAACCTTCCGGAAACACACAATATTTAAATTACACTGCTCAGAGCACAGTAATTGAGCCAAACAGACATAAGTTCGTATTCACTCAGCTTTCAACATAGGAAATGCTACCATCAATCCCTCTGAAGTGCCCTAAGGATGGTTCATACGCCCAGAACGTTGTGGATTTTTTTTTCCCAACTCTAGCAGTAGATTTAATAAATTAATAATTTCCCCTTACAAATCTTATCTCAAACATGTACCCTAGGGATAATCAGATTGTTGAGTAATTCATAGTTTTCTTATATGCTTAGCTAAAACCCTGAGTAAGCAATAAAATATATTTTCTTTGCCCCGTTCTTAAGCAAGCAGACTGACAGAAGCCTGTGCATAGACATGCCCATAATTTTGCTAAAGTGCCATGTTTATGAAGAATTATAACATTAAGAAGCATTTTAATGAAAGATTAATCAATCACTTCAGAGTCTCCTATTTGTTTATGACCTGTACCTACTAACAGGAACAACACTTTCCACAAAGACTGTCACAATGTTTCTTATCTTTCAGAGGTCTAGACTCTTGTTCATCAGCCGTTGCTACATTATTTGCAACCAAAAGTGTTATGAAAGCTGACCTGTTTGCCTACAGAATTTCCCAAAAAAACTCATTCATTCCTGCTGTAATTGTCTAAACATCTGAACCTGCTTTGCATTCACATAGGAATAGTACAGACACTAGCTGCCACACAGATGTTGTTACCACATGTCTCGGCCTGGACGTTATTGGATTCCAGGAGAAATGAATACTAATTTTCCTCAAAAGGGAAGGACTGTCTTGCCTGTAAGGTAAAGCTAGGGTATATTCTTATACATATATCTAACAGACTTCTGGTGATATTTTAAAAGTCATCAAGAAATGCAGAAACTACATTGTTCTCTTTCCTCTGTATTTCATTGTATGTCATGCACTGAGTTTCTGGAATCACTGCACTTTGAAGTGGTTGAGACATTTTAAGTTCTTGTGGTTCTCTACAGAGAACCAGCACGCAGTGTACAAAATTTTGTGATTCCCTCATCTTCAAAGCAAGATACATTCACCCCTTCTGAGCATAAAAAAACGCACCCCAATCCCAAATGAATTTTTCTGTGTAAATAAGCCTTAGTCCTGATCACTGTGCACATCCCACACTCATTTAAACATCGGTTCAACTTCATAAAGTCTCTTAATACATCATTTACCACCCTATCCTTTTTACAAGTATTGGTCAATTAAAAAATCTTTTATTTCTTTTCTTTTCTGTTCTAGGCAGCCTCATTTATGGTGTTCTCAGTTCTAAAGGGAAGAAAAAAAACCACAAAACCCAAACACAATATAAAGTTACCTTCCTCGGCTTGGAATAAAACCATTTCAGGAACTCTAATTATACTTTTGCCTTTGTAACTTATTCAACATCACAGAGAGCTTTTGAAATCAAATGCTAGCAAAATCAACACACTGGGATTATCAAGCACTTCGCTTTCGTGTTAGATGAGACAAATATAAGGGCCGCAAAGAACTGGGTGTAAAAGGGAGAAGGGGTAGGTAAGAGCATGGTGAGACAGGGAACGGCGCTGCCGCCGCCCGACAGCAGGTGGGGCTCCTGCCGTGCCGACCGCTGCCGCTGCCCCCGCTCCCCCGCACAAGTGCCGCTCGCGAACGCACAGCTCCCAGCACACATGGCCCGGCTTCCACATGATTTCCTTAGACCTGTTGGCAAGACTTACCTAAACTCCAGACTTCTTTTTCTGTTTTGTTTTTTGCCTCTGACAGATTGAGAAAGACACAATCCTAAACTTGGATCAGATCTTCAGTGGCAAAGCTTGTGTACAAAGTCTGTCTATCCACTAGAGAGGCACACTTGAAAGACTCCTAAAAAAATTCACTGCATCACATATTGCAGATGAAAGATAGTTATTTATAATACAAGGTAAACTCCACGTGCAGATCTTTCCCCTTACCTAACATTAGCAACATGTAGAAATGATGTTCAAAGTAGAATGTAAGGAAAAGTCCTCAGGACAAATTTTGGCAAAAGACTGAGGTTATTTTCAATAACTGAGGTTATTTCCAGTTCTGCTGGACTGAATAGGAAAATGAGCCTTTTTTCAGGGAAGGGAATGGGCACAGAAAGGTGATGTTTGGTTTAGCATCCAAAAGCCTGCAAGGATAATAAATCCATGTTCTAGCCTCCACCAAGAAGGCATAGTTCAGTGGAGTACTGGCTGTCCTGCAGAGCTCAGATGTTGAGTTCAGCCCCACGGTCCTTCATTATCTAACAACTCAGAGATACTATGCTACAGGGTAACAAGCAAGAGCCCCAGGCATCAGACTGTGGCAGGTAACATCCCTATAACCCTGTTTGGTGCCTGAAGCCCAGTTTTCATGCTCTGTTTCTACCACTTCTGAGTCAGAGGCATGCTGTTCTCTGCCAGCACTTTGCTTCTTTCAGAGAAGGTGGCACCACAGACTTTGAACAGTCCTGGTCATCATTTTTCCAGCATGGACTCATACTTCCAGCACTGTGTCCCCATCCTTCCTCTAATAGGCCAACCATAAAATTGCTCTACGTACAAGACAATCTTCTCTTTATTTGCTGCTTTTTTCAATCTTTAGTCTCTTAGCGTTGGTTCCATACGTACTGAGGATGCATCTGGATAAACACATCGCTCATCCAAAAAACATCCAAAAAACACTGCCAGTGTCCCCTGTTAGCTAAAACATCCCATCCACAGTAGCATGGTACTGAGGGCAAGCTGCAAAACCCATTCAAGTGGTTATTTAACTTGGTCATTGCTAACTAACGATTCATTGTGAAATTGTTAGCAGCTTTTTCAGGGTATCCCTGCAAGCAGTGGTTGCTGCAGTGCCAACGTACCTTGAGATGTACACAAAAGGTCTCTGGAGACTTTATAACTAGTTGTTGGACACTGTTGCTGTATCCTCATTGCTAATCTTAACTTCTGTCTGTTAAATTAAGACAGGCCAAGACTAACAAGTCTTCATTTTTCTGGGTAGTTAAAGATGGAGCAGTGGAACAAGCTGCCCAGAAGGGTCCTCGGAGGTCTTCAAGATCCACCTGGACATGTACCTATGCAACCTGATCTAGGTGGACCTGCTTCTGTAGCGGGGTTGGATTAGATGATCTCTAAAGACCACTCTTTAGGGATTAGATGATCACTTTCCAATCCCTACCATTCTACAATTCTAAAGACAGTCACAGATCAAGAGAGAGACCCTGATCATAGTGAAAGAGAGATGCACAGACAGGCCAAACTGTATTTTCTCTAGAAAAAAATAATAATTCCACTCTTTGAAAAGGAGCACACAAAACCAAAAGACATTAACTCTACTGTGGGGTTGGCAATGTTTCAGACACTACTGAATAATTAGAACTGCTTCCTAACAAGTGCAAAGCACCTCTCAAGCCTAGTTTCTCTGTCAGGCAGCCACAGCAGGACATCAAAAGCATGTGAGGAACAGTAAGAGGGCATGGTGCCAAGTAAAGGGTTCTCCTGAACTTTTTTCCCCTGAGTGATGTTACTCTTCCATCACTTGTGTGTTGACTCTATGCATGGGGCCATGTACACCTCCCTGATAACCACAGTGTCTGTATTTGGAGACACAGCAGGGATTTCCACTCACACAGGGAGAAATGGCCAGATGGAAGCAAGAAGGATAGTCAAAGGAAGAAAAAAACAATTGGAATCACCTTCAAAGGAAAAATAGACAAAAGAAAGCATTGCTCTTTCTCCACCATGTTTTGCACTCCTGGTGAATGCCTGGCTAGAACAGAGGCACTTCTCAGGGACAAGAGGAAGAAGTTGCTGTCTGAAAGAGGCAGAGCTTTAGATTTGCATACATACTCCTTCATCCAGGCCCTGTCTAACAAGATTAGCAAAAGTGTCACCTCCAACACACAGCCTGTTTTCTCACAGACATACAGCACTAGGACTGCAAGGAGTCACTGAAACCAGAGGGTCTGATTCTTCCCCAATGCCATTTTTACATCAGGCCAATTTCAATTTCTTCGGCAGGCTTAGTGCTGATTTGCACTTCGCTTGAGAGCAGAATCAGGCTCATAAATCTTTTGAGATGAAGCAATGTTGAATTACTGTCAAGATTTTTTTTCAAGAAGCATCATTTCAAATAGACGTCTACCGCTCACAGAGGAAGGGCACACTCTTATATGTGGTAATTAACAGGCAGCACTACAGCAAATGCTGTAAACATTAATAACATGAAATCTTTAGCAGACTTTTTGCATCTGCTTGTAGAGGGTCGTTTTTCATGGAAGACAAAGCAGTGACTGTGTGTAAATTAATATCATGTCATGTGCTAAGATGCAATAATGTACCATGCTAGAACATGCATAGAAATGACTGCTTTGCCATGTATTTTGTACTAAAAGCAGCAACCTAATCATCTGAGTAAAGCTGAATGGGAGCCCCATGGATATTGCTCTCTCTTCTTGTGCTGGACCTCAAGAAGTCTCATCCACCGACAAAATTACTTGTCATTCCTGCTCAGGACACTCCTAACTCCCTTCTGCGTTGCTCCAATACCCAAATCCAAGACGAGGACTTTGCAAAGGAGATTTCTTCCTTCTCATCATCTGTGTTTTAAAGTAGCAGAGAAAATACGGTGTAGTCAAAACCCAGTCTCATGTGAAAAAGTCTGGATTTGCCAATGCAACGGCCTCCTATTCCCAGACACTTTGTCGTGTTCCTCTAGCCTATCGTGTTCCTGACCTGTGGAGTTGCCAGCTCAGGGCAGAGATTGCTGCTACTTAGCTGCTGGGGAAATCCCCACTGGGAAGGGGGAGTTGTTTTTTGAGAACTGGCCCAGTCAGCATCTGACATTTCCTTGCTGTGGTTACCCTCACAGAGGGAAGTGGACTTTGGCTGGTGTTCTGTGTGTTCTGGCTACCCCAGCTGGCAGACAAATCGCTAGGGACTGCTGGCAGCATGAACCAGAGTAGGCTGGGGCTGTACTCCTGCATTCAGGAAAGCCTGGGGCAGAGCCACTGAGCTAAGTGCAGAGTCCAGTCTTTAGCGCTCCCATAAAAACCAAGGCCAGTTTACAGTGAGGTCTATGACAGGGCTCCTGTATGAAAGGGAAACCTGCTTGTTCAGAACAGCGTCTTCTGGGTAACAGGATCTCATCTCTGGTGTTAGCCATTATGCTGGTGGCGGTACACATTTATGAAGTCTGTTGTTGAGGCTCTGCCATCTACTGCTTTGTTCATTCAGGAAAGTCAAATTGGTTTAATCTTATTGTGTTAATAGATCTAAATATGACATAAAGAACTTGAGCATACATAACCACAATGGATATGAGTCTTTCATTCATTCCTGCACAGTACGCGGTAAATTGCCAGTGCAGCCCTTTCAGACTTCCTAACATCTTTAGACATTGCCTCACAAAGATTACGTTCCCCACTCAGCAATTCAACCTCCTTTTAAAACAGAAGAAAGGCCAAGACCCGTGGAGAAGATGCCAAAGATCGAGTGATTTGCCCTGAAAGCAGAGGAACTGCAACAGCCAGTAAATCAAACAAACCATGCCAACAGTGGTGCTCTTGAGCAAAGGAAGTACAGTTTCTGTTCTGGCATCCACATAACCCAAACACTTACACACACAATGAAGACCTCTGCAAGGCAACAGTGTGTATCTGCTTGGAAGGGGTCCTTGCTACTTGGAATGTTTTCAGGAGTTCTCAATGTCATGGCTTCTTTTACGCTTTCCTCACCCTTCTGGTCATTTTTGGAAAAATAAATGCACTAGATCACAGGCTTACACAGTTACCAGACTCCAGAAAGTTGCAACAACTAAAGGCTGGAATGAATTGGATGATAATTAGCTTTATTTCTGACAAAAAGGGACGTTCATTTCCCTCGGAACCACACTAAACACACATCCGGAAACGAGCATTTGCAAGGCTGAAATCTCAGCATCGGGCATTATTTAAATTTGTAGGGCTATTTAATGTTCAGCACATACTTGATCCTAACAGTGCAAGTGATTTTCTATCAGAGGGATTTCTTTTTTCCACCTCAACAAGGAAAACTACTCCTCCAAATATAAGTACTGCTTGTTATTTTGAGGCAGTGAGGCAAAACATACAGCACATAGACCACATTTGGCTTGCTTAGCAGATGTCTACAGATCACTTGATGTTAATTTCAACATAAAAGCTATAAATAATTATTTATGCTTGGCAGATAAATTCTAGGAACCTTGAATAAAACCCATCAACCCTACTAAACTAACCGTATTTGACACAATAGTTTTCACTATATAGAAGACCCTAGATGTAATGTTTGTTGCCTACATAATTCTGTATTATATTTAAACATAAACTGCATATAGTACTAATTCAAATGGGGCTTCACAGGCAAGGACTTAGCTTGTCTGGTTCACTGACATTTACAACTGTGTACTATAGCTACTTTCAGTTCATAACTCAGTTTATCTAAATAATCTCTTATTCATTTCACAATTCTGGGACTAGTGAGTGTGTTTTTCCATAGAAATTTTAGCTTTGTCTATCTAGTTTGCTATATTTGTGATCAGTTAGGAGTTGGCGTGTGGCAGCCTTGATGGCTAAAAACATAACAGTAATTGCAAATGTAGGATTCCTTTAATTAATATATTTATAAGCAGCTAGTCCTTCCTACAGGAATGCTATTTATACAGAAAACTGCAGTTGTTATGCATTCTGATTAAATGGTTTGTAAATTCCAAATGGCGAATCTGCAACAAAACTCAGAAAAAGTATTGAATGCAAAATCCTGTATGGAAGCCTTTAAACCAAGTCTTTGGATATTCATACGGTCATATGCATATGTCTACATTTAAGGTTGTGTGCAGTTTATGGTTTGTTTATATGACAAATCTAAATAAAAATTAGTGATCCAAAAGAGAGCAAAAGGAATTCATATCGCTTACAGTGTACTACATTTCCTGTCCTAAAAGCTGCACGTCATTGTTTGGACTGTTGACAATTTAAACCAAACTCACTATTGGATATTGGTTAGATCCCTTTTGCAGCTGGTGTGCCTCTGTTCTAAGATAACTTCATTTCAGTAGGTAATTGTGATATATATTATCAGTAGAAAATGTCTAACCTTAGAGGCAATTTCCTCATTTTAATTTCCAAGCCAGCCCTGTTCTGCTTCTCTCAGAGAGCCAAACTGCCTACTGAGGGCTGAACGTTTGTGTTTCTTCCCACTTACATCCCAAAACACATTGCTGAGCACTTGCAGCATCTCTGCTGTAGCCTGCTTTCGAACTGCAAGCTATTTTGTCAAGGCCTCAGCATTTGTCAAAACAAGGACCTGAATCCAACCAGGAAAACCATCATCAGGTCTGAAGGTTGAGAGACAAGAGGAACATGGAGGCAGCCCCTGGAACATATTCCCCACAGTCATGGTCGTTCACAGCCAAAGCAACCTTTCCCAGGAGTAAGGAGGAGTCCATGGGTGTTTCAGGACATGAGCTGTTCCCAAGATGTCTTGTGTTATTTTTCTCCTGGGACAACAAGTACAAAATGGTCAGTCTTAATCAGAAGCTTTCAACTTAATGATACCTTAAGAAAGATCTATGAAAGTAAGCTGAGTAGACCCATTCCCCTGGATACCTAGAGTCCAGGTTGCTCTGTAGCCACTGCCGTTATGCATTGCTCAGGCCTGTGACAAGTCCTGTCTACACTTGACCTTTGCACGTGAAGATTTTAACCCTGGGTTAAAAATGATCAACAGATGAGAACAGTGGATGTTGTTTCACTTCTGCACCCAAAGAAGCAGAGGTTGTGGCCAAAAGCAGGGTTTATCGTAGGGTTGATTTTACATTTATTAGTAGTGACAAGCCAATTTCCCTTCGTTGATGTCTGCTGCATGTGATAACACAACATTTCCTTGAACATCACGTCATAAACTAGCAAAGGTGAGTAACTGGCGAGGTGGAAAAAGTGAGGAGAAGAGACAGTAAATAAAATCATGCACGTCAAATATTATTTATTAAACACACATGCTTTTTTGACATACGAATTTGATGTTATTTTTTCTTTTGCTTTCTGATAAAATGTATTGAATGGTTAAATACCAACTCCACAGTTGGCTAAATATAGATGTTTGTCATATGCTGGTAGGTTCCTGTGGTTTTGTTTGCTAGAAGCAAATAAAAACATGTAGAGAGGAACTTCTGCTGGAGTAGGGAACCAGAATCATTAAACCCAGTGTCATCCCCATGTGTGGCATGAACCTAGGCAAATCTTTTATCACGCACACCTTTTTCCCTGTATTAGAATGATACTTACTGCAACTCTGAGGGAAGCTTTGCAATATCAACAGCTTCTGTGAACTTAAGATCTTGAACTGAATTGCTGTGCTATGAGTTTCAGTAGCAACTGACACTGTTTCTCAGACAATCCTAGGTTACTTGCAGACTTTTCATTTTTTAATCCTGTGTTAATAATACTTCACTCTGTGAATTAAAATAATAAAGCAAAACCAGAGAGACACATGTTTTAACAACAAGACCACAAGACAACAATAAAATATGCTGGGGCTGATCCCCACTGGGAAGGTGTCCGTTCAGTCCTGAGGAAGACATCCTAGCCATGGAAAGCACAGAACTGGATAACTACAGTCCTGTTTTGTCTGGCTGTGATATTGTTCAGTCAAAGAAAGTGGCCTAAAAACAGGTTTAGAAGTGTTGTTATTAAAAATTTGATTTTTAAGAGCGTGTGTAGTTAACCTGCCAGGAACACAATTTGACTGCCTCTATAATTCCAAGGAATCTACTGTTTCCTTCATGATATGGAGCCTAAGGAGAGGCCATTCTCAGGCAATCCCACACTGAATACAAAAAGTTACAAAGAAATGTCCATTACATGCAGATGGGAAAAAACTCCAGCAGCCAATTTAGGCTCAATAGTTTTAGTTAGATGATAAAGTCTGACTTTATATTTTTTTTTCTGTTGCAGTTTGTTTTTCTTAGGTACAGATACCAGGGGATACAAAATTGGCACTATTTTACTCTCCAATTAATTAACACTCTCCACGTCTACTATTTCTAGCACAAATAAAGTTGCTTGGTGACTTCAATGATTTTGTTTCTACTCCTCACCATGGTTCTGTTAGAGAAAGACCATGTTTTTATGATGTAGACAATTCATTGCTGCCCTAATGGACAGCTCAACTTGGTTTGGGAACATTTTCCTTACAAAATGGGATCTGACTACATATGTGCCTTTGGCTGCCTGCAGTCTTTCACCGACTCTCCTCAAGTCTCCAGCCTCTTCAAGCAGAGTATTTCCTCATTTAATGGCAGGGCAGTGCAGCATTCAGTAATCAGTAACTTCAGCACTGGTTGTAGGGTTAACACACACATTCCCACTATTTAACCATAAAGAAAAAAAAAAAATCAGCAACAATTTTATTCTTTGCCAGAAAAACCAAATCTTTACTTAACCTTTTTTTTTTGCCTGCTTCTTTTTACCTTTAACAAAATATTCTAGTAACAGGTTAGAGGTTTATCTTAATTTTGCAGCTCCAGGTTTCTAAGGTTACACTAGGACAAAATTCCATGCAGAACAGTATTCATACAGATTTATTCTTTCTCTTGCTTATGACCAAAAAAAGGCTAACTTACCAGCTTCCACTCTGCTATTTCTTCATTTCAGTAACAATGCACTGGCCCTGATAAGTATTCAGTTACAGCACTCTGCTTTGAAAAAAACCAAAGCTCTCCTATCTCCTCTGTAAATGATTTGAGGAGGTTTACACCTCAGTCTAAATATTTGTGACTACAATTCCACTCCCATATGCTCACATTCTGTGCTTACAAATGTAAGAACTTGGGTTAAAGCACAACACAGCCCTGTAGTGTATCCAAGTCTCTAGACTTTTATGCCCTACATACACTGTGGAATTTCCACTGTGCATACAAAATTATTCAGGACAGAAACATCGAAGGACCACTCTCCCCCTCCCTCTGGGTGAATATCAATGAGAAAAATAACAAGAGGTTTTCTTTTCCTTCCTGATCATAGTGAGGAAAGGAAATTTAAAAACAACATGGATGAGGGGAAGAAAAGGGATAGCTGCTGCAAAATGTTGAAGACCAGGGGTGCAAGTACATACTTGTATTAACATCTTCCATCCCTTGAGCTGTAGTAATTTGCATGACATTATCTACCTGGGATGTTGCTATGGTTATCACCATACATAAGTAATTACCAGGGCAAATTGCACATACGTCGCACAGATTCATGCTGTCAGAAGCAAAGGATCTTTTTGAACACTTGAAAATGTACACTAACCACAAAGATTCCTGATATTATAAAAACTTCAATACTGCTTAAGAATGATCTAAAATTGTTGCTACCCATGCTTATTGACTTAGGGGCCAACTCAGACTATGCCCAAGTGAGCCAGACGCTGCAAAGGCTCAGTAGAAAATGAGTAGAAACAGTAACCAGTAGTAGTAACGAAAAACTAATCAGTAGAAACACTAGAAAAATCTTTGCCCAAAGAGTTTACAGGGCAATTACATCAGAAGTACAGAGAAGTGGTGTACCACACAGAGCAAGGAGGATTGTGAAACTCATTCTGTTGGGTTGATTACACCAGGAAACTTGACTTGACAAGCTAGTCAAGTTCTTTTGCTTACTTAGAAATCATCTGCTTCTCACAGATATTTATCTTTGCCTCCTAATTGGTAAACAGAATTGATAACAGAATTACCATCAAAGATCACTATTTTCCCTAACTGAGCTGCAGAATGCATTTTTTCAGTGCTGAAATAGGCTCTAGTCCTAGACCTAGCCTTTCACGGTGCTCCCTGGGAAACCGAGCAGTCTGCCACGCTGACCCCAAGAATGATGGCTCTTCCCTGCACTCGCCACCAGTAAGTTAAGCTCACTTGTGTTTCAACATCCAGCCCCAGAAAATCATAACGAAGTGCCACCATGAGAGCCTGGAGTGCTGAGTTAAATCTACTCTCATATTCCTCCAGGTTGCCTCAGGGGACTATTAATCACAGTTACATAAGAGTCTGAAATGTACTCAATTTGCTGATGAGAAAACCAGTAAGTGCGTCTACACTTTCCCTACTTACACAGGGATTTGCATGTCCATGGAGCTAGGCTCCAGAAGGTATAAATGCAAATGATGAAAGAAGAAAAGTACTAATGTCAGGATGTGCCTTTGCAAGATGGTTAGGAGCATTGCACAGTCCATGAAGGTTTAGACAAGACTGAAGATTCCAAGTGGGTTTGCAGGCTTCTTCACTGAAGACCTCTTTGCACTCTTACTTTCACCATATCCTTTCTACAACTACAACTCAATCTTTAGGCCTGAACCTCATTCTAGTTTTAGTATGAACTTCAAATGTAAGTAAGAGTATGCAGAGGTCCTTACTTAGGTTCAGTGTGATGTCATCAAGTATTTTGACTATTTTAGCAGACAGGACTCAAAAAACATACTGACAGAGATTACATGCTCTGAGAAGAGCTTTGCTACTGAAAGCGTAACAGCAGGTATTAGCCAGCAGGCAGTCAGAAAACAAAGCATTGGGTAGGGAGGGATCATATACATGGCCTCAGGAAAGGCACAACTAATGATGTTCAGACATATTGACTAAGGGTAAAAGATTACTTTATTAAGATAAATGCAGACTGAAGAGAAAAATAGGACATGACACAAGCCATATCAGACTTGATTCAGGCAACTGGACCACATGATGACAGACATATTGTAGCTCTAAGTGTGTTTCATACAAAATAATTTGTTGACTGTAAATACATCAGCGAAAGGGAAAGTAAATATGTGAAGAGCAAAATGCAAGATAGAAAAAGGGAGATAAATATTGTTAGATTCTGGGGAAAAAATGCTATAAACAGTAAGCAAAGCTCTTTGATTTGCACTGTTTTCCAGTCCATAAAACCCTAATATCTGCCAGCATTTCATTAAAAGCTTATAAACTACCCAGCATGCCTGCTACTGCACAAATGTATCGCTAAAAAACATTGTTGATGTTGCAGACCTGGCATTTTGCAATGTTTCATATGTGTGTAAAACTCAAACATCTTACTGAAAGAAGTGTGGATTATGGAAATAGCACCTTAAACTCTAAAACTAGTTAATCATTCAGAAGCAGTGGGTGTCTCTTAGCAGAGATGTTCATAGTAATACCACTAAAACAGAAAATAACAAATTTTAAAGCAAATTATTAAGTATTATAAGGAACAAGTGTTTTGGATAAAGGATTTGACAGACACTTCTACCACTGTGAACTTGTGACTTGTGACCATTTGTGACTTGAGTAAAAGGAGCAGAAGGCATGACTCTTCACAGAGGACTGAGAGTTTGAGGTGTTTGATGAGGTCAAAACAGCCTAACACCAAAATCTGTAAATGTTAATCTGAGTGACAAAAAAATCTGGCAATGCTACGAGTGACCAGATCAAAAACTGTATTGACTGAACATGCAGTCTATTCTCAGCACTAAAATTTAAGACTTCTGCCCTCTAAGTACAAGTAATTGCAGTATTTTTCCTTTTCCATAAAAAGTCATATTATATCAATCCAATTTTTATTGTTATTACCAATGGTCCTAAACCAAGTCTGGAGAAATCAACATTCATGATTTCCCATCTTTCCTAGATCACTACATTTCAAGGCTCACTCACATTTGAACTCAAACACAAAGTAAAATTAGAATGTTTTGATGGCCAGAATCCATATCCCTGAGGTAAATCAGTGCCTGAAGGCTTTCAAGTGAATGACCACATATGCACTTAGCCCATTCTGCATTGCTACTACTGTAGCTCTTCTCACAGAGGCGACTCCAAATTCTTCTGGCAACAAAACATATAGATTCATTTCCCACATCCCTCAAGTAACTTCATATTCGTCTGCTAATAAGATCAATCATCACGCTGATGGAAATAAAACATATCTGTTACCCATGCAAATTACTTGCCTCTTAACTACCAGCACACTCAAGAACTGTGTGGGTCTAGAAGGTAAGAAATTACAGCACAGTCTCACCTCTAGAATAACATCAGAAATAATATTACAGATATAGGAATCAAGATTAGGAACGTTAGAAGATTCAGACAAAAAAAAAAAAAGAGCTGCATCTGAACAGTTGCACGAATATGAGATTCTTGAATATGTTAATTAAAACTTTATTTCACAGGTAGACACTTGCTACAAAAAAAACACCCAAACCAAAACAGCAAAAGCATTGCATCAAACTAGCTTTGTAAGACCAGTGGAACTAGCTGCCACAGTCACATCATACACAAGCAAAAACTTCTTTTCTGTAAGGATGAGGGAGCCCTGGCACAGGCTGCCCAGGGAGGGTGTAGAATCTCCTTCTCTGTGAGTTTTCAAAACCCACATGGACATGTTCCTGTGTAACCTGCTTGAAGTGAACCTGCTTCATCAGGGGAATTGGACTAGATGATCTCCAGAGGGAGGTCCCTTCCAACTCTGACCATTTTATGATTCTATGAAACTGCTCCAAAGCCCTTGCTCAGCAGCTGACATTACAGACACAGGTACAGGATAGTCTATCCAGGCTTAAAGCAAAGGGTAGCTCATGTGACTGGGGCAAAAAGGGGGCATTCGTGTTTTGCTCTGTCTACACTTAAGTCACAGACTGTTTAGGTGTTTGAAATCTGCTACTGTCACCAGTAGTTCAGAGGCAAAAGGACTATTAGCCCTGCATAGATTTCATTCATACTCTGCACGAGTCACAAAAGGTAGAAAACAGTCAACATGGAAGTCTCTGACATGGCCTTTTTGCTGTCATTACAGCCAAGCTCTGTGCCAAGCATGGTTCAGCTGAGCAGGAGGTTTAAGTCAAAAGGCCGTCTGCCAGGCTACACAACAGCAGAAGGGAGGTTGTGGTCTGGTTCAGCCTCTTGGATGTCAGTGTTCATGGTACAGCCAAAGGCCACATCATAGAGTTTTATACACCCTGTGGGCTGGGCTGACAAATCTGACATTTGCAATTTGAAACTAGTAGTACCCTTGTGAGAAATATTGATGTTGCTTTTGCAGAATTAGAAAGAAATTAAGACAAGGAATTTCAACTGGTATCTGCCTCTGTGTAACGTAAATCAGTGGACTGACCATAACACTGTTATCTGTTTGTAATGTTAACTAGAGTTTTAAATCTCAGGACTGTGGGGAATGGGTAATAATATACAAAAATCAGACATCCTCTGAGGGGATTGTAGGCACCTCGAGAAGTTGTAAACCTTGGAGTAACTAATCAATGGGGAAACGAGGGAGGGATAGGGACTAAAAAGCCGAAAATTGTACCTGTCAGGTGTGCCTACTAGCTAGGGCACCCGCTCTTGCAAGAACGCTTAATAAAAGTGCTTCACTGCAGAGTCTGACCTGAGTCTTTCGAGAGAAAGCTTGTTTTGTTTCTCACACCCTCAAGTCCAAAGCAATAACAGAGAGACATGTCCCAGCGGTGATGCTCATCTGCAGGGTTTGGTCGTACAGTTAAAACTGGATCCCTTGGCAACAGGATCATTAATGTACAACATGTTGCATACACTGACAACCCTCCCTAGCAGTGAATAAAGAATGTAAGAAAAGGAATTATACTACCTGCAAATTTCAATTACCTCTGGCTAGAGACTTTTACAAGCTTGGCAAAGAAAAACACCAACTCCTTTTCTCTGCTAAACGATTTGTACTTTCTCTGTCCCGCACTTTTTAAGATCCTGAGCTTGTTTCCCTTACAGTTATTGTGATGATAAATATCCTCTAACTGAAAGCATTAACCACCTTTTTTCTTTTTTTTTTTTAATGTTTTTCAGGGTAATGCTCAAGACAGAGCCATAGGAGTAGGATGTTTGGGTTTGTTTAGTTTTTTTTATTCGTAGCCTTAATATTACTTGCCTTAAAAATAAAATATAAAAATCATTCTTTTATTCTTTCTGAACCAATTTATAATGAGAGCAGAAACCATCAACCTGGTACTCGGGAGAAACAAACTACAGAGATTTGCAGAGAAGTAGCGAGAATCTGCTGTTTCGCGCTGATGTGGTTTTCGAACGGCATAAGCACGGGACGTCACGGAGCCGAGTGCGTGGCAGGGGGCTGCCGGCTCTCCCCGCCCGGGCCGGCGACGCCGCGCAGCTCTCGGCGCCCTGCGGACGTGGCGCCAGGCCGGGCCAGACCGGGCCGTGCTGCCCAATCGCGTCCGCCCCCGTGACCGGCCGGGGGAGGAGCGGGGCCGCGCGGCGGGGCCGGGGCGGTGCGGGGTCGGCGGCGGGTGGTGGAGCTGAGCGAGCGGCCGGAGCGGGGGTGCGCGGCTCGGGGCCAGCGGGGCATGGCAGGCGGCGGGGTCGGGTGGGGGCTGGCACTGGTGCTGCTGCTGCTGCCGGGCGCGCTGGCCAAGCCGACGGCGCGGCAGGATCGGGCGCGGCCCGGCGCCGCGCAGCACGAAGACCGGCCGGGCTTCCAGTACGACCACGAGGCCTTCCTGGGCAAGGAGGAGGCGCGGAGCTTCGACCAGCTCAGCCCCGAGGAGAGCCGGGAGAGGCTGGGGTAAGGGCCGCGGGCCGGGGCCGCTGCGCCCCGCGGCATGCGAAAACGTGGCGGGGGAGGGCCCGGCGCGGCGGCCCGGGGAGGGGACAGGAGGCGGTGCGGGGCTGTCGGGAGAGCGGTAGGCGCTGCCCGCCCCTCTACAGCCCCGGCTGAGGGGCCTTGGGGTTAAGAGCTGTCCGCTGTGTTCGCAGTGATACCTCGGCCTTAGGCTTCTCTCACAAACGAGCAAAGCGCTAGCTCATCACTTCAAAACCTCTTTTGCAAACGAGCAACCACCAATTCATCACTTTTGCGGTTTTGTCCCCTGCCATTTCTGGTCCCGCGGCATTAAGCCGGGTGGAGGGAGCGGCCGCGTGTGGTTCTCGCCCGCCGCTGGACAGACCTCACGCACGGTCTGCTGCTACAGCTCCGTACCTCGGGCGTGCTGGCCAGGGTCGTGTCAGTGTGAATCAAGTTTAAACTATGCCTTCCTTAGAGCTCCCTTTACAAGTGCACTCGGAGCAGTCTTCCCACAGCTTTTCCACGTGTGACATTCTTTGCCCACTGGTTTACATTGTTGCTCTTGCTTCCATGCTGCTTCTTATGCCAAGAATAGAGTTCATGCAACAGTTACCTTATTTTACTGCTTCTCCCTCCTTTATACCTACAGGAAGTTAGATCTCTAATTATAACCAAGTTTAATAACAGTTAAAGAAAGATCCTTCTCTGTAGTTAGTAAAAGGAGAATCCTTGAAAATAATCTGGTTTTACTTGGCTTCCATAGGGTGTGAGGTGCTTACTCACTGAAGTCTGTAAAGTTCCATCTTCATGCACTGTCCCTGTTATCTCACTGACTAACCTCTTGGTCCTGGAAACTGTTACTACTATTTACCCGTATCTCACCAAGTAAACAGATAAAGCAGTTATCAGAAGTGATGATTTTCTTCTACATTGTTTCAAGAAGAAGCAAAAGAAACCATATTCTCAGCATACATCATCTGTGACTTTTCATATCTCATGAGGCATATCACTAAAATGCACATGCCTTTTTATAGTCATTCCATGCTTATACCAGTATACATATTTCAGCTGGGGATGTGATTTAACAATAGAGTTGTTTTTACAAATGCTAACTCCACAAGGGAGGAAGCTTAACTTTTAGTGATTTCACTGCGTACACCTTGGAGAAGTGACACAGGCATCTTAAGCTACAGCCACAGTCAGTAACCTTTCAAGTGGAGGTGTTTAAAGCATCCTTCTGAAGACCAAAGCCCAAGCTGCAAGGTGAGCATTGTGCTGCAGAACATCCGAAATGTAGTTCCTAAGGGACTCTGTGGGAAAGTTTCATAACTTACAGCATTTCCTAACCTTATAATTTCACCTAGCAGTCTGAGAGGTAGACAGGAGATTTTTAAAATGTTTCACTTTCTTTTTTGTATTGTGGTTTAACATTCAGATATACTGGAAAAAAAAACCAAACCCCAGTTTCATTATAAGCAACTTCTGCAGCAAGGGTTACAAATAGTGGCACTTCTCACAGCAAGTGACTGGCTTTTAGGAAGAAGACAGATTTCATTTAAAGCTATTTTTAAGTGCTTTTTGTGAGAAAACAGCAACATACAGTCTACAACTCTAACCGAAGTTAGAGCTAACCAGCAGCACATTGGTCGTCCCAGTGACCAATGCTGGGGTTACAGTCCCAGGACTAGATGTAAAGCTAATCTTGCCTTCTTCCAGCAAACAAAAAGAAACTAGCTAGTGTACAAAAAAAGCCCTGCAAACCCAGCTACCTACAGCCTCAGTGGAGGAGCAGTATGATCCTGCGTTGAGATACCAGTCCATAATCATGTCATGACCTGCCCTTACGACAGATTCCATGACAAGGACATCCCTTCTGCCTGTCCTCCCATGCTGGATCATTTCAGAACGAAAGAACAACACATTGCCCACCCATGCACAGTACCACATCTCACCTGGCTTTGGAGAGGCATGGAATGATCCTGGTGCAGCATCCGAGGACTGAGTTAAGAGACTGGACATGGACTAAGGAGGAGAGGAGTAGAGCTGCAGACATCTGAACCTTCTGCCTGCCATTTGTGACAGGCCTGTCATTTTCAGAGACAGTAGAAGATGGTTACAGATCCTCACACCACAAATATTTCTGGTTTTTACACAGGCCAAAGCCAAAGTTTGCCAATGTACAGTTGTACTCACAAGTGCAGAGGGAAAGCCTTTCATTTTCAGCCACTTCACAGTAGTGATTTCCTTACCCCAACTTTGTTTCATCACCAGATGTTTTTGCAGGCTGGCAGCTTAAATCTCTGTCATAGCAGGTTGTAGTACCTTTATTATGAGGTGCGAAGCTAACTGAGATGCGAATAGAGTCAGCATTAAAGGGAGAAAGTAAGCTTTCAGGTATTAAAAACTTGTGCATGTAAATTCTTGTGTATGAGCTGGCATTTTGTGTCTGTTAACATGCCTCTTCAATTTTTGCTCTATTTGAGAATGCAGTAAGGATTTTCAGACTGTTCAATGTACATTAGCTCTGCTACAAAACTTAGAATGATGCAGAGCTATTTTAGAGGTAATGGTATAAAAAGTGAGGTCCACAGTCCATACAATAGCTTTTTTACCTGTACCTTTCGTGCATGTGGGTGCAATGGACCTATAAAAGAGTTGAAATAGAAGAGGCATGTACCTTACATTCCTGCTGATTTCCACAGGACTTGAGGCTAGCTGCTTTGCACAACTACACAAGCTTATACACCCACTGCCAGCAATGACTGGAGACCTGCTGCAAACTAGCTATGGCTTTATTGAGTAACAGAAGTTATGATAACACAAGCAATATTGCTCTTTGTTGGGACAGAAATAAAAGAAACAGCAGTGGAGGGAGAGGAATGGACAGACATCTACATGGTTACGTGCCCAGCATTACGCAGTCATGTAACTCACTTCACCCTAGCATCACCTGGAAAGCCGGGGGAGAAACTGCAGGTGTCCACGAAATCCTAGATTTCTGCCCTGGTTGCCTCAAGCAAGCTCCAGTACAGGTTTTCTCCCAACGTGAAGTTAGTGTCTCCTCTGAGCCCAGCATGGCCACTCCCTAGTTGCAGTGAAGATCAGGTCCCCCAAAGTCAATAGATAAAACTTTAAAAAACCCAAGTATTATCCAAGATACTTTGTTGATTAATTTTGATCGTGCGAGTTCCATTTCAATTATTCATAACAGTGCTGAATAATGACTAAAGATGTGTTCCTGAAAATAATCTGCAAATTGTGAGAATGTCTTAGCTGGTAGGACAGCTTTATAACGTTTGGGCACTCTATTTCTGGGAAATTTGGGCCAGATAAAGACTACTAAAATTGTACTGATGTGCAGTTTGTTTTTCTGTCAACTCTTAAGGAATGCCGGTCTCTCTTTACAGGAAGATTGTGGATAGGATAGATGACAACAAAGATGGCTATCTCACAACAGAGGAATTAAAGACCTGGATTAAGCGGGTACAGAAACGCTATATCTATGAGAATGTGGCTAAAGTTTGGAAGGACTACGATCTAAACAAGGACAACAAAATTGCCTGGGAAGAATACAAACAAGCTACATACGGTTATTATCTAGGTAAGGCAACATTTTCAGGTTATATGCTCAAAGACTACTGAAATTCATGCTTTACTGTCAACAGGAGTTTGGTGTTACATTTAGGAAAAATTGCATCAAGTTTTATAGATACTCAGAAGTCAAAAGCACTTCTTAGGTTTTTATTACACCCATTTCAACACAGGTCACCAGCACATAGAAGGTTTTGTAGGGAGGTTATTAAAGGTGTTGACAAAGCTGAACTACAGTCTCCTCCAGTGAGAAATATATTATTTTTTAAACATTCAAAATAATACTTTGATTAAAAAGTAACATACTGTGTAATTAACCAGTATTTGTAAATTTAGTCTCTCTAAAGTCTGAAGAGTCTAGATGCTAAAAATTTAGTCTGGGTCTAAGCTACTGAGTAAAATAGTTCTTTCAGAATAATATGCTTCAGTGTTGTAGTGGTGCAAACAATATTCATTCAATGACGTAGAGAATCTAGGTAATATACATGGGCAACATAGTACAACCAACAGAGCTGACTCGAAGCCACCCTTCCTTTGCTAGCTACCTCCTTATATGCTGCTTCTGCCCATGAAATCACCCAGGGCCCAATTGATTAACTTGCAGCACCTGTTTCTGAAGTAGCTTGCCAGCTGCATTAACTTGTCCCTACCATCTTTATTCAAGCTGGCTGGTCCAAGCTACATTTGTGCCTACAATTCCTCCTTTTTTCTTTTTTTGGACCAGCCAGCCTTCAGCAACACATTTCAAAATTAAAGGTACATGAAGAAAACGTAAATATTTTTACCCATGGCCATGAGTTTACAACAAAAGGTCAATAACAGCTACATTGCTGAACAATATAATACAGAAATCCATAAACTCTAAATAAACATAATCTGATATATGTTGCTAGGAGGGACGCACACTGGCAGGAAGGGGTGAGTTCTTGGTAACTCCACTGATATTTCTGTTTCCTGAATGTAGTTCCGGACTTTTCTTCAGCTTCTTTAGCATGCTGATCTGTGAGCATTATCTGTAAGATGGAAGTATCTCTTCATCCGTAGAAAACACACCATTTTTGCTTTCAAGTTCCCATTGGTCATCTTGTTAAGTTCTTCAATTATTTGAATGTAATACAAATAGCTGGGGGAATTTACAGCAGCGTACGTGGTGCCACAGTTGAGAGGGTTACATTTTAATAGGGTGATGGATTGAGGGTGGATCACTTGGTTCTTTCCTCAAGATTGTTCTTTCCATTGGTCTTACAATCATTAAGTCCTTTCTGTTGATGTGGCTTGATCCATTTTACCAGAATCCACCGGAGACCTTGATCTGTAATGACAAAAGCATAGCCTCTTCCCCACGTTAACAGATCTGCCCGACTCATTTGGGCAAAGTGTGTTAATGCTGGTGGTTCATTTGCCACAATTCTGAGATGATTCATTGTATAAAGGGCTTTCATTAGTCTATCTTGAGGACTCACCCCCTCTTCCCCTGTTTTTTGTTTTTCTAGCAGTCCTTTTAAGATTTGATGTGTATGTTCAATAATGGCTTGACTGATGGAATTTCCTGGGATTCCAGTAGTATGTTTAACACCCCATAAGTTCAGAAACTTACAGAGCCAGTAAAACATGTATCCCGAGCCATTATCAGTTTTTATCTCTCTTGGAACACCAAGGACTGCAAAGCAACTCCTCCAGTGTCTTATGATGTCTCAAGAACTGTCACTGGTTAAAGCTGTGGCCCAAACCATGGCCGAATAAGTATCAGTAGTGACGTGTATTCGTTTAAATCGTCCAAAGGGAGCATAGACGGTGATATCCGATTGCCATATACCTAATGGTGCCAGACCCCTGGGACTGACTCCTACTCCCAGGCTGATTTGATTCTGGCATGCAGGGCATGTGGAAGCAATACCCTGAGCGTCTGATATGGTCAGGTCAAACTGCTTTGCCAGCATTTTCGCACTTTGGTGAAAAAAATCGTGCGATCTTTGGGCTTGAGAAAATTTGTGAATTATTGGCCCCATAGGTGTCAATAAAGGAGCTGCCACTATCTTGTCAACAATTTCATTGCCAACTGATAGGCCATCTTTTAAGCCCGAATGGCTTCAAATATGTCCAATATAATAAGCAGTTTGACGTTCATTTATCTGATGCCAGAGCCGCAGAAATAAGTTATACAAATTCTGATTAGAGATTTCTTTCAACAACACTCTCTCTAATCGAGTGACAGCATCGACCACATAGAGGGAATCGGAGATGATGTTTAATGGGACGTCTGGCCACTTCTCGAAAGTTTTAACTACAGCCATCAGCTCCAGCAGTTGAACTGAACTGCCTGGGGAGTGAACAGTTAGATTTTGCCATTTTCCATTCTCCCACCAAACCACTCCTGCTTTGGCTTGGATCTTACTTACATCGGTAAAAACAGTCAGGCCTTTAACGGGTACTGCTGATCTCAACGGCTGGTCTTCCATTTGAAATTTAACAGAAAAAAAATGTATGGGCCAGATAATGATTATTTATAGTCCCTGGCTATGACAATAAGGCCCACTGTAATTAATCAGATTGTTGCAGTGCCTAGTTCAAGAACTCATCTGTGAGAGGAACGAAAATGACGTCTGCCTCAATACCTGCTATTTCCAGCAGACGTTTCCTGGCCTTAACTATTATTTTCTCAATTGCTTCTAGTTTCATGGTGATTGTTTTTTGCAAATTATATGGCAAAAATATCCACTCCAGGATCCTCAATGGGTCTTTGCTACTGAATCCCGTTGCATCAAGACTGCCATTACATGCTGGTTTTGACTTATCACAGCAATGTTAATTGACAAGTCAGGATCATATCAGTAACTGTAGTTATTGACTATCTTGTTTCCTATTTTTTTCTGTTGCTTGCATTTGCTGCCAGGACAGTTTTTGCGCACTGTCAGCCTCTACTGAGCCCTTTAACAAAGGCATTAGTGGCACAAGATCCTCATTCGTGATACCACATATGGTTCGTACCCATTGGATATCACCTATTAGCTTTTGAACATCTGTTAAATTAGCAATTTCTGTTTTAATTGCCACCTTCTGAGGATAAATGTTTGCATGGGTAATAATGTTACCTAAGTATTTCCAAGAGGCGTGCATTTGTACCTTCTCTGGTACGATCACCAACCCGGAGATGCTCAACTGTCGCTTCACTTCTTGTGGAATCTGATGCTGGTCCAGGTCTTTTCCTGCAATCAAGATATCATCCATAAAATGGTAAAATAAGACATGAGGGTATTTTTTGCACAGAGGTGCTAGCGCCCAGGCAACATAAGTTTGACAAATAGTTGGCGAGTTCTTCATTCCCTGAGGTAAAACAGTCCATTGATATCGTTTTGCGGGCTCTTGTTTGTTAATAGATGGTACTGTAAAAGCAAACTTCTCACTGTCATCCTCATGTAGGGGAATTGTGAAAAAACAGTCCTTTAGGTCAATCACCAACAGGGGCCATTCTTTTGGAAGCATTGCAGGAGAGGGTAATCCTGGCTGTAAAGCACCCATCACTGCATTAACAGCTCTTAGATCGTGTAACAGCCTCCACTTCCCTGATTTTTTAGGGATAGTAAAAATTGGCATATTCCATGGACTGGTGGATGGCTTAATATGGCCTTTCTCTAATTGTTCATTTACTAGTTCATGAATCTGGGTGAGCTTTTCTTTGCTTAGCGGCCATTGATCAATCCAAACTGGTTTATCTGTGAGCCAGGTTAACTTCAGGATTGGTTGCCCATCAATGGCCGCCATCAAAAATTTTCATTCAACAAATGAAAGCCCATTTGGCTTAAGGTATCTCTACCTAAAAGCCAAACTGAAGTGTTCATTACATAGGGTCTAATTTGCACATATCTATTCTCTTGGCCCTATATGCATACCGAAATCAGGTCTCTGCTAATTTTTGTCATCTGTGTTCCTCCTACTCCGACAATAGGAGTGTCTAAATTCTCTAAAGGCCAGCTTTTTGGCCAATAGGATAATGGAACAGTGGTAACATCTGCTCCCTTATCCAGTAACATATTGTACCCAACCACGTGTTCACCATTTGGATGTTGGAATACAACCATCTGAGTGGGCTTTCCCTGTGAAAGTGGCATTGCCAGTCTTAACTCAGGTACTCCAGTGGATCCAAAACCACCATCTCGATGCTTACGACTTCCTGCAAATGGAATTTTAGCTCTGAAGGGAACTAATAGAGCTATTTTAGTTCCTTTAGGTATATAAACTGGTGGCTGCCAAACTTTAACCATTATTCCATTGTTTCCTTCATAATCCGTATCAATAACACCGGGGAGCACAAAAATACCCTGTTGAGAGGCCGATGACCGTCCTAAAAGCAGAGCCAGGCACTTAAACCATAGCCAAGGGGTCCCATTAGCATTGGATGAGATAACCATTACTTCTGTATTGTGGATCGTTACATCTACTGCTGTTTCCACATCTACTCCTGCACTTCCTGCAGTGGCTGATCTGAGGCCATCCAGGCAGCCACTGGTGTTGAAGGGCGTTTTTGTGTCATCGCGCTCGCCCTTTTTGCACTTGTTAACCCGTTTCCCTTAGGCGTTGTATGTCTGGCCACTCGAGAACGGCACTCAGTGGCTCTATGGCCAAACATGCCACATCTGTAACAATTACCATTAAATCTGCCGTTGGACCCAGATGGTCTGGTGGAGCTGTTCATCTATACCAATGGTCTGGACCAACACTGATTTTTCGCATGTCCTATTTTTCCACAGTTAAAGTATTTTGGCCTCCGATTTCCTTTGTGAGGTTGAACTAATGGTTTCAATGCTGTTGCCATTGCTTCAGCTAAGTGTGCTGATGATCCTACCCAAGAGCAGGCTTCTATCATGTCGATCAAAGTTGCCATCCACGGGAGAGCCTGCAGGATCTTTTTGCAGTCATGGTTAGCATTAGCAACTGCTAAGTGTAACCCTATTTCCACTTTCACTTCAGCTGACATGTTTGGTATATGATCCGAAGCTGCTCTTAGACAGTCTAAAAAGGTCATAAAAGGCTCATTAGGTTTCTGTATAATGGTTGTGTATGAGGGAACTGGCACCCCCATGTCAGGGATGATCTTAAACGCTTGAGTCAGTGTCTGTATTTGCTGCAAAATAGCTTCATAGAGTCAGGCTTGTATCTCAGGATCAGCAAACGGTCCTTTTCCTAACATCATATCTCCTGTGACGACTTGACGTGGATCTCCCTGTTGTAAGTCCATATTTTCTATTACTGCCACATGGACTCTTTTTTCCCCATACTCCCATAGTAATACCTGAGTGGGCTTCAGGAAGTTTTCTGCTAGCTTCCGGCAGTGAAATGGAGTCATCAATCCACTGGTGAAAATATGATCCAATACCGTTTGAACATATGGGTTGGACAAGCCATATTGCATCACAGCTTTCTGGCCTTCTCTTGCCAACTTCCAAAGGTGCCCGTTGTTGTTTTCTTTGTGCTGCTATTACTGGAAAGTCTTGTGGAATAAATTCTCCTTCAATTACTGTGTCACGTATGAGGCCTCTCCATTTCTTAGCCAGATCATAGTCATCTGGCCAGGGGTCTCTGAGCACCTGTGGGGGTGAAACTTTAATCTCTGGTTTAGTTAATTCATTAGCCTGTTCCAACAGTTGATTAGCTGTTGCTTTTGGCTTTTCCATCAGTTCCTCCAAATGGGCTAAAGTCTGTTTCATATCTTCTCCGTGTCTTATTAATTCTTCCTTTAACAACTGTCTTTGTTGATCTTCCCCTTCACTAGATGTTGGGGGTGATGATGGAAGAGGAATCACTCGGGGTTGATGAGCTCAGGGGAAATGGCAGATCCATAGTATCATTTGCAAAACGTACCTTTCGTTCTCTGCCAGGTACTCTTTCAGGCATAGCAGCAGGATGGGATGGGGCAGGATGTTGAAAGGTGGGTGGGAGGGGAGGAGAAGCAAAACACGCATTCGACTCCTGGAATGGTGCTCTAGGGGGTTCTGCGGGAGGTGGGCTCACATCCATGCTCTCCTCTTCTAGAGGTGGAGCCGAGAGTATTATGACATTATCCCCTCCAAAGAGTCTCTTAGTATTTTCTTCTAGAGGTGGAGCTGATGGCACTATAAAGTCACCACCTCTAAAGAACCTTTTAGCATCTACTGGGAATGAAGATGGTACAGCATTTTCTGCTTTCATGGCAGCAGCTGTAGCATGCTCAGCTTCTAGCTGTTGTATAATGGATGACACCAATTTACACAGGCCAATAGCATTATTCAACATGTCTCCTAGATTTTCCCAATGTCTCTTTTCCTATACTTCTTGGGGGAAGATGAAGATACCTACTTCCTGTCCCCATCTTACAAGTCTTAGCAAATCCACTCTTTCATAATTGAATCCTTTCTCAGCAAGGATATGCTGGAGGGTATCAATAGGGTTTTCCTCTTTGCTCATCATTTTTCCCATTATACCGGTTTACTCAGGTCACTTGCCTTTTCAAGCAGGAATCCAGGTGCTTTTCTGACGAGGGTTCTCAATCCAACAAATTCGGCATATCACGTCGGGGTTACCAAATGTTGTAGCGGTGCAAACAATATTCATTCAATGACGTAGAGAATCTAGGTAATGCACGTGCAGAGACATACATGGGCAACATAGTACAACCAACAGAGTTGACTCAAAACCACCCTTCCTTAGCTAGCTACCTCCTTATATGCTGCTTCTGCCCATGAGATCACCCAGGGCCCAATTGATTAACTTGCAGCACCTGTTTCTGAAGTAGCTTGCCAGCTGCATTAACTTGTCCCTACCATCTTTATTCAAGCTGGCTGGTCCAAGCTACATTTGTGCCTACACTTCAGACTGTCATCAATTGCAAATTAATATCCTTAACAAATGTGGCAAAAGAAACACATATTAAAAAAATACACCTGAATCTTACCCCCCATCTCCATACATTCCCTTTGCTTTTTGTAAGTTAATAAGGAAGAGGAGGAGAAGAGATCACTTAAGCTAAAAGGCAATGCTGATAGAGCACCAAGTCAGTATTAAGTAACCATTTATATGTAGGGGAAATGAGAAGACAATATCTACCTACCATAGAGGCAGTTTCTGGAGCAAGTAGCAGTAATAATTCCAAAGTATACCTTAGATCTAAATGGAGCTTATTACAGTTGTGGAAGGAAATATTTGATGCACAATCCCTACATCAGTGTCCTTTGGAGCCCTTCTAAACCCTTGGTCTTTACTCTCTAATCCTCAAGATTTGGAGGACAGCTGCTACATTATGGTCTTGTTTTAATGCACACTTAAAATTCCCATCTGTGATTCCTGGCCTAGTCTTTTTCAGCTTGTGTTTGTCTCCCAACATGTGAATTGTGAAATTGTTATAACATGACTATTTTTCATGTTTGAGGTCAGTTTAGTGATCTTATTTTAAAATTTTTATCAAATACCATTTGTTTTATGCCACTGATCACCCCCCCAAAAAAAAAATCACTGCTTTAAACTGAAAATGATTGTTAAGTTCCCTGTAGCAGAGGTGTAGCAGTTAGATAATTTCAGCCAGTCTGCCTCCTTCTGAAACCACTTTTATTTGGTTTGCTTGCTTTTTGAAATGGAAAACTTGTGTATATTGTGCTGATTCCTAAGAAGAAGAAAATTTCAGTGAATGAAATCTACCCCACATATTGCCTAAACAGTGCTTGTAGAAGCAGGTAAAAAAAAAAAAAAGACATCTATGAAGCCTAATATATGCTTCTGCAAAATCCATTGTCCTGGATTTTAACAGAGGCTCTGTCAGACATTTACCTATATTACCTTTTAAAGATCAAACTAACTACTTGACACTTGAATTTAAAACTTCACAGGAAGAGGTTCCATTTTAACATGGCAGCTATTCTATAGGCGATAAGCCTTTGTATTTCTAAACTCTTTAACAGTAAATTGGGGTGCTTCATTGTGGTGAAGTGTTTTAAAAGGATAATACCTTTGAGATTGTCTTGATTAATTTGCAGAAAATCCAGAAGAATTCCAAGATGCAACTGATCAGCACAGTTTTAAGAAAATGCTGCCCAGAGATGAAAGACGATTCAAAACTGCAGATCTGGATGGAGACTCAGCTGCCACCCGTGAAGAATTCACTGCTTTCCTTCACCCAGAGGAGTTTGAACATATGAAAAACATCGTAGTCTTAGTAAGCAGAGCAAAACCAGTACCATTATTTTTACTTTTGTTTTTTGGATGAGCTTTGAAGTGCTCCATGCAGGGTTTACAGAGATACACAATAGCTAAGTGAGGAACAGAAAGGGATGCTTTTCATGAAATTAACTTGAGTTAGAGCTCTCAGTATAAGAAAAACTTGTTAAATGCACTTAGCTTCTAAATGGAATCAAGAAATAGTCTTAGGGCACAGACTTACACCAAGTTAAAAGGAAGAGTGTGCTGACATGCAGCAGTGGAGCATTTGATGCAAGCTTGTATCTTTCCCTAACTTAAAACTTAAGCGTGGCCTCCTCTTTGTTCATGCAGGGATTTTTTTCAGCATGAAAGGATAATTGTATATTCATGGTATAAACAACAGTCACATTGGACATGCATCTGTGTACAAGGGCAGGTCAAGGCCTCAAAACATTAAATGATTGAAGAGGCAAGTAGCCAAAATTCCCAGTTCTCCCTTGATTAATTCAATGCAAAACTATTTTTCCAGGAAACCTTAGAAGACATAGATAAAAACGGGGATGGTTTTGTGGATCAAGATGAATACATTGGTAAGTGTTGAAATTTGGTCCTTATATAATCTCCAGTGCATCTTATCCCATCTTGTCTCCAGTTTGCAATAGTATTAACAACCCAAACATTTCTGTGCACCAATTCAACTATTTTAAATCCACCAGCCAACCCAACCCATTCTAGAAACAATCTTTTCTAGAAATGGAAGATGCTTTGTAAATTGTATAAAAACAGCACTAAGGTTTAAGTTTCTGAAAGACATTGTGAAGTGCAAGTCAGCTGTACATTCCTTCAGGGGCAGAAAGAGAACAAAATGGGAAGTGTCATCTGTGACCAACCTGCTGTTAATTTGCACAAGCTTCAGCCAGCTACCAGTGTGACAGTTAGCTCTGTTTTGCACTTAGACCTGTGAAGGCAAAACAGAAGCAGGACTGGAGTTCAGCAATACCTGATACATTTTATCCTTTTGACTCATTCTGCTGATAGCAAAACTTAACGTCTCCCACTGCACTCACTTTGATGGGTTTCAAGTCACAAAGGTAGCACCAGGAAAGCATTAGTGCAAACCTGGATGAATCTTTCTGTTTCTAGTGCTGCCGTAAAGATCACTTCACGTATAATCAGGAACAATATACACATGTTAATTAATGGCAGGGGGGGTTCTATTCCTTGTAAATTATATTTAGCCTCAGAATGTGAATGCTATTTGTTTATGACTGAAAGAGCAGCATAATTTTCACAGTAATTTCAGTTCATTCAATGACATTACCTACATATAATTATAAGATAATTGTCAACATTTGTTACCATGTGAATGCTGGTTTTACTTGTCTTCTATAGATAGGAACGTAGAATGTTCTAGTCACGATCACCCCACATTGGCAAGGATGATAAAAATCAAATTGACAGGATGTGTCAGTTGCTTCAAATAAACAATATAATTTGCAGTTTAAAAAAATGAAAAGAAAGTGAATGTATTGTCTGAAGTTTTCTTCATGAGTTGAGGAAAATTATGCTTAAAATATTTCTATTTCCCTTTTTCAAAAGCAGTTTTGGTTTTCTTATGAACCTGGGGTTTATAAACAAACAGAAAATAAAGTATCTTCTGTGGTAGTTTATAAGGAATAATGAAATCCAAGAATTTCAGTCTCTAGATCAGGTATTTTATTGGGGAAATGTGGTGAAGGTTACAGAATGATCCCTTCCTCCTCCTTCCTTCCTCATGTTTTGTCTGTTACAAAATTTGGGTTAGGTTCTACACAAGCAGCAATGCAAAATATCTCTAGTCATGTTAAGCAGAGAGAACTAAAGTCTTACTGTGCATGAGCAAGTAACAGAGTATTTAAGGGACACTGTGGACAGTTCTATCAAGACAACTTGAGCCTAATGTAGTGCTCACACTGCAGGAATGGGAAGGTTATTCCTAGATTTGAGACTGACATTGATACTTCCTGTAGATATCAGCTAGCAGTTGGCCATGAGACCATCCGTGTGGTTGCAAACCAAATCCAAAAAGCACAAGTATCACAAGACAGGCTTTAATTAGAAATGGAAAAGTGAAAGGCTTGCTGATTAAGCAGGAAACAATTGATTGGCCACAGTGACCAGAAGAGTAAAGTGGACACACCACTCCTCATTTGTGCTGCCTGTGCTGCAAAGAACAGTTACCAATCACTTGCTCTTAATAACCACTGATACTCTCCCAACTCTTTTTACAGCGATAGCCATTCCACTGTGGCATTTTCCTGCTGATTCTTCTTAAATATAGCACAGGACTGATGCATAGAGCTGTTTATGTCTATAATCTCTGCATCCTATCTCAGAAATAGTATACCAGCCCAAGGTACAAATCTACAAGTGCAGTGCCTGTGGTTTTTCACACAGAATGCACCACTAATTCACTACTTTTTTCTTTGTAGAAGAATACCTTCTACTGCAGTATGCTGCAGCACTACATGCTTAAAAAAGGACTCATCTACCAAGATGAATTTCTCTTACACAGATCTCTCTAAAATGATTGAAGTTCCACTTAGCAATTTTTCTTTTCCTAAATCTCCCCCGTGCCTCTTTTCCCTTAACCACCCTGACGGCTGAGTCTGATCTTACCCACAAAGACGTTTGCTGTCAGAAACAAGATGAAATTGCTGAGTTTTTCTCCCTATGTGACTGAACCCAGCACTAAAGTTTGATTGCTATTTAACTGAAGATCCTTAAAGATCTTTTTTTTTTCATTCTGAAGTTCAGTGGATGATGGCTTTTGGACATGTTCGTTTCTCTTATTAGCCTCGCCAGAACAGTTAAAATACAGGGGTAATGTAAGAAGAGAGAGAATCACCAGCAGTGAAGAAATAGGCCTGAGGGAAGATACATGAAGCTACTCTATTTACACCCCACATTTCATTTTCTGTACATGGAAATGCTGTGCAAAGACTAAAATGTTTAGTTTTTCTCTGAGGAGCACTGTGCAAATGTCTTTAGTTTCTGCATAATTTGCAAATTAAATGTCACTCCAGTGAGACTTTTATTTCCTCTCCAGCTGATATGTTTGCAAATGAAGAAGGTGGACCAGAGCCTGACTGGGTGATTACAGAGCGTGAACAGTTTTCAGATTTTCGTGACCTCAACAAGGATGGAAAGATGGACAAAGAGGAAATTCAGCACTGGATTCTCCCACAAGACTATGATCATGCACTAGCTGAAGCCAGGCACTTAGTCTATGAATCGGATGTAGACAAGGTACTTAGTGTTCTAGTATAACTTTTTAAAAAGTTATATAAGGTGGCATGGCTTTTTTAAGCATGGCAGCTTGCAAGAATTTATTCTTGATAACTTGTATTGCTAGGACACTTTAAGTGGAGTTTTCGTGGCTAGAATTGCTAGTGCATTAATGCATCAATGCCAATTTCAGTTGGTTGGGCTAGAGTCACAAAGTAGTAAAATACAGTTCATTAGCTCAAGAAGTCCCCTTGGCTTTCATTAGGTTAGATAAGAAATTATTTATCATCTTAAACCTCTAAGTTTTAACACAGTAGAAATACTCTTCTCTTTTAAGAGCAGGTCATGGCTTTTCTATGCTAATTTAGACTGCAAGAAAAAAATAAGAGATCCATTGCATTACATTAAGAAGTAGCAAAAAATACCCCATTTCTATAATCAAACACACCTCTGAAAGACTGGCTCAATATATCCAATTCCTCTAATGTGGGAGAAAATGGTCCGGTAGATCCCAGATGGTGATCTTCAGAAGCATAATGTGAGCAAAGTTCAAACCTGAAAAGCCAAAACACTCTTACACAGAGTGTAAATTGCTAACATAAGCAACCATCTTCAGACTACACCCACATATTTTCATGTTTACTGTTATGAAAGCAAAATCAAACCACAGGGCCAAACTGCGTAACAGATAACCCACACACCATTTGGCAGTGGGTTAATGACAAAGAGCTTCCATTTAGCAGTTTGACCCAACTGGAGCCAGTTGGACTTCTCTGCCCCACTGGTGTCCAAATTTCACTCACCATGACAGCTACAGTGATTCCTGAACCTACAGTCTGCTGCTTTGAAGAACTGTCTGTTCCCAGGGCTCTTGTAAAGCTGTGCTGGTGTTTCTTTTGCTTTACTTTGAACGTACTCTTACAGAGATTTTATTTACCTTTCACCAGGATCAAAAACTAACAAAAGAGGAGGTTCTAGACAACTGGAACATGTTCGTTGGAAGCCAGGCTACTAATTACGGGGAGGACCTCACAAGAAACCATGATGAACTATGATACAATGTACCAACCAGTATGCTACAGACCTTTTCTCCAGTTACTGATATCGCCATGTACATCCCTCTTTTGTGGGAAGATGGGCAAGGGACATGCTCATGACCTAATGACTTGTATTAATTCATTTTTAATATACCAGCTTATTACCTCAGAAACTGCATAGAAACAGCTTTTTACTCTTTTCACATACAGTATCTAATTACTGCAGTCCTACTTTGGGAAAAAAAATGAGACACTAGCTTTTCTTAACAAACTAGAGCCTGAACTTGAAAGGGCACTTTTAAGAACATCATTGCAAGGGTCTTTACTAGTAAAATATTTTCTTCAATACCCACTTTTACTGTAGTGAAATGCAGCTAGGATTAGAAAGAAACCTAATGTTTAAACAGACAAGTTATAATAGCTTATAACAATTTAGAATTATACTGTGACCTTCCTATCCAGAGGAAAGGTTTGACACAACCTGATCCACAACCTTTTTCTCCACACTGTTTTTCTGTCCCGGTTTGGGCCAGAGGTGCTGCAGAAGGTATCCAGCAGCCCTCTCGTTCGTGGCTTTACAAGTGCAACTTGTACAACTGGCCCTTGTCTCTAACCCCCATTGCAATGCAGAGACAGCACACGTGGCCCAACACCCTGTGTTGGCATTCCGCAGCAAGGCTGTTCACAGAGTTCATAGTGACAGCTGCTCCTTCTGACAACAGAATAACATACAATTGTTTGTGGGCTGTTGGTTACGCTGTTTCCTGGGAGGAATTATGCCACATGGAGCATAATTGGCCTCACGCTTTTCGCACTTTACCAAAGCCATACTCTTGTTCACACAGTGTGAATGACAGCAGTTCTGTGATGGAGAGAGAATGAGACACATCACCCCTCTGGGCCTTCTGTCTTCTCTGCCACATAAGAGGACAGATTTATGTGGCTAAAATTCTGGTTTTGTGTGTATATAGATGTATAAGTAGATGTTACTGAAGCAACTACATGAAAACAACTTTCCCTCCAAAATAAGGGGTAAGCTTTCTACACAGGTGCTTTCTTTTTTACTGTATAATGTGAGCTGTTACATGTATATTTTTATATACCCAACTTAGATAAGGTTGGTTGGTTTTAAATGTACTGGTTTTAAAATAAGCACAATAAAACCAATACTTCTTTTTGATACTGTGAAGGTGCAATAACACTAACACAGACTTGCATAGGGAGACAATACGAGAGCACAAGCTAAACTTTTAAAGCCAGTAGTTCCCAAAGCACTGGGTCATTGGCAGCTCCTGCAGCACTGGGTGGTCGTCTACAAACAGCAGTTGGATACATAACACCAACTGTTTCTTCTTCACCTTATTAAAAATGAAAGAAATAGTTAGAAGTCCAAAATACAGAGTTGCTATTGCTATCACTAGAATTTGTTCTGAACATTAATACTGGGAGATTAGGGCTCCACAGCAGTGTTCACTTGGAGGTTCCTTGAAGGTTTGGTGGACAGCATCATACAACCATCCACAGAGGAGGAGCTTAGCAACTCTGAGCTTACAATACACAGCAGCAATTTAACAAACTTGTGAAAAATCATGAGAATGCAGAAGTGTGACCTCTATAAACTGTGTTTTTTTCTATAAGGTCATAGAAGAACTGTGGTGAAATACCTTACATCTTCCAATTGAAGAGAATTAAATACCAGAGTCTGGCAGAGATTGCTTGTTCTTGCTAGCACAATTAAGCTTTTGGTGTGCATTTCTTATGACATTGTCAAAAATGTCTCTGAAAAGTCCCTACCTCTTTCACTAACATACAACAGGACAAATGTCATAAGACATAAGTGAACATCTACTTTTCCAGTACTCTCAATTTAAATAAATGTCTAAATGCAGTGTTATCTGATAAGCAATAAAATTGTATCTTGGCACGTGCAAAAGATTGTCTGTTTTGTTCATGACTTGGATTTGGAAAGGTTTATAGTGTTTAGTAACCCTAACAATTTCAATAACTTTAGTAGTCCTTTTGTACTAAATTTTGTCATTTTTATATTTTAGTGACAGATTTGCAGTGCTCTGCACTCAGATTATTATATTCTACTGTTTCGGGAAACAATACCTTAAAAGACCTCCAAAAAAAAAAGCTGCTTTTCCTGCAAGTAAAACTGTGGCTCAGACTGGATACTAAGCCAAGGATTTTCACTGAAGCCCAAGGGAAGGTTGTTTGCTAACTCTTGTTGATATTCAGTGGGAGCTGGGTGCTGAGACACTAAGCATTGTTGCCTTCAGCTAAATATGACACTTCCAGATCCACTGCCTACTGTCCCAACGAAAAAACTGCATCTGAGCTTTGACAGGCAATCACATTTTCTTCCATGTTACTCATTGAATTGAGAATAGAATTAGCATCTCATGAGAGAGAAATCATGTTCGCGTGTTTGTTCTGAATTCCTGTGAGTGCTTGGAACACATTGGGCATTTTCCAGTATAAAAACTACACTTAGATGACTAAGAATGCTGAAATCAGAGGAATTATTCGTGCAAACACAACCAGAAATTTAGACTTGTAGGATTTTACAATGAAATCTTTTTTACAAAACAAATGGTACTCAGACAGAGGATCTGGCCACAAAAAAGGCAAATGTACCAATTAGAATGAGGTTTAAAAGAATCAAATTATTTATCAATAAGGTAAATTATTGGGTAACGTCATATTAAGATGAGGAGCATTTTCAGGAAGCAGAATATAGAAATATGTTATAGAGAACATAAGTATCACTGATGATATTTCAGTCTAAAGGCTACCTTCTTTCTGCAGCTCTTCATAGTGTTTCACTTGCAACGTTCAGAGATGCACAGTACATTTCATGCACTAAATTTTCCTTTCAAGCTCAATGCACTAAGGAAGAGTAACTCCAAAAGAGACTAGAGCTTCTGGGTTTAAATTTAACACTATTTAAGGAAAGCAAACCTTTGCTAGGGGATATAACTGTTAACATTGTGATTTTTCAAAGCCAAGGTTTCTAATGGGGTTTGATTGTTCCAGAGATAATATTTTTTTCCTAGGTAACATATTTCAAGTCATATTACGAGCAAATGTTACAGAATTTTAGTGTAATGTGAAATACTGTAACGTCAGATAGCATTATTTATCTGCTTAATATGACTAAACCCATTAATTGCTGGGAGCCATACTTCATCCCAGAAACATGAAAATCCATTTTGTCCCTATTTTGTCAGTTATTGTCGATTTTCTTAATGAATTGTGACGTAGTGAAATTCTGTTGGGAAATGTATTTATAGTATTTCCAACTGCAGGTTCTGTATGGTAACTCTTATTACATAGATCCTCCATTAACTTAGTGTTTTCGTTATGCCTATGCCACACCATATCAAAAGTGCATTTTTCTTGGATATCTGAAATAGCCATTAATATTGCACATGCAGTTTTAATTATTGGAATTTATGAAGTGAACTAAGTGGATAATGTTCATTGTTTTTCCATTTAATGATTCAATCAGGTTAAATCTGTCTCCTATTCCAATCAAAGTACTGCACATAACTCCCTGAGGAAAGGAGATTGCAGCCCATCCTGATCTAACTACAGAAGTATCTTACAATAGTTGCATAATGCTTTCCTATTTGCTATGCAGAAGTTGATCTTGATTCCAGTGAAGTTCATGGCAGAACTCCTAGTCCCTATATAGAAGGACTAAAGCCTCGACAACCCAAAAGGCAGACAGAACAATGGAATGGTGGGACTGGAGGTTAGAAATAACCTTGTGACTAGTGCATTCTCACTACTACTGAACACTAACCTTTTAGGAATTTAGATTGATTGATACTCATGTAAGATAGCTGGGGCATAAGCGTAGGTCATAGAAGTCAGTGTCTAATGTTTTACTGGTCTGTTCAAGTAAACAGCCACTTTATTGAGCAATAGTGGTGTCATTCCTAGACAGCCAGGTACCTGTAGCAAATGGAACTAGTTTTACAGATTACAGGACGAAAGAAAACATTTCAAGGCCAAAGATTTTGCAAAACCTGACTTGGCTTGTAGCCAAGCACTTGGGAGCATCCACCAGGCCTTTCTCCTTTCATCATTCCTATTTAGGGTGTGTTGTATTCCATTTAGTATGTCCAGCAAGGACAATATTAACCATGTTCTTTAATTACAAAGGAAGGACTTAGGGTTATTTTCCGTTGAAGTTTCAGGTACCAGTAAGACTGATGTCCCCCAACTCAAGTGCTATATAGATTATTCCAAATATGATGAATTTCAGAGCAAGCTCAGAAGTTACCAGCTTTCTCATAGTGTGAGTGTACAAGAGATGTACATGCTTATGTAACACAACAGGCGATTTCACACCTGCATTCTGTCTCTCCACAGGATAAGGTAAAATATCTTCAACAGATGGGAGCATCTCTTTACTATGCCAGTGACAAGAATACAATTGTCATGTATACATATTACTATTCCTATTGATAATTGAGGGATATCCATATTCAGCAGCTGTGTTGGCTCTGATTAGAGTTTTGAAACTCAGTTTCATGTACTGCATGTTTGTCATTTTCCTCCTGGAAAATTTCATAAAGTGTCCAGATATGTTCTAGTTGGCTAGCATTTGAAGTCTCAGCGTTAGCTTAAGTATTTTGTAGCTGGCCTCACTTTTGTGAGGTTGGCCACATTTGTGGTTTGAAACCACCACATACCTGCAATTCCAGGACAGCTGTATGGAACAAGTCAAGGCATGATACCAAATCTGTAGTAATTAATGATGACAGATACATTAGAAATGACAATGTTTCATCACAGCAACAAAACTTTAGATATGCATTAAGACACTTCCACAGTTAAGTGGGAAATCATCTTTACATAGAAATAGCCTGACAACCTTTAAAATGAATACCCCTTGGACCAATGGGGGTACAAAAACTTAATGAAAAATTAGTACAGCTTTTGAAGACATACCTTAAAATCTTCAGTAAGACTCCGTGGTGCTTTTGTGGATGGTGTCACAGAACCATGAGTTGATAACCCCATAGCACGTGCCACGTTCTCAAACAGTTCTAGTACAGCATTTCCCAATAAAGACCCATCACTGAAGATCCTGCATTCACACCCAACAGATTACTGAGCCTGTTACTCAACAGACTGCTCCAGCAGGCACCATCTTCTTCTACCTGAGACTGCTATTGGGTTCTGAGGAAGTTTGATGGCTGTAGGATAACCAACACTGTGTTGACCACTACAGATCTCACCAGTGTGATTCAAGTTAACAAGTTGGTATCAAGGCCACAGTACCTAGGAAGAAGAAACAAAGAATCCTAATTGTCAATAACTGCAATCCCAAGACCATGATATCATCAGGACATTTCTTATGTTTAGATAAAAGACAGTGAATTTATTGTTTTGGGAAGACAAAAATGAAATGGGATAGTAGGCTTTTAGCATCAGACCAACTGTAAGATAACACAGGCATACCGATAATAGTATTACCTACACTGACACTTTTCCCCCAAATTACTCACAATGCCCTCCCTCAGCATTCAAATTCATCTGAACTTAAATTCCACTGACATTGCTTTCACTGCATCTCACAGAGCCTTGGTTGCTGGGACACAGAAAAGAAAGCAATGCTAATTGAGAATGCATCAAGTGAAGAAGTGCAAAGGAATTCAGATAGCTGAAACTTCCTGAAACCTTTAGTTGGGAACATTTAGATAAAACATTTTTAAATCTTAGGCATGATTTTTTTTTAACCTTTTTTTTAAAAAAAAAGGTCAATTCACAACTGGGTTCCACAGGCAGCAGAAGTGAAGGGAAAAGAGTGTCTGGAGGGGAATTTTAGAATCTAACAAAACCAAAAACTTCTCTTCTTTGTTCCTACTCTTAATTTAGAAGATTTTACATCAATTTCTTTGTCCGAGTCTCCCTATTTATTCTCTGTCTTCATGTTTTAAATTCAGATAACATTGCAGACATAACATCTGTGAGAATTCACAAACTTCAAAGTCACTGATAAAACTAAAATGCTTTTATGCCAAAGAAAGGAAGTTGTCACAACTACTACACCTGCTCCAAACTGGATACAGCTGAGTGTAGTTAAAGAAACCAAATGCAAGAGACTAAAAAGAGTATATTCCATTAATCCCATCTATATTCTTAAACAAAAATGTGTCTAACTTGAAACAGATAGATTTATTTTTTACTGAGTTGGAATATTTAACTTCTTACAAAAACATCTACAAGTCAGTTATACAAGAGTATTTGTATACTTCCTGTAGGCTGTGGAGTACTGTTCACCTACAGATAATAAATGCGGTAATTTATATTTGAGTTTACAGAATCACAGAATGGCAGGGGTTGGAAGGGACCTCTAGAGATCATCCAGTCTAACCCCTCCACTCAAGCAGGCCCACCTAGATCAGGTCACACAGGAACCTGTCCAGGTGGGTCTTGATCTCCAGAGGGGACTCCACACCTTCCCTGGGCAGCCTGTGCCAGGGCTCCCTCACCTGAACAGCAAAATAGTTTTTCCTTATGTTCAAATGGAACTTTTTGTGTTCCAGCTTCTTTCTATTACCCCTTGTCCTGTCACTAGATACAACAAAAAAAAAAAAGTGGTGACCCAATCTGCCATCCACCATTTAGATATTTGCAAATATTAATGACATCCCCCCTCAGTCTTCTCCAGACTAAACAGCCTCAGTTCCTGCAGCCTTTCCTCATAAGGAAGATACATCAGTCCCCTGATCATCTTGGTGGCCCTGCACTGGACTCTCTCCAGAAGTTCTCTGTCCCTCTTGAGCTGAGGAGCCCAGAGCTGGACACAGGACTCCAGACAAGGTCTCACCAGGGCAGAGTAGAGAGGGAGCAGAACCTCCCTTGACCTGCTGGCCACACTCTTCTTGATGCATCCCAGGATGCCATTGGCCTTCTTGGCCACGAGGGCATGTTGCTGGCTCATGGTTAGTTTATTATCAACCAGGACTCCCAAGTCTCTCTCTGCAGAGCCGCTCTCCAGCAGCTCAATCCCCAGCCTGCACTGCTGTATGGGATTGTTCCTCCCAAGATGCAGGACTCTGCACTTGTCCTTGTTGAACCTCGTGATGTTCCTCTTTGCCCAGCTGTCAAGCCAATCAAGATAGATAAACTAGCAAATGTTTCCATCATGAATCTTTCTGCAATGAGGTTGTATAACCATTACAATTCTAGGATATTTTCCTGACCTAACAATCAAACCCTATGACTCTATTCCAAGTCTGTCTACTCACTTTCTTAATTAAAATCTCTATGATTATATCAGCTCTACAATTGCTCCACGTGCTGGATGCAAAGTTTAGAAAATTCAATCATCATTAAAAGGTTATGAAATTATTTCAGTATGAAAAGAACCTTTGAAAAGCCTTGCTGTCAACTAGCATTAGGTTCACAGAACAGTTAGGTAGACATCTGAACAGAGTAACTTATTTTGCCTGTTTTTTGCAAGGAAATCAAATTTCCACGCTTGACATTCCAGAGCCTGTAAAAAGGAAGGTTACGTACATGATGTTAAAATGGGTCCTCTGGGATAATGAACTTGGTGATAAGGTAGGTTTTCCCTCAAATCAGACTGTATGGCATAGCTTTGCAGTGTATTCAGAGAATTTTCTAGGCATGTAACTGGGATGTAAACAAACATTAGCTTAGTAATGGAAGACTAGAACCAAATGCAGCTCATAGAAAGAAGTAGGGTCCCTTCAACTATGGCTTCAGAAGATACAATTATGAGTGCACAAAGCAAACAGTGCAAATATCCTCCCTTTATGTTTCTACATCCCTTTGTAACATATACAGACACAGTTTCAATAGAACAGGCAAGATGAAGAGCAATGAGAAACGATATGATTAAATACTGCCTTTGAAATCTACTTTATTCAACTGGAAACAAAACATTTTAAAAGGCGATAATGCTCTAAAAGCTATTTAACTCACCAGTCAAACCAAACTGACCAAAAGCTAATTTATTCCTTGTCTTGTTTAGCAGATGCTTAAATGATCAATATAGTTGTCTCTGTAGATAGGCATGAAATATTAACCAGTCTGAGTGTTCTGAAGCTTTTTACAACATATTCAGCCTCATTAAACATTAAGCAGCCTTGAAGTATAGAATAACTATCAGCTCCCTATCCTTCAGACACAGAACAAAGGTAGCTCAAATGTGGGGAAGCAAGAGGAAAAAATATTACCATGAACTGGGAATTCACAGAGAAGTTAACTTAGGAAAGCTGTCAGTATAAATTGACTCAATCAGATACACTTTACCATAAGGAAAGATACTATTGCAATATCAGAAGAATTTCTTTCAAGTGAAAAACCAGTAGTGTGACATTTATAACATGAGAAATGGATAAAAAAATGTCTCTGATGCCACATATACTCATTTTAGGCCCAATCCTCATTTACACTACATTGCCTTTCACCCCTTGTATTTGCTGTAAGATCCACTCCATGGGTTCAACGAGAGCAAAGCCCTCTCTGCTTTTCGTTACTGTTTGGTATATTAAAAATATCTGCGCAATGCAACAGAAAACAGTTTCAGGTTCACTAAAGGGAAATGTCAGCTTTGCAAATCACTGAAAGTAACTGGACATAAACTGTCAAAATAAGTCAACGAACAGTGTGGTTATTGTCAGTGTGTAACTCAAGTCTGTAATCTGAAATGTGGCTAAAGGTTAGAGACAATATAGCAAGTCAGTTCTACTGTGACATGCAGATCAACTAATTTAGCTTTAAAATGCTCTTTAATTTTAATACATGTAGTACATTTAATACCTTTTTTTTTCCTAGCATTTATCTGCTTGCTTCATACTGATTTTGAAGAATAAAACTCAGCTTCACACAGTACTGCCTTTACCACTGCAGAGTCTGTCAGAGTTTACAGAGCTTTTTATCTTGCTTTCTTATTGCTACTTCTCTAGTACTGATATTGGACCAGACGTACCAGTGTTAGAATTTATTACAGCTGCCTCCTCTCAATTTGGCAAGATGGTAACAGCAAGAAGTGAAACTCATTCCCCTGCAGAGAAACTAGATTTTCTAAACAGTATACTGAGCTATTAAGTTAGAACTATTGAATTCCCTTATCCAACATGACAGTGGGAATGTCAATCAGTCACAGCATAAAACCACAACGAGTTGAGAACGAAACCAAGAAACTAATTCAGTACCCCCAGAGGCAATATATATATATATATATATATATTAAAATAGATATTTTTAAGTTTTTGCAGTATAAGCAAGATATCAGTGGGCTCACAAGAAGAGTAAATGTATCAGACGCATTAAGAAATTATATTCAAATAGCATTTGACATTGGGCTATTTTTGCTGCATACTCAGAATAGAACTGAAAGGATACTTCTGCATTCCACCGTATTTTTATACCTTCTGTACCTGCAAGATACATGGCTAACAAGCATTGATTAGACCAGTATCAAATCAAATGTTTCACACTTATCTGCGTGACAAATGTCCAGATATGCCTTTTGGATAAGATTACACCATCTCCCAAGATATATTTTAAAATAAAATTTAAAAATACATTTAATGAGAAAAGATTGAACATGTTGTGAGCAAAGCCCAGCACCTTGCAGTTTAGTCAAAGGGGCAAGTTACGGCCTAACCTCAACATGGGTTTGGGGAGAGCAAGCAAAGCCTTAGATTTCCTGTATCCTCTTCAGTTCTGTACCTTCCCACCTTTCTCCTGGTAAAATTCAGAACAATCTCAGAAAAAAGCCAGGCTGGCATCACCAGAACCACACTTATCCCTTCCCTCTTATGCCTTTGTTTTTTTTCCCTCCCTGATGCACAGGTAATTTCCAGAGCTGCCTCCTCAGTGCCATTCAGCAAAGGCAGTTGTGCAAGGAGTCACTCACATTTCTTACAGCCACAAAGGAAAATAAGGTAGCTATAACAAGGCATGAGTATGAGGCTACATGATGCAGACAGGAATGCACAAAATTTATGTAGCAACTTAAGAAGCACTGTGTAGTGCCTTGCTTTGCTTCTTTAGTACGAATACTTTGCCTAAACTGAAGGTCCTGCAGGTTGTTTGGGAAGAAAGACACAGTAGTGTCAAGCATTTCTTTGATACCAAGGTAGAACACAAAGGAATCAAAGTAGGACAGTTTTCTTGTCAAGATTACCACATCTCTTTTATCCAAAAATCCAGTTCTTTCAAGGGTATGGCATTCATGTGTCATAGAATCATAGAATGGTACAGTTGGAAGGGACCTTTAGAGATCACCTAGTCCAATCCCCCTGCAGAAGCAGGTCAACCTAGATCAGGTCACATAGGAACGTGTCCAGGAGGGTCTTGAAGACCTCCAAGGAAGGAGACTCCATAACCCCTCTGGCTAGCCATCCTTGTATCTCACTCAGCTTCTGGCATATGGGAAACAAGCCAAACATTGGAGTTAGAAGTGCTATGAAATTGGCATATTCATAGCAAATTCATAGCACCTAAGTGCTATGAAATTGGTACTAAGGCTTAGGGTCAAACAAGTAGGCTAAAAGATGGGGATATACAGGCAGCAGTAGTAGTGCAAAGGGAGAGGAATTTTACCTGTAAGAGCACTCTCCAATAAAACTGGGAAAGCAGCCCTTACACAGATGAAATTCATTTCACTTGTAATCTGCTCCCCTTGAAAATTTGAGAGTTGAAAAACACTAGTGTCAAACGTACTGTAAATATCAACTCAGGCAAGGTGTAACAGTTTTCTTTGATCAAATTGCGGTTACACTTCTCTGAGACATCCATCCAAATCCAGCTTCTGGACTGTGATCTTTGAAGTCTGGCAGATTCTTTTATACCAGACTTCTGTCCATCCACACAGCTAAACCTTTTAACCAGGCAGTCTCTTGTTACTCACAACTTTATTACTACAATATCTTTTTCCGAACAATAGGCTTGCCCATGCTCAGCTCAAAGAAATACTGCAAAGCAGAGGCAACACTCCACTCTCTCCACTCCACCAAACTCCAAGTGACTCATCTTTACTTTCAAAACTCTTCACAGCCTAGAGTCACAGAATCAGAGGATCTTAAGTGTTGGAAGGGACATTAAAAGATCATCTAGTCCAATCCCCCTGACAGAGCAGGACCACCTAGAGTAAGTCACACAGGAACCCATTCAGGTGGATTTTGAATATCTTAAGAGAAGGAGACTCCACAACCCACCTGAATCTCTGATCTCTCACCCACTGCTGAAAGTTTTATTCCTACCATTCACTCACAAACGGTTCATTTTTTAAAAAGCAAGCAGAAGCCAAAAGCTGTGTGCATGCTATGCCATGCTGATCCTCATGTTTGAGAGGGTTTTCTGAATATCTAGTTATCTCACAAAGCTCTCCTTGGCCAAGTCTTCTAAAAACATCACTGCCAACCAACACATTCTTATGTTTTCTCAATCAGCACAATAAAACAGAGAGGAAAAAGGGAAGACTGACATTTAAGAGAGTGGGGAAGAAGAAACTTCTTAGGATTTCCACCCATCCCATCCTGGGTGCTGAACCCAGCCTGTGTGCATTGCTGCTTTTGCCTCCACTCATGTGTTCACCTTTTTTTTGTGCTGTAGATTCTTCAGCAATATCTTTTGGTTCAGTGCTGCTACAGTGCTTAGGACAGTGAAATTGTGCCTCATGGCTTGGATTCCTAAGAGTTACAGTAATATAAGTAATATTAAGACCTCCATCATTTTAATTTGGACTAAAATCCATACCTCAAGACCACCAAACCATGAAGAAATAGCACACAAGGAAAGAGAGAAAACAATCACAGAGACCAGAATGGCACACTGCAAATGCATTAACCCTCAGCTAGTATTAATTGGTATGTCTCAAAAAAAAAATTAAAGTTATCTCTTGCTTTCAACAATCCTCCTAAGTAAAAAGGAAAACTGAGTAAAGCATCCCTTTACATTCTTTTTTGCTGCTGTAGAAGACATATGAAAGACAGGAGGAAGCAAATTATTCAGCTGTCTGGAATAAAACATAATAAAAATGTTAACAAACAAGCAAATCTCTTTCACTGAGGCCTTTAAAAATATCCTGGTACTGCTGTAGCTTTTCATTGTCTCTAGAAGAATTGAAAAACTATTTAAGATCAATAACAAGGACAGGTACATACATATGGGAGGGCAATGAGAGTGTCATCAAAACATGTCAATAGGAATATGTGCTGGTTTTGACTGGGATTTTATGCTGGTTTTTGGGTTTGTGCTGAAAACAATGTTGATTTTGCAGAGATGTTTTTATTCCTGCTGAGCAGTGCTTACAGAGTCAAGGCATTTTCTGCTCCTCACGCCATCCCTCCAGTGAGGGGGCTGAGGGTGCACAAGAAGCTGGGAGGGGACACAGCTGGGGCAGCTGAGTCCAACTGACCACAGGGAAATCCCAGACTGCATGATATCATGGACATAAAGCTAGGAGAAGAGAAAAGGAAGGGGATGTTCAGAGTGATGGTCTTCGTCTTCTCAAGTACCTGTTGCTTGTGAAGAAGCCCTGAGTTTCTGGGGATGGCTGAACCTCTGCCCACCTATGGGAAACAGTGAATGAATTCCTTGTTTTGCTCTGCTTCCACACAAGGCTCTTGCTTCTACCTATTAAACTGTTTCTATTTCAACCCTTGAGTTTTCTCTCCTTTACCTTCTGATTTTCTCCCCTTTTTTCTCCTCCTCTTTTGATTTTCTATCTTGAGGGGAGTGAGAGAGCAGCTGTGTGGGCCTTAGTTATTGTCTGGGATTAAGGCACAACAGAATATGAGAGCTCTTTTGGAACATCCAGTAGAAATCTATGCCCTATAGGTCACCGAAAAGGACACGAAGGAAAAAAGAACACACACACACAAAAAAACCCCATTTCTGGAAGAACCATCAATGCATGATCAAACTTACCTCTGCAGCAGCAGACATTTAAAGGGCAACTTCTTCCCCTGGTTTCTGCAGTTCCTGCACTTCATCATCATGAGTGAAGAAAATAGCTCTTCTTCTTCCAGACTCATTATCAGTACATGATGTTTAGGAACCGTATACATTCTCTATTTAGGGTTCCTCAAAATCTTTGGTGGAGCACAGGAGTGTAACTCACTGCACACTGTCTTTCCCCATCTTGGCTCCAGGGAGTTCCCAGCATGTCACCTGTGATTGACATGCCAGCAGACAGCTCAAGTGACACAGACCATGCCATCCCTTCACAATGACTGCTTTGCAACGGGTTACTGAGGCAAAGTGGCTTAAGCAGACCTACCTGGCAGCTCCTTACCCTGTAAGAACGACAAAAAGTGGAAAGGTGAAGTCTTTCGTGGTATTTGAGCTCTACTAAATTAAAATAAGTATGAGAGAAACAAGTTAAAGATAACAGCACACTGAGTCTTATGTAGATCTTCCTTAATCCTTCCTGTAGGGCTTCCCATAACCTTGACTTTAAATATGTAAACCGGAGCTGTTTCTGAAAGACCTCACTATGTTATTTTACTCTGAACTCTCTAACTTTGGTATGACAATAAAACTAAGAATGCAAGCACTATATTGGCATATTCTGATATAATTGGTTAAAGGAACTTGTTGCTTGCTCTACTGGTAACGTGACCTGTGCCAACCTTTTCTTGGCACAACTTATTTCTCCCTATCAATTCAATGCTAGTAGCAGCTGCTACTTCATATTGTGCCCTCCTACCTGAATAGCCCATGCAAGGGAGCAAGGGAATGACTTACTCTTCTTTCTTTTCTTGCAAAAGATTGCACAGCTACTTAGAACTGAGCCCTGGGGGAGCCCACATACTAGACATCAGGTATCCAAGAGAAAAAAAAGTGGAAACAGAAAATGTGAGAAGTCTTCACTGACACTTTACAAGTTTGTGTAGTTCAAGAGAGGTCCCTGAAGGCAAGAAAGAGACCATGATAATGCCATTAGTTAAGGGGAAGCCTAGGGAAACTGAAAACTTGTGTAAGGAAAGCTTAAAAATCATTTTAGAAAACCAAGTGAGGGAAACATTTAATCAAGGACACTAGTAGTTCAATTAAGAGTTTCAGAGATGCCTGTAGGAGAAAATCTCTAAGGATATTGCCAGTAGGATAGACAATAGGAAGAAACGGGAACTTGATGTGCAGATGTTCAGAATCATTTCCTCAAGTTTCATATTGGAAGCTATATGCATTAAAAAATTAGAACAGCAAATGTATTCAAGAGATGTGTAAAAAGTGCATTTGATAAGTCTTTTAATCATATGTCAGTGCAAAAAGTGGGCTAGGCTAATGATTTTACAAACACTGAAATGCAAAGAAAACTAAGCCTTCATTAATAAGGTAGGCAGAGGTGATAAGAAATATTTACTTTTTAGTATAATAATCTGGACATTTGCTAAAGAGAAGATGCAAGCCTTCTTAGGAAGAAGTCTGCTAGTTAAACTATCAAAGAGTCCAGAATGAAGATAAAAAGTTAGAGAAAAAAGTAATAAGGAAAGCTGTTCTAAATTATTAATCAAGAATTATCCTTGGATTGATCAAGAACTAAGACAAAGAATAAAACTCAGTGTAAATGATACGATGTAATTAGAGGTTTTTTTCAGTATAACTTATTTTCTTTTAACAAGGACGCGAGGTTGGGGTTTTTTTTGTGGGAAGAGTGTGGGGTGGGGTAGTAGTGTTAGAATTTAACAATAAACCAGGATACAGAATTAAAAAGATGAGCAAATTTTATCATTTAGACCTTTCTTTTTCAAAACAAGGTTACATTTCCCCTGCAGCTCAAGCTATATACAGGTATTTTCCATTTACCAATTAGTGTGCATTTTTCAGCCCCCAATCCAAGTCCCACACTTAAGTGCCATCTTATTCAGCAGAGAAATTTAAGAGCTTCCTTCTCCATCACTACTGGTCCAAATTACTGCATGACATACTTCCACATCCATTCTCCACGATCATAGCTATATGGCCTTCATTTAATATTAGGTCTGCATTTGCTATGGTGTCATTCACAGGGAATGGGAGGTTTTTACTGTAACTACAAGCCTTCAGTTCTAGCTGCAGCCTCATGCTTTCAGCTTGAAGGAATCCTGTTTGATTTCCCATGTGCTGAACAAATATCAGAGGTCACATAAAGAGAAAATATGTGGCTCTACAGGAGTATAAAACCTGGAGAGGAAAGAGAGAGGATAAAGAGCAGCTAACACCACCATAAAGAGTAAATCAAAACAAGCCTTTTAATGTGTTTTTAAAATACTGATTGCAAAACCTCATTTTACCCAGTATTTAAAGGTGTACTACACAGCTGTTTTCTCACAATAGTAAATCTACATAATCCCTTCCCAAAGATTGGCTTCTGAATAAGATGACCAAAAAAAAAGCAACTGAAAATTCAGTATGGTTGAGCATAGTTTGATTGATTTGCAATGATAGCAAACCAATATAACACACAATAATCTCTACATCTCTCCTCCTCTATCTCTTCATGTAGGACTCATGCTCATAAATGGAGCCCATCGGCTTGACTCGTGTTGACAGAGGAACAAAGAACAGCAGAGAACAGTTCCCTGCCCTAACAGAGCTGGTTATCCTGCACTCTCTTCAGTCTCTGGCAGTGACTACAACCTGCAAAACAATGGCCTCAACAGCTTCTTAGGCCACTCGCTGTTATAATCTGTATAATAAGTATTAGTTTAGCTTCTCATATGGAAAGTTAATCCTCTAATAACATTTCAAATTACTGAACAGTGTTTGGAAAAAATCATAGGTACCATTCAGAAACGTGTGCTGCAGTCAGCTACACAAGATATACAGCATTCTGTAATTAGTGCACACCTTTCAGACTTGGCTAATTACCTCTTATGAATTAAGATTGTTCCCTCCCCCACACCCAAGCCTCTATACTTGAGAGAAAAAAAAAAAAGGAAGAAAAGATAAGCCCTATACTTCTAAGGCAGCTAAAAATTCAGTAAGATAATGTCACTGATTTGGTTATTTTCAGGTGAACAGCAGGTTATTCAACCTAGGTGAATTTAATGATTCTGGACAGGTTGTGCAATGAATTTTCTACTTATAATTACAAACATAAAAATTAAGAATCACTCTGAAAAGAGAGATAACAATATTAATGATGGAAAGTAGTAATCTACAGATAGTAGCACTGCCATTTGAATTGAGGCCACTCTGATGAGAAGCTTCTGAACCTCACGGAGCAGCACTGGAATGAAGAGGTTTGTCTGTCTAACCTGCAAGAGTTTTAAAATTACTATATGGGGTTAAACAAACACCTTTTCAATATACTGACATAAAAAACTTGGGAGTTTTTCTCTCTAATACAATATTCTTTTAAATTTCTCAGAAGGATCAAGCTCAATTTGGCTTTCCACGCCTCCTTCCCAATATCACTTATCGGCTGTTTATTACCCCGTGCTGAGCCATGATTAGGAGACTTGCCTGAGTTAGGATCCCAGGTCAGCATTTTGAATAATAAAGTACACTTCAGATTTCAGATTCCATGGGTAGAGTCCACCTTTTTTAAAACTCTGAGTGCTGATCAGTTTAAGGGTGTCATGCTCTACTAAAAAAATAGTAGTAGGAACAACCTGTTCCTACAACTTGTGTCCCAGCTTTATGGCAGTGCTGAAATCTCCAGTTCAGTCAATGGAGGAAATGTCCCATCCCGTGACACAGGCTGACAGTCCACCATGTTTGCCTGCCCTTCTCCTTCTTTTTTTCCAATGCCTATTGCAGTTGTATGTGTTAAAATACAAGAGCTGGCACAACACCTCCAAGCCCTGCACTGTAGCTCCAACCATCCTCCTGGAAGTCATCACTGCATAAGCCACACGGGGTGAGGTCAACAACAGCAAAAAGACAACTGAGTTCAGACCAGTCACAAGGGCACTTCCATTACTTAGAACGGCAACAGAAAAACACAGCTTTTACCTTTCCATTGAAAAAGGGGGATGGGGGTGGTATTTCTCCTCCTGTTCCTTGGCGAGATCCTGTAGCAATGAGCTGCAAGTGCAGCAGGAAGAGTGCACATTCTCTGACCTGGTGTAAACATGTAGCAGCACCCTCCGGCAGCACTCAACCTTCTTGATGGTTGAAAACAAGTACATTTTAATTTATCACTTTTAAAAAATTTTTTTAAAGGTTTTGTTCACTTTCACTGTAGAACAAAGCTTTTAGGATTATTAGCTGTATCAAAAGGAAAAATTGAAATCCACAGTACAGACTTTCAGAAATAGAGATGACTTCAATTTAAATCTGGGAGCCAAACTCATTTACTTCACCTTGTAGAAAACTTGGAGCCAAGATTAAAACCAGGCTTTTTCTGGTCATAATTTAGATAAGATTGAACTTTTCTGACATTAGCCATTTTTATCAGATCTTGGCTCCAGATAAAAGAAACCTTGCAGGTACAATCATATAGCCAAATGACTAACTGCCACGCTTTGTGCTTGTTAGTTAATTCTGGCCACGTGATTGTCTGCATAATGGACCATGGACACAATATGATGGCCTCTTTTTTTTTTTAAGCCCCCTGTTTTGGTGGGGGATTTTTTTTCTGTTTTAATAGGTCCACATTTTGAGAACTTACTACTTGTTTTGCTGAAAGGCATAATCAGCCTGAACACCTTGTTTTTGTATAGTTACTCAGTATTTGCATCTTTTAGATGCATCTTTAGAAATGCAAGAGCAACCATAACTGCAAAATCAGGCCCAAATGGCTTCAAAATTAATCACTTTAAAAAATCTAGGAACTATTAAACAAGCACAGACATGATGCTGGAGAGGGGGAGGGCAGGGGAAGGAGTTTCATCCCTGGGAAAAAAACCCAAATAAATCACACACTCCTTGTCCCAAGCCGTTCAAAGTTCATTTTATTTTTAACTTCTTCCTACTTGTCATGGGACAGAGGTATTGAAATCTTTCTATGGTATCACATTAATATAAAATCATTCTGCTCTTTTTCTTGTGTGATACTGAAGTGTAGTCATGTTAGCACATTTCATTGTAAGTTAGTAAAAATGAACATTAATATGACCTGATACTAATACACCATGACAGAAAATTCCTAATACGATAAAACTTTCATATCATATTAGTAGAAAAAAGTCAGTTCCTGCCTGTTCCAGGTCACTTTCAATGTTGCCTTTGAGCATAAAGTAATGGCAAACATTTGTCTGTCTGCAAAAAGGGTCTCTATCTCTGTTCAATGGCAAAAGAAAAATTATATTCAAATGTGCCTTTTATATATATATATATATATGTATATATATATATATATATGGGACTCAAAACATTGCAGGAGAGCCCTCAAATGTGTCACACCAATTAGCCTTCATTTCTAAGCTAAAATCTGAGTTACTCAGAGTGCCTCTTGTAATGAAGAGCAACATCTTTTTAAATGATTGTGTTTTGATATTATTAGTATTTTCATGACCAGTCTTTGAAAGGAAACAGTCAGCCACGGGCAGCATGTTCAGTGACGCCTTCAAAGAAAATGCCAGGCAGATTAATATTGTTATTTTTTTCCTGCACAAACTCAGTAAAGGTCTGGATGAAGCAGAAGCAGCTCATGGCTGGCTTCAGAGCAGCATGTAGCCAACTTTCAATAGGGTAGCTTGGGGAGGCTTTGTAGGCCAACTATCCTACCAGTTACATAGTTAGTTTGGATATTACTATCAGTTCTTAAAGTTATGTTATGTAACCATTTACAAGAGCTCAGAATCTGATCTCAAGTTTGCCAACAGTAGGATATCTGTAAGACCAAAGTGGTAAATCTAAACTAAAATATCTGAATAAGATGATCAGGTATCATCTAGATAAGATATCACATCTAAATAAAAAAGTGCTTCTCAGGACTTGGCAGGCATTTCCCAGAAACTGATAAAAGGTTTCAGAGAAACACCACCAACTTATTATAAAGCTTTGCAAAGTCACCAGGGACAGAGGAAATTAGCATTTAGACTCAGCTTGACCTTAGACTGTGCAAAGCTTTGTAATCATTCTGTCATTTGGTATAAACTAGAGGAACTCATTCAAAACCAGATCTTGATGCCAATTCCAACAAACTAATGTCTGATTTTGTTGGCTTAGTCACTTTCTTATTGCTCTCTCATTACCATGGACTGTAAGAACAGGGATACAATCAGGTAATCCTGAGAGCTGCAAGTACTAAGCTTCCTTACATAGGCTGCATAAATCACAAGTTAAAGTTAGTGCTATAGTGAATTCCATTTATCAACAAAGATTTGATGTTATCAACAGAAACACATACAAAGAACAACAAAATAATATATTCATTTTACTTTTCCTCCAGAAAATGAGGGGGACAAAAGGTTCCATTTAAACTGCTGTGGAACAGTACTGAAGACTAATCATGCAATGAACCAGTTTAGTCTAGAGAGCATTGCACAAGTCAAATAGTGTAATACTTACCATGTTTTTTTCTTCAGTTCTGATCATGGGATATACTTCTGTGTTGAAGATGCTAAAAAAGCCCCAAAACTTTAAAGTAACTTCACTGCTATACTTTAAGAAAAACAGAAAAAAAAAAAAAGTTCTGGTATGGAATAGCCAAGTTACTACAAAGAAACAAACAAAAAAGAGTAATTTTCAGTTATGTTATTGCCTGTGAAACGTTACAAGTGCAAAATGTAATTACCTTAATGCTATTTTTGATATCATATCATCAAATTACACTGAGTCCCTACTGTGACACTTAAATCAGGGTAAGAATTATCCTGTTGTGTCTATCCCAGGGGAAAATAAGGCAGCATAAATGGGTGTGATTCTTGAGAAATTAGCTACCCCAAGGCTGCAGATACTTTTATTTAAGAGATACTTATGGAATGTTTAATCTGTAAACATCTTGAACATTTTACTCCCATTTGTTTTTTCAGTAATTAAGCCTCCAGGGTATCACCCTATGCAACAAGCATTTCTTCCCTATTTGCCACCCATTTTCCTTTTTAATCATGAGAAAATCCCTTTCTGCTATTAAGATATACACTGAAATTTGGAATTGTTTGTAATAACTACATCTTTCCATTAGTACCAATACTCTAATGCCACAGTACAGCCATGTAATGGGCCAAAAGATTATATAACTTCATGTTGAGCAAAAAAGATTTGCAAGTTTCAATCACCTTTGGGAGTTAGTTTTTTAGTTTGGGGGTTGTTTGTTTTTCAAATTTATGTAAGAATTATTGAGGAAACACAGAATCCTTGATCATTAGAACTAATTTCAGCTGTTAAGCATTTACTCTAGAATCAGAGACATTGACATGAAAGCTGAAAGTACAGACAATTGGAAATGGCAAAGGCTACATTAACAGATGATTATAGAAGACACAGAATATAAAACAATTCTGCAGTAGGGCACCAAAAATTTAGGCACTCATTGAAGGAAATTTTATTCACATAGCAAGAGGAAAGGGATATATTAGTGCAACAGTATCATTTTGGAATCGAATTATTCAATAATATCTAAATCCCTACCTTATATTCTGAAGCTCATAAGTTTATATACTGCAATCAACATTCTGAATCAATGTAGACCTTGCATTTTTCCATTAACCTGTGTGGGTAAAAGCCAGTCAGCCCTATAACTGAAAGTAAAAGCATATATAAAAATATACCTTAAAATTTAACAAGTATGCAGTTTCTAAACCATTTTCACCTCTAAGAACAAATGGGAATATGAAGACATTCTGAAAAAGAATCCAAAAATCTCTCTTCTAGGCATAAGCAATCACTTTGTGACATTCATTTATAGACAAAATACAACTGCATAGAAACATCAGCTTATTATTAGGTATTTTTAAAAAACATAAATTAAGTCTTTCTCCTCTTAAGGCAAAAAAAAAAAATCAAGCTTCATGACATACAAAACATCAGTTCAACATCTCCAAATTTCTGATAATGTATAATTCTGCTAGAAGCCATTCTTCTAAAATAAATCACAACTATTGCCACACTTCCATCATTTTAATGCACCACTGAAGCAAACTGAAAGTGTATGCTTTGGTAAACTTAGAAATTATTGATTTATTTAATGCTTTGTATGGCACATAAAAGATTCACAATATTATCCAAATACATGCTAAGTTGTTCTACCATCTTTCTTTTACCATGCTTTCCATCCCTGAGACCCAGTTGCCACATCACTAAACTTTTCTCCTGACTACTAACTGCTGATTTTTCTTATATAATTAACTGTTTAGCAGATGTTATGTTCTGGCTGAAAATAGCAACAAAAGAGTTGTCTTTACAGTAGTTAAAGAACCCTGAAATACACAGGCAAACGCAATATGCTATGTTCCAGCTGCTGAGAATTTTCAATCCAGACTTCGTGCTGTTGTTACTACTGCAGCTACAGAGCTCCACGCTGCTTGGGGGAAGCACACTATAGAAGGACAAAGCTGCTTTGTATCATGTTGGTGAACACTGAGCATAAATACAAAACTTATTTTTCCTCCTGGCAGGAACTTTGTGCTGTTAAAAGCACAAAGTATTTGAAAACAGCAAATATACAAACTGATGCACAATTGTGACATATGTTGAAATACTTCTGCATTTATTCTTACACTTGCCTACTGCATCAAACTCTCATGGGTTGTATATAACACAATAAGAAGTTATGAAGCATAATCAATTTTTCTCACTATCAAGATGACCAGGAAAACAGGTAGCTTTCACTGCAATATATTTTCCACTAAGTATGTAAAAGGACTAAGTATGTAAAAGGGTTCATATTAATTCCTTAATATGAATTCTGACATCATTGGCAATAAAATATAGATTAAAATTCTCAATGATTAGTAGAGTTAACTTAGCCTATGCTGGCAGAGGAAAAAAGGATGATTAAGTGAAAATTTACTCATTAAAATGCAATCCTTTGAAATAGTTCATGCCTGCAAATATCAATACTACCAATTACTTTAATATACCAAGAATTTTACAAGGCCATGTTTGAGATCCACTTGAAAAGGATAGATAATAACAAATATTTGACAACTATCCAAACATCATCAGTATATTAATAAAAACATATGGAAAATTATGACAAATATACATAAAATATGTACACCTTCCTTGCAGCTTAAACTGCCTGAAAATAAATGTGATGAGCTGATTAGCTTGCCAAGGTTATACAGGGCTATGTCTTAATTTCCTCCTAATTAGTGCTAAGTGCTATATAGTGAGAAGAGTTTTTGGTCAGAATATAGCTGGTCTTTCTCTTGCTGCCTGACATTTCCTTCCTGTGTATCATCCCAGTATCTTCCATTATGCTCTTCCACTACAGAATCTCTATTTTCAGATGAGAAGGAAATTAAAAGGGAAAGAGTCTATTTCATGTGAACCATCCATCCGACCGTCACCAATATAACTGCAATAACAGTAGAAGGAAACAATGCCAACATCAGGAGAACTGGTCTCACCTTTAAAATTTATTGTGAAACAGGATGCAGTTCAAAAAATAAGGATGAACAGGAGACTCCCTCCCACATCCCTTTGACACTCAATTTTTTCATTCTCATTTTCTTCCCCCTGAAAATGATGCAGGTGATATTACTTAGATAAAATATTTTGAGGCAGTTCCTGTCCCAGACCAGTAAAACTTGCTGCCTCAAAGCTTCTCTTCATGTATAGTAGTATAATCAGATAGAGATTTTTTTTTCCTTTTATGAGTTACATTTTAAATCCAAAGGTAAATCAAGAAAGATTTTCTAGAGTCAATCTTAATGAACCTTCTTTGCTACAGGGACATTCAAATCGAAAAGGGATTCCAATCTTCTCAGAAAGACAATACTTCTGAATATCTCATAGTACTCCTTTTCATGATACAGTCTGCTTGAAAACAAGATCATTAAGTAGTCCTCTAGAAGCATTCTTCAAATTTTAGCAGTAACAAAGACATAGTAAAAGAAAACAAAATACTTTGTAGCAATTTGTAATAGATCTGAAGTAAAACTCAAAATTACCTTAACTGAATAATGTTTCCTTTGTCCATACCACACATTCCTGATAAATATAAAGTGTTCATACAATATACTGAGATGACCTTAAAAACAGTTTTATGATGGATAAAAAGAAATAAAAGTCATATAAAGCAACGGTAGCGGAGAGTAATTTAGAAAAGAGGAACATACTGCTATACAAGGCTGAGCATAAATATTTATCAGATGCATAGATAGTCTGAAGACATTAAAAAAGTAATGAAAAATTACTGTTTCATTGTCATATGCTTCTTGCAAATACATACTGGGATAATGCTTCAACTATAATAAAACTGCTTATTATCTGGAGATGCAGTAATAAGAGAACGAATATCATTTATACTGCTGAGCACAAGCTAGTGGAGGCAGTAGAGGACTCCAGGAAGAGACCTTCTTTTTTGATATTTGATGTTTATGTAGGTTGGTTGAAAAAGAATGATTAAAATCATTTAATTAGAAATTGTACATAGCAGTTCTTTGTAAAAGAATAACCTATTTGTTCCAATTTACAATACTCACTCTGGTAGTAGTAGAAAATAATTTGGGGGGGCAGAGGGAAAGGAAATCAGGAGAGAATATTTGTGCTGCTCTTCAGCTGACCAGAATGTGTTTGATTTAGTGTTTGTCATATGGGCAGAATATTGGATGTACAGTTCTCCAGTTCTCACTGGTTATCTGATGATCCTAATGGGATTGCTTTATTTCCACTACTCCATATATACACAGAGTATACAGTAGTCCCCATCTCTAAGCCACTCTCCAGGTTGTCAATGTCACTATAATGCTAAAACAATACCAGTCTAACCCCTGCAGGAGAGAAGGAGTGTAATTTCTCAAAGTAATATAGAGATTTTTTCTGCAAATGGGACTTAAAATGTGCATGATCATTAAAAAAACCTGTTTAATCATAGTACTTTTTATATTGAAAGGCTTATAGAGGCTCTCCATTATTTCCAGTTGCCTTATGCTATGCAGAGAAAGTATGATTTTCTATAAATAATGAGGATAAGAGAAGCAAGATGTGAAGCAATTTACTTGAGGAGTGCTAGTAGCTGGTCTGAGCTGAAAGCTCAGGAATTCCTGGATGCTATTACTGCACTTGTCTTTGTAATCTGGTGCTGCCTTTGCTGTAATAACCTCCCAGCAGTATTTGTATTAGTGACATTCACTGCTGTAGTATCCTATGAGCCCAGTCAGGCCCATTGCAGCAGTTAATATTCACACACAGAAAGAAAAGGAATATCAACAACAAAAGGAGAGAAGTGATACTAATCTAAACTGTAAAATGAGCAATACATGACAAGTATGTCTTTTATGCTGTGCATTGTATCACAAAGTAGAAGTAATAAATGCTGGGTTTACTACACTATACACTAGTATAAATTTACTTTAGGAAACTTTGCTAATTTCACGTTCTTCCCTTCTTTTTTTCTTTTTCTATGCAAAGAAAAGTAATTTTAACTTGTTACCTGAAAAGCTGAAGGGTTAAAACCACTTGCATATCCTGTTTTGTAGTAAATAATATTTTTCTTGTTTCCTGGCAGCACTGTTTTTTATTTGTTTTCAAAAGATTTCAGTAGAAATCTGAATTCAGTAGAATTTCAGTAGAAACTGAATATTCAGAATGTTTATATATATATACATCCATATCAATTTGTTAATAAAATATCCTATGTCTTTTTTCAGATACATCAGCATTATTTGTCAGTTAGGTCTGTTAAACTTTTTGACTCTCACAAGTTTATACTGAAAGTTAAAGACAAATCCACACTACATAAGACAGACAAATATCAAACTTTTTCTATTTGTAAAACAGTATTGTCTGTTGTCAGCAGAACTATAGCTAGCAGCTTTGAGTAGCTACATGATGGGAGCATGAAGGTTAAATGGAACTTTTTGTGTTCCGATCTCTTTCCATTACCCCTTGTGCTGTCACCGGATACAACAGAAAAAAGTAATGCCCTAACATCCTGACATCCACCCTTCAGATATCTGTAAATATTAATGAGATCTCCCCTCAGTCACCTCTCCTCCAGACTGAGCAGCCCCAGTTCCCACAGCCTTTCCTCATAAGGAAGATGTTCCAGTCCCCTAATCATCCTATTGCCGTGGACTGGACTCTCCTGCAGTTCTCTGTCCCTCTTGAGCTGAGGAGCCCAGAACTGGACACAACACTTCAGATGAGGCCTCATCAGGGCAGAGCAGAGGGGGAGCAGAACCTCCCTCGACCTGCTGGCCACACTCTTCTTGATGCATCCCAGGATGCCATTGGTCTTCTTGGCCATGAGGGCATATTGCTGGCTCATAGTTCAGTTTATTGTCAACTAGGACTCCCAGGTCTCTCTCTGCAGAGCTGCTCTCCAGCAGGTCAAAAGTATTACAGTTGTGTTAGATAGAATTCTCTTGCAGCATCACAGAAGTGGGAGCCAGGACTTTCACATCAACAAGGGGAGGAAAGTGCTGGAATATAAAATAATTCAAGTTACAAAGGAAAAGCATATAGTTGATGGTTTAAGAAAAAATACTGGCCAACACTGTTCATTGAATCCAAAATTAGTCATGGAAGTAACAGGAGTACAGCAAATAATAGATTCATTTTTAAGATTCTAACATTTTTCTGGCAGTAAAACTAAATACTCCTACCTGGAAAAATCTCCTACTCCTGCTGCAACAGCAAGCAATGAGTAGCTGCCAAAAAATAAAAGTTCTGGGATTTTGGGGCATTGTAGATTTTCATGAGCAGCCCACCAAACTTGTCAGTCATAAAAAATACACTTAATTTAAGAGGTCTTGCTGTGATTTTTTTGCATGGATCTTAAAGAATTCACATCTAAAGTTAAGATCACATCTAGATCCAAGCATTCAAATGTAACCCAAGGACTGGCTCTGCTGCACACCTTGCTCTGCCAGAACTGTGGAAGGGAAGGACTACACAAAAAACTCCCAATCTGCCTCTCACATATACTCAGGACCAACTTGTTCAGCTGTGTAGCTCAGTATAGAACTGACAGATACTCTGATCCAAACTGGACAGAGTTCACTGAGCACGATTCTGCCTGGCAATGTTTGTTGTCAGGCTTCATTCTGCTTTCTTCTCTTTCTGGGACATTTAAGAGTCTGAGGGAATTCCCCTCAGCAATAGTTGGGGAGAAGCTCATCCTCCCAACACCCTGAGGAACAGGGACCAAATTGGCTGAATTTCATAGCTGAAAGAAGAAATAGCCCTTAGAGCAGATGGCACGAAGCACAGAGTGGTGTTGGAAATAATCTTTCAAGGCAATTCAATTTAAAAAAAAAAAAAAAAAAAAAAAAAATCACAATTCCACAGAGCTTCCAAGTGAGCTACCTGAAAAATCCTTCACCTCCTGGAAAAGATATTTCTGATCCTTTAAAAAAAAACAGTAATGGTACAAGTATAACACTCATTAAAAACAAAGGTACATCCTGCATATTAGTGGTTTGGTACCACCAGCAGAGATGGAATAGAAGGAGGCAACTACAACACCAACGCAGTTGTCCCCAACTATATGGATTTCAGAAGCAGCAATCAGCCCCATCTTCAGCAACAAAATGAAACTTGTAGCAAAAAAAGAGTTCATTTAGATCACAAGGAGGGAACACATTTTGCCACAGGACTGGAAGTGTCACATCCTCCTTGCCGGCTGTAGCTCACTCTAGACTACCACAGTGTCAAACAGTGTATATAGTAGTATAGCTATAATAATAGATACTAAATTGGTTAGTTTCACACCTTGCTAAATTGGCTTATTCTGAGATTTAAATTCCGAGTAGAAACTAATGGTATTCAAAGTATTTATTGTCCAATTTTACTCAATGTAGCTCAGACTGATGATGATGATGATATTTAGCAGATAACAGGAATGTGTCTCCTTGCCCATGCTGCTGATTAAAATCACCCCAAAAGTACAACATCAAAAAGATTATGTTTTCTTTAACCTGACCTTTAAAACTGAAGTTTACAATGCCCTGGTAAGAAGTTAACATCTTAATTTACATAATTTTCTTCTAAATTACCAGTCATGTTTTATCAGAACAGAGTAAGCCAGAGGACATGAGGAAGCTATGAGCCAGGAGCAAAACATTCAAACCCCAATGGGCTAAAGAGTTCTCATGGACAGTTTATACAATGCAAGGAACCAAGAAAAAAAATCACCTTAAAAAAAATCATCTATTGTTGAATTACGCATGTCCTCTTTCCCCTGGGGGTTGTCAATCATCTTCTGCTCCTCAACATTTTAAACAAATATACAAACAAGATGGTAAATAAAAGCTAACAAGTGTTGAATTGCCATCAGGAATGATGTGGCAGCACAACTGCTGAAAACAAGGAAGGTTGCTTCCTTCACTTGCTGCATGGAAGAACATATGAGCTGAAAGTTGAGTCCACTTCTAGCCCCAGCAGCATCACAGAAAATTAACATCAATCCAGAAGCAATAGAGTGATGACCACTGGATTCAAAGTGCTCTAGCTAGAGGAAAGTTTCCCTCAATATGTGTTAACGCTCACCATCCATCAAATATATTATTGTTCCCTGACAAATGTGTGAAAATACAGAGCAAGGCCCCAGAATAGTCCAAATTTGGAAAGTATTTCATGCATTGAAACAAGTTTGCAGACATTTCTTGGGTGAAATAGTAGTAGTTAAAGACCTATATGCAAGCATCAGGACACATTTTCAATGTTAAACACTAGACTTCCAGTAACTTAAAAGTATACTAGTGATGGGAACCACTTTTACATTTCTTAGGCAGAATATACTTTCACTTTGATTACTCTCATTTAGAAGAGATGTGCAATGAAAATGTGCTTGGCATCCCTCCCAAAACACATTACATAGTGTGCTAGGAAAAAAGGTGGGTTTTTTTTGCCTCCGTATTAACTAACTAATGATTAAAATAATAGACACAGCTATTACCATTTTTACATAATTGATTTCTGAAGAAGAAAAAATCCTGCTAGGATATCATGTATGCTTAACATAGATATGTATAGCTTTGTAGCAAGGACATACACTAGAAAGAGTCAGGTTTGCCTGAGCAAAATTGTCATCTGCTTTAGAGCAAGCTCTGCAAATCAAGTTTCTACATTATGTCTTGGCTAAATCTGCATGCAATACTTCAACTTCTCATTGGACTGCTGTTTTATTGAATTAGGCACAAAGACTTAAAGAAGGAGGGAAAAATATTAAAATAATAAAATGTTAATACTCCATTTCCCTTTAAATGCAATGGGTCAAGATAAGAAATTACTAGAGTGCTTGTCAGGTTGTTAAACTAATTTTTTTATTTCCATAAAACACCTAACCCCTTGACTAAGTGTTAGGTTCTCACACCTTCACTAACTGCAGACAGGAAACAACAGGTAACAACTCATGTCCATGGTGAGCCATGTTGACCTCTGCCAGCCAAAAGCACTTGTGCAGCCACTCATCTCTCCATGCACATACAGATGTTCCAGCCACAGCTGTCTTTCATTGTGGGAAAAACCAGTGAAGGCACAGTTAGGCAGCCAGTGAGCCTTTCAAGTATTATTTAGGTCCCGTCTCCAAAATCCTCAAGCTCTTCTGGCAAACAACTATCAGTGGCAATCAGACTCGTTTACATTACAAATCTGCTCTCAAGAGATTACCAAAATCCCCCTGATTTCACTTAATTTGGAAGCAGACTGTGTTGTTGCAAAGTAGATTTCCCATCTGGATAAACTCTTGTTGTATACAAAACATGATGCTGAGTACAGGCTTGCAGAACAAGTTTACTTTTGCAACTGGGCTGGTGCCATCAAAGACATGTACAATGGAGAGAAAAAAATGCTGCAAATTTTTGACCACATGGCTAGGTTATGGTCAGCAGAGCTGCAGAACGCCAACTCCTTGAGTGCATACACTAAGTACCTGTGTAGCATCATCTGTGGCAGTGCCGAAGTCCTGACTTCAAGTAGCATTGTAGTAAGAGGAGAAAAAGAAAAACAGAAATAACATTTTACATTCATATTTACCCCTACTTTTTGGGTACCTGCATCACTTGCACAGCTACATTGTTGGATAAAATCCCCACCGTAGATACAATCATGTTAATAAAAACACTTTGTAGGCCCACTATGTTAGGTCTTTGCTGCATAGTCAGTCTAACCTCATCCAGAACTGTAAAGCACGTTTATCAGCTCTCTGAGCACTGCTGTGAAAGTTTACCATGTAAGAATGTCACTTGCCTTTTGAGGTGACAGCTGTAAATGTGAACTATGAGTTTCAACAGGAGGTAGTATTCCATAGCACAGCTAGACCTCCTCCTTCCCTGTCACCAGCCAACATAAATGTTAGCTGCACTTACTGTAGAGGACTGCTCTATAAAAGTATACAGAAGGCAAGAAGTCACCTCTCAGCTTTGAGTGTGGACGATGCAGTTGCAATAGCCCTGCCTCTGGTTCATCTGCCCAGCAGTAGATTCAGTAGACCTGGTTTGCACAGATGGGAAAACATGAAATACATTTTAAAACCACTAGGAAACTGTTTACTGCAGAAAGTTAGAAATATGTTGCGACAGAGACAGTACTTGTCAGCTGTGGCCTCACAAAGGCAGGATTTGACATTCTTTCAGAAACAGTGCTCTCCACAGTTCTGCACAGAAAAGGATAGAATTAAGGAAAATACCTGTTTAACCTGTAGCTCATAAAAAGAGCAACCTGCTCCGCTGGTCTTGTACAATTATATACATGCAATCCACTCTAGATTAGGGAATTTCATTCACATACACTCAAAAGCACAGAAGGTACTACATTAACTCTGTTTTGGAAAGGTAAACAGAAGAATGTGAGAATCCTCTGCTCAGATTGAGAAATTAATTTGAATTATTATAAAGGCATATTATGGGATTTCATGCCTATTTTTAACAGTCATAAAATATAGATATAAATGAGTTCTTATGCAGTCAAGATATATCTTGAAAGAAAGCATTATACTTGACCTTCAAAAGTAACAAGGTCCTCCCCATTCAGGGCAATCTTTATTTTATGATGCTATACTACTTTGGGAATTTAATCTGATTTTTTTTCAAGCCTCTCTCCATTGGTCCTCTATGTTCATATAGTATTTCTAATTTCCAAAGAATGCAGAAACATTTTTTAAGGTAAGGAGACAATCATTCTTAGCCTTTATGGGGTCATAAGGGGTGACATCTGACCAGCCTCCCTATAACAGTTTGGGGTAGTTTGGGCAATGCATAATTCTGTGTTGTTTCAATACACAGCACTAACCATTAAACCAGTCACAGAGGGGGTTTACAGCATGCGCTTTAGCAAAGTCTAAAACACAAGACCTCAGCAGGAAGGGCTGAATGGCCTCTCCTCACCCTGATCTGAAAGGGGAATGCAGTACCTCTGCATCACACAGCAGCTGGTCACTTGCACTTCCAGTGCTGACTTGCCACACATGTAGCCCCCCCAATACAGCTGCTCAGGGCTTCAGCCACCACAGGCACAACCAAATAAAGTCTTCCCAAATTCCAGCACCAAAAACACAGATTATTCATGAAAAGCATAGTACAAAGGCTTGTCCGAGGTTGTTAAGTGTCTGCAACTACAACTTCAGTTACAACCCACATACTCCCACCTCTAAACTCTTACATGAAGCCTTGGGGATGTTTACTGGGGGTCTGGGGTTTGGGATGTTCTTTTAGTTTGTTTATTTTTAAGGAGAAAGTATAGGTCTACTTATCAGCAAGCATCCAACTGCTAATTAAATCTGCCAAAGGCACTCTGGAGTGTTATTTTCCTTGTTTTCTGAGTAAATAGGATCAATGTTCACTGTACTGGCCTTGCCAGGGCAAACGTAGCCCGCACTTTCAAAGGCAAAGTAAACTGCTTAAGGAAAAAGAAAGAGCTTTGAGGATTGTGTCATACAAGCATTAATATAATGCTCACATCAGCAACACTGTGGCTTTCTAATTTAAAGCATGTGTTCCTTTAGGAATTACCATTATCTCATTTTTTTGCACTCTACCTATTATACATTTCTTTTCAAAGATCTTAACGTGACTGTCATGGCTTCAGAAAAGCAGCAATCGCTACCCTCAGCCACCTCCAGCCCTTTAAAAGGGGCCCAGAGGGGAAAGTCAGCACATCAGTTGTTACAGCTTTCAATGCATCTTTTTAAAAGGAAGAGTTAAGTGTTATTTTATATTTTTCATGCATAATTTCAGTTATTTCCCGGTAAACATATATTCCAGGGCTCTGACACTTCGTCACAGAAGTTTAATTTTAAAGGGGGGGGGGGTGTGAATGCAAAGAAGGGGTGGGGAGGGGGGCGTGGGAAGGTGGGGGGCTGCTCGGCTCCGGGAGAGAGTGGGCGGGGGAGAGTCCCATCTCCCTCCCCCAACCCCGGGCACGTCCCGCGGGGCCGCGGCGAGCGCAGCGTCACGGCGCCCCCTGGCGGCGCGGAGGAGGGGCGCGGACGGGTCTCGCGGAGGAGGGGGCGCGGGTGCGCGCCGGGAGGAGCGAGGAGGGGCAACTCCAGGCTCGCTTGATGACTACACAATGAGGAGTGATATATTTTAATTTAAACACCATAAACCTATTGAGTGCTTAATTAACTTTAACTGTCTTTAGGGGAATGAAGTCAATTTGAGGGGGTCAAAAGGAGTTGTTTCAATATCAAACAGTTTTACATAGTCAATCCATTCATTCGGCCTACAGCTACTGACTAACACACAAAATTAACATGTTAGTAAAAATTCATATTCAGGCCTCTGGGGAAATTAAGATGCACATGCACAGAGCATGATTAGCACAACTATTGTTTTCCACCAACAATATAATTTAATGGGTTTTCAGAATTACAGAAAGAGAGACTCGGTGCTGGTTTGAATTGATTATTTACCACAAAGCTTTGAAATAGGGAGAAGATGGAAAACATCCTGAGCCAAAGGCCAGCGACAGAGTAAAACAGGAGCAGAGCAAGTCCCCACTGCAGAAGTGTATGGCTGGAGCAAGGGAGCAGGTGGGCATCAGGCTTCCCCGTGTCTCTCACTATGGCCTCCCCTGTGGCCCAATCAGCTTCCTCAAGAGCTCTTCCCTTCACCCTTGCCTACTGACGCCTTCCTCTCCTCCTTCCCTTTCATCTCTCTTATTTTTCCATCGTGTTGTTTGTTTTAGTAAGAGAACAAACAGCTCAAAGCTTCTTCCTATGGCTGAAAATGTTGCACATGCCAATTACTTTTCAAAAATAAGAGGATTAGGAAAGGTGCCAAACAGACAAAGGAAAGGTGAATAAAAGAGGCAATGTTTTAAAAATATACAACTGGCAAACAAAACAAAAAACTCAGCCTGAAGGGTCTGGGTTAAGTAATACTGAAAGAACATGAGAAATCCTCAGTGACTTCAGTAGTTTTTGGATCAGTCTCTTGCATGTGGGCATTCCCCCCTTCCATGGTGTCCCACACATTCTACCCGGAAAATCATCATTCCCTATACAGAGAGGCACTGGGAGAGTTACCATTCATGCCATTACACACAGAGGTGGATCATGTAAGGCCATTGAGGCCTGAAAGTCAACAGCAGAACAGGAAGGCAGAGTAGCAGTAGATGTCTGATTTCTTGCATCACTAAACTATCAGTGAACCTCAAAGCAGCTCAAAAACAAAAAAAACCCAAACCAAATAACAAAACATAAACCAGTTATCTGGGGTTCAGATTAACCATTGTTGTGAAAAGACAATCCCCTTCTCCCCTTATCTGAACAACATATCCAAGGTCTAACCAAAGTTAGATAAACTGTAAAATTAATAAAGGTCTTGTTATTGACAAATAGTCCCATGGCTTTCTAGGTTTAACATATTGAATGTTATACAACAGTGAGGTCAGAGAGACAGGGAAATCTCTCATCAAAAATACAGGTGATGGTACATGCAAATGGTTTGAAATCTAGTTACTACGCTCATTGACTAGAATATCTGAGCTAACAGACCTCAAGTTCCACAGAGCTTCAGTTTGTAGTGTGAAAGTAGCTCACAGTGCCTGGGGATACCAACAACGACAGTCATGGGGAGAGTATGAAGCCGAAACTGATGATCTTTCCTGAGAAAATCAAGATCAAACAAGTGCCCAGAAAGCCTATGTAATCTTAATCTTTATTTTTTTCCACATCCAGATGCACAAAGCCTTGTGCAACCTGACAGAGCTTTTGAGCTAGCTCAGCTTTCAGCAAAAAGTTGTATTAGATGAGTTCCAGAGATCCCTTCTCATCTACATTGTTCTAGTATTTAAGTCCAGCATTCCAGTAGAATGTCTGCTGATGTTCAGAAGTCAGGATCCATGCCTCACACAGCACCAGGATGTTATGGAACAATGGTACCTAACCATGGCATACACAGCAGCACTTGCACCTGAGCTTACAGTGAGCTTGGAGTTTAGGAAAAGCCAAAAGCACCGTTCTCTACCAACTGAGAACATGCCATTACACATAACGTAATAAAATGCTGTTCTCTTCCATAATCTACAAATGTAACTTAAATTTGGGACTATGATGATCTAGGAATCCTGATGCAAAGTCTGTTAGAATTAGAATCCCAAGTGCCAGAACAAAAACACAGATGTTTACTAACTTGTTATTACAGAAATGTTTGGCAACGAAGAGTTAAGCACAGGCTCATAAAAATCAGCATGCCATTAATCAGGCCAGAATTTTCAACTTACTTTAACAAGACTTAACAGTTCTGTTTCCACAGTTTAGCATCTGGGCATGCAATTCCAAGTGTCTAGGTATCTTTGACAGGCCTAAAACTAAACACCTAAAGGTATTATGAGGATGGCAGGATGATTTATCTATCAATGACAGGTGGTAGCACATAGGCCAGTGGAAAATTCACTTGCTGTATTTCTCAGAATCCAAGAGTCAAAACATCCAAGGAGAAGTCAGAGTGCAACAGCACTACACACAGGAGCCTGAACACCCAAGATGTAACAGAAGGGCTTGTGCATAGTATTTCTGAATCAAAACTTACATTAAAAAAAAAAGAAAAAACTTTTTCAAAAGATCTGACCAGAAAGCAGATAGATTTATAGCAAATAAACAAAAGCTACTTTCTATCACATATTGAAGTAAAAAAAAAAAAAAGACATTTTCATCATGGTAGAACACGTACATACTGAGAAGCATCTTTTATGAAGTCCCCAAGCCTTGTAGGAGTGTATGAACCACTCTTTCTTACTGAAGAATTTCAGAACATTTTAAAAATCCATCTATTTACCACACACATTTTGGCCTTTGCATGGATTTATCTGCAAATCACCTAGTTATGATTTATTGTGTTGTGATAAAATCTTGTGTATCCAAGTGAGCAAGTATACCAATAGCCTAAATGATTGAGACTCACACAGAAGTAGCACAACTAGTAGGTAAAGTTTGTAAACTCTGTGTGTAGATCCTAAAGTTTATATAACATTCTTAATAGGATATGTGTCAGTACATGGAATTTGTTAACTCACGTAATATAACCTTCTGTAAGCACACAAAAAGTTCCAAAGCATTATCTCCTATCTGGTAAAAAAAAATGCACATTTAGAAAATACATTGAATTTATTTCATATTACATGCTGCCTGGCAATTGTCTAAACAACAATAAATAGATGAAGAGGGGTTAAAAAACCCTACAGAAACTAAGTACATTCACAACTTGCACGAGTAATTCAGCTTGAAGTACACAACTACCCTTGCCAGCTGCAAGCTCTGCATGTTTTCCACTGAAAACCACAGAGGCACTTACCCATGGTTCATGACAGGACATGGGCATATATACATTTTAGAGGTTTATAGCAGTATATTCTAGGAGGTTGTGTGACTTTGGAGTTGCAAAAAGAGCACTCCTTTAATTTTTTGGGTATGATGAAAATAGTACTTGATGCAATGACATTTTTCTATGAACTTTTTGTATTGCATAAGCGATAGTCTGTACTCCACTTAAAAACAGAAGAGCAAAAGCTTTTCCTATTATGATCTTTTCAAGTAGAATAAGTGAAGAGTTATGGCAAGTTCATGCTACTTCTAAGATGTTTAACACAAGTATCATAATTGTCACTTAATGGGTCAGGAAACAAAGACAGACTTGTCTCAGTGGTATTATCTGTTCTCTATAGATCACACTTATTTTCCTTTCATATTTAGGAAATGTAATTATGTCTAATTCAAAATTACAAGAGAGAATAATTACACAAAGCCATTTTTTTCTTTAAAGTTAATCCTCTGTATTTTATTTGCCAAGGCATACAATTTTCCAAAAAGAAAACATTAACTTATGTGGCCCATATGGAATTTATTTAATTATATGCTATTCCAATATGGTTTTCTGCAATTTATTATGTTAATTAGTTAGATTATGTGTGAAACATTTTATAATGAGCCCACTCCTTTACTTTATGTATTTTTTTAAATCCTTCTAATGAAGCATTTTTCTGCAGTTGTAAAAGATAACTGGGCTTTGCAATTTAAACAAGACAGATTAAAATTTATATCAGCCCTGATTTACCAAAGATTTTGAGAACCTTAAACTGCATATTTTGTGAGACTGCAACATCCTTCCTATAATGAAACACAATAATTGGATAATATTCTGTATTTGATTTCAGAACTGAATCCTTTACTATTTTGGGAGTAAATGCTCTAATATTGATTACATTTGGGGAAGAGGAAAAAAAGAAAAATATCTCAATTCTCCAACTAGAAAGGCAGAAGAGGATTAAAAGAAAGTCTCTAACAACCAGCATATGCAAATCTCTTTTGCAAATGCACCAACAAGATAGATTTTTTTACAAGAAAGAAAGTTGGGGTTTTTTTTGTTTCCTACAGGTTAACTACAAGTTACTACTACCATACAATCAGAGAAACAGATAATTCAATGTAAAAATCTCTTCTGTGATGACAGTCCTGGGGTAATGTCTCACTCACAACTTTATTTTACACAAGTAGTTTTTCTTTTCTTCCTATAATGAGGGATACACTCTAGTTCCATGCCTGAATTTTCAATAGCAAAATGATGAGCACCCTTATTAGGTAGCAAGGGTTCTGTGCCAACACAGCTTTACGTTTCAGGCTTGGAAACTGACTTCCAGACCATTCTGGGACTCCTACTACATTCTGCATTTAGCTGGGAATTCATGTCTGGAATCTTCAGATACATCCTCTATATTTGTAGGTGGATGAAGTGTTGACAGAATATAATTTTCAGCTGTAGGTGCTAAACCTGCAGATGTACCCACCACTGCTACACTCCTGAATTCAGTCAAAGAAGTCTACTTCATAAACATGGGGTTTGTTTGGTTGTATTTCTTCTTCTATTCAGGCACAAGAGGCAAGGATGGGGTGTCACCCTCTATGTCAAAGGTCAGCTGGAATGCATGGAGCTCTGCCTGAGGATGAATGAGCTGACCAAGAACTTATGTGTCAGGATTAAAGGGAGGGCAGAGACAGGTGACATTACTGTGAGGATCTGCCACAGACCATCCAACCAGAAAGACCAAGTGAATGAGGCCCTCTATAGACAGATGCAGCCTCATGCGCACAAGCCCTGATCCTCATGGAGGACTTCAGCCAGTCTGCTATCCATTAAAAGGGACAACATAGGAAGGGCACAAGCAATCCAGGAGGTTACTGGAGTGCATTGATAATAATTTCCTTCTCCAAGTGGTAGAGAAGCCAAACAGAAGAGGTGATATGCTGGATCTTGCTCTTACCAAGAATGTTGGGGGCCTCCTCTGGAAGGAAACAGTAGACCTGATTACCTGGGATGTGGAGAACGCTGAGGTACTGAATGACTTTTTTGCCTCAGTCTTCATTGATAAATGATGCAGCCACACAGGTCAAGTTACAGAAGGCAAAGGCAGTGACTGGGAGAATGAAGAACTACCACAGTAAGAGAAGATCTATTTGATACTAAGGAACATAAAGGTGCACAAGTCCATGGGATCTGATCAGATGCATCCTGAGAGAACGGGCAGATGAAGTTGCTAAGCCACTGTCCATCATATTTGAGAAGCCACAACAGTCCAATGAAGTTCACACTGACTGAAATAGAGGGAACACAACCCCCATTTTTAAAAAGGGAACAAAGCAAGACTCTGAGAACAACAGGCCAGTCAGTCTCACCTCTATATCTAGCAAGATCATGAAGCAGATCCTCCTGGAAACTATGCTAAAGCACATGGAAAAGAAAGAGGTGATTAGTGACAGCCAAAATGGTTTCACTGAGGGCAAATAGTGCCTGACAAATTTGCCAGCCTTCAACAACAGGGTTACAGCATTGGTTGATAAGGGAAGAGTGATTGACGTCATCTACAACACTGTCCCACACAAAATCCTGGTCTCTGAATTGGAGATACATGGATTTGACAAATAGACCACTCAGTGAATAAGGAATTAGCTGGATGGTCTCACTCAGAGTTGCAGGCAATGGCTCGATGTCCCAGTGGACAGTAGTGATAACTGGAGTTCTTCAGGGGTCAGTATTGGGGCCAACACTGTTTGACATTTAGGTCAGCGATGTGGACAGCGAGATTGAGTGCATCCTCAGCAACCTTGATGACAATACCAAGATGTGTGGTGTGGTTGACATGCTGTAGAGAAAGAACATACCATCCAAGAGAGACCTTGGGACGTTTGAGAGGCGGGCTCATGTAAACATCATGAAAATCAACAAGGCCAAGTGCAAAGTCCTGCACATGGGTCAAGGCAATCCTAAGCACAAACACAGAGTGGGTGATGAGTGGATTGAAAATAGCTCTGTGGAGGACTTGGGGGTATTGGTGGATGAAAAGCTGAATATGAGACAGCAGTGTGCCTGTGTGGCCCAGAAAACCAACAGTATCCTGGCCTGCATCAAAAGCAGGATGATCAGCAGGACAAAGGAGGTGATTCCACTCCTCTAATCTGCTCTTGTAAAATCCCACACAGAGTACTGTGTTCAGCTCCTGACACAAGGAGGACATGAAGATGTTGAAGTGAGTCCAGAGGGTTGCTGCAAAGATGATCAGAGGGCTGGAGCACCTCTCCTATGAAGACAGGCTGAAAGAGTTGAGATAGTTTAGTCTGGAGAAGAGGAGGCTCTGGAGAGACCTTAAAGCAACCTTTTAATACCTAAAGAGGACTACAAGAAAGTTGGAGAAGGACTTTGTAGAAGGGCATGTAGTGATAGTACAAGGGGTAATGCCTCCAAGATGAAAGAGTGTAGATTTAGATGAAATAGTAGGAAAACACTCTTTACTGTGAGAGTGGTGAGGCATTGGAACACATTACCCAGAGAGGCTGTGGATGCCTCATCCCTGTAAATCTTCAAGGCCAGGTTAGATGGGACCTGGTCTAGTGGAAGGTATCCTTACCCACAGCAGGGGGTATCAATCCTTTATTTTTTTTGGTCCTTTCTAGCCCAAATAATTTCATGATTCCATGATTCATTCTGTAAAATGACAACAAAATCTCACTTTCTTCACCACCATTTTCAGCCCAGCACTGTATCATGTAACACAGAACACCATTGCACTACAAAAACATGCCAGCTTACAAGGAAAGGTACTGGTGAATTGGGAAGTACACCCAAGTATGTCCTAACAGCAAAAGACTTAAATGACACTTATCCACCACAAACTCGCTTTAACAAAAACTCCTCTATGCAAGAGAAACAGTCTCTCAGAGTATAAAGAAAAATCCAGCATGATAGGATCCATCTTTTGCAAATAGTACAGATGTCATTTGTTTGTAGGTGGTAGAGGACAGAAACAGGGTTACAAAAAGCCCGGCTGCTCAACGTTGAGAGCAATGAATGCTTAACACAAAAAACCCCACAAAGAAATTCAAGTTGAATCAGCCTGTCTCCTTAGATCCTGAAGTGTTTTGCCCGTGTGTCAACTGAAAACATATTAACACTACAGAATCAATGATGTTGGTCCAAATGTCACATTTAAGTCAGTTTCCAATTATTATCTTACCATTTATATTCATTTTCCCTTAATGAGAGCACTGTTAAAGCACTATAAAAAATTCTTCTGTGGTCATATATATTTCAAAGACTCGCCAGGCCAGACAGCTGCAGAAGCCCTATAAATATTTCAGATTACTTAAATGTTTTTGATCAATAACTACTGATGTAATAATAAAAATAACAGAGGCAGAGAAGAAGGGGTAAGGGTACATTCCAAGCAAACTGAGCTTGATCTCCCCCAACTTATCATATTCAAGTCACATTTCCTTCCACCTACAGTCCATATTCTTAAAATTATTATATATTTCATGTCACATCTTTTGGCTTGGCTGTTATTAACAAACCAAGAAAGTTCAGGACTACATGATTGTTTATCTCTGGAAGAACAACGGAAATATTGCTACATGTCAAAGTGAAAACAGGCAGCTGGTAACTGACGTCGACACCTCATGCAACTATTGTGAATTTTGGCTGCACTGGAGATTTTGCTGCCACTAGGTCTATCAAACCCAATCCCAATTAAAATTACAAACAAAATCCTCACAACAAAAAAATATCCATGGCAAATTGCAGCTGTATTTCATAACATATAAGCAAAATGCAAACATGATTTGTATCTGGGTCTGCAAGCAGCTGATTCCTTAATGTTACGTTTTGTATGTCTCCATCCAAAGCTACTACAAAGTCAAAAAAGACAATCTTACCAGTGCTATCTTCCTGTGTTACAAAAGGCAGGAAACATCGACTGTGAAATAGCTAACACAGGTAATTTAACGTATTTACTTGCTTTCATTTTAATAGAATTACATTCTCCTGAAAGACTGATCAAGGAAGGAACTCTTCAGTGTACATTCCTTGAGCAGATATGCCTCAAGAAAAATGTCACAATGAATTTACTAGCCTAAAAAGGTATGTATTAGTCCAAACATGGGTTTTTTTCAAACTGCAATTTTGCAGAATAAACATCCTAGCTGTTACTCTAGAGCAAGAAAGAGCTTATATCTCACTGTCCCTTGGATCACACTGAGGCACTAAACAACAAGAGGAAAGACAACTATGTTGTCACCACACCACAGATTAACAGTTTAGTTCTCAGCTAAGTTTTTAGAACATGGAATTTTCTCCGACAGTGAGCCTTTAAAGTGCCTTATCTTGCTTTAATGCTCTTTAGAGAAAAATTAAGTAGGGCTAATGCATTTGCTCTGAAGTTTATATAAATAGTTTAAGGATGCCTGCATTATGCTATTTTCTTTTTGTAGCAAGCAAAGTAGTGACCAGTTATAGATCACATAAAACATATTAATTTCCCACCACTAAATATTTCTGTACATCACAACTTGTCCCAGCAGTTCCCCATGACCTAACAACCAAACAGTCTCTGTGGCCTATACCTCCTTTCCCCATCAAAACAGCATGCATCATCAGAGCAGTGATTACAGTCTGTGTCATGCTATGACTGGCAGGAGATGAAACACTCAGCTCTTTAATCTTTTTGTGGTAGTTACCAGATGCAACTCTAACAACTACAGTGTTAAGCTGCAGCAGTGCATAATCTTTGGCAAGCCTTTCCTGAAAAAAAATCTGTGCATCAAGTCACCACATTTCTCAGTTCTCTTAGCTCTAAGTCTTTCAGTATTGCAATAGTTCTAAATTAAATGATTGGTGATGAACAAATACTCTTTCCACGTGTCTTGTACACTTCAACACACCACTTACAGTTTTAAAACTCATGCATTAAAATCATTGTCTAGCTGTGTATTTAAAACAATTAAGTCATCATTAATTCAGTAAATGCCATAATAGGCTTTTAGAAATTACAAAAGAATCCTTTCCCATGACATACATTGATATGATATTTGTCTAACTAGGTGATCTGCTTATTATGCACTAATTTAATCCTTTCTTAAAATACATAACAACAAAATGCACAAAGGAAGAAAGGTTACAGTGCCAAATAATTATGTAGGGTAAGTTTCAAAATCTTGACATGCCAGGCTAACTAACAACAATTTAATGCCACCACAGGACCTCCCAATTCACTTGGCAGCAAAGGGTTAATCTCATGTATTTAATATCCTACCTCAAACAAGAATAATTGTAACAAGAAGCAAGCTCTTATGGAAGCCTTAGTAAGACCATGCTACTTCTTCAGAACACAACAGTAAAAAAAAGCCATTCAAATGGAGATGAATGCAGCACAAGCCACCGAGGTAATTAAAAATGTATTTTCCATCTCCTAGTAATTGAATTGTGTACAAGCTGCAAGTTAATGAGGTCATCTACCCTCGAGCACTGACAGGAAAGCAGGAATAATTATCTTTCAATTTTTTCTTATGTAGCAATTAATTTTAACCATTCGCCTACACCCCACTCCCACTTCCCTCGTTCCAGTCAGTCAAAGTCACAGCTAAGCCGAATTGACAAGCAATTGATACAGTGGCGGCACTGAGCCGCCGAGGCGGGCGAGGTAATCAAGGGGCTGCAGCTGTTGAGGGCTAAGCGCTTCCAGGTGAATGTCACCTGAGATTTTGCATTCTGCCACTCGGAGGACTTGGGACACACAGTAGTGCCTGACAGCACATCTGGTGCCAGGTGGGCAGGGAGGGGACGTTGCTGATTCAGGAAGGGAACAGAAGGATGGACAAGGATTGATGAATGGACAAGGCTTGAAACAAAAATGCCTTTTTTTTAGGGCTCATCTCCTATCATTGAGTATTGCATACCACATTTGGTAGCTGTATGAAAAGTGTCACACATTGGCTTCTAATTCAAAAATACAAAAACTAATTAGACTTAAACCCTTATGATGCCTTCTACAGCTATCTTACATGGACTTACAGTGACTTTATACTTGAAAGGAACTAAACCAAATCTGTGACACAAAGAGCAGGTTGGCACTTTGACCTGTGCACTGAGGCCTTGCAAGCTTTGTGCAGATGCCCACATTTATAATTGGACTGGCAATCTCTGTGCTTCCTCCTTTGACCTGCACCGTCTTTCAACAGCTAAAATAAGCAGTTCTATTCACATAAAAGCAGGTGGCTAGGGGTCTTGAACAGTAACACCAGCAATGTAAAAAAATGTACATATACATTTCACCAACATTCTTAAGATCAAAGGGTGGAGGCTTAAGTGTTTGTTTATAAGTACTACTCCTACATTTCCCCTGCCCAAGACTACAAATATTATCAGCACATTGCACGCTAGATGGAGCACACAAAGATGGCCATCTGAGCCCAATACCACAAGGACAACTTGCCCCTGTATGTGAGTGTATGAGAACTTATCTCTCTTGAGGATGTGGGACATCATCTACAATTTTTAATTATTATTTTCTATCATTTTTAAGATTCAGCCCTTTCCCAACAACAGAAATTCCACTTCAGTGCTCTTATATTCATGAATTATGACAATGATTGTGTCTTACCTGTCTGAGCAGAGCTGCAAGCCTGCTTACCAGATAAAAACTCTTTCACATTTGCAAGATCTATTAAACAGTCTTTTACATGCACTACTATAACTGCAGAGTAACACCAGAAAAATATAGATATTATTCTGTGTCAGCAATAGTGTAAACAGAGACAAAGTCTCAGACTGTTGCCTTGGACTCCACGATTCAGCTGCCTCCTCGTGTTACTTTCATAAGCCAATTCAAGGTTTGGGGTTTTTTTAAAGTCGATTATATATGTTTTAGAAGCTTCCAGCAAATATATTTCCATAATTTTCAAAGCAAGACTGATAGAAAAGCTAACAAAAGTTAGTCCTCATTGCTTTACTTCATCAGAACCACAAATAATAGTTATTTTGTGGGTCAAAGCTAGTAGGTAACACCTGGACACGTGGTATGCATAAAGGTCACCTCAGCTTCAGCATAAAATTAGCATCAGGAATGAAATCAAAGACAAGCAAATGCCAACATATAGAGACTGGAGGGAAAAGGAGTCTTCACTTTCTCTTGAGCACATAAAGAGTATAACGACACACGACAGTGCAGTAATATTGTAATAGAAGTAATTTCTACACATTTATTTTATCATCTCACTTTCTACGTACTTTGCAACAGAATCTTCTACTTTTCTTCCCATTGATACTGCATTTCACAGTCTAAAACCTGCTGAGCTAAATATTTTCCACTTCATGGTCTATTTATAAGAACTTTGCTTCTCCTGCAATGAAGATGAACTTTTGCTTCTAGAAAGAGACCTCACAATCTTGATTTCTCAAGTCAGAGGAAGTTGACTGATGAATACCTGTAGCATATGCACCTTCACAAATATCAGTAAAGGGAGTTTTTCCCAGAAAAGAAAAAAAAGTTATGCCTGTGTGTTTTTTCTGCACTATTGACCCCAAGAGGCTAGAAATAGAATCAATATCTGCTCTAAGAAATCATAAATGGGTGGCACTGACTTCAATTTAGACAATCAGAAATGTATATTCTTGGCTAATCACAAAATAAAACCTGGAACTTTCATTAAATATGGAAATCAACAACAAAAAAAATCAAACTAAACAAAAAATTCACATTCCCTTACACCAAGCTCCAGTAGTTTAACTCATTGCAGCTAAGAGCAAACCTGGGACAGTTGCAAACACTGGTGACAAGTCCAGATGAAAAGCATTCAGTTACAGTATTACAGAGAAAAGCACAACCTTAAAGCTTGTATTCATCACTCATAATTAAATTCATTTGAAAACATTACACACACGGACATGATGGAAAGACATGGATTGTACTGCAAAGACAAAAGTCATTCTCTGTGGTTAGTTAAATGTTGTCAGTCAATCCTAACCATTTCACAGCCAACTCTCTCTCTGTAATGGCAGATTAAACTTGGCAGACTTGATGGGGCGTATTAAACTTCATGTAGCTACCACTCCTCCTCTTTTTGCAAAGCTGGGGCCTGTTCATCCCTCTAGGTTTTCTCCAGAAAGCCCAGCTGAAAGAAGATCAGTTTACATGTCCTCTGGAGGTTCTACTCTTATTAGAAGAGAAAGATCAAATACATGTGCATAAACTGAGGAAACTGCTTCATCCAGTCTCCCGTCTCTGAAGTGTAAAAGAACAGAGGAATAAAGTTTGTACTCAGTGCTGGTAATCAAAGAGCAAAGACATGGCTTAAACAAAGCGTTAACATCATCTGTGATACAGCTTCTTCTCTTCTGAACACATACAATGTTCTGCGGGGACAGATAAATGGTCCAATATGGGAAGCACCCCATCTCCTTCAGAGGAAAGGAGGAGATGCAATTTCATAAGAGCTGGCAACCTTGATAATTTTCTCTCGTTTGTTTTCTTTGCATCTCTCAGCAACTAAAACTATTGTCTTGGCATATTTCTAGGGCACATCCCTGCTTAATCCTTTCAGTATCTCTTAAGAGACATGTTGTTCCTCAACTTGTCTACTCCCTCCTTAAATTTGCAGATACTGTTTCTCTGCAACTTTTTGTTCCAATTGATTTTTACAGGTTTATTACTCACTGCATTAACATCTTTTCTTCATGTTTTTCTTCCGATTTTTTAAAGTTCTCATATAATGCCAACAATGTCCCTTTCCTTGATCTGCTCTGTCACAAATTCCAGCAGTAGAAAAAGACGATCACTCCTGAAGCTCAGAATAAATCACAGAAGCATTTAAGAAGGAGAAGAAGGAGGAAAAAAAAAAAAGAAAAAGAGTAATTCTTACTGTTAGAAGTTAATATCTTGCCCTAATTGTAGAAATGTTTTTACTGAAATCCAAGATGATACTATTTCCTTACTTACATGGATTTTGAATATCCCCCATTTGCCACAGTCTTGCCCACTAATGATAAACTAACTTGAATTATTTGACATGAAGTCACAGAAACTAACTTGAGTTAACATGAAAATTACATGACAAATTAAAAAACCAAAATATGCAGGTGTTCAGAATAGCTTCTAATGAATAGAAAGTAAATTGTGACGGCAAAAAACTAACAGATTTTTTAATACTTAGCATTGTCATATTTTCTTCTACATATCAGTGTCAGATATATTATTTGCATTTATTTATTATATTTCCACATTACAGTGGTTTGTGTATATTTCTCTTTTGTTATCATCTCTTGTATTTATACATCATAACATCTATGTGATTTTTTTGTGTTGACTTTCTGTAACTCCAAGTTTGTCAGATTTAGATTAATCTCCTTTTCCACCATTCCTGCAATGTAGACTTGGGGAAAATGAACATAGAAAGAACTCATCCCAGAACCATTACCCTTCAGCCTCAAATGCAAAATCCTTTCTTGAATCATAACAGCTCTGAATGCCATTTGAGTGAACCACAAAGAAGGGAATCACCTCTACCTCACCATGAATCAAACTCCATAGTATGATACCCAGCTACCAAAAAAGGTTCTATGATCAGGAGAGTTCATCCAGCAAACATGACTCAGAACAACAGGTTAAATACTTTCTCTCAAAAAATCAGAAAACTAAACGTTGGGCACAATTCTGAAGTAAACCGCAGCCAGAACACAAAGCAAGAAACTACATAAAATGCTTAAGTCTAGCAAAGCAGAAATGTAATTATTTTGCTTCACAATCAAAAGCCTTTAACATATATTGAAATCTCTGCTTGGATGCTGAATTATAAAGAAACTCATGTTCCCACTACACTGCAAGCAAGACACATTGTCATAGATGCATTGGAGCAATTACATATTGATACCATTTTTTTAAAATAGTACCTATTCTTTTCAATAATGATCTGCACAGGAGAGCTGATTGGACTTAATTCTACATAAAGTCTGAAGGCATCAATACAAACCATCCCAAACACCAGCACAGGGCCACCAAGATGATCAAGGGTATTGAACATCTTTCATATGAGGAACGACTGCAGAAACTGGGGCTATTTGGTCTGGAGAAGAGGAGACTGAGGGGTGATCTTATTAACATTTATAAATATCTAAAGGATGGTGTCAGGAGGTTGGGACATCCCTCTTTTCCATAGTAGATAGTAACAAGATAAGGGGTAATGGGATGAAGCTGGAACACAAAGAGTTCCACTTAAACATAAGAAAAAACTATTTCACTGTTCAGGTGAGGGAGCCCTGGCACAGGCTGCCCAGGTGGGTTGTGGAGTCTCCTTCCTTGGAGGTCTTCAAGACCCGCCTGGACATGTTCCTATGTGACCTGATCTAGGTGAACCTGCTTCTGCAGGGGGGTTGGACTAGATGATCTCTAAAGGTCCCTTCCAACCCCTAACATTCTATGATTCTATGATTAAGCAAATCAAAACTGCAAATTTGATAACCAAAGTGCCAGTTTGAAAGGTAGAACTTTTCACACTTCCCTCTCAGGCTCTTTTTAAGTGTAAATCATTTTGATCCAGGGTAAGTTTTACAGTGTGAACTCAGAACATTGCACATCCCAGTCTGTTCATCTACACTGTATGCCGTATGGATTTTCTTTGTATTACTGTAAAGACACTAAAAGAAGCAGCCTGGCAGAAACTATTCAACCCATTACCAATAATGGTAATAACCAAGAGCCTTAGCCCTGCATAGACATGTGCATCCCTAAACTGTGACAATCTGTAACAGAATATGTAAGCTTCAAAATTCAGCTTGAGCTTTTCATTTAGAGTATTTAATTTCTAGCATAATCAATGCTCGTAACTTTTAACTTGAGATAGGTCAAACCCTGCACGAAGTTTTTCTTGTGAAGAGTCACAGAGAGATCAGCATAATTGCTTGCTAGACTAATGCTTCTCCTATAAGTACTTACAGAATATACCTTTAAAAAATGCTAAAATAGCTTATTAGATGAATACATGCAGTCATGAAAGATTTTAGGATGCATCATTAAATACTCCTGTTTTTTCTAAAAATTCCATATACCCAGGTGTTGCTTATCTGTCATCCATTTAATTATCATACTCTATTGCCTTGATCTGGCTTTGCTACATAAGTTTTGCACAGCTGTACTACACACACTGTTCCAGGCCCTTTTTTCCCCTGCCTTCTCCAAAGGGTCATATAAATCATCCACATAAAATAGATTGTTACAGGAAATTTCACACAAATAGGGAAATGCATTCTTTTTTATAAAAGCCTGAGATTTTAAAAGGACTGTCACCAAACAGTATGTTACCTTACCACACGAACTTGCCCATATTTGGGTGCCATGGCAATCTACACAAGGGCACTGGGAGATCTCTCTAAGCCCTCAAAGGACAGATTGCTGACTATGCAACTGCATAATTTTTTTTTTTAATGATATTCTTTGTTGTCAGTGCTATTTTAGTTTCAAAAGCACTATCATTTAGGGGTATTTCCATTCATTAGATTTCTCAGTATTAATTTCCCATCCCCTCCTCTCCTAATCACACATGAAAATTAGAGAATATGCAGAGGTAAATACAGCAAAAACTGAGGATTTTCCATAGGTGTTCAGGTAGCAATCTGTGAAAGCAGTATGAATTTCTGCTCAGAACAATTGGGGAAGATCTGCTTTCTCCAGACACCATGATTAAAGTACTGCATATTAGTTCCAGTTAAGTTAATTTTTCTAAATTGAAAACTGATGACATAGTTTCATCAAGAAAAAATGTGAAATATCATTGTTCTTAACCATACTTAGATTTGAACAGAAGCCATATATGATCAGTTATAGCAGGGTTAGTATTCCCTCAAACGTTCTACACAAGATGAGTTGAGGTATCTCCTGGCATCAACATTGATTGACTTTAATTTTTAAATGTTACTCTTTTAATTGAAATATGTTCTTTCTCCATTCCTACCTCTCCCAAAATGGGATGATAACCAAAATATTTTTCTTCTTTCAAATATTGTCCCAGAAATAAAGTGATTGTAGTTTTAAATACATAAGTACAGATAACCTACTGAGTTGAAAACTTTATGTCACCAGTCAACTTAGGATGCTTATCACAAATCATTCTTTGCAATTCCTATGAACAGAAATTACATGTTGCATACTTTCACTCTGTTCACATTCAAATAAGGCATTTAGCAATCAAATATTTAACTGAACAAAATTCTGGAATGTTATTTTTTATTTAAAAGGAACTTTTCATATGTGATATTTAGAATATTCAGGTGTTTTGCTGCTTTTCCAAAACATGGTTCTATTGTATAACTATTAAAAGTTAAACCCTGTGTAACACATACTTCAATTAGTTTTTACAGTGAACTCCAGAAAAGAAAACAGAAAACTCAGGGAAATACTAAATGGGCCAGCGTTACTTCATGATACATTTTATACTATTGACTGATGACATAAAACTACTAACAGAATATATCCCTTTATAGAACATCATATTCTGGACTATAAAGGTTTTATGAAACATAACTTGAAGCCCTGTTTAGAAAAATGTATAGTGCTGTCAACATCCAGTTTGCATCTGTGAAGGACTGAAATTTAGCAAAGCAGCAGCGCCCTGCTGCACAGAATAAAATAATACAAATAAAGACAGACTGTAGAAACAGCAATATAGTAAGATATCCTTGCTTTTCTTCTGTTTCCTAGGATGCTTCTCCATATCTATGTTTCTTTTGTGCCCATGTTTTAAAACAGTCATTTGTCATTTACACCTAAACTAATTCCAGCTAGAAGTACCCCCCTCCAGCTAGTCTAGGTGGACCTGCTTTAACAGGGGAGGTGGACTAGATGATCTCTAATGGTATCTTCCAATTCCTGCCATTCCGTGATCAGCAGCTCACAGTATCCATCTCATTAAGATCTTTAGGATTTTAAGTGATAAATTATTAATTATCTTTCCAAGTTAAATAGTGTTGCTCAAGTATAACAGTTAAAATACACAAATCTAGATTAAGCAGCTCTTTTTAGATCTTCTTCCCTTTAAAAATAGTCATTTGTTCTTATACAATAGTGTCTCCTGGTTCTTCAAAACAGCTACTCAGTAAATAAATCTTAAGTTCTGACTGAGAAAAATCAACCAGGAGAGACAAGCATCTGGGTTGTGGTCTCAGTGCTTTTTAGTGTCTCTATGGAAATTTTTACCTTAAATGAAAATCATAACTCAATACAGTACTGATTTTTCTGACAGAAACACACATACATGATGGGCTGCTGGATATGCGTATTGCGGCTTCCAGGACAGTGCAATACTTTCTAAAAACATAATGGGGTTTTGGTCCTGGACTAAATAAAAATTAAAGATACAGTCTTTTCAGCTTACTCTTAGCAGCTGACCTTCTCCAATCCACTCTTTCAAGCTCAAGATCAGCTAAACCCTCAGCTTCATTTGGCAGCAATGACTGAATGTGACTGGAAATATATCTAGCAAAGAATGACCCTGTGACAAAGTTTGCTAACTGAGTGCCAGAGCAGTCTACCTGTATTTCCACAGCTCTTCTCCTGCTATCTGTAGTCACATAATTCACTATACCTTAAGAAAGATCCTGATCATCTCTTCATAATTCATGAAGCCTACTATACTATTCCTGGTCTGACAGTCAACCTTACACTTTTTTCACCCAGAAGACATCCACTGTGAATTAAAATGTGAGGTTTCCTTCCAGTACAACAGAAAAAGAAGTCAGAACTAATCCTCCCTTATGTCCTTTCCTTCCTCTAGTTTATGTAGCACCGACCAGCCCGCAATAATCTAACCGAAGCCATTTAGTGTACAGTCTAGTCTTGCTGTGACTAATAGGATGATTGGTTGTATAGCTTCTTTATGGTTGTTCATTATATCACCCTTACATAAAGTAATTTAATTTCAGTGGGATAATTAGGGTATTTCTAATCTAACTGATAGTCTGAATGAAATGAGATTCTCAGAGGGAGATTTGTGTACCAGGAGATTGGTGACCTTTGGCCCCAATTTTCACACAATGTATTAAGCTGACAGCCTTACTTCCAAGCCCTGCTGCACTGGATCTTCACCACTTGTACAGATCTATGTGCTACAGACAGCGACATTGAACGAGGTTCTTCTACCCCAAAATCCCATTATTGAAGGAAACTGTAATATTTTATTTTCATTACAGAAAAATAATCCAGGCCATCATTCACTAATTGGGAATGTAGCACAGTTATTAATCTGTCGTGCAAGGCATGTGCAGCAAGCATATACAACATTCAGTTGATCAACACCTACACTTTTCTAAGTATTGAAAGGAAAAGCTCTCCCCTCTCTCCCAATTTTCTGGAAATATATGGAGAAGTTGAAAAAAAAGCACCTTCTCTATCACTAGCAAACTCAATCAGTGCTATATGTATTAAGCCAAAACTGAGGTTTCTCTGTCTTTTTCTGTAACCTGTATCTGTCAAGCAGGCCAGACAATCTATCTGGTTAACTAACCATGTTGTTCTTTTCTTTCTTCTCACTCACAAACCAGTAAGACTTTCTGTCTTTCTCTCTAGTCTCCAAAAGCTAACATATTCATTTCCCACATCTGTGTAATACCATCCTGGCTCAGACCAATCCAACTCTCCAGCAAGCGTGTTTTAAGTTTAGTTAAGTATGGACTGAATCTGGCATCTGTAACCTAAACCCTCCTCTTCATACCTGCAGTATCATTCTTGCATTTGCACATTCCTCTGTTGATCCTACTCATTACAAAGGATGATATCCTTAAATACCAGAAGCCTTCATCCACAGATCTTTGAAATTATTTCGCTCTGATTAGTAAACATCTTCAACCTCAACAGTTTAGCTTTTAATCCTAAGAGCTAACAGAAGCAAAAAAAGGCCTTATGAACTGAGGAAAACACTGCTAATACACCTTTAGCATTCCAATATTTGATAGCAAATAATTTATATGAGCTTTCAGCCTTCTTTGTTTAAGAGAGGGACTGAAGACACAATCTTTCTTTTGCAGACACAATGAAATCCTGTATACAGTGAAGTAAGAGTTCCCACTAACTTCAAAAGCATCACAGTTTCATCTAGAGCTCTGTAGCTACACACAAATAATCAATATCAAATATAATATGTTGCGTATATAACACACACACACAAAACTAACAGCCAGTTTCCTATTTCAGCATAATAAAACATAATTTAATGAAAGTATAATTTAATGAAAGCATATATACTTGCTCTTCACAAAATAAATCTCAACATTCACATTTAATCATATATAAAATATAAAATCTGTAGTACTTATACTTCAATGCTTAAAACAGTACACTTCATACAGAGGTAAGTCTTGTCAAGAAATTATTCTGCAGTTAGCACCTTTTTAGAGACATACATCATTGTTTTTAAAAATCAAAACATTATAAACTGTTACATATTACAGCTACCAAAAACATTTTCTTTAAAGAACAAACACATTAAAAAAAAAAAAAATATATATTTATACAGATTCTATGTACATCCATATTTTAAACCCATTTGATGGGTAGGGTGGGGTGGTGGACAAATCCAGTCTAAGAGACCACTTCAGTCTTTATTTCACTTATTTTCTCACCTTATCATCGTTCAGTAATGGTGATTTCATTTTAGGGGTTGAGTGTTTTGGTTTTGGTTGGTCATTTGGGTTGTTTTTTTTTTTCCCTCCACCAAGCCTTGTGCTTGCAGCTATATCAGGCCACTTTGTTGGGAATTTGTTGCAAGTCACTAACCTGAAATATGGTAATGGCTCTGTTACAGAAGTAGCAGCCTTGTCAGGGCCTATTTAGGAGACTCTTGAGTTCATGGTTCATTGACCTGATAAAACGAAGAAGCCATTATAGTTTAATAGGCCAATATAGAGTGCTCATAAAAGAAGTAAAGGGTTTATACTAAAGATGACAAAGGGCCATTTTCTACTTTTTGCATACCTCAGACTTAATTTGAAATACAATTTCATAGAGAACAGTGTTGATCAAATAGTTTTAAAATTATATTACAGTATCTTCACCAGATGGCTATCCTCATATTTGCTGGAATATTATTCTTTGTCAAAGAAAAGATAACAAATGAACTACTTCCAATCCTTGCAGATAATCTTACATTAAGTAACTGCCCAAAATACATGTAAGGGTTAAGAATATTTCCTACAATAAATCTATTTTACATTAAAATCACAAAAGCTTTAAAAAGCAAATCAAAAGCAAATGCATTATTGTTATATAAGGGTATTTAAGAAAACTGACAATGGATAGTACTGCATTCTGTGCCATATCTGCATCTGCCATGAAGTCAACAGAACTCAGTATTCATCTGTACTTCAGGTAAGCCTTAACTGACAAAGTATCACTATATCTACATTGTATTCTGACATCCTCAGATGAAGGGTTATAGACATACTTCTGCTTTATGGGTTTGATTTTCAAAACCCTAAAGTATTAAGGAAGATACTTAATTTAAGTATTTAATGCTAAAACACATAACATGAAAATTTTCTTCTATAGTCACATGCATACTTACTCACTTTCATGGGCTTATCATTTTGCATGTACAACAAAAAACAACTGTCCTGAAATCCTAGAAGCAGTTTTGTCTCCTGCCTGCAGAGAGCCTTTCAACGTGACTCTGCCTCTGTTCTGCATCCCTTCAACCCTATCGGTACTTAATTTCTTAAACCTTTAAGAGGAAACAAAAGATTTTGCAACTTTGTAGTGACCTGAAGATCGGTTGTTTTGCTAAGAAAACAAGAGGTAAGCAAGTGAGCCTCTTGTTACAGTCCATTTTTATTCCATTGTGAAAACAAGCACTGAAGCCTTCTGCTAGACTGAGCCATGTTTTATGTACAAGCCAGGCTAAAGCTATAGCAACCACCTGAGGTAGAAGAGGGAAAAACACAGATGTTTAATCATTTGGCCAATAAAGCATACTTTGAAACCTGGCTACACCTACAGCCCCTGTACAGGAGTTTAAAACATTTCCTCATACCATGGAGCCTTCAGGAAAGCTGAAGGTACTCAACTCCTGAATGATATTTCAGTGCCTCACTGGAGCTCATCCCTTGTCACTGAAGAGGCCCACAACATATTTTAAATCAATAGCAGAAAATTATCTTTTCATTTTTTTATAACTAGTAAGATGTGTCCCAATATAAAAATGAAACAGAACACACAAAAACAATCTCCTCTTTCTTTTTCAAAAAATTTTTCTTAGTACAGCTAATAGAGTGACAAATTGCTATGGGAGTGTCAGGGAAAGAGAAGACACGTCTACTTTCACATATTTCAGCAACATTCAAACCATGCCAGCATTAACAATGATATCCTTCAATCAAAAGAAGCCTTACTGAAGCTTTGTTTTTAAAAGCTACAACTGCTATGTAGACGTGATTATAAAACTGCTTTATTTCTTACCCAGTATATTACTGCCACCAAATAAAATATTTCAATTAAAAAAAATACAGACTGTTACAGGAAAAGTCTTGAACTAGCATCACTGTCAGCACTGTTGAAAGTTGTGGGGACAGACAAACAAAAGAAAAAATAGAATTTTAGCAAAAAAAGGTCACTCATTTAAATTCTCCTAATCATTTTTTTAATTTTAGCATTGTACCTTTTTTCCTCCTCAGTTTTACTTAGATGCAGAATTTGTGTCTTATCCTTAAAAGCTGCACAATATTAAAGTGTTCTGTAAAAGGACTCCAACATTAGGACTCTAAAAAGACCTGCAGATCTTACAGTTCTTATTGTAATATGGTCACTGCTTAGAATACACGAAATTTTCCAGGAAACAGTTAGCTATATAGATGTGTTATACAAAATTCATTAATTACATAAACTTTGCCACCGTGTTTCAGCACAACCCATGTAACTAAATTAAGAGTAATTCTACATTGAAAATCTAAGTTTTAAAAAGACAAATGCACAGTTCACAACAAAATTCATACCTCATTCACACTTTCTTCTCTATCAGTATCTTTCTATTTTTTTGTTCCCTGGGAACACTAACTGTTTATCTTGTTTCACCCATTTCTATTGTCTCCATTGATTACTAGAATCACATTTCCATGGTAAACAAGGTGAAAAAAAGAACCACCTCTTTCCCACTGTCCCATTTTCTGTCAGGAAGGTTTGAAGCAAACTAGGCCTCCCAATAAGTTTTCTAATCCAGATAAGCAGGGATAAGATATTTGACAGCTGTTTCACGCTCTTCATCATCATCTGAAACAATCAGTACGCATTAGAGAGTACTTTTCCCTTTGCAAAGGTGATAATTAGATAACAAGCTGAGATTAAAGTAATTACAGTTAGACAGCTGGCAAGGCAGCACAGTCATGTTGAAATATTGTTGATACTTCAGCATCTGGTTCTAATAACAGCACAGGCTAAAAGATTTTACATTAATTACAGCACATAATTTAATATAAACATATTTAATTACAATTGATGAGCAATAAACTGTTCAAGAATGACTTAACCCCTTACACATGTCAAAATGATTGGAACTTCATATATATCTTTCCACTTTGGGAGCAAGCTACAGTCAATATGAAATATTAGGAATCTCCAATTTTAAAAAAGGGCTCTACACTGGTAAGGTGAATTATTGATATGTTATTTAAACTTAATTCAAAAGTATATTAAAACAGAATTCAGAACCAGCTAGAGTGAGATATTTAGGCAGAAATTCCCTTGGAGGTACTGACCCTAACCATTAACTTACTCATTACACTCACTCTTGTACTCCTCTCTAACCCTATCAACTCTGTAATTTCTTATATGTACCCAGACAAAACTATTTGTGGTAGGGAAGGATCCAACAAGATTGCTACAGCTTAAAAAATGTGACAAAGAATGGTAGAAATGGGACAAGATAATGTCTCTGACAAAGAGGAAGTTGAAGTCTGATTTCCAGGGAACACACTTCACTCAACAACAGTGCAAGAAGCCTCGTGCTTACCTCCTCTACTTATGCTCCTCCTTTGCAACCCATGTGTAAGAAGGAGTACCCTTGCTCATCTGCTTCAGACAGAAGCACATGCATCAGTTAACCAGAGCAGAAGCATGTCTCTACCTTCCATGCAAATGGCAAACTCTAAAAGAGCATCTGCAAGGCTGGCCACATGACCTCCACTCCTGTCATGGTCTGGCCATGTACATGTGTAAACAAATTATTGCCTTTGAGCTCCTGCCTGACACTCACCCGCGTCAGTGAATTCTTTGTGTCTTACTTACATTTCTCTTCACAGGAATATTTTCATGTTTCCATCTGAAAAAGCCAAAGCTTTGTATCTGACTGACACTTCAGTAAGATAAAAATATCTTCTGACATCTGAGACTTTTTCAAGTGAAATTATATATATAGACCAAAGAGTCTGGGTATGCTGTGATTGTGAAGACAGCATGAAATATGAACAACATAAATTGAGAAGTATGCACTGATCATGATGGGGAACCCATTAATATCTATACTAATATTAAGATATTAGTAGAATAATCCACCATATTATTTATAACAGTCCATGTTATATTAAAATATATTATAGTCAATTATATATTTTTAATATTTACATATTTTTCGTATCTATAATAAAATGTTTTATCATTATATTAATATATATGTTAGGCCAAATGCATCTTAACAATAGTTATTCTGAAGAAATAAAGTGAACTTAAGATAAGCTTAAAAGATAGCATCTCCCCTGTATTATAATTTGGCTCTTCTTTCTAAAAATGTAACTCTTTCCCCCGCATTTTCAAAGAGGCAAGAAAGAAGTCAGCCTACTGCCTTAAGAGACAGACAGAAAAACTAAGCCCAAAGCAAAAGGTGCACACAAGCATAATTCTTTCCCAGACCAACCATCAGAACTATATAGAGAATACAGGATACTTTTGGAGCACACCTTACCTAGCACCCCTTGGGCATCTACAGTGCATAGCATGCATGCTGCTTAAACAGTTTTAGTTAGCACAGTGTTCAGAGTATATCCAACCAGCTGTACTATCTCTGGCAAGGCTGTAACAAAACTATCTTTTTATTAGGCTGCTTCCCCAGTACCTACTCAAAATAAAACAGCCATCTAGAATATCACATCATTACATACAGGGCTACTAAAACACAGACACAAAGAAAAATTGAGAGAGATCTTGTAAGTTGGTATCTTTAAAAAAGAAAAGTGTGTATTTGAACATTTTAAAATTGAGTTCATTCCAGGGAGGTTATCAGGGATTTTAGTCTCACTATTAAAATAATCACGTGTCCCTTACAGGTATTAGGCTGGAAAAGGGAACGAACATCTTTTGGAAATTCATGAGCACTTCCAATTTTTATTTAAATGCTTCTATACAAACCTAGTCTTTTCTTTCAACTCGCTCTATATAAGCATATAGAATTTATTCAAAATAATCAATGTTCATCTTTTTCTTTGCTCCAACCTTCCTTAGCAACATAAGATATTATACTTCCCTGGGTGATAGTATGTAGAAAACTCACAACATTTCTCTGTGCTGTGAAACAAACAGTTGCCATTGATGGAATGCTCAAGATACCAAGCCCTTTGGAAAGATTAGCCTAAAGACCTGAGCAGGCTGCAATATAATTAATTCAAGAGAAATCAGTAAGAGCTTGATTTTCTACACACCTCTTTCCTTATTTTCTAATAATCCATTTTAACTTCTGGACAAATTAGTCATTCCACAGCTATAGACTAATGAAATACAGTTGAGTGCTACCAACTTGAATTCCAATAGTCATTTTAGTTACTCTTTTGTTAATTTAACAGCCTCTTAGCAATTTTAACCTATCCAACACATTTTTATTATCACAAAAATTGTTATTCTACGTTTCTGCCAAAAAAACCCTACATTTTTGTTCTTGTCAGTCCATGAGATTCAGCACCAGCAGCAATGTTATCAGAACTAGGACAGTGACTTGTTATTGCATCAACACAGTGCATTAAATAATTTTCCTTGTAGAGCTGAAAGAACTTGCAAAGAAAAGTACTAAAACAATTTCAAGAATATTTTAAGTTTACATGAAGTAAAATTAAACTCAAGAAAGTCAGAATGCCATTGGTTGGAAACAATTTAATTGAGGACAAATAATAATTATGTCTTCAAGGTTTCCATTTTTAGGACTTTAAATTGTGCAACAATAAAAACTCCAACATGTGTCAAAAGTGACTTCTAGTTAGTATTTCCACAGAAATATTAACTACATGGGCTGAACAAACCATTTTGATGAACAGATCTTGATTAACTGCTTTTCCTTGCTCTCAGTTATTCGTTACTATGTGAATTCCTGTGTTGTGTTAGATCTGGAAGGTAAAAACTACACAATTATGCAGTTGGAGTAACAGCTTCTCAAACTGTCAACTTACTCTTCCAAACTACAACCAGTCAAAACCAAACCCAGATTCTATTTTTGAATCTCACATGCAGGTGAGATCTGAACAAACTTTTCTTTTTACCACCAGTGTCCTCGATGCACATGGAGAGACGGATTATATGTTGTTGATACACAGCACAGATTTCTCTCAGGGAGACCACAGTAGGAAAAGGTATATCTTTAACTTAAAATGACTGATATAGAATATACAGTAGCTTCTCATTTTTTGCTGGCCTCAGATAATGATGTAACTTTACTTTTCTGCATAGTTTTCCCTGTTGCAAGTAGGAGTAGCTCTGATGTGGCCACAGACATCTGAGAAGGCACAAAGCTACCCGTCAGGTATGAGTTTTTCAGTGAAAAACTGAAATGTGAGAAGAAAGAACTATTTACATTGCATCCACTGCAGAAATTCTAACATTCACACACCAGCCGAATGGTAAATTGCCATGGAAGCAAAGCAAGATGGAAAGTTTCTCTGCATGTTTGTTCCCACATGTGCAAAGCTGTTACTCCTCCAGGTGCTGCCAATACCGCTGTGCAATCACAGTACTAACCCACCATTAAAATGCCCTGAACTAGGAAGAAAAAAAGGAGATTTACTCAGATCACAGATCGTTCCGGCTTATTGAGGATCACATCACTGTTTGCTATACTAGCGCAAGTCAAAAACAACAGAGCACAAGGAAAAGCAGAGGAGTGAGCCTCCTCTGTCAAAGCTGTGCTTCGTGGTTGGACCACTCCAGTCTGCTTGTGGATTCAATTCACTGCTCTAGCATTCTTCCGATCCTGTCAGTGAAGCGTAACCTAACACTGAAGTGCAAGACAGATATACAATCTTACTCTGAAATCACCCATGTAAATAAATATACATACTAATCCCCGTGGAGACACACACATACCTGAACAGATAATGGTTGATTATAGCATCAAAGTAGCTGTAACAGACAACTCTGTTCACATGCCCATGTTGATCGTTACCTTTCCATTTATTTGTATTAGTAATAAGTAAGCGTAGGGTGTATGCTATCAGTTGCAGTCTTCAGTCTCTGATTTCACAAACTAGCCAGATAACTGACGTTATCTGTGTGTTGGTCTCAGAAATGATTGTAAAAGCCTCATTGTTCTACATAACATCCAGACAATTCTGTATTAAAATAAAAATATTCTAACTTTGCATCACAGTATTAGTAGTTTATAGAGAAATAATCACAGGTCTCAACTACATAACTGGTATGGTTATGCCAATGAAAATATGCAAACCCATTCCTAAATCTTTTGTATAATAAAGTAACCACACTGTCTTTTCACACTTCAGCCTATACTCTTATCAGACAAACTTGAAACCAAAAAACATTTAGTCAGATGGTTTTGGGTTCATGCCCCTAACACATCTATCAGCTTGCATGCAAAAGATTTTGTATCCCTTTTTCTCACTCTCTCAAACACTTATCACCTTTATTCTGGCTCTATTCATCCTTGCTTTCATTCTGGCTAAGGAGAGACTTTTGTTTTGTCACTAATTATTTCTCATAACTCATGTGGCTAACTCTTTCATACAATGCACCAAATACAGCTATAAAAACAGAAAATAGAAGGCCAAAGGTCCAAAGACTCAATGCTATATTTCCTCTGTCATACTCAGCCTTTTTGTCTCTTTAATCTACTTGTGCTTTTCTGATTTTTTTTTTACTTCATGTTCTTTACCTTCTGCTATCCTCCATTCAACCTCTTGACTACAGAGAGTATAGGCATATAGTACAAACCAGCATCCCAGTTTCCTTCTCCTCCTCCTCCTTTATTCAAAACAGAAAACCTCAACCAAACAAAGAAAAAAAAGAAAGAAACCTGAAAACCACATCTGCTCCACAAAGCACTCCAGATGCAATGCCTGTTGGCCATGCTGCAATTGCTCTGTTCGACTGCTCATGCCTCTTTAGAGCTGACATGCTTTAGGGCAGAAGTTCTTTTGTCTGACACATCCACCTTTTGTGAATCCAGTGTACACTTGGAGGTGAACACAGGGCACTCTGTTTGATGCAGGTTCAAAAATCTTTTAAAAAGTCACACAAACCAGTCATCAATATGAATGTAAATTAAACTCCAGATTCTGATGAATGAATTTTAAAGATTCTTGCCTACATTGCACAGATTTCAAATAGACAATGACTGCTTATAGTCACTAAATCCAACATAGTCAAGTGTTGGGATGTGATTTATAAGTTTTGAGGGGAAAGGAGGTGGAGTCTAGATCCAAATGTCCCCAAATTTTGAAGTTCAACTCTAGATAAGTATCTTTCAGCCCACAGTAATTCCAGTCCACAGAATACAAGTCACCAAGTCCACCTACAAGAACAGAACTTTTACTTCATTGTTTAGAATTTAAAATAGATTAGGACTCCAGGTAGGATTTTTAAAGGAGCAATATTTAAAAATTAGCATATTTGCCATACCTTTTTAAACCAATTTACATTAATCAATTCTTACAGGTTACATATACACTAATGTCCACTCATGTGGACACATCACTGTACTAAAGAAAGAAAAATGGCATGTGTCTGAAGAGTAGTAGGCAGTTTTGACAGACATGTGCTGCAAGGGCAATGGGGCTGCTTAATAAAAAGTAGCTAAAAAGACTTGAACTGGTAGAAGCTGTTGGACTGTAGCACTGCATGCCAGCACAGTTTGATCTTTTTCATTCCATTAGAGGAAAAAACTACTATGCAGCCCTCAAGAACCTAGAAGCGGAGGCTGGGAAACAAATCCATGGCTATGTGTTTTGCCTTCCTGAGAGAATTACATTTAACTTCTAAAAACAGAACTACCAAGAAATCAGAAGTTTCAGGAAGCTGCAAATTCACATTTGTTTTGATAAATTTATTCACAAGCTTAAGAAGTACATTTAAAAAAAATGTTTTCTCTAATTTAATGAAGAAGTATTCATCTTTTTGATAGGTGATAATTAACCATTATTCTGTCATAAATAAAAAGATGTACCTATGCAGCATTTAACTGAGCATTGTGTTAATCACACTGCAATGACTCAAAATACAAAACCAAAGCAGTGAAGTGTTTCTTCTACTAGGAAAAATATAGCCTTACCACCCATGTAAGTTAACTTATGATCACCTAAATAAACCTTCAATTCAGTTTTACCCAATCCATTTTGATTAAATTTCAAAGACAGACAGAAGCCAATCAGTTGCAGATTTAAGTAATTTATACTTGTGTTGAATATTAAGGCTTAGAAACTTCTCTGAATGCACAATTTCAGAAACTAGAGGCAATCTCTCTAAATATTGCATGCTTTAAATTAGACAAAACTTATCTTAGCAACTGATAGAGGCACAATCCATAAGCTCTACCGTGATACGTTAGAATTAGAGGAGGTGAAAAACAGCAGCTTTGGTTTCTCCTAGGTGCTCAGGACAGTGCCAGAGTGGGGACTAGCTAAAATGCCTGCACATCAGCCCTCTCAGCAGGAAAAGTGTTAAATTCATCTTTCCAAAAAAGCAGGAACCACTCGTGCTTACATGCCAGTGTTACATCCACTGCAGTCTTCAAAGCAGCAGCCAAGAGTTCAACTGTGAAGAATCGGTTAAGTCCAAGGGTAAGTATCACCAATTAAGTTAAACATTTTACATACAACATTTAAACCAGAAAATATCTGAGTTCAGATGTGCTATTTTATCCAGTATGAAGAAAAATAAAGTTTAGGCATAAAGATAGTCTAGGCCCTCAATTGCATACCTTTAAAGTTATTTTTAAGATGTATTTTCCCACTTTTCTCCCAAGTACATGAACATAAATACTACATTCTTTTCATAATGGAAGAGACGCTGTGAAGGACTTAAGTACTGTACATAAATGTCTTTGAGTGGATATGCTGGCATGGCTGATCCTATTGAAATATGTTAATTACAGGCTATCAAGAGCCAGATCTTCAATTCAGCAGTCATATGATTAATATAAGCAATCCACTACTAGATTTTACTTCCATCCTATTTAGAGAAAATATACAAGCCAATCTGACCCAGTTCAGTCTTGCTTGAAACCACTAGAGAATTATGCATAGATCTACGACATGAGAAAACTCATTTTAAAACAGATTAACATGCAAATCTGGTTTGAATTACTCACTTTACAGCATTTATACTTTTCCAGAAAAGTTGGGCAACATTCAGACAGTTCTTACAGTAAAGGGTCTGCATATCTCAATTGCTATATCTCAGAAACAACTACAGTAACATTTTCCATTTTCTTAAACTGAACAATGTATGACAGTCAGACAAAAATTGGGGCAGATGAAATTTTCCCTGAAGGTAATGTCTCATTAAATAAAGGAAACGAGAGAAAAAGGAATTTGTACTAAAGACCTCATTCTAAAAGTAGGACAATGATAGTTTGGCCTATCTGGACACAACTCTAATGACTTCAGCATCTTCAATATGTACATTGAAGTCCAGTCAGCTAAAAGAAGCAGAAGAGCCTTGTGCTGGGTAAGAAGTATTCATTCAATCAATACATGCAATAGAAATTAATACAAAGTCAAAAAAAAAAGAAGAGAAAAAGGTTATTTAAACTGAATTGAAAAAAAAATAACCTCCATCAGTCTGTGTAAGACTCAGTCTTTCTAGAGCAGTCTCAGTCTATATCAGACACTGAACAAGTTACAGTAAAATTCAGGGGTTTGGGGACAAAAGACTCCACAACAGATAAAACCATTATGAACTACAGTAGCGTGAACATTTTTTAAGAAGTAAATTTTCCCCCAATACCTAGTTGCAAAGTGTCTCAAATAAGTAAATAGATGAGGGGTGGAGAGAACTGTTCTTCCCTCATCTGTTCTTTACTATCCCTCTTTCTACATCATCAGTCCTGAGGCCAGTTTTTGACTCCAAGTCATACAAATCTTGAGCTCTGCTGTCATTCAAACCACATAGAAGATCGTGTCTCTCTGTGTGTACATACATATTTATACACACACATAAACATGCACACACCATGTATATATGTATGCATATGTGCTTATACACATATGTACATGGCATATATAAGTGTGTGTATGCACATATGTGTATACACCAACAAAATATATGTGAGATAATAGAGAAAAAAAAATTACCTGGCAGGCTGAGGATGACAATTCTGTGTACATTTATAGAATGATAGAATAGTAGGGGTTTTGTGGGACCTTTAGAGATCATCTAGTCCAACCCCCCTGCCAAAGGAGGTCCACCTAGATCAAGTCACATATGAATGTGTCCAGGTGGGTTTTGAAGATTCTAAATATTGGATCTATATATTCAATTACTAGGAATCGAAAAGGAGATCACTAATATTTTTTCCACTGGGATATTGATATTAACATAGGAGAGAACAGTTCCAGTCACCACCAAAGTGTAGTTCTTGTTTTTTTGCTCATCGGCCACTCAAGATAGTAACAGATGACTGCCTGGAACAGAACCAAGTACAGAGAAGAGAACCGGACTTCTCCTGACGTGGCTTCAAAAATCCGTACAAACACTATAGGAGAGTTGGTTGTGACCTTTTCACTCTATACTCCAAATGCAAGAGCCTACATTCATCCTGAAAGGACAACACATATTTCACTACTGAAACAACGTAGACTGAAAAGATCCCAAACCTTGAGAATGGTGAATCTGGTACAAGAATCATAAAACTGATCCCTGTCCTAAACCACAATCTTTTGCAGGAAAGGATGCTTCCTTTGGTCCTTCAAGGACATGGTTAATGAAACAACCCGACATTATCTGAAATGTAGCCACATACCCCTCTCCTAAGTTGTGAAAATCAGAACAGTCAAGTTCTCACTTGAAACTAACAACCTAGACTCAACAGAATCAAGTACCAGGAAAATAAAGTTGACACATAGCTCCACATAAGTTTTGTCACATAGAAAACCATTAGCAGCACACCTTAAAGCTTGCATCACTAGCTTAGGTCAACCAGGTGAAACTATCAAAGGAAGGCTGAGGAGGATGTGCTGAACACTTCAGAGCTATTACACGGTTTTCTTTACTGACGGGGCATACACAGTTAAGTTAATCTTGTCCACAGTAAAAGCTATGGAGCACTACTTTTGATTTAGGATGCCAACACAGATATCATTCCTCACAGATGTTACTGCCATCTCCAGTTGGCTAGAGGATAATAAACATGAGGCATCACAAGTAATTAGGATTATATTTACACAGTACAGGAGCCAAATTCAGCACATCAAGAACAGGTAGTGAAAGGCTTCTCTAGAACTGATGTGGTTCCTTGCAAAATATAAGGTGACTATGTGAAAATTGGATCAAACTCCATTGCTCATCTACTTCCCAAGCTATGTATCATACCAAAAGACTAAGTGACATTTACTGGAAATAATCAAACACAATTTCAAATTCTTTCTGTCTTATATTTGTACATTAACTTCTAACTATAAATGTCAAAATCATTACACTGAGCCTTGCTGAAGTGAAACAGGGTAAAGGTTTGTTTAAGGCACAGATAAAAGTGGTAAATTTAGGATGCAATGGTTTTATGGAGACATTGGACTAGTAGAAAAGCAAGGGAGCATTCACAGTGACCTAAACCTTGAAGCTACGCTTTGGGAGCCTCAGAGCCTGCAGAGCACAACTTGGCAGTCTGCAGAGGATCTGAGAGGAGGGCTTGTGTTGCAAGCTGCTAGGCGAAATGAGGAACTTGCAGCAGCCCATAGGAACCATATCCCTGCTTCAGAGGGCAAAGAGACTCACTGTGTAACTGTAATTCCAAAGTTATTAAATCCTTGCATCAGCCAACTTTGCATGTTTCTGACAGACCAAAGTGGTCCATAATCAGAAACTGAGCCTCCAAGAACGAACAATGCCATGAAAAATAACTTTAGAGTTCTGATAAATGCCACTACAGACAGGTGAACCTAAATGTCTTTAGTGGAAACACAGTGCTATGATGTGACTGCCAATGGCTAATGTGTTTTTTCTAAGTCCTTGTATATCTGATTAGCTGCACACATATCCAAAATTATAATACTTGCACTAAAGTGTTAACTACCTGAATAGACTTCAAGCCACATACTCAGTAACTTAGCAGACGTTGAGTTGTTCTAGTAGGTACCTACATCAAACTAGTGAAGTGACTTTCAAGTTAAAGACTGAAAATCTTTATATTTTTTGAAATATACAAAGCCAAAATGGAATGTCCTATTAATATTAAAGGACAGCTAGTAGTAAAAGTCAGATAGTTCAAAGTTAAATAGAATGATCTGTTGTCCCCAAGTACTGATACATATATTCACAGTACTATCTAAGAAGCTATCTGTTCTAACCTCCACTGAGCAGTATTGTTACTAATTGAACATGGACAATGGGTTTGTTCCATCAGATGTGTTCGTTTCTTCTAAGAACACCCTATGGAATATCAAATGTACTAAATATAGCTGTCAACTTTAAAAGCATGCAACTCGAAAGTGCTATTAAAGAGCTAAGTGTACTTCACTTGGCATTATAAAGCCAAAGCCCTCTTCAAACATACATCATGTTATTAGAGACAATTCACATTAATGCCAAAATCATCATTATTAATAAATTTTACAAGACATATCTAGGCTATTTCCAAGTTCAAGTGTTCCTCAATTTATCCCACTTTTACTGGTAATTACAAAAATGAATCAATACTGCTCCAAGTAGGGTGAAAAGAGATAGTAAACTGTAGCAAATCAACACATTAGCTTTCCATCACCAACCAACTTAATTCAAGTAAATCTTCAAAAGAGGAAATGATGCAACATCTACCAATGTTTGCCAACATGTTATGGTATTTTATTAGCTGATGCAATGTCTAGGTGCTATAAATTTTCAGATATCACCCTGTATAATTATTACAGGCTTTTAAATAAGAAATACTAGTAGACTCCTAAGAAAGCCTCTGCTCAGTAAACAGTAGAGGCTATTTGCCTTTCCTAACATTATTACACGTGAGATTCATGGGCAGAGCAGAAATGATGAAAAAATGAAAGCACAAGGGAATCTAGGAATAACTAAGCTTAAAGAACAGCCTGCTTAAATCACAAGTATTATTCCCATTCCATAAGCAGAACTACTGTACATCTGCTTACTTTCAGAGACCTCTTGCTTTCACCTCTACAATTCCATTCAAATTAGCAGTAACTCACTGATAGTATTTGAGAGTAAAATATAATGTGTGTAGCTGGTACTTTGGTCTTTGTTAAAAGATCTCAAACACTGATGGAAGCTCCATTTAAGAATACTGGAAACTAAGCATGACTAGTAAAAGTAATAGCATGGAATACTTTGGACAAAATACATTGCTTTAACATGACCACAACTACATACTCCTCTGTTAGTCTGTTGGCTCTTAATATATGCAAAATTGACTTCAAAAGACATATTATTTTAGGCAACATGGTGTTAAGCACAGCAAGCAATTTACGCATCTCCCCACCACACTCCAACCTGCCTTCTAGTTTATGGGAATTTATAGAATTGTAACTGTTTTATTTCTACCCTATGGAATGCAGAGAGATCGCTCTTATTCCAAAAGTATCTTAAGTTAAACATAAGATGTGCTTTCAGAAAATTTAAAAAAACACCCACAAATACTTCTAAGAACAACACACAGTCTTGTCTTAAGTAATTGGATAGCTACTCAAATTGGAAAGTAAAATTAGCCCTTATGTAAAACAACAGATAGGTCAAGGTGAAGTCTATAGATTCAAATAGAGGTTGCATAACCCTGAGGTATCTCAGTTCCAACAAGCCACATAGATAAATTAATAGATCACCTATCACACATTGGTAAACAAAAGTTTCTCAGAAAGACTCCTTTAGTCTCCCCTAAATCGGGTCAGTTTAAAATACTAAGAGAACCACAGAACAGCAACTTCTCTTGGAGAATTCACAATACTACTTATCAGAGCACTAACAAAATACACAACTAAACCTAGTCTTCACTATAGTAACCGAAACATTCATATTATTAATGTCAGCGTGGCCTAAAACTGAAAATATACCCATAGCACAACACAGTAAACTCACAGAAGCAAAACCCACTTTTTTTCCTCTGGATAAAGCCTAATATTCTTGTCTGGAGTTAAACACTGATTTTGTTTTTCTAACCAAAGGTGATCCAAGAAAATAAGAAAATACCAAATCAATTTAGAGGAAAGATTGAGAGCTAGAAAAGCATAAAAAACATCCAGAAAACATTTCTCCCTTGTTTAAGCTGTAAACCACATATTATTAGAGCCAAAACCCATGAGCCTTGTTTTTGTCAAAATTCCCACAGACTTCAGAAGCCATTTTGTCTAGTTTTTCCTCAGTTAGGAAAGACAAATGCAGTCTTTTCATGACACACAGCAGAACCCTCTGATGTAGCTCATCGTCTCTTTACTTGCATTTGCTATCAGAGAGCAGTGAGTTTTGTGTGGTTATGATTTTCTCATTGCAAGAACTCAGTGAGGAATAGTCAAACTCTGATTAGATATTACAAAACCTTCTCAGAAGGCTTTCTGAACCGCAGCCAGCGGGATTCCCCGCAGCATTAAGGCCAGCCTTGCTCCCACTACAGTCTGTGGGAGTTCTGCCAAGGATGTAAGTGGCATTATGACTGGTCTCCAACAACAGATATTACAATGAAGAGTTGATTGAAGATCTACCCACCTGCAAATATATAATAAATAAGGGGCTTAATTGCATAATTAATTATAAGGGCTTTTAATCTGCAATAGACAACGTCATAGGTTTTAGGTAGCCTGTGTACACCAATCAATTCATTAGATCAGTATTTGCTTGACACATCCGTCTACAGGAAGATTGCAGATTGATTCTAAGAGTTGCATATTTTCAAGAAACAGAAAATACAACAGGAATCAATAAAACAAAGTGAAATCAAAAGAATGCCACCATTGCCCAGACCTAAAGGGAGAATTAATTTCAAATGTACACAAGCTTCCAGAGCTTTTCTTAACAATATATGTATGATGGGCAGTGATTTTGAACGGTAAGTACAGGGCTGCTACTAGACTTCTGCTTTTCCAAGGCACCAGGCAGAGATGTAGCAGTGTACACAAATGGGGTGTAAAGTCAATGGGATTACATTTTCCTAATTATTTTCTGCTTGAGGTTTACATCACATACACAAAATGAGATCAGCCGGGACTTGCCTCTCTAACAAATCACTCAGACTTAAACATTGCTCAGATAAACAAAAGGGGGGGCAAGGCTGAGAAAAGGCAGAGAAATGCTTCTTCAATCACAGTTGCAAGGAACAAAAACCTGGAGGGGGAAAAAAGCTGTTGGACCGCCACCAAATCTCCCCCCACTAGAGACAAGAGCCCATCTGCTGAGCTCTGCAACTTAGCTTTAACTACCATTCAACTCGCGTCTCTGCAGAGATCAATCTACAGAGCTGGCAGATGGACCCCTGCTTCCCTAAGTCGCTGTGTTATTTGTTTAATAAATTTAATTAATATCCATACTGCATTGGATTGCTCCCAGAAAGGGGGGATGCAGCTCTCTCTTTCCCTGATAGCAACATGATGAGTGATTTCCCAGAAAAGACCAGATAACAGTACCCCCAGGCCATTGAAAAATTAAAAGTGCCATGTGCTTACAGTACTTCGCATATATTAATTTTTGCAGTGCACTAATTTGTTCTTGAAGCCTATTTTAACTTTATGAAAGTATGAGGTTTGAAAAAGTCACAATTCATTTTGGTTTATATCAGTTACAAAATTAGTTGGAAGGGAAAAAAAGCATCAAATCTAATTGGATTTACAAAAATTTTATCTATTTCAAAGAAAGAAACAAATTGTTAATGAGGGTGTCTCCGAAGGCAATATATATTGTCACAGCTTCTGCCAACAAGTTACAGGCAATCAGGGTCATGTTGGACGTGCTTTATTTTAATGCTAAAGAACATGCTTATTTTAAACGATAAAGACATATTCAGCCCACATAAAATACTTTTTTAAAGCATGAAAGATGAAAGAAAATAAAACTACTAGCAAATTTCCACAGTGAAAAGCAAAATGAAACAACACTGCTAAGATATTCTAGTAGCAAGAGGGTGCATAAAATATGCGCAAGTTTTGAGAACAAAAACATTACTTCTCTTCAATATTAGCACTTCATGTTTGCTTCATTTAAAGTGTTTCATTTCCATCCTAAAAAATGAAACAGAGGCCGAAAAGAATTCTTTCAGTCACGCCTATTTGACACCTAGAGTTGTGTTAAATGGATATACTTCTCTTTAGCCCTCATTTCCTTACAAACTAACCTTATAGCTGGAATAGTTCACCCTCATGCTTATCAGCTCAGCCCCAGTAGCAGGTGTCCTAGCAGACAGCACAGGCTTGCCAACATTATTATCTTCAGCATCTAACCTTTCCTAAGACCTTTTTTCCAGACATAAGTATAGCAGGAAAGGTTAAGCACATCTAAATACTTACTTCTGGCTCTGGGAAGGGGAGGGGGAGAAGTACCCATCCCTCAGGTCAGCCAGCATACCTGCTCCTGGGGCTAACTCTCTAGTACATTTCACTTAAGTCAGCCTTATTTATTTAGATGATGAGTTTAAATACAAGTCTTTGCTAGCTTAAGCGATTATGAGTGAAGCAGGTTAAGGAGCAATAGGACACACAATTCTGCACACAAATCCAAAGAAGCATTTAAATGCTTTCAGTTAACTACCACTCCCTCTCCCCTTGCTGACAGTCTTTCCCTACGCATTAACTTTTTCCACTACTGCTGCCATTTTCATAGCAAATGTCTAACCTCACCTTCAAAAGCAAAACAGTAAGAATAGCAGTGACCACAGGTATTCTATCACCATCAAAGACAGCAGCTGTAAAAGTCAAGAAGTAAGGGCCAGAACAATTCAGTGGTGTCCAAAATGAAATTACCTTCTAGTTTCAGAATGAAATTAGTTTGCTGAGAGAGTACCTGGGAAGGCCCTGCATGGAAGGGGTAACAAGTGAAAAGACCTATTCAAAACAGCTGAAGACCCCTCTGCATCATGTGTTTTGCAGTTGCATCTTCTGGAGAAGTAGAGGCAGGGCCAGCTACAGGACACAGAGCCTGGCATCCACAACAGCAGGAGTCCCAGAAAAACAAGAGGTGCCAGAGAATTAGAGCTGCTGTGTGAAGAGCTGGAGAATTCTTTTCCTTCAAGATCAAGTATTACTATAGAGCTCACTGAAAGGGTGTTTCAAGCTGTTTAGTGCAGAAGAAATTTGTACAGCTAAAAAAAGTTATCACACTGACAGATATTCTGCAGGTCTGGGGCATTTGATTGTGTGTTCTGAAAGAAATTAAGACTTCCTTCCCTCAATATAACATCTAAACAATCTTTTCTCGCACACTTTTAACTTTCTAAAATATTTATAAAGTCAAATGACAAACCAACATTGACTGGCTACTAAATATTTACATATTAGCTTTTATTCATTAGTTGTGTTCTGATTTTTATACAAGTAGTAGTTATTATTCCTGTTCTGTTAGCAGGGAAGCTGAGACACAAAGAAACAGCAACGTGTCATAATCGCTCTTCCAAGATCAGTGGTAAAGTCAAGAAAAGAACCCTCATTCACTCATGTCCTGAAACTCCTACTTGCTCAGTATCTAGAAAGATTATAAGTAGATGAAGTCTTGTATATAGTGAACATCAAAAATAAGGCAGGGTTTTTGTTTTATTTGTTTGGGTGTTTTTACAGGATTTACATTTCAAAGAAGTGGAAAGGAAGAAGAATAATGGAACAAGCCACCGATACAGTACATTCCATTAATTTCAAGAGGTTCAAAATCAGGTACTTTGTGGATACAGCATTACATCATTCAAATTAACTGTGACACTTTTATACAGTGCAGATTTGAAACCCCAAGAAATGAAAATTCTCCTTACAGCCACAAAAGAGCCATTGCACAATGTTAGTCAAAATTTCATGCACCTCAACCATGACTAGTGAAAGCCTATGGGGTGAGGGCACAGTTCGCCCTTTGTACAGAAGACATCACTGGCTTCTCTGCCAGGAAATGATAGGAGGTGCAGACCCCGTCTATTAAGAGCAACATGAAATGGACTCACCATTTCCCATAGGCCATGAATGCCTAACTACTTGTGACTTGACTTAAAAGAGAAGTTTCTAGCTCTGTTTTTCACTGCCTTGGCAACCTCATTTCCTTACTACGATTCAGTTTTGTTTGCCAAAGGGAGGTTGGTCGTTTGTTGTCTCATCATACTGACCTGCCTTGATATGATTAACTTCTTTTTTTTAAGCCTCATTTCTCCTTCCATAACATTGTCTGTAAATTGTTATTTATCATCCTCTATGTCTGAATGAAAAATGTCTTGAATGACTTGTGTATTTTATTTCCCAAGATAAAATGAAAATAAGTTTTAAAAAACTGCAAGGAAAAGGGGAAGAAACAAAACTTACTGTTTGATGGAAAATTCTAATTACATCCATAAGATTTTGCTTTGTACGAAGCAGTTAGGATATTTTTGTAGAGGGGATCTTTTTTTTATTTTTCCAACTTCTCTCTGAAAACCATCAAGAACAACAGCAGAAAGGGATATACTTTTTAAGGGAAAAAATCAGAAGTTTCAGACATGTCTGAAAAGTAAATGAATGTTAATGCAACATAAAGATCAATATTCTTTAAATGAGAATCATGCAGTTGTATTCAGGACAAGCAGATTTCTTGAAGTAAAAATCTGTCTGCTTTCATAGCAGTACTAATTTTCACAAGCTACCACATACTCATAAGGGTACCTGACTTAATCAGACTACATCTGCCTAAATTTATTTTCACGTTTTAAATAATATGTTATTAATTGGAAGACTAACTCACCTGACAACCATTAAAGACACAGAATAACATTATTCATGTTCTTCTGTGAAGTTATATGCACACAAAATATTGAAGAAAACACAGAAAAGCAGTCATCTCTATGAGATATACTATAAAACCCACACAAGCTGTTTAAAAGATTTTAAAATCTAAACGTATCTAACAGATTTACATCAAATCTTATTTTTTTCCCCACTAACATCAATTCAATGGATTTTTACATTCAGGAGTGCATAATCCTCTTCAAGTCACTTTCCTTTGAAGATCTCTAAACACTGAAGTGCCAGAAAAGGCAGGGTTACTATTAAAAAGAAGGTGTTAATATTATCTGTATTTTTATTGTAAGTATGGAAATTTTGCCTTACATAAGCTGTGCTAACTAACAAGGAGATGAAAAAAATCCTCCAGGTATTATCCTCTTCAGCTGCAATACAGAGGGAAAAAGTTATTTGTAAAAGTAAATGAATAACACTCTTAACTGTCCTTGTGTCTTTTCCCAAATCAATCAGACATTGAATTGCTAACACACTTCCAGAACAATGAAAAAAGTCCTGTTCTTTCTATGTACTTATGTTACGTTTTTCACATTTGGTTGGTTAGTAGGGGGGATGGTGGAATCTTGTGTGTTTGTTGGCTTTTTAGGGTTTTTTTTTCTTTATTTAAAATTTCTAAGTTAACTGCCACTAATTCACCTGTTACCAAAATCTTACCTAAACTTAATGATAGATTTCAGTCAAGTAGTGAAATACTATCACTACTTATCAATTTACTATATTACTGTACATACTAAAAAAAACCCAACACAACATAATATTCCCAAATGTCCAGTATTCTCTGGACATAGTTGATAAGAAAGATCATAAGAGGAGCAATTGCAAAGGTTTCATGTCGTTCACTTAACTGAAGTCGGGCAGAAATCGGGTTTAATTAGGGAGAGAAAACACAGCACTTCAGAAGATAATCCAGCACCTCTTTCCTTTCTTCTCATTTTAAGCAAATCACCTGGGAAGTATGTTAGAGTTGCCTCTCCTCAACCAACTGATGCTACCAATTCCTAGGGGAAGATAGAGCCCTATCATTAACTTCTTGTTTCTTTGGTTATCATTTTGGGCTACACTGCTAAACCAAGGAATATTTTCCAAAGGCTCATATAACACTGCTAATTTAAAGTCAATAATCAAGTCAAACAAAATAGCTAATGGAAGAATTAGCCATGAAAAGAAAGTGCTGTCCTTAGGGGAGGGAGGTATTAACAACATGAAAGGCTAGTAAAATATGAATTCAAGAGAGCAACAGGAGCTTCAAGATGATCTCTCATCACATTATCAAAAGACAGAGAATTAATCTCTCTACATGAGAAAAAAAGAGATATTTTAATACCCAACAACTACTATTACAATATGATAACTGACAAACATAATGGTATGATTTGACAAGGTGACAAATATGTATTGAGTCTTGTTTTAAATATCAATCAGAAATTCTTCAGGAGTATCTGTAGGTGTCAAATGGACTTTTCAGAGATCTGAAATTAGGCAGAATGGACAAAATTCCTTTGTGTGGAGTTAGAGTCCAGCTGCTTAATTCCAACAAAACCAAATGAAAAGTAGGTAAAACTAAAAACCTTAAAAGGCTGAAGAAAGTTCTTTGAGGATATGCTCAAGGGACAAGGCATCTAAGGCTGACTTTCAAGTCATTCACTTGGAGAACCACTAAGCAGCAGTAGACACTGAATTGCATATTCAGAAGGGAACATAAGGTTACCTCAGTTGCCTTAGCTATGTAACAAGTATGAGGAAAAAAGACAGTAGGAGCCATATTACTTTATCCAGACGCTGTTGACTCAATTTGTTGTTGGACTTTAGGATTCCCCTCAGGTTACAGGGAGGAAAGAAAAGATGAGAAAGAGAATTAAAATCATCCCATGTTCCAAAAGCTCCACACAGAGGCTGTAAATAGAACTGGATAACTTAGAGTTTATGCAACAGTCATCAATTAATTTCTAGATCAGGTAGTAAGGAAAACTTACTGAGGTCTAGCAAGCAGGCATTATACCACCTGGGAGATAAATCATCATTTACAGACTTCAAGTGCACCTAATAAGGATGATCTTATTCTAAAAATGCAATGTGACAGGCTGACATTCCCTGTTACTGACCTTGGAGTTCACTCGGTGAATTCTTAACATAACTGGGTGGTTTTTTCTCCATTGTCTAGAGTGTTCAACCTTTATCACAAACTTCTACCATTAGTGTACCTGAAGTACACCAATGATGTCTGTATCAAAAACTGTAAAAGAAGCTTCAGAAAGCAGATGCTCTGAGAAACAACTTTGTGTGAAAACACCCTAGCTTAAAACTTCTGCGAAAACAAGGTAATATCATACAGTTCCAGCACCTAATTAACATGTGAGATTTCCAAATTGTTGCATGTGTCACCCTGACAACCAGAAACAAATAATAATACACATGATTGACTAGTATTATTTTCATTAATCCATCCATCTGCAGATTATTCAAGTAGTTCCACTTGTAGAAGGCCTTAAATTAAACGTATAAGCTAGAAAAAAAAATGTCATCATGATGATAAGCAAAATAGTGGTCCACATTCTGGACCTGGATATATCTGAATCCAATGCCTACAGTGGTGCAATTCAAACATTTGGAAATCCAGCTGCCCTACAGCCAAACTTAAATTTAACTGAAGTATCTAAAAGAAGTTTTAAAACTTCTGAAGTGAGCTGTAACAAGCTATAGCATGCTGCTGTTGCTGAGAGAGAAAAAAGTAAATATACACATATACATATCAATGTATAGTGGCTGGTTTTTATGATTTTGAAACATCCATCTGTTCAGAAGGAATTGGGACAGCTACAGTATTTTGTGTAAACCTTAAAAAGTGACAGTCTTCAGTTGCGATATAATGAACGTGTTCTAAAGGAGGAAGACTCACCACCAAACTCATTAGCAAATCCCTATATTTCCAATCTGAGTTTTTTTACTTTTGGACAACGTCATTTTATGATGTGAAGGCTGGAGGCTAGATGGACTCCACAGCTCTCCTATGGGATTTTTGGCCAAATAGCAACTTGAAACTCAATCTGACAACATAAAAGTTGGGGTTTTTAAGTATTTTTTTAAAATACAAAAGGAAAAAAAAAAAAGCACCCAAACCTCTAATGCCAGAATAATCCCTTCTGCAACAAAACAAATAACTTTAGTCTTGTATTATTTATGTGACACAGCATCAGGTAAACTGTTTCACACTGCTCAAAATTAATTTCATGCTGAATAACCTGACTAAATGTTTCATATCAAAAACTAGTCTGCACAAAAGACTAACCTACCTACACCACTTTACTCAAAGTTAAAATGAAAAGAAAAAAATATAACATTTCTTGAAATGTAATTTTTTCCATTTGAAATGCTTCCCTATCATTACTGCGTGACCATCAAATACTTTATTTGGCCAGACCATAGTAGGTAGATATTTTCTAAATGTTGGATGAAAAGTGAACAGCAGATTCCACTAATCTGATCAGAGTGGCTGGGACAGATGAACAAAGTAGGCTTAAAAATATATATATATATGAATAATTTTTTTGGAAAAAAAAAATCACTTCAGCTTTCCACTTGTACTGTTTGGCACTCACACCATCATCCACAACATACCTTCATCCCAGCTCCAACTCTAAACACTTTCAGGAAAGAGAAACAAGCTTTAGTTTAATGCAACAAAGCTAAAGAGATCTTGTGTATACCTGGTAATATGAAAAAAACCTTAGAATAACCAACATACAAGTCTTCATAAATCCAGCTTGGAATGCATTTGCTCTTTTGGGAAGTTTCGACCTTTGTTTTAAACCACAGCATTTTCATTATTTTACTTGGTGGATTTCCCTACTTTCATTCAATTGATTACTTCCTCCTGTGGTCTTCCTGACCACACTGGGACACTGAACACATTAGGGTAGGTCCTACTGTGTCGTATAAGTCAAACCAGAAAAGTTACCACAATGCACGTCTCCAATAGGCAAAATCAGTCAAAGAAATCTTGAGGCCCCTGAAAAAAGACAATATAAGGACAGGTTGATATTTCCTCTCCACAAATTTGGCCATTCTTGACATTATATCTGTTTTAATAGATTTGCAATATTTTTCCTCTCTGGAACTATTCCTCTCGTATTTGGGATAGAAGAATTTAAAGTAATTTGAAAGTATTCTATTTAATAACCAGACTTCATTTAAAGAGCAGGTCAAGTAGCTTTCACTGCATTCTTAGGTCCTTGCAAAACACAAAATCCTCCCATGTTTTTCCTCAACTTCCTTAGAAAATAGTATTTCTAAATCAAAGCTTTTCTAGCAGTATCACATAACTTGGTTTCCAAGCATAGCATAAGATTTCTGCTTTCATAAGAAATGGCTTACAGGATAAATCTTGCTTTAACAAGGCACTCCAATGTTAAAAACACTGAGTGCATGACAGGCTCTGGAATGTATGAGTCATTTATTGGTAGAACTTAAAATACTAATTAGAAATATTAATTAAAGGAAAACTTCTTGTATTTTATTACCACTTCTACACTTACTGGAGTGTATTTAAGACAGAGATCCTTAAGAACTAGGAGTCTCAAATCTGTTCAGGACTCTGAACTTACACATCCTCTTGGTCTGAAGTTATTGAAGAAACAGAAAACCTTTGAGCACTGTAAATGTCACTCAGTTTGCACGGTTTCAAGTACAATTTGAGATCAGCTTTTGCATATTGTCTGCTGATAAATTACCACCTCTCTGCATAGCAAAGGCTGTTGGGCTTGTGAAGTTTATTTTTAACTGATAGTTAACTTTAACTTACAGGTACATTTTAATTTATAGTTATTTAAAATTTAATTACAGTCATGTCACTCAAAGCTTTGTATGGGCTTTCTTTTTTAATAGTAGACATAAATCGGTAAAATAAATTAAGTGCCACTGACTGTTACACAGTTATACTGGAAATTAATGAAATCACTCAGGAATACACAGGTAGTATAGGCATAAACAATACTGAATCCAACAAGTGGGGCAAATGTGCTGTCAAACCTGTCACATAGCCATGAGAGCAACCAGAGACTATACCATGACAGACAGCTATCTGCTGGTTTTAAGTATGAGCATACACACAAACCTCAGTTATTAACCCAAATCTGGTGGACTCGCTGGGGGAGTTTTCTCCTAGCTTTTTGACACCTTACCAGGCTTGTTCTATGCTACCTCTTTATATGGTCCATTTTAATAAAGTAAAAATCTTCTTCTTTGTACCTATTGGACAGATGCAGCTCTTGTGCAGTCATGAAGATTACTGTACTTCAAGGCTGTGTTTTGGAAACATCTGTCTGAGGCCGTCTGGAGAGCTTTCACTGTAGCTTACTCCTGCTTTGTGGCTGCCATTCTCAACCCAGCTCTGTATAAAATAACCTTCATTTACAGGTCTTCATCCGACTCCACAATGCTACTATAGTTTGGCTATCTTAGCATGTAAATATCTTAACTGAGAAGTCTTGAAGTGACCCTAAAAGCCACAGCATATTGATATTGTGATTGTGTAAGCAAAATTCTTTCCAAGTTTCCACTGGTTCAATTCACAAGCTATGTCAAAATATACTGAATTTCAAGGGTAATATATTTCTGGAGGTGCTGGTTTCTGAATAAAATATAATGCAGCCATTCTATCCTCTCTTGTGACCAAGGGTCTCTTTTCTGAAGAACAAGAGTATTGACCCCAACATCCTAACCCAATCCTGAAATGGATATTGCATCTAATATCTGACTATGTAAATAACTTATCCATTTCAGTTTGATGGGCTATTTTTTTTTCCTTCCTAAAAATGTTATGTAGTCCTACTACTCACTGTTAAACAGCTTCTGAGTTTCACTACCGAGGTGCTACATGTCAGAGGTGGATGAAGTGATCCTTTTATATCAATTAGCAATTACTGTAAAGTGCTTTGGGGTGAAATGCCACAAAGGATTAGAACTTCAAGGGAAGAATAAGCAGCAGGAGCACATGAACTCATAAATGGCATAGATTCTATTTTATGTAAATTGCCCTAGTAATAAAGAATAAGCAAAAGGTCAGATAAATACAGAAAATGACATATAAGCAGAGTAGTCTCTAAATAGAATATTTTTTCTAGTTTTGTCAGGCACTAGTGTGTCTCTAGGCCAATAGCTCCCTCATCTGAGCATCTGTAATATTCAGTAATGCAATATTCTGTTTTACTACCTTGCAAGTTAATTTAATTCCAGGCTTTATCATGAGCTCATAAAATCTGTCACAGGAGAATCAAAATCTTCCTCAAATGTGGTAACAAAGCAACGTCTCTTCTCTTCCAAAGAGATGCACTCATACTCCCCACACATAGACCCAGTAAGGTCACTATTCTTAGAAGAACTTTACTTAGGATTAATGAATCTAGACAGTATAAAGATAATCAAAACTACACATAGAGGCCAAGACATATCAATAAAGTAACATAATTGTACATATTTGGGTAGCCTTACAATTTGAGATATTCCAGTTTCATCCTAAAGAAAACTCACTTCCCATTTGTGCATTTTCATAGTGTAATAAATAATCTTGTAATAGCTTTAGAAGATACTTAACAATGTTTTCTCCAAAATATGTAAAAGGAAAACAAGAAAATTAATCACTGACCAAAGCAATACATTTATTCTAGTCCAAATACATCAGATCTACACTTCATTAAATGGCAGTCAAAAGTGAAAAACCAAAAGCCAAAGTGAAAAATCTCTTTCTGTTCACATCTGGAATTTAGAAGCCATGGAAATGAAGAATCATTTACCTAAAACTTGACTAGGGGAAGTTGAAACAAAATCTAACTACCAAGGTCACAGCAAGCCACATTTTATTCTAAGTTCTGCTATTAGTGAAGCATTCGATATTCTAAATAAAAGTAATGTATCTTGTATTATTAATGATATGGTTTTTTACAGCATCAACGATTCATGTACTAGCCCTTTTTGTTAGTCTTTACCTTTACATCACTTCTAACTTAACAAAAAATGACATCTGGAGAGCAAACTGTACACAACACTTAGTCAAACATTTTAAAATATTCCCCAAGCATGCAACAAAATGCTTCATTAAGAGCATGGGAAAGATCTTGATTATATTTATTCTTTACTAGTACTTTCTGAGAAGTAAACTTTACAACAAAACACCTTCAAAATACCCCTATCTCTGTCAAATAAACTATCTTTCTTTTAATTTCAATGAAAAAAACCAACAAAACAACAACCCAATGTCATGTGTCCCATTTAGCAAGATTTTCAGATAATGGTGTAGAAGCTGTATATATGCACTAACTCATCTTCCTGTGTTTCCAAATGTCTTGTAGTTTTGCTGGGTAAGCATTGGTTCATTCATCATGTTTAAAAATACTACCTTTTATATGCTGGATATTTTACTTCTTCAGTTCTTTAATGCATAGCTACTGTGGCTGAAAAAAACTCAACCAAATGAAAAAGCCACAACAACAGCATACAAAGAACGGTCTCAAAAGGTTTCTCTTGTGGATTCAAATGTATTCTTTTTACATGAGTAGGTTAAAACCAATACCTAAAAAAGTCAATGATCTATCTACTCATTTTGATAATGCAATTTTTATGTATACATTTAATTTAACAAAGCTATGCAATTGCAACACAGTCTTGTGATGTTCTGTATTCACGTGAAACAAGTATGAAAGCAAAGACAGAAAGAAAAAAAATAGCATAAATGAGAAAGAGCAATCTCTCTCTAAAGCAGACAGCTGCAACTCAGCACATAAAAATTTCCCAAGTCTGTCTCAGATTGCCTACATTACAGAAAATAAAAACCTAGTCTTTCTATGCCTTGTCTTACCTGTAAAGCAGGTAATACTTCCATGGGACCTCACAGACATGTTCTGATGCTTCACTTGTTAATATTTATAAAGTGTTCCTGTCTGCACACACCTGTGTGAGTGGGACAGTCATTGGATCCAATGATACATGAAACACTGTAGAAGCTTTCTATAGACAATACTTCTCATTTTAAAAGGTCCAGAGGTCAGAAATCTTGAATATTTTTTAACTCAGTGGTTAATGTTGACTTGAGCAGAAACTTGTTGACTGTCAAAGAAATGTTACAGAAAACATTACTACTACAATGGATATTGGAAAGTATTTATGGTAAGTACCTAACAACATTGAAAGCTAGGCATGAGACACCATCCTCAATCATCAGCACTGCTGCCCAGCGTCCTCTACACCATCACCCATCTGCATTCTTCTGTAAATCTACTCAAAACAAAAGGCAACACACTGTCTTGGGAAGGAAGCTTGGGGAAGCCCTTCTGATAGGCAGCCTGTAGATAGGCTTCAATCCCTGTGTCCTCTTTCACCATTTATTCTTAGAATTTCAAAAATTCATGCATTTCATGAGATCTCCAACAAAATAAGCAAGACAAATCTCAGAATGAGTAATTTATAAGTGACATATCAAATGTAGCAAGATGTATCAAATGACAGAAAATTACATTCTTTTAAAGTGTTCATAATGCCTCCAGACTACATTCTCTGCTCAGTTACAACTTCATCAAGAAAGATTTAGACATTTTTCAACATGAAGAGGTCTTGCAAAGGGTTGTGATAGATCAGCAGCAGCATGATCAGCAGCAGCATGAGACAATCTCTCCCTCATCTCCCTCTATGGGTCCACCTTAAAATGAATTATTACCAGTATTTAAGTTTGTTAATCTTAGATTATATGTGAACCAGTAACCTATGTTGTTAAGTTACAAAGCCTTCAAACATGCTTTTGAGATTTAAGAAACTTATTTAGCTGAAATTGCTTTTGTTCGCTTCTGCTTTTGACAAGAAGTGGAACTGCTGAAATACAAGAAAGCAAATGCTTTCTAAAGTATCAGGGCTTTTTTTTAAAAAAAAAAAAGCCAATTTATGGTGTGGTTTCTATTAATTTCTGCAAATCTTAGTAACAGATACAATCTTTCAGTTGCATATTTTCTATTAAATCTTTAGGTGCTTGTTAGCTGCAATTAATACCGACAGAAAACCAGGAACATTCCCAGATCCGGGCTCATTAAGAGTAATACAAATGGTAAATCCAAGCAAAACAAGAGTAATACAAGCTACAAATTAAGAAATGAAGAATCGAGACACCATTGTCCAGGAAATAAACATAAAAACGAGGCAATGGTTTTATTTACAGGATTTTTCTCCATTATCTGAAGGGCAAAGTGACTCTTCAGTTTTCATATCATGGTTAAATAATCAACCTTTTGAATACCAAAAACCTGCATCATGTACCACGTTGTTGCTATGGCAATTCATTTACAATGAAGGAAAAAAGTGAACAACCTACACAGACTCTGTGTTAACAAGCAGCACACCTGTAGACTTGAGGTTAGCATAACACACCAGGTAACCAAAACCAGAGCTTGGCAAATGCTCAAGTCCTCACAGATAAAGATGTTCTTACCTCTGCTCCCAGACCCCCTGTTTAATCCTTGTAAACCATTCCTAATGACCTACCCCAGGTGTACTACGTGGAGCATTTTGCAGTATTAGCTCAAGTGGTGCTGTGAGATTTGTTTTTCAAAAAAATAAACCTTGTCCTTCCTGTTATGGCACTGCTCTACCAAATGCAGGCTAAAGCCTAGCTTATGAGATTGCCAGATGGCCTTTGGTCCTTTTTGCACAGCATCCTGCCCAATAGACACACCATGCTGGAATGCAGTGCTTGGTTATACAAAACAGCAGTTCATTTCTTTACAACTGCAGTGCAGGCTGGGTGACAGAAATTACTTACCATTTGTGTGTGTAATGCTGCTGTTTTCCAGTATTACAAAGCAGGTTGAAGATAAAGAATGATCAGATCGGTAATGCAGTAATAAGAAATCCATCCTAAACTAAGGAAGCTGCTATGCTGCTGCCTCTAAACGTTTTATTGCTATTGCTGAAGAGTGTGCTGTACACATGGTTGAATAAACTGATATTTCCTTAAAAATATCCCCATTTGTGGTCAGGGACACCAATTTTATTTCATTTCTTGAAATTTTACAGCTTGATGTGGATTTTTGTGGTGGCAGTTGTAGGCAATAAAGTCCTGATGCAGCAGCTTCCCACTTATATAGCTAGAAACTCTTGTATCATGTGCAGGTAGCAGCCCACAACAGCAAACTCCTTCTCTTGAGCAAGAAACTGCAGCAGTACTGACACATCACAAGTATTCTTGCCCTGGCTGTCAACCATAGTCCAACATCCCAACCACATCTCATCAACAATAATTCATTCAGAGAAGAGCTACAGCTTCATGCAGGCTGGTGAGGTCAGGAAGATTACAAAGTGAGGTGGCCAAAGAAGGAAGTTTACCTGGAAGCTGGAGTTGCAAACAGAGGAACACGGGAGGTGCTGAGACAGGAAAACTGGTAGAACAAGTCATGGGGCAGGAGGCAAAAGCAAGGCTGATATCTTTTCGTAAGCCTGGGGTGTAAAAATTATTAAGGCTCATGTTTTAATCTAAGACACATAAGAAAAGTCTGCAGAGCAGGAAAAAGTCAAATCCAAAACACCAATAAGAAGAGATGGGGGTATTTTTATTATTTCAGATCAGTCTAATGATTCCGTTTAAAAAATAAACACTTAAAATTTTCAGTTATTCAAGACTGGCAGTACTGTCCCACTGACACACTGCATTCCCTTCCTCACAACTGCCCAACTCATGCATATCACAGCCAAGATGCCAGATCATAGAGAAGATCAGATTGATTACTTTGCAGGGGGCAAGGAACTACCTAGGAACTCATTGAACAGCCTCCACTGATGCTTGTAAAACTAGCAGCATCATATTATTCAGCAATGATAGTAAGTATTGGGAACTGGGCTAAACCCTGATACAATTTGTTAAACAGTGGTCCAAAAGCTAGGTCATACTTTAAAGTACACTTCAATGTATGCTTTCATGTAATGCTTATACAAAATCCTTCACTCCATCTCTTTTTTAGAAAATTACACTAGAGCCTCAAGAAGCAAAACTAAGTATTGGTACAAAATGTATGATATAACACAAGGGGTTTACGGTTTGTTTTGCTATTAACAGAGGCAATTGCTACATGTTCCCTTGGCTGAGCAGGTAGGCTTCCACTTTTGCTAGCTGTGCTCAGATAATGCTTTGCATATTCAAGAACACCACACACAAGAAGGTCTAGCAGAGCAAAAGCCCATAAAACTTAAGCAAGTAATTCTGTACGTCCAAAGTTATCAATGTATGCATTGCCTATATGACTCTAAATTAGGCTGGATGCAGCAAAGCGAATGTACCAACCCATAACATCATTCTGCCTCTCCCTCCACTTCTGCATCAGTTCTTCAGCAATTACAACTCCAATTTGGTTAATAAGAGTATCAATACAAAATTTAACATGTTGTGCACTGGACACATAGTCAGCCTGAAATATATGTGGACAAAACCTTCTTCTTGCAGTGCACATCTCATCTATCAAGTTCTTCCTGCCAAGATCCTACTTAAATGCTGTGTTCTATCCAACAGAACCTAGATGTTATTAGAATAGCTATTCTGTCAGTAGTTTTTGAAGCTATTACACACATCAACTACAAAGAAGCAAAGTCCATAGTACAGTCATGATACTGTTTGAAACAAATTTTGGGACTCAAATTTGTAGCCAGAGAATCCAGCAAGAGCCAGTACTTCCTCAGATACCTTCACTAAAATGAGCAACTGCTTACGGTGTATTAAGTAAATAACATCCATCTGGTTACTTCTCTGAACGTAGCTTCAGGTCTGCAAGGTTCACGTAGGTTCTTAGACTTTGACTGAACTCAGTTTTTCATCTGTCCAGACTAGAAAAATTAGCTGCATCAACCCTTAAGGCAGCACAGAAGGTGAGAGCTCTGAACAAGGGATCCTACTCTGCTTTCACAAGTGGAAAAAAAAAAAAAGTAGTAGCTCAATACCAGCATGAAAGACAATAGAGCTAAGAAGAAAACATCTTTCAGTCTGGTCTAATCTATCTCACACAGATCACCCTAGCAATGGTTTACAGTTCCAACATTTTTAAATTTTGGGCTGTATCTTAAGTAGCTAAACTGAAATACATTACACAGAATAAATGCTCACATGGCCCTCCTATAGATGTATTTTTTATAAACAGAAGTTTGGCCTCAAAAGTTATGTATTCCTCTAGATACTTTCCCTCAGGTTCCCTGTTGTCAGCTTCTTTTTTTTTCATGCTTTTTTCTTCTCCTGTTTCTAGTCTGGCAAAGTTTGAAGGCAGGGTAACAGTAAAAACATTAAAGATTCATTAGGAACATTTTATACATTTTTAAGCTCCATTCATATATATAGATATACACATTAAAAAAAAAAAAAAGAGAAAACAGAGCACAAAATAACCAAACACAAACTCACCCTACCCCAGTCTAGTTGATCTAAGGGAAAAGGTAATGTAAGAGTTTAGTCTGCTTTGCCAACATGGGCACCTGAAGGCATGGGAAGGTATAGGCAGTGCTGTGCAGGGACATGGTCCTCAGCAGGGCTAGTCAGCATGGTAAGACTGGCACAGTAACATGACTGCTCTGCCTGAGGGATCCAAATTGATTTCTTTTAAAGATGGTGAAACTACATCTGTGTGGCATTAAGCACAGCCCCAGTCACAATGACCTGGTTTCCCTTATTTTGGTTTGCTCGATCACTGTGTGACATTCAGACAACAGCTGTCAGACATACATTCAGGCTTTCTCTCTACTTGCCAAGGCATTCTTCTGTTCACTCATATTTTGGGGGAGGTCCACTACTTTCTATATAGATTTCTCATGTTTGTAGCTGATATCTTGTATTGTATAGTTGAAAGTTACTATTTTAAGTCAGGAAATTATTCTTTATTACGATTATCCCTCTTTTTCAACACATTTCTTCAGATTCTGAAGTCAAGAATATTCAGAAATTGCAATTATTAATGATTTAAAGCTTTAGACAAGAATAACCCACACTGTGGCTTTTTTGTTGTTGGGGGGTGGTGTGGGGGCTTGGGTTTGGTTTTGCAGTTTTGGGGGGAGTGAGTTTGTTTGTTGGGGTTTTTTAAATTTAAATTCTAAATGTTGCTCACCTTAGTGATGAACAAGGCAAAGGAAAAGAAAGAACAAGGGAAAATGGTTTTAAATTGAGAGAAGGTAGATTTAGATTAGATATTAGAAATAATTTCTCCCCTGTAATAGTGGTGAGGCATTGGAACGAGTTGTCCAGAGAGGTTGTGGATGCCCCATCCCTGGAAGCATCCAAGGCCAGGTTGGATGATGCTTTGAGAAACCTGGTATAGTGGAAGGTGTCCATGCCCATGGTAGAGTGGTAGGAACTAGATGATCTTTCAGGTCCCTTCAAACCCAAAGTATTCTATGACTATAACATCGAGTCAGATCATAGGTATTAGAGCATCCAATTCTCCTTTTATCAACTCTTCATAATTCATGTTATCAAAAAAAGATAAAATTTTAATTTATAAAACAATCAGGAAAACAAAATACCTGTGAAAAGTAATGTTAATTTCAGAGAATACAAGGTAACAACTCAGAAGTCTGGGGAATAAGACTTGACTGAATCAGGAACAAATGGAATGGAAGGATCCCACAGAAAATGGGGAAAAGTGATGGAAAGTCTGGGATGGAAAGATCTGAGCAGTACATTCTCTTTAAATTGATATACAAAACAGGGAACTGAGATTTCCCATAGCAATATTCATTTCAGCTGCAAAAATATGTGGACGACCTTGTTCATTACATGTGCCTGTTGAAATGTTGCTACATTTTATACAGCTATATTTCAACTACAGGCAAATTCTATCACATACTGTGTATTAATTGATCCCAAGAAACAGCCTCCTCCTTATTTAGATACTAAATTTTCCTTTCCTCCAGAATCATATCAAAATGTTACTGGTTCCAAAATCTTCTACTTCACAAATGAATCAATTAAAAAACTGAAGTTGTCAGGTTAGTAGCTATATGCCTGATATCACAATTTACAGCTGAAAATTTGCCTTACAGAGTGATAGTATAATTTAGGTTGAACAGAATCTCAAGAATTTACCTGATCGAGTCCTCACCTCAAAGTAGTGCTGATTTCAACATTAAATGACGTTAGTTACGGCCTTGCTCAGTTTAGTTTCGAGTCTCTCTAAGGATGGAAGTCTCACACATTGTCTCACCCTATATTCCGGTGAAAAGTGTTCCATCTTTTCAGAGATTCTATCCTGGGGAGAGTACTTTCTAAAATTCTTTTAAATCCTTCAGAATTTAATAGAATTCCATACAGCAAGAACAAAAATTATTTTACACTACTATTATATGTCTTTGGCTAAAAATACTTTACAATTTTGGGACTTTAAGAAATAAATATAACTACACACATTCACAGAGTAGTAGTATTAAACTCGTGAATAAAATATACAGATCAGTACCTATTATGCCACTCTGTTTTCAAAAGATTAAAATTAATCACGTCAAGGAATTAAAGTAATATAATCATATCTTGTAAGAGACATCATTGTTTGATCCAAGAATCAAGACAAAGGGAATACTAAATGCCTGAAATTTACTCTTCACTTAATTTTCTCAAATTTATTTTGTTTCATTAGAACAGAGAAGTTATTATGTCTGAATCACAAATATTTAGAATTTTATATATTAAAAATTCAATCATAAAGCTCCACCAAGTGGAAATTCTTAAAACTACACTAAGCAAATTCATGAACAAAAAAATCATGTATAACCAATACTCATAGTTCTAATTGTATACAGTGAATGGTGAAGCTGCCTGTCCATACCTATAACCATGTACAATAATCACATTCTTGATTGAGGGAAGGAGAAAGAATAGTTTAAAAATCAATAACATTATTTTCCCTCTGGTTAAATCTGATCCTTTGGAAACTAGTTTTTCTATATCCTAAGTGGACTAAAATGATCCCTAGACACTGATTTGCTACTTGAAAAAGAGTCACCTTTCTGACTTGCTATAATTGCTATGAGCAACCTTAAGTTCCCTTCTTAATATAAAGTTTTGGTTATTCACACAAATTAACAGGCGTTGCCATTTTAGGTAGCCTAAGACTCGGACAAATGTAGTTCGTTAAATGGTTTGCTCTTTCTCACTATTGAAATATTCATGATCTGTGTAATTTTAAACAACCTGATAAAAACTGTTAAAAGCATAGCCATGCTGCCCAGGAGGTAGTGCCATTTTTAATGAAACCATAGCTATCATAAATAAATAATCAGCTCCTGAAGTATTCATACTTCTACTTCCATAAGAAAACTTGTTTTGGTATGGGACTGCAAAATATGCCACAACTATTCTCATCCAGTACAAGAATTAACAGAGAGATATTCTAAGACAAATTTTGTTCTGAAAACATTTGAACTTGAACGCATAATTTTTTTTACACACAGAATTCAGATGGATCTTAAACCACTTGACACACTTAATATCATGATGCCTCCCACACAGTACAACAGAAGTGTGAACAAGTACCTTCCTTTTGAAGTGACCCCCTTCCCTCTATATGCATTCACCATCCCAACATATCTGTGCAGATATTTGCTACAAGCCAGGAATGTTTTTCCAATGCAATGTGGGTCACTGCCTGCACTCAGAGAACGCTGCAGAAAGTTATCAGCACGGTAACCTGCTCCTGTTTTATTCAGCAGAGAATCCAAGAGGCAGACTAACTTGTAAAGCTCCACCACCATCAAACTGGACTGTGTCTGTATTAACATGTAGTTCAGATCACATGTGGGCTTTGAAGTGAGTTTTAGCCACCACTCTCATATACTGTGCTCACGTTTGCAACCTGGAGTAGTCTTGGAACGTATCAATGGGATTTCTTGGAGATGAAACAAAACCAGAAGCTGCACTCCAAAAGCTAACAGCCACCTAAGTCTGCAGGACTGGATAGAGTTAGTTCAAAATACCTAAAATCATATATTGCATAGGTATCAGATCCTCAGCATCAGTTTCTCTAATCTATAGATAAGTTTTATAGATATGTTTACACAACACCATCGTGTTTGTTAGTATAAATATAGCTTTGATTGTCTCAATCCTGCAGCTCCTGTTTGGTTTTGCATTTCCTCATTTTTGTTTTCTTGTTCAGTTCTTGGGTTCCCACAATCATACACTAAGAAAGCTTCATTTTAAATAGCTGTGGAGAAAGAACTGCAAATTCTTTACAAATATGTTAAGAAATAGAAGAATTGCTTTCCAAACTGAAGATGGTTCTAACTATCTGAGGTTTTGCTGTTATTAAAATAATTTAGACACAGTACAAATGTACTGGAAAGAGGCAGAATTAAAAAAATGCTCTCTTACCATGACTTTAAGTAGGCACCATGTGAAACACTAACTACTGGAAAGAAAGATGTTTAAATTTCTAGGATCAGACAAGCCACTCTTTGAAAAATTTCTCTTTTTCTTCAGAACAGTGTTTCTTCTTAGAAAAAAAATCTAGAGCTGGAAAGATTCTAATGCTTTATCATTACTTAAAAAGGTTAGTAGTAGATGACCCAGTTAACTACAGGTCAACATCAATGTAAAGCTAAATCACGACAAGACAGTGTATGCAAACAAGACTAAAGGACAGCAGGATAACTAACAGCAATCAACATAGTTATGTGTAAAGAAGAGCTTTACAAACTTTTATAAACACACTACAAAACCAGTTGATAAGGTAACTGAGCTGACACTGCTCTGTGACAGATGTGACTGTATAAGATTTTTCTTAAAGCATGACATTTCTTTAGTGACATTTGTCACTAAACAAAAATTAATGAGGTTCACCACAGCAACTGAACGTCAGTGAAGATATATCACAAAAAATATGTCAATGTGGAGTCACTTAAGAGGGATATTTTCCGTAGTCTGAGAGTAGTCAGCACTGCTATTTTTATCAGTGGCTGGAAACAGAATAGAATATAAAAATCACTATTAGGAAAGTCTTTATAACAAGTCATTGAACTGGACTACATGAGTAAGACAAGTCAGCTAATCTCACTTGAATTCTAAGGTAATCAAATACATACTAACACCTGAGAACAAAAGGTGCTGATCACTTTCAAGATGGCAACCTCTCCCATAGCATAAAAAGCGGTGTTTTTTAAGTAATGGTTGGTAAATTATTAGGTAATTATTACCAAAAAACATAAAACAAAAGCAAAACCTCATTTCATATAAATAGCAAGAATCCTGAGGAGAGAGTGGGATGAGAGTGAGTCAGTGCAAAGCTCTGAAACTACATCTTGTACAGTTTGCCTTCATAATCTTTTCTGAATTTCAAAACATCCAGAAACTCACAACAAATTAGCCACTGTGGGAAAGATGACTTCTGTCCATAAGCCTTACAAAGACTCTTACCAATTTGCTTTTTCAACAGTCAGCAAGCAATATAATTCATCAGAGACTGGCAAATACTTGCAGGAGGACAAGGTTTCTAATAAGCAATGGATTTTTAATCCAGAAACAATCTCACCAGATGCAGTCATTGAAAGCCAAAGCTAAAAATTCAAACTAAAAGTTAACTATTTAACAGCAGCAGTGATTAATAATTGGACCAATATACCCAGGATTCTCCAACACCAGAAACATTTCTTTCACAAATAAACTTTTCTTAGAAATAGAACTGCTATAGGTCAAGCTGAATTATAAGCTCCATGATAACTTATTAACCAAAAATGCCTGTTCCAAGTGACACAGGTCTAGCCATTTGAACAGAAGGGTCCCACTGGTATTTAAAAATCCAATTATCTATGACAGCACTCTAGTCATGAACTGAATTCTTCACTAAACCTCCCTTGGTGCTGTAAGCATTACAATGCCTGATACATTTCACTAGGCTAATAATTGAAATTCCAGTAAAAATATGGTTTATTTCTTCTCATTGATGCACTCAATTTGCAAAACCCAGAAATACCAGGCTGAGTGATCAGAATAATGTCTGTGCATCTGTAGTGTTCATACAGGTTTCTGTTATTCTTTGCACTTATTGAATCCATCTGAATCATTTCTGCTTACCTGCAAGGAATATTTTTTCAAGCATTATATGCTGTGGGAACATTCTCTTAATTTTCTGTCATGGGAATAGTGTTACGATCACAAATTAGCACTAGGATCAAACAATAGCCTTCAAAGAAACGGCAGTTGTTACATTCAAAATAAAAGTTCTTTGTGGAGTGCTAAGTTTTAAAACAAGCCTTTGTGACTGTACTGGCATTTAGTTTCAGCCTAATAGAAATAATTTCTGACCATTAACAGTTCATGCAGTTGACTTATGCCAGTAAATGGAAAAACAACTACTACACGGCGTCTTTCTAGTCACAAATACATCTTGAGATGTCATCAATTGTGTAAAAGTGAAACATTAGCGTAGGCTAAGCTGTTATCACAAAATACAGTTTTACTCACAGTAACAGCTGTTTGGAAGGCAGGATCCCTTCTATGGAATTCCTGAACCACACATTCATGTACATAAGCCTTCTATAATAAATAAATGTATATTCTTTCCAGTACTTAAAATATCTAATTGCAGAATTCCCCATTTATCCATTCCTCAGCTCTGCTTTTGTTTTGAGTTGTTTTTCCTAACAGCTATCAAGGTCAGCTGTACTTGCTGTCCATAAGGTATTAGATTGCCATTATTTTCTCTTTAACTGCATTAAGTGAAGCAAAGCATAGTTAAATGCTTTTTTCCCCCCTCACATAATCAGTTACTGTAACTGTAACAGAAAGTTATCCAATTGTCTCATCATACGCACCATATCCTCTTTTCTTTACCCTCTCAAACTGTCACCTAGACTGTGTTTATCCAGCTGTTTAGGAATATCAGAACATTTCAGGTAAGTGAGGTTGTGGATTGGACTTGGATTCCACAGCAGCTGCTTAATTGTTGCATGTAAATTCATAGGTGACTTTTTCAATCAGATAGAATGAAGGGTAATGCCTAGTTCGTTATTACTGTGCTCAAAGCATTGTCAATAGCTTTGCCAATCCCCTGTGGTTTTTTCAGTGACAGTTAGCAAATGGCTAAGCATGACCAAACCTGAAGCACTGAGACACGTTGAGCACTTACTAGACATTTTGGAAATAAAATAATTAAAAGGAAATTTTAAAAACCTCACCAAAAAATGAAATAATGTGAAAATTTTATACAAGGGAAGATCTGGAGAGACAAATAATGAAATTAATCTATAGCAAGGAAGTCTGTACCTTGCCATATCCAACTTCCACAGGATACAACTTCACTAGAAAAAAAAATCCTACTCTACTACACAGTATTTGGATGTTTTAAAATAAAACTCTTCAAAATTAAGAAATGTTGGACAATTAAAAATCATGCTTAAAATCCAACCCAAGTTTCCTAAGAAGGGCTGTTTTGTAGAGCTGTTGCAAACAAAGCCTATTGTAAACTAATCTATGAAAGAAGAGAAATGACTTGAAGTGTGCTTCAGTTGCACCTACTGAACTGTGTTTAAACCTGGTAGTTGACTACAGGATTCCTAGTTCTGTGCAGCCCTCCTCCCAGACAGCTAATCCTGTCTCCTCTGACCTGTCCCCTTGCCCCATTATTTGGCGGTGTCTGTGCAGAACGACCTCCCTTGCCCTGGCAATCAGCAATGAGTGTTTACAAGAGGGCAAAACCCCTTCAATCCTCTTCGACAGGACTTTAGTAGACAGGGATAGGCAACGGTTTTTTAATGCATTTCATTACCTCTTCATTAGACAATAAAGTAATTCCATGAGTTTAACATCAAATAATGTATTTCTATGTATCTTTCACTTCCTCTCCCACTATCTTCATATAGCCTCTCTCCTTCATGATAAATCTGTCACTCAACAAAGAAACATAGTATGTGAAGGAGAGATTCCTGAATTCTCCCCACACAATAAATGCAAATATCTCAAGAAAAAAATGAACAGAAGGTTACTTTTGTTGGATTTTTGCAATACGGTAAATAAATTCTTTTATGCCAGCTACTAACAAAGGCTGTGATTTTAGCTTATAGACACAGATCCCAGAAGATAAAAAGCACGCAATAGCAAATTGAGATATTCTTCAGGAGAAAAACTTTACTCCAAGCATGAAACTGTCCCCTATATTTCTGACAACTTTGTTTAATCCACTTTGGATGTTAAGTGTTATCCAAGTTATTCCTGATTTAATCTGATGGAAACATAAACCAAGCCCAGGAAGTGAAACAAGCAAGTAATTCTCCCTGTATTCCATTCAGTGAGTTTTATAGGTATTTATAGGTATTGCAGTTTGAAAACCTATCAAAAAAAAAAAAAAAAACAACCCCACCACCCCAACAAACCAAGCTTGCTGTTTCTATGTGCACTAAAGAGTTTAAGGAGCTATGTACTCTGCATATATGAGGTGTGACTGCCATATTGCATACAGTTATCCAGTAAATAATGCTGCAGACATTTGACTAAATGTGAAGCTAATTTTTTCTGGGTTCTTTGGTTTATTTTTTTTATCTGTAAAATCAAAGCCAATTCATATAACACAGATTTTATCCAGAAAAAAAAAACTGCATCATTGAAGCACTCTTGGTTCAGATGTGAGTAGGGTAATGAGAAGCATACTTCAGGAGTAATCTTGGCTTTTAAATGTCACCCTTGCAAGAACACAGTGAACCTGCTGTCTTTCTAGACATGCCTCAACATAATCTTGTGTGCTTTACACAGACATGTTTAGCACAAACTTTAAAGCAACTCTTTGAAGCATCTTACATGAATAAAGCGATTCATCGGATTTTTCAGATGAAATGTATCTAATACATAGCTTGAAAACCTGATGGAAACACATGAGCACTACTCAGAAAAGCCTACAGCACCCACAGCAAGTCAGGGAAATTGTTACTGGGGCAAGGAATTCTAGTCACAAGAATAGTGGGGTTTATGGTGGCATTTTTAAAGCAACATGTCACATTTAAAAGTCAACACTGTTATTTACAAAACAAACAACAAATAAAGTTGACCAATCTCTCTCTGAAGGAACAAAAAGAATATAAACACAATAAAGGCTTGAATGTATCTGCTCTAGCAACTTCTGAGTATATATACTTAGGGCTGACTTTCAAGACCCAGTACAAATTCTCAACATCTGATTTGTTTTGATTTGAATGGAAATTGGGTCAAGCCTTCAATTGTTTCTGTAATACTAATATGACCATAATGTGCAGCTGGAATGGCAGCCTAAACTTTCACTTAGCTCTGTAGGCTTGTACCAAGTTATATCAGTAGACAGTTTTATTTCACTTTTCATTTTTTCTTAAATGCCACTCAACAGTATTCAGATTCCAAACTGACCTTTGTCTTTATACTAAGCTTTTCTTATCAGCAGCAAAATCACTATGTCTTCCACACAGCTGATCTGTCACTGTGTTTGGAATAATCCTTTACCCTAACATTTGGTGCTGACTATTAATAAATTAAGAACTAACAGCAAAATAGTTACCCTTTCACCTAGGAAAATACTGGTGGCCACCACAGAATGCTCCCTCAGTGACACAGTGTTTTGCCCCGTATAATTGATGCAAACATGTAACAGGATACTGTTACGTTCTCTGCACTAGCTGTCACTTTCACACACATAACATTTGTCTCCATGCTATGGCAGCTGCAATAGTCTACTGCAAGGGTTTTTTTTAGTTTGTTTGTTAGAAGTAACTCTGCTTTTAATGTCAAACTATTGCTTTATTGCGACAAGAAAGATAAACCTTATTTTTTCCCCCAAATGCTACAGATAATGGTGGTATATAACATTATCTTACATTTCACTTCCAGATAAATTTGAACCTTCCAACAAAAGCCAAAAGTATTTATTTCCAGCTTATATATACAATGTGTACAACTGAAAATTGGCAAACCTCTCTTATCTGTTAGTAGCAAATGCATCATAAATTACAGTGCACAGAAAAATTCAGCAGTTCACCTTGCACAAGCATATAATTCATACAACACTGCAGATGAAGGAGCAGAGATCTCTTTTCTCCACTACCCATAAATTAACCTCCAACTTTGTTTTATGCATCTGCCAGCACAGTGGTGAACTGAGGTGTTGCAGGCGCCATTGTGATGAACTAAGGAAATGCTAAGGTCTGTTGCTTTACCTCATCAATCTGGAACCCAAATGGAGCTTTCCCTGAAGGTTGCCTCCAAACACATTCCTGAGGAGCACTGACTGGTGACCAGAGCTGCTGGCTGGAAAAAAAACAAGTTATGCAGAATAGGAACAGTGTTAACAGCTCTTCACCAAGACACATGACTGCTTTAAGAAAGTCTTTTTACTGGTACTGAGTAAGAGGCTGACCTGTCTTTGCAGCAGATAAAGTGTTCCAAAAGCAAGGCTTGGGCTTGGTTGTTTTTTGGTTGTTTGTTTTCAAATTAACAATGTTGTAATTTCACATGGTAGTTTTTTTCCTCCACATTGTTCACATACTAATCAAAGTTAAGAATCAGACTGTACATAGGGTAATGCAACCACTGAAGATGTTTGTTCACTCTCTTAACATAGGCAGTAGAAAGTGCCATGAAAGGATATTCCTTCCACAGCATTTAAGGCCCTATATGGAACTAGCTAGCAAACATGGATTTTATTCTCAACCTGTTCAGTAACCCAAGGGAGTACCTTCCTTCTTCACTTTCTTTCTCCACAGCCTAGAAATGGCAGCACTTGCTTTTTTTTGGTAAAACTAATATTTCTAGTAAGAAAAAAAAATGAAAGACGTTAAAAAGGACAGTATAAGTGTCATTACAAGGATTTTTTTAGTGACAAAAATATTTATCTGAGCTGTATCTACAACAGAGGCTAATAACAACAAACATTATTTACAAAGGATAAATTTAACTATACAAACTGGCACTGAATTATCTAATTGTCATTTTCTCTCGCCCACATGCACTCCAGATTAAGCATCTATTCACAACTGCTTTAAAGTTTTCAAACTATTTATAACTCTCCTAAACACTGAAATAATGTATTTACATCAGGATTAATCATCACTATAATTTAATTAGCATTTGACAAGAATTGATTTGGCAGAACTTTTTCCCTTAAAAATAGGAAATGGCCAGAAACTAAATACACAGTTTTTTCTCTCCATCTGCTTCTGGTAAGATGCATTCTTCAACTGCTAATTCAGTCAAGATTTCAGCTTCATTTATCCAGTTAATTAGAGTCAGATGCTGACAGCATCAAGATTGTAAATCAAATCTGGGTATGCGGGCAAAAAAAAAGCTGCTGCTAACACCACTGTACATGTTTTGATTCCTTGCAGACCTACATATGAGAGAATACAATGAACTAGTAGCACACTGGGAACAGAGTTACAATTAGATTCCATAAAAGATATGCCTAAAAGTTATTCACCTTGTAAACATTTGGACTCAAAAGCCAAGTCTAGAACCTCACACTACTGCCTGCCAATCTGCAGAGGAAACTGAAGTTGAGTCTCCTACTTTTAGGGCCCTGGCTCCAGCTAGTAGGGCTGCTATAAGAAATTCTTTTCCATCTCTTTCAATTCTGTTTTGAATGACAGTGCTATGGACCCCTGTATCTTGGGCAAAGTCTGATCACTCAACCACTGACCAGGAGCTCACAGAGCATACTTCTCAGATCCTCTACCTTAGATCCAGTCAACCCTAAGCGCCCCAGACTAATGAAGAGGAGGACAGTTTGGGCTATGTAGAAAGATACAGTTTTAGTATCTGTAGAACTTCAAATATCAAATGAAGTATGCAGGATAGATACAACCAGAATAAAGCAGCACATGTGCTGGAGTTTTCAAAAATCATAGTTTTGTTCTTGAGAACTCCTGCATTTATACAATTTTAGAGGGCAACAAGGAGATGTTCATGGTCCCATCTAGTATTTTTGTGCACTTTTCTGTTTAAGTGATCCCATCTGTGTCACCAACAAAGAAAGCAAATCAGAAATTACAGAATATTCTACCATAGCTCCTACTTGCTATCTTTATGCTTAGATTGACCAAGAACTCTGAACAGATTGAGAATAGGCCACAATACCAAAAAAGCTAAAAGAAAAAAACGTTGTAGTATATAATTTTCTCCCTACAAAACTAAAAGCAAATAAACCAGACCATAATTTTAAAGCACAGAACAAGTTATTTCAGAACGTAAAGATTAAAAAGACCCTTGGGATTTCTATTGAAAACGTACAATGTTGAGTACCAGTTCTAAAATGATCTATATGCACAAAGTATACACATTGTTTAAGGATATATAGACTTCTGGGTCACTAAGTCCAGCCTCAAACTATCAAAGTGTTTTCCCGTATATTTACAATATTCCCCAAGTAAGACTGTATTTCTTTTCACTCTACTTTAGAAATAGTCAGTTAAGCTCTAATTAACTAACTACAATCCATAAGCAATCAAAATTGGCTTTTAAAAAAAACTATTTAGATAGTAAGTGCCAAATTAGGCAAACCTTCCTAAACTTGACAAAAACTTCTCTTCTCATGAAAATCTGCAATATACAATGGCATTCCTCAACTCGCATTCTCAATGTATCCTTTCTCAAGGTCTTGCAATTTTGCCACATTTCAAGTCACACAGTTTGGCCTCAAAAATATTTACTTACCATAGTGTTAGTGCTTTTCATTTTACGGACTAAGAGCCCTTCATCAGAAGCATGGGAGCTGAACACCACTTCTGGGACTCAGCATTAACATTTTTGTCTTTTGAGCATCCCACTCAGAAGTTTTAGATACTCACCCAATTACAGAACCATTCCAAATGCTACAATTTATGGGGTGAGGAAGATCATGGCAAAGGGTTAGAAGATCATTTTAACTACATGTGGTAACTCAGGGAGATTATGCTGGATACCTGAAAACAAATACAAAGCTAACATGCCTTGAACCAACCAAAGAAGCAAAAAGCAGATTTATACAGGAAATGACATTTTCTTTTCAAGTGCTCTAGTTCCACACTGATACCATGTGGCACTCCTTTCCCATCTCTCTGTGGATTCCTGCTGACAGCAATTCACTGCCTTTACTTAGAGAAATTTTAACAATCTTAGGCAGAAATATCTTTGCAGCAGCAATGAAAAACTCACCATTCATTCCGGCAGGTAGCACAGCCACATGTTTTTCAGGTGCAAGACAACAAAAAATGCAGCCAAGGTGAGGAACATGGTCAAGAGCAGGCCAGGCAAGTATAACTGCCCTGGGAGGTGGCCACACCAGATCATCAGATCCCATGTAGTAAGAAAACCAAAGACCAATCTGCTCAAAGGAAAAAACATTGCAGTGGACTACAAAACTTGCTTAATCAGTAAGTCCACACCTCCACAGAAAATACTAAGCTTTGGAAAGAATGGACATAAACATACAGATCTATGTGAGCCAATCTTCCTTTCCTGGAAAAGTTGTCCCTTACAATTGCAAAAGGTTGGTGTCCTCCCACATCATGAGGGATGTCCTGCAGTCTCAGATGAGATACAGCTTATGGACACGTCACACATAATCGCAATTCTAAACTGAGGCCTGTCATCTCCTCCGTCTCTAAGGCAGTAGACTACAAAACAATAATATAAACTGGCGATATAAACAGACAGACCAGACTAGTTCTCAACATACTGCTTAATTTTCCCTCCATTGGTGACATATAGAGCTGAAACAAAGTCTGACACTTAACTCGTGTCCAAAGCCTTGTTGTTTCCAGGCTTTGGTAAGAAACAAATGCCCCAAACTAGCTCTTGCTTTCAGTTATAAAAGCAAAGATCACAAATGATTTATCCTTGACACTAAACCACGGTCGATATTTCCACCAATTATCCCAAGTTATTAGGGTCTTTTTAAAAACACTTATCTTCTTGCTGCAGCTATTTAATTTGTCTTGGTTATTGTGAGTAAAGTGAATTGTCAGAGTTATGCCATCTGGGTTTGCATTCTTATTACTGAAAAATAATTTTTCTTTTAATTATGTATATTTTTAAAAACCCACACTGAGACATCAATAATACTCCAAATGGGAAAGTGTTTTTCAATAAACACTGCCCAAATACACACATTCTCAATCTGCATATGGTTTTTTAATCTTTCAGGTATGTACGCATATATGTCACTTGTATAAGAGCATCTAAAAGCTCTACATGTTTACTTCCAAATCCTCAATCTTCCCGAATCTAAAATCTTACCTTCCATTATATTTGACAATTCACTCCAAGTTCAAGATTTATCTATTCTTTCTATAACCTACATTTCTGTTTTACCAGAGTACCAACCTAAGCTACTAAACAATACTCTTTCCAAGCCAGCAAATGATCTCATTTCATACGCACATTCTCTGTCTGGGTCCAGGTCCCTACAAAGCAAGTACACAATGTGATTTCCTGCAAAAAAACCCCTCTGAAATCAGTCAGACTGTCAAGAAACTCAGATTAGACTTGGCAAAAGGTTCACAAAGGCTTAGCCAAATTGGCTGTTTCTGATTTCTGATGACACCTAAAAACGTGTTTGAGCCACTACAGTTTTATGGATCATAATCCCAATGAAGCAAACTCCTTTTTCTTTTCCAGACTGATTCCCTCCCACGATACCACAAACCTGATCTGCAATAAGCAAGTCCTTACTGAGGTATTACATATAAAATTACACCATTATATAGATATTAAGCAATGTCATAAGATCTACAAAAATGAAAAACCCCTTTGTAATCAGAATTCTCCCCCAAATCACCACTGAACAACTTCATACCCACAAAGCATAACAATATTGTTTCAAGAATAATACTTCATGGAAACCAAAATATATTCTCCACATGAAATAGGTAAGCCTAAGACATAACTAACATCTATTGCAGTTCTCTACAGCATCTAAACCTAAAAACCACGGAAGGAGGCGCATGGCAGACACATTAATATAAAGTTAGTATTTAAAAATGCATGGGAAAAAATCCCTAAGTGTATTCCACTGCAACTGTGGATAAACTCAACTAAAGTTTTGTTGAATGTGAAAACAATCTAATTACAGTTACTATGTTGAAGATTTTAGCATAATGGAGACAAGTTAGAAATATCTACAGCTCCACTGCAAACAAGCTAAACTCAAAACTCACTGCATTGTTGGTTTAGATCCGTATTTGTTAACTTACAATACAAGAAGGTTGTCACTAACACCACTAGCTAAGCACAAAGCATACCAAATCCCCTTCTGGAAGACTGACAGAACACTGTTAGGAAATTTTAGTTTGCGTGTTATTTTTTTGAGGCAGGAAATGGATCTAACTATGAACTCACAGATATTTACTTATTATTGTACTCTGTTCTTTTGTGATCTAACTTGTGCTGCCTAGGATAGAAGAGAAATCGCAAGTTTCTGGAATCCTTAAATGCAGTGTTTCCATAGTTTGAGGCTGATGCAGGGATCTGAGACAGAGAATGCATGATGTATCAACTCCTACCAACTTAATTTTAGTAGGTTTGCTTTATTTTCTTATACTTTGGTTGCTTTTCCAAGTGAACACAAGAGGGCACAACTCTTGTGCAATCTCAGGCTGTTTGTATTCAGCATGTGCCAAATTATGATCACTTCTTCCTCCATGCAAAGCATCCCTCCATGGAAAGCTAACACATCAAAACAAGGCAAAGCAGAAGACTAGAAATCTTATGTACGTATAATTTCAGCTACCATATGAAAACTAAAATGCTGCAAGTGAAATAACATAAGATTGCCATGTGATAAATTAGGACCTCAAGAAGCAATGTGTGGCGTGTACAAGTTAAAATATCTATTTCAGGAAATCTGACACTGATTCAACTAACATCTGAAGATCTTGAATATAAAGCATCATGGAAAACGAAATACAGAATGACTCAGGAAGAGGATCAGCCTGATAACAGGAGGGAAACAAAATGAGAATATAGGATTCCTCCCTGCATTAGTCCTTTGAGGCCAAGCTTAACAGTCTATTTTTAACACAATGATATATAAAAAAAAGAAGAAGATTGAGTTTGGCAGACTAGTAGTTTCTGTACAACAGTACATCAGATATTCCACTTAAATAGAACATTTTGTACTTGAGCATAATCCAAAATAACTTCTAAAATTTTAGGTATAAAAAATAGGTAATGGTCAAAAACAGAATAAGTCTTTTCCTAGTTAAGAAATAAAGAGATGATCAGATGATATATGTATTTGGAAGATATATGTAAGTACCAAGAAGCCAACCAAAAATCAGGGGCTGGTAAGAAACACTGATCAGCGTTGACAGCACTGCTGGTGCAGCTTCCACTAACAGCTCAAGTACCTTTTACAAATGTTTCTTCCCAATGCATAATTGGAAGGTTTACTGGCCATACCAGGCACCTGGCCATCTCCATACTACCTTGCTAAGGCTAATGAAAAAGCCCTGCCTTTGGCTGTGCAGCACCACACTGTGCCCTACATGCAGAAGTTTTCATTCCAGCATCTTGAGCCACTGACAAATCCCACCGTGCTGTGGTACCAACACACTCAGTAAAATGTGTTGCTCCCAAAAAGAGCAGTGATACTCTCAGCAGACAAGCTGAACCATTTTACTGAGCCTATCAGCACACTTCTTGCTGTATCAGTTATATTATTTGCAACATCACTCCTGCCTCCAGAGGAACTGAGCCCATGAAGTCACCTGCCCAAAGAAGAATGGTGCTCTTACAACATATGGTAATGCTACTAGTAAATGAAAGCTCCTGGCTTTTGCACATATTGACAATTCATATAAGCAACAAACTGTTCTGTCTTCTTGGTTTAAAAACATCTGTCTTCATGAGGAAGGTAAAGCCTAAGGAAATCTACTGTGAGGTCTGGATGAGAAAGATGCAGTCTGAAAGGCAGCTCACAAAAAACACACAAATGAAAATAGGGACTGACATCAACTCTACTGTGGAAATATGCTCTAAAAAGGACTGTAATGTACAGACATAATTAGAGAGTAGATTCAATGTATATATATTCTGTAGTTCCTAAGACACATCACAAATCTGAGATTAGCTTTGACTATAAGATTTTAAATCTTTTTCACCTTCATATCAGCACAACTGTTTTTCCAAAGTAAATACCTTGGTTTTGCTATTAAAATTTTAAAAAGCAGGGATTGGACTGGAAAGGCTCCTGTCATGACATCACTGTCAATTTTCATGGGCATTTCTGACATTATCAGACAGTATGGTTAAATTTGTGACAGGACTGAAATACAACAATGCTCAGCATCAAGATGATTGGCTGTAGGTGCTCAGATGTGTCTGAAACTCCACCTTCCTCCTAGGAAAGGGTCTTCCTCACATTCCTCCATTCCTCATCCTGCACTTCAGATGCCTGTGTCATCTTGTTGGATATAGATGGCTGGCTCACTGTTCTTTGAAATTAAGCCCAGTACAAAGAACACTCTAACAGCAATCAAGGTGTCCAGAAAGCAAGAAAGCCAAGAGTAGAAACTCCTCAGCGACAAAAAAAGTTCAAAACACTTTACACAAAATTGCCCTGTGTACTAGACTGCATCATAGAATGGTAGGATTGGAAGGGACCTTTAGAGATCATCTAGTCCAACCCCCCTGCAGAAGCAGGTTGACCTAGATCAGGTCGCATAGGAACATGTCCAAGCAGATCTTGAAGATCTCCAAGGAAGGAGACTCCACACCCTCCCTGGGCAGCCTGTGCCAGGGCTCCCTCACCTGGACAGTAAAATAGTTTTTTCTGATATTTAAGTGGAACTTTCTGTGTTCCAAAACACAAGGAAAACAAAGGCATCTGCTACCTCTCCTACTGCTCATCAGAAACAAAAAGTAACATTTTTCTCTTCTTTTCTTATATTAGCAAGTGCACTATGTTTGTCCTCAATATAAAGACATAACTGAAAAATAAAGTGCTTCTCCAGCTCAGGTAAAAATGAGGGAAAGCAGTTCTAGTATGTCCCGTGTTGAATACAAAAAGAGAGCAAGTTCACGAGGAGAGAGTGGTATATAGAGGGAAAGGAATAAGCCCATCATCACACCAAAAGAATAGATTGCTGCTTCTGATCATCAGCCACAGTGTATTGAAATAATGATCAAGACAAAATACAATTTCCAGAAACTACAGTCAAACAAAATCAAGACATGTTTAACTACATACTTTTGCCTACTTCAGTAGTATTTGTACTGCTGAAGTAAATTTGTACCTACTTTGTAAGTTTGTCATAAAAGCAGAATTAATTTTTAATTCTTTCCAGAAGTAACCATTTCAAACAGGCTTTAAAAAAAAACAAAAAGCAAAGATCACATCAGCCTACATTAGTTTCTGGCTCGATTCTTTGAAATGCTATATATTATCACACACATGTTTGTTTTTATCAGTCAGTGTGGTTTATTGTTAGGGAAGTGTAGTATCAGCTGTCTCTTCCCTGCCATCAAAGCTACTTTGTTAAAGTTAATAGTGTTTGACTTCCAGAGGATCTTTTACCAAAGTAACACAAAAACCTTCTGCTCATCATTATTTTTCCAGCAGTAAAGAAACCAAAAGGATGCACTATCCCCTTTACCTTTAAAAGAAAAAAATTACAAACTTGTTTCACTTATCCATTGAAAGAATTTAAGAATTCTGTTTGTCAACAGCAACACTAGCTGCGCTCAATCAAACTGCCAACTGCACACCACCACCCAGCAGACCACACTGTACAGGTGAATATCTGCCTTGATTTGTAGAAGCCTGCTGTAAAGAGTTTCCTATGCACCTACATCTGTCTGCCCTCCCTTCTCTCTACCGCTACCCCTTAACCATTGTACTACTTGCATTAACAGACATGGAACATTTAGCAATGCCCTGCCTCCAGACCCGGAGAACACATTACAAGAGTCTTAACTACAGAATATTTAGACAATACAATATTGATTTCATTAATTATTTCTGCTTAGTTTTAATATAGCCAATTATAAATAGAGAAGTTTTTGACAAGCCAAATAACTATCAAAAACACTTTCCAAATTATATCACATTTACTGTCACTGGTTTTTAGTCTCTTTGCATTTATACCCCTCCTCATCTCTGTTTTCTGCAAAACACTGATTTCAAGCATAAAGTTCTCTCCAAGCAAGTGAGTTGGTGGAGGGGCAAGATGGGACCAGCAATGCATTTCATTACTTTTAATCAGAAATCACTAATTCTATGAAGAACTATTAAATTTTAGAACGACAGGAACAGAACCAAACATCAACATTTATGCTGAAAAATACTTCTATTTAAAGCTTACATAAACAAAATGCTGTTGCTTTAAATGAAAACATGTTAATTTTTGTAAAAACCACTTAGGGATTGAACATGTGGATTTTAGTATAATACACATGTATCCTATTAACAGTAAAAATGCAAAGACATGATATAATCATCAGGAACTTGTTCCTGTATAGCACAAGTTCTCTTAAACATAACAAAACCCCAATAATCTTTAAAAAGATCAACACATTTTCAGATGTTAGAACAATCTGTCATATTCACAGACACTTGTAAATTCTAACAAATGTTTATCCACTCAAATACAAGAGGACTCAAGTTCAGATCAATTTTACCTTATATATGTCAAATATTCTATAAAAGTCTTATATACTTCAATAACCTGCAGTAAGAGAAAAATAAAAAGAAGTATTTTATGCAGTATTAAGAAACATCCAATCTCTTGAAAAACACTACCATCAAATATTGTAAAAAGGAGAGGATTTATCTAATGCTTACAGTAACACTAATGTTACCATTAGTGGTTTACAATAGATAGTTTTCCCATACACACATCCTTTTAAATATGAAGAGGAATTTTGTTTCAGCCATTTTAAGATGAATAATCTCAGTACCATCTTTTCAACATGTACAAATGTATCAAGACTATTTATGGCATCTAGGAATATATAAGATCACTTCACTGCTAAATTGGTGTTGCTGAGGAACGAGCCTCTAAGGCAGGTATGCAGATGTGAACAAAGCCCTTGGTAGCTAGCACAAGGGGGAGTAGTTGGGTAATGTTAACAGGGCTTGTGACCCTGACGGGAAAGGTTCAAAACACAGGCTTACAGGACCCTCTCGCAGGCAGCCTCAGCCTACTGCAGACACAGCTGCTTTTCAGAAGCTTATTGACATGGCCTCAAACAAGCTCCTACCAAAAATCCATGAAAATCACCCTCTCCACACACATACTCCCAAGCATAGCTTTGGCATTTTCACTGTGCAGCTTTGACACAATGTTGGCAGCTGTTTTCTTTTTAAAAAGCAAAAATACTACAGCTGTAGTCTAGTTGCTATTTTTCCCTCAGATGCTATTTTTCCTCAACAGTCTAATGCTTGTGGGGAGAATTTCTTTAGGATTATTTCATCTTGGAAATACAGCAACACTGCAAATGAGTGAATTATGAGAAATGAGAGTATCACATAAGTCTATCTACTCCTGCATTTCAATTCATTTTAAATGCTGTATGAAAATACTAAATGTCAGCTTTTCCTCCATCCTGAGGCAACTAAGTTGCAGTGCTCACTGAAATGTATTGAAAGGAGTTTCTAAGTCATTGGCCCTTGTGAATGTTGCTGTTTTACTGACAAAAGTGATCCCTCTGCAGATAGCTGGAAGGAGATCCTCAACCTAAGTTCATTGTCAGAGTTTACTGTGATATTCTTCCAGATTAATACAGCTGTAGCACTTCCTGTGTTCAGCTTGGAAATCACTTTCTCCAATAGCCAGGACCGTATTCTCTTTGAGGACTCAGAATCCTTTTAGTTTCATATTTGCAAAACACTACCACCTTCTGTCTGTTACTAGCCATCTTTGCTGCTCCAGTTAAACACTGCTTCAAACAAAGCTTAAAAAGTAGTTATCACAACAAAAGAGATAACATTTCATCCTGAAGTGCCAAATGAAAACTGATTTAAAGTTTTTAACTCACCAAGCAACCATCATAACAAATCTGAGAAAAAATAACTGTAAAACACCAGACAGAAAAATCCTCTATTCAGCAATTACTCTTACTAGTACTTATTCTACTTTTCAAATAACTTCATACACACAAAACCTCACTCAAATTCCACAGAAGTCTGAGAGCTCTTCACTGACTTCATACAGTTTGCTACACCACAGACCACAACCCATCCATTACCATTTTAAAAGCCACTAAAATACTAAAACTTCACACTCAGGGTATAATACATAGTTTAAAAAAAAATCAACAAAAAAACACCACCTTTTTAATTCTTACAATAATTTTTATACAAGCTTTTTCATAAATGGAAAGGATCATCACCCCCATCAAGCTTTAAAACTATTACACTTCAACACCTGCAAGCAACTTTTGTCTCCACAGAATTGCTGATGTCTCACCACCTGAGAAGACCATGATCGTCATTAAAAGTAATGTAACAAAACCCCTTCAGTGCAACAGAATCTGAACTGCAGGTGCAATAAATCAGCCATTTAGTTTCATTATAAAGAGCATATTTACAGTGGAATCACTCCAAAAACATTAAAGATTTGCCAGTTAGTTACAGTCTTCCCTCAGAATAAAGTAAATATAAACAGTATTCCTACTTCTGTAAGTTAAGTGAAGATTTTCATCTGGAAGAAAAACTTTCCTCATTTAAATCTATGTTTTTCTTTTTCTTTTTTACTTACTGCACACTATTGTTAACCAAAGGAAAGATTTAAGGGTTTTTAACCAAAGTATCTGTAAGTTCCAAGTAAAGACTTGACAGGACCCAGCTTGCCAAGAACTGTGTTTTCTACCAGTAAGCAAGGAAATCTATCCAGATTTTTTTTCTTTTTTAAAAAAAGAAGAAATTACCTTTAGAATTAATTTTCTCTTCTAATGATTCTGTGTGCTCACCACCCAACACAAACACACACCTTTGTCCAAGGACAGGGAGCACCCCGGGGGACTGTGGTGGTGGCAAGGTCACCCAGGCCAGATCTAGGCAGCCATTTTACCTTTTAGGACACAGGCCCAGGCAAGAGGGTTGGGCCAACCTGGTGCTCCTAGGTGTGGCTGTTCCTCAGACTTGGTCACTGCCCTCTCCTGTTGCCCACAGGTTGTTTCTTGGCGTTTTTGTGAGCAAGACCCAACGTTTCATTGAGAAGTACCATTTCCTCCAATGGCTACAGATCTGGTGGCTGGGATGGGAGGGGAAGCACAGGCACTACTGCCAGAAATGGTGGAGAAATGGTTGGGAGTAGAGAAGAGATCTTAACCTTTGAGTGTGTGTTTTAAGGAATGGAGTAGTCTTTTTAGGCTTTGCATTTGACCTTACATCAAGAAAATCATAGAATGGTAGGAGTTGGAAGGAACCTTTAGAGGTCATTTAGTCCAACCCCCCTGCAGAAGCAAGTGCACCTAGATCAGGTAGCACGGGAATGCTATCATCTGAGGGACTGCCCTTTTATTTTAAGGAAAAATTTGTTCTAAATACGTGCATCATCAGTGTGATGGATTGATAAGTAAAATGAGCATGTTCCAAACCGTTCATGATACACTTTTATTATACAGTGCACACTGACCGCTTGATTAATCTAGTTCGTGGTGCTGACATCCCTGATGGGCCTATGAAGAAAAAAGACACTTGCTTTATCTAGTCTAGATTGTAAGAAGGTAGATAGTGTCCATGCAGTTACCTCAATCCAAGACTAGCTTAGCCAACTACACAAAGTAGATCTGTAATACATAGTTATCTGGAGTTTTCTTCTCTATAAAGTATATTGTATCACAGTGAAGGATTTGTATGATCTAATGAGAAAGCAGTGAGTGTATCAGAGCAAGTCCAGCATTCACAGAAGTATCAGCTCTGGGCAGGTTATTAAAAAGACCTCTGAAGTACAGTCATAAAAAAGGGATGAATTTCAAAGGTAACTCAGTGCAACAAATAGCCAAGTATGAACAACTTCATGTAACTGCCAAGTGGAATATGGCTGATGCTCAAAAATTCAAAAAAACCCAGAAGCATGATAAGAATAGAAAGGATGTTCATTTTCAAGCAGAAGATAAGATATGGATTAAAGTTTGTTCTCAGAATAGCTCAGAGAAAGATTTTACAGCTACATTAGTCCCAAACCAGAAGACTTCTTACCAAGTTATTTAAGTAATAGGGTAAACTGAACCACACTTCTTACTGTATGCGTGTGCTGCTGTGGGATGTAAATCCTGGCACATTTACACTGCTGGGGACTCTACGAGCCTTTATGCTGGACTTGTGGTAGAATTCCATTTTTGTATTCTTTACATGTCCATCTCTGATTTTATCTACATTTTTATTTATCTACAAATTTATTCCTTCCTCTGTGTTCTTTACATCAATCATTCGTTTTTTAGCTCTCCTTCAAGGAAAAGGAAATAACCTCAAAAAGAGTGGTAACCATGTAACCTCTTACATACATATGACATTAATGTTCTTTCCTTTTTTCATTGCATACGTATAATTTCTACTATGTACATCCTGGCCTAATGATGATCATTAGTCAGTATGTTGGAGAAGGAGAGCTTAAGGAAAGGATTCCCTCACTTTCTGATCAGCACAACACACCTTGCAAAATTAACTGGAGAAGCAGCAAACAAACAGATTGATAAGTCTTGTATTACTGGCAGAACAAGGCAGGGAAGACTGGTGAAAATATTAATTAGGAAGGGACAGGCAAAGTTGTACATGGATTTTAAGCTAAGGAAAGAGTGTTGAAATAGAATAAAAAAAAACTATTACAGAATTTTGTGAAACTATATTAAGTTTCTTACAGACTTGGCAATGGGTCAGCCTGTAACTATACATTTAGCCATCAAAAGGACGCTCCCGAAGTGTACAGTGTGAGTATACTGAGTCCCTTATTCAAAACAAGAACAAATATGAATGACCATTAGCTGTTGGGAAGCTGGAACTGCAATTACAACTTGATGGAAGCATAGCAATTTCACATACTGAGTCTCAGTTTCACCACCATTTCAGCTTCCTTCATGTCCTTGGGCAAACTACTTGATTCTGGCAGGTGTCTCTCTTCTACTGTAGTACAAATCTGTTGGTATTATTTCCCTTTGCTCATTTGTTGTCCAAGCAGACAATAAACTCTTCTGAACAAGGACAGTTTCTTGCAGAAAAGTGCTACAGTAACAAAAACTATGATCTCTGAGTTTTTCAGACTGTACGTTCCTGGTTTCCTAAGGAGAAATATCCAGGTTTGAAAGACTTGATGACATTTTCAGAAATGTTATTAACTATTATCTATGAGGATATACCAGGATTCACCAGAAATTCATTAGTCACCATTTAAGGCTACAAAGACGTATTTAGTTGCATGTGGAAAGCAACAGCAGACTTTTCCAGTGCCCCTCTTGTCCTACTGTTCCTTTCATATTTTTCTCCCACTCTCAACTTCACTTTTTTTCCATGTTGCCTCTAATAGCTTAAATAGCTTCCCATCTGCCACATGCCAAATCTCCTTTAGATCCTTCCTTAAAACCTACTTCCTTCACATAGCCTACTTATGCTGATATTTTCACCAAGATATCTGCATTCATTCCCCATCTGAACTATTGTCCCATAAATCATATTTGTCTTGCTTAGATTGTCAGTGCTAAACATAAAGCATGTCCCAGACATTCTAGCCGTCATTCCTAGTCGGCTGCCACATGAATGATAGCGTGGTCTTGTATCAATTTCTTTACATTTCCCAGCAGGACAGAAGAGAAAAAAATAATTCAAAGACCTTCAAACCAGCCCTCGAGGCACATCTCTATTACACAGCTGGAAACAAACATTTCTTCCTCCTGTGAACTACAACTCAACATTATTAGTTAACCAAAGGTTAAAAGCAAGTAAGAAACGTTTGTTCCTATTACACCCTGCATTTCCTTACACATATGCAAACATCTCAGTAGGTATTTAAATGTGCCTTTTTTCTTGGTTCTGAAAGTGAATGTTTCAAATGACACAGCAATTGAACCGGAATAGAAAGACTAATTATTTGTCAATAACAAATAAGAATTGCTTAAAATTTGATGAGAAAGATCTGTAAAGAGTTTTGAAAATTCATTTTGTCAGGTCATATTTAGTCAACAGCTCTCTATTTCAATTGTGAAGATTAATGTTTTTTCCATGAAACTAATGCCAAAACTTTGACTCACTGGAAATAAAACTTAGTTAAAGAGCTACTCATTATCATCTGGTTTACAGTAAAAAATAAATTTCATGAATTAAGATATAAACCATTTTGTCACATAACAGTATTCAGGAAAAGACGTGGAAGGTGACCTGTGTATAAATAGTTCATCCATCTTTGCCAAGTTCCCAACTACTGAAACACTTGTACAGTTTACATGGAAAGAGAAGTTTTGCTTGCTCAGACTGTTGACTTAGGTTAGCTTTCCTCCGTAAAAGAGAAATTGTAATGCACACCTTATGGTAATAGAGTGATGACTGACTGTCATTTCCACCATCCACAGTGCACAGGACACTCCCCTGTATGTTAACACCCACCGACCTAATGTCAGCACTGACCTGGATGCACATTCAGGGAGACGTAGAGATTTCTCACATGCATAGAAGTTTTAAGAAAACAAATCCTGGCACAAGGCAAAGCGGTGGTACAGGTTGAAACTACAAAGTAAGGCATGTTTCTTGGAAGCACCTCTGCAACTTCAGCATGTATTGCTGCTTATCTAAAAGGTGCTTACAACAGATCCCAAGGTCACCTTCTTGCCTACAAAGACTTTATTCGCACAAGAACCCAGCAAAGCTTGGGAAGTTCTAAGCACTTCTGGGAAATGATGAATGGGAATGGATGCAGGGCAAATTCATGTTTGTTTGAAATCAAATTTTAAATCTTACTTTAGCAATGAAAATCTTCATTAAATATCTAAATAATTATTATCTAAACATTATTTTTTATATAATTCTATTACCTGTCAGTGCTGGAGTAAAAAAAAAAAAAAAGAAAATCACACCAGGAATTCTTGCAGATATTTCAAGTCCTTAACTTCAAATACTCTTTCATTTCCCAGAACATGGACAGCAGTGGATATTCTGTTGTACATTCAGCAGGTTATATCTCATTTTATACTGCATTTAAGCTTTTATTTAGATTTCTTTGCTTTGTGGCACACTGGATTTGCCAATTTTGCTCTCAGACTAGGTTATTTTTTCAGATTTTTTTTCTCTACAAGATATTTGAACTCACCCTTAACCTACTGAGATCTGGAACTGGTATTGCCAGATTTTGGGATGCTCTAAAATGGCAGAACTGGGAAAGCAATGGCAGATAGTGCCTTTGCAAGAGAGGACAGATGTTTTGCAAAGGCTGAGAATCTGAGGAATCTGCAGAATTCCTAAACTCCAATAGGCTTAATGCTCCTGCTGTCTCTATCGATTCTTTGATGTGTGTCCCATTTCCCTGATTTACCAGGGCTCTGGATTTTAGGATCTTTGCAAACCATCTAAGCTTTCGTTTCTGAATATACATCCTAAGTCTTTTTAAATACTGAATTTTCTGAAAAACTGCCAATGTAAAAGTTGTTAAAGGAAAGGTAATTCAGAGCATATATGAATAATCTGAAATGTATTTCCTCTGTAAAGCTGATTTCTCCAAAGGTCTTAATGCTGGTCATGATTTCATTTCCACAATATGAAAAGCTCTGCAAAGGCTGTAATTTTAAAGAGGACAGATGATTAGTTTCAGAAATCAGTACATCTTCCTTTTAGAAAGCAATACATCTTCAGTGTGCCCCCTCTTGGCTACTTAAAACATGAAGCATTCAAAGGTTCTAGTTACCATGGATAAGTCGGGCATAAATAAAAGCACTGTGGATTCTAATGCTGAGTGCCTCTTGTTCCATGTCCAAAAGTTCACAGTTTGCAAATAGGAACCTCATCTTTTGTTACTGACAGCTTTCTAACTTCATTTGTACCTTGGTATTTACAAGAGAAAGACTTTTTGTGCTTCTCACATTATTGCAGAAGATAATTGTCCAGGCTGTGAGAGCTCCCCATCTTGATTTCAGTCTTTCTGGTTCTAATTCAAAAATGCACTACGGCAAATACATAATTTCTAAGCAGCGTGTAGAATACAGATATATTCAACAGTTTTCTGAATGGGAATGTTTTCTTACAGATCATACAGCTGGAACCTACTAAATACTTACTGTCAAGCAGCACAAGAAAGAATTATATACAATCTTCCCAGGGTTAACTGTTCTAGGAATTAAATAGAATAAAATCCAATGGAAATACAGTGTTTAGAATTAAAGTTGCTAGATCCAACTGAAGGGACAGGTTCCTTGAACAATCAATTTTACATTGCCATTTTTGAAAGTCAGACTGGACTTGAACATCTGAGTAACGAGTAACAGTAGTTACTTGAATGCAAACATTACAAAACTGGGAGTTAAAAATGAATTTTAAAGAGATTGCCTCAAGGAGACAGTAAAATTTTGTTAAATGACATTTGATGTTCTAATAGCTTGACTGACACGGTTGTCAGGTGTCGTGGTTTAGGCCCATCAGGGAATAAAAGACCACGATTAGCCTCAAGTACCGAATAGGCTGAGAATTGCCTAAGGGCAGGGAGAGCTGAATTGCTGCTTAAGGTTCAGGACAAAACAGACCAGGCCACTCGGTTTGGGGCAGAAAACAGAAAATAATTTAATGTAACATCAACTAAAACATAACTGTAAAACACCAAACATAACCAAGATAAAACAACACAGAGTAATACATCAATGAAGAGTCCGACCAGCCTTTTTAAGAACACCTTCTTGCCACACCTCCCCTCTTCCCTGGCTCAGAGCCCTGATCCCGGGGTTTTTACCTCCTCCCCCCTTGAACGGTTCAGGGGGGCAGGCAGTGGGGGTTTCAGTTAGTCTGTTCCCGATAGCTTCTGCCGTCTGTCCCTCCTCAGGACAGGTGAACTCCACACCAGTCCTCCCTGCAAGTCCGTGGGGTAACTCACACGCATGGCAGCCCTGCACGGGCTGCTCCGACACGCACTTATTCCAAAGGCTGCAGCTCCTCTCTGCCTCTCGTGTGGGGCTGCTCTGCGGCGTGCAGGCTCTCCAACACGGCCTGGGCCATGGCCATCTCCCCACACAGTCCCTCGCCCGTCCGGGTTCACTCACATGGAGCTGCTGGTAACTCTCGGTCCTGCCATGGATCTCCATAGGTTGCAGGGGCACAACCTGCATTCTCGCCACGGCTTGCAGAGGAGTCTCTGGTCTATTGCTTCTCCTTCCTCCCACCTTCTCTGGTCACCTCCATCTTGTATCACTCATACACCTCCTGCCACCACTTCAAATTCCCGTCCCCTAAATAGCGATGGCAGAGGCGCCAGATTGGAGGTGGATGTGAACCCAGGAGCTGGGGGAGAGTCCAAAAACCCGCTCCCCCTGTTACCAAGCAAAAGCTGCTCTTTGCTAAACCAGAACACCTGGACACAGTGCACAGTTAAACCCTATCTGTGCTCCGTGTCAGGGTGAGATCTAGTGCCTGGACCATAGAGAGCGCCATTACAATCAAGGCAGATGCTGTTTACATTTCAGAAGCCTGCATATTTTTACAAAAATAACCATCATTATCTGGTGCCATCTCCACAGCATATGCAGTGATTCACCTCCTGATTACAGCAAAGTTTTTTAGGATCCATACTCCAACTCCTTTAGAAAGTGCCAATACTCAGACTTCAGGACAGTCAAATTATTGTGTGTCCAAGGGAGATTGTAGTGAGCACGTTGTCCATTTCTTGATTCAATAAAATCTCCTCTGTTGAAGCTACTTGATATTGCCCCAGGATTTCCTGTCTACTAGTAAAGTTCAGAGCTGCTACCTAGCAGCCTGTTCTGGCTTGCTACATAGCACAGAAAACATTTCTTGTCACTGATTAGCAATAGATTGTTTTTATAACAGTATGTTTCTGTATACATGCCGTCCTCCAGTATTCCTTCCCTATTCCCAGGACAGAGACACCAGTTCAGTAGTCACAGACTACTATATTACATCAGAGAGGCTCATTAAATCACTGTAGACACAATTATCTTTTTTATCCATCAAACCATGAAAGGTTACCTGAGTTACTAAAAAATTCCAGTCGTGTCTTCCTAATAAACAACAGTATAGTGATTAATTGCTAAAAAATCTGGTGCTTTAGGAGTAGCTTTTACTTGGAAAGTTTAACATACTCATTCACCAGACAACTGAACTCTCCACTTCTCACTTTCTCAGGTCACCTGCAAGTACTAAAGATTTATGTGAGCAAGAAATATTGTTACTTTTTAACATGGAGATGTTTTTTTAAGCAACATATTTCAGATAGAGATTTAGCCTCACGATGCATACAAAGAAAGAGACTTTGCCTTGAGAGGATTTGGTATGAACTGGGTCACAAAAGCAATTAAAAGTCGTAAACCAGATGTATTATGTCTGTTCTATCCTTTTCCTTTGTCAATGGGTGAAATCGTAGCATGGTACACCCTGGTTCATTTTGTCATTCTAAAGCTAGAAATTATATAAACAAAAAAGCAGCTCTTAAATTTTTAGGATGGTGAAAGATAGACATTTTATTCCACTTAAATCAATGGTAAATTCGAAGCTGGAAATGCACGTGTTTGATTCTGATGCTATAAAATGCATTCTGCAGTCTGGAATCCCTTTAATTCTGATCAACTTGTTTTCTTCTATATCCCATAGTATCTATACATTGGATTAAATATATGTAACTAAATTGCTCTGTTTTCATTCACTTGTGGAATTTTTCATCAGAATTACTGGTTCATTTAAAGTAATCACTTTTAAATTTCACGTGACTGAGCTGGGCTTTCAATATGCTTTCTGCACTCATGGAAGCTCAGTTTAAACACAGTGAAACAAGTAAATCGTGTAGTTGCTCGGTATAGAGTTACTGAAGTTAATTATATTTCTGTTGTTCTTGGCTACTATCTCATGCTATAATATTTACATTAATAAACTGATGACTAAGCTCTGAGCCTCTTTAAAATCACACTCTGTAGAGTGCAAAAACTGTAAACACTGCAAAATGAGGATTCCACTTGAAAAAAGATTCACTACTTATTTGCCAAACTTCCTACAAATGGGGGAGGATTTGCAGTTCTCAGCAAGGTATCTTTATAGGTAACTGCTGGGAAAACTGTTGCAGTAACTTGGTGGCACTGAGCAGCCGGTGCTGTGGCATCATTCCTAGATAAATGCCATCTTTGAGAGCCTGCCTACTGCAGGAGAGTAAAAGCCTCTTTGGCATCTTTGCTACCTAATAGAGTGGAGAGCAGTACCTAATAAGTGCATAAAACTATCTTGTAAGATCCCTTCTTTGCTCTAGTCCCAAGTAGCCACTATGTCTGGCTGCCCAGGAGATCTCCAGAAATGTAAGATGTTGTGACATGGAGGCTTTACCCTCATTTCTTCAGGTTTCTTATATTGTCTGTGACACCAGTCCCCGAGGCAGAGCTAATAAAAACGTGTAGAGATTTCCATGACTGCAACTCAGAAAGTTCACCTTCATTAACTATCCAGTTCTTTCTTCAGCTTGCATTTTTGGGGTTGTATTTTTGCTCTTGTCATCACCTGTGGGACTTTCAGACTCATGCCTGATAATCTGCATTTTGTGGGGGAAAAAAAAGTCGTGTGTTGTCCCTAAATAGCTTACTTTCCACAGCCAGACAGAAAAGTGCCTGTAATTTGCTTTATACTGCCAATACCTTTTGTGAGAGGAAATTGTTGGGGCACTGGAAGTTATTTATTTTCCACTATATTTTCTTAGGTTATTTCCTGTTTTTCTTCCTGTTCCTTTGCTCTGTCTAATTTGGCAGATTGATTTTCTTCTTACACTTTCCTTCCTTTTAGCTTATTCTCCCAGTTCTACTCACCATCTGCTTGTCCAAATCTTCTGGACATCATCTGAATCGTAGAAAGTAGAGCTGGCCAAGGATTTCAATATGTAAAATGTAGACGTAGCTTTTCAGCCAATGTAAACCTTCATGCTTGCCATTAGAGCTACATCCAAATCTAGAAAAATGTCATTTCCTCTGTGATTTTTTCTTGTGTACTATTTTTCCTTTTAATGCAATTTTTCCAAAACTTATGCTAGCCCGTGCTTTATCTCTTTCCTGTTCCCACTAAAGTCAGGATTAAACTGGCCCAATTCTTCTACTTTCTATTTTAGGTATTAGCATGTTCCCAAAGACTCAGGCACTTCAGTGGTTTTTTAACATTTAGATTGGGACTAGTAGAAGGCAAAAGAACTGAGAAATAACACATGCCTGGTACCACCTGATGAGTGTTGGGCAAAATGAGACATTTGTTGAGGTTATATAAGCTTACCTGGCCGAAGATCTTTGTTGCCAAATACATTTACCTTCCTGCTCTGTTAATGTCAGTAAAGTATAAATATATTAAAAACATTTACATCCAAGTGAGTACAATATCCAACTTTGTCCTCCATCTCTGTTCTGGAGTACATATTTTATTGTCATGTTAGGAAGTGAAAATTGCTCATTGCATGATAAAAATTAACCATGTTTCTCTGAATAGTGAATTTTCCAATCTACCAGCTCACAAATTTCTAGTGAAATGCTCTGTGCTTCAGGAAATGAGTGCCGCTAAAGTTATGTGCCCCTCTAGACTGAGATAAATTGAACAACATTAGATGCATCTATACCTTGGGGAAAGAGATCACTAAGTTCAACTCACAGAGAAGTAGCCCCAAGGGAGCTCGGGCTTATTCAGGCTAGCCAAAGGCCATAGCCAGCACAGCAAAAATGCAAAAATTTGACATATTTAAGCTATTAATTTGAATTGCCAAATAGTCTTTAGACATATTGTTACAGAGCCCTGAAGTGGAGTTGTTCAGTGGTTGATTTTACTCATCAGCTGCATCAGCACATGTTCGAGGAAGGCAGGAATGTTGTGTTATTCCTGCAGCACTTTGTGATTTCTCTCTTCAGAAAAACCAATTGCATCCTTTTTTAACAAAGGCTCTCCTTGCCTCAAAACTCTTCAAAATACACAAAACTATTACAGCACGCTCTCGATTCACTTCAACAGCACATAAAACAATTGAAGAGACTTATGGGAATGTTACCGTTACAAAACTCAAATGAGTAGAACTCATTTATTTTAATTACACATTTAGTAGTAACTGTGCACAAGCCATCAAAACCAGAGAGGGAAACTCCTAACATTTCTTTCCTAACCAGTTTCTAAAATGTTATCTAAGTTTCAGCATTTGTTAACTAAGCACAAATTTGATAGCATTGAGGGGAAGCAATACACTCAAAAGAGATTACAAAGACAAGAATACGCTGATACTAAAGCCAGTGAAAAAATAATTTTTATGCCAAGAAAGAAAAAAACTTGGGGTATGACCTGGAAATTTGAACACTTGAAGAACGAGGGTTGAGCATTTTTGTTTTTCATTTTTGGCACAGTCCATTCACTCCAATTTACTGCTCATGCATTTGGACACAGACTCAACTGTCTCCTGTATCCAAGGATAATGACCTACCACTCCAGTGATTTAGTAAACCTCAACTCTGTGCAGCCACTCAATCAGTGATGGGCTAATCCCTTAATGGCCATTTGTGTCTTTTCAATGCATCCTAAAGAGTTCTGCAACACTCCAATTCTGCTGCACGGAATTACGTGCACTTCTTCCACCCTTGTTATCTTATCAGGTAGCTAATTCCCACAAATGATCATGCAGTTTCAAGTTTAAGATGAAATTGCAATTGAATCATAAATTTGTCACTCTCCAAACAGCTGCTAAGTCAGTAAAATCTTGATCAAGTGGGGATTAGTTACTGGACTGAAGAATTAAGACCGTGAGTGCATCTGGCCCTCTGTTAGAGACATATTTATTGATTAAAAAAAAATAGTTTATGTAAGGTTTAAAATGTTATTAATTCTTAAGTGGGGCACAATCCTTTATCAAGTATATTGTGATGCATAGCTAACTATTCCACTAAGGTCTCATTCTGCTCAATTGACTATTTAAACAGAATTAATCTTTTGAAATAATGATGACTGGTAGCCTGTATAAATTGCCAGAGCAGAGTGCAGTGAAAGATGTCATTTCCAAAAATGGTTTGCTTCTGTGGGTTTTTCTTCGTCTCTAAAGGGAAATAGCCTTTCAGATCATCACCTGTTTTAGTTAGGTTTTTATTAAAATGTTCATGTACATTAAGCAAGATATTTCCTACATGAGAAAACAGGTTTCCTGCGAAGAACTGACATATACGCGCATCTCTCAGCCCTATTTTGAAAGCAAAAAGACGGCACAATGGGATACTGTAATGCTGCTTTTCATGGCTCATTATATAATGGAAACAAATGAGATAAGCACTTCCCTCAAGTTAGAGACCCCTGTCCAAAGTTTTCCTTAGTAGAGATTTTTCCTGCTGCAGCACGTATCCGTGTTTCCCCATGATCTATTTTTGTTAGTTTATTGTAAGAAAGAGCAGACCTCTGAAATACCAAATGTTAGTGTTCTGTGCTTGTGAAGTTTACACCTTTCACGTTTTGAACATTGAGATCGTTTCTTAACTACAGATACAGATGGACTTTGATTCTGGCTACTTCTACAGGTCTCTACAGAGTTTTCTTTGTGTTGATAACCAGCACAGACTAAAAGCCTAATTTCAGGCATACTACTAACAGCAGTGACTTTAGTTCATCGTTGTTCTGACTGAGACTTCAATTACTAAATTAAAACTAAGTGATTTAAGGCATAATTGACTAATGACACCATGAGTATGTACAGTCTTGTTACCTGACAGATCCAGTGTCTGCCAGGTCTGTAGTAAGTGACCATTGACCAAGCCCTTTCAGGGCCACCAGAATCAGTTTTTCTGTTTTATCTGGTGTAATGCATTCTTGTACCTGTAGCTAAACATGTGATTTGCTTGACTGATGGAAATCTCCATGTTGTACTTGCTTGTTATGAAAATGAATTGCTGGAATTACACCAGACAAAAGAACAAATTGAACTAGCATTTTCTGCAGCCCAAACAGTCACATCCCATAGTGCTGAGTACAAGACATTTTTAAGCAGATCTGTATCCTTCAATCCCTTTGCTAATGAATGAAAGAAAACATTCAGTTCAGGGTTTCAGAGAAACATTTTGTTCAGCTTGACATAACATTTTTCAGCATTTTATTTTTAAAAACATATTAAAAAGACCCAAAAGATCAAATATAAATCTGGCCCAATGAAACTGAAACTTGAGATAGATACAAAAGTTCAGTTGCCCATCTGAAAACTCAACTCATAGTCTTAATTAACTTAGTAATGCGCTTTATACTGCAATGTCTCAGAGTTCAAAGACACATCAGTATAATATCAACGCATTAACTCTGCACAAGACACTAAGATGAATTAATGTTATGTAGGAAATTAGTATCTCCTTGTAGTGATATTTTCCCTTGTACAGTTACACTGAGCACCACCAAATGCAATATTATGTGCAATAAAAAATCATCATCATATTTATCCATGTGAAGTGTTCACAGAGCTCAGCTGGAAATAAAGGTATATTTAATTTTGGCAGTGCATAAATTCATTCTGTATCTTTAAAACAGTTTTTACTCATCACTTATCACTAGTGCAGACTCTAAGTACATTGTAGAAAGGAAACCAAGTATGGTTGGAAAAGTTCTCAAGGAACAGTTTAGTTAGACAGGTACTTTTACCTGCAGTATACTGTCTGGATTTAGCACAGGGATGTGGTGGGAAACTTCAAACCTAAATTTAATGTGCCCTATTTTTTTGAGCTGAAAGGCTCAAGAGAGTCCCAGCCACTTCACAGACATAACATTTCTGCAGTCCATCTTGCACGAGGGGGCTTCAAACTTTGATTTCGGTGTTAACTCATCCAAGCCCAAATTATGCCCTCAAAGATACCTTTTGCAGAATCCCTGAAGTGCTTAATTTACACCCAACCACAGGCCGCAGCACTCAGGAGAGGAAGGTTTAGTCAGTCTTTAGTCAAAGGTAACAAGTACCACAGGCAACAGCACACAGAGGTGGCCAGGTCCCTCAGGATTGCTCCTGGTTTGGATTTGCTCAGTGCAGAATGAGCATGGATGGTTGGTTGGGTGGGGGTTTGGAGCTGGGCTGTGTACACCTGCTGAAGCTGGGATATTAGAATTTCTATCCACTATGGCAAATTGTTCCTTAGTATCACACCCTATGTTCTTTGTCAAATCACAGCTGAAGGGTGTCTCAGGGAATGCAGCTCAAATTCTTCTGACAACCAGGTTGGATTAGGGTGATTCACTTCATGCATCAGATAGAATATGCCCTCCACTAGCCACTTCTTTTCCATGCTGCTCAGAAGCATAATTTTGCAAATACTCTAAAATCCTACTCTCATGGGTTACAGTCATTTCATTCTGCCTTTGCCTGTGGCTAATTAATGCAAATTAAATCTCATGCTAGTCAGCTCCAGTAATCCAGTGTACAAAACACAGTTGCCACGAAAAGGCAAAATCGCTTTCACTAGTTACTAATGTCTTCCGAAAAGAGCAGGATTCTAAATACACTGGTATAAAAGAGAATGTTAAAAAATCAATCACAATAATCTTTGATTTTAAAGTGTAATTGAAAAATCCATCTGGGTTACTCAAGATATTTTTTTTTCTGAGCATAGTATATGCTTGAATAAAAACATTTAAAATGTAAAACAACCACCATGCCTTTAAAGATGGATCTCTGCAAAAAGAGCCAGGAATGTACTCAGCTATTTCCAGCAAATGGCCAAGTTAAACAACACAAAATGACAAAATTTCCCCTGACTAAAACCAAGTTCATACATTTCATGACTATTCACTGCACTACTCCTAAAGTGAGTTCATATTTTGGGCCAGTATTTCAACTGGGTATCAAGATTGGCTCACTCCTACCTTCTAATAGTAAATACTCATTCCAGGCAGAGAGGGGAATTTAAAAACCAACCTCTCAACAAACAAAAAAGTGTCTTGGGTTTCTCTGTCACCTGAAATTTTGTTCTACTTAAATAATATACAAATCTTACCATGTTAAATGCAGAATGACCTATCAGAGGCACTGCAATCCAGCTGAACTACGTGATACATGAATACAATCCCAATACATAGACCTTCCTATAGTCTTGCTATCAACATGACAGAACATGCTCTAACTGTATCTCATATGGAATAACTAAGATACTAAATTTGGAGTAATCCGTGGGGTTTGAACCTAATCCAGTAACATTTAGTCAGGTAGACGTCTTACTCAACTTCAGGAACATGGGGCTTTTCTAAGAGCCTGGAGTTGCAGATTCAGCAGAGGCTTAGAAGTGCACAACTTTATATTACATGTATTAACAAGGGACATTAATGTTTTAACTCGCTGGTCTCAAAATTCACAGCTAATTGCGAAATTCAAAGTCTTCAGTAATTTTTCATTCCCTGTAGTACCCAGTTCTAATAAATACTCTGGTGCCATTAGAATTTACATTGCGTAAACCTCCATTAAACAAAACATTTCAAGATGCAAGCCCTTAAAAAAAATCAGTATATGTTTCGCTGAGGCCATTCCCCAGAAATCAGTTTGGGTCAATGCAATTTGTATATGAGTTTGGATACTTAGCCTGTACAAAACTTTTGTAATCTAGTTACATGAAACAGAAGAACACATAAAAGGGGGGAAAATTTTTGAAAAGATGAATTCTAGAGGCTCTTTGCTAAGAAAAAACAACTTTCTTTTTTTCTTAGACAGTCTTTAACGAATATTTGCTCTCTAGGCAAATGTCACCTATCTGTGAGGTTTTTAATGTTGTGGCTCTAGAGCAAGTACTGCTGAACGGCCAGGAGGTTGGCATCAGTTGCTTGATGTTTGTCATTGTGGATATGGAATATTGTCTTGTTGTCTTAAATTTAGGCCAAGCTCATAATAAGATGTGTAGTTGGATGAACAGTGATTGATCTGAAGGGAGCCTGAGGACTTTGGTCCAGCTTGTAGCATCTGTATTCTCCTCATACGCAGCCAGAAAGCACAAAAGCCAAAGACTGGAAGGGCAATCTCCTCACAGGGTGCAAGTCCACGACCCTACAGTTTGGCTCTGAAGACTGTGTTAAAGGCCTGAAGTGAAAAACATGTGATTACTGCCTAGTCTTTCTGTGTTGTGGAGCTAAAAGCAAGCCTCTGTCACATGGGGCAAGAGTATTTCCCCACTTTAGGGGAAAAAAAAGCCAGATTCTGAAAGGTTTAACTATGAAACCTGTGTGCAGTGGATGAGAAGGGGTTAAAAAAAGCAACCCTGGGCAGCCATCAAGTGGCAGAGAGTAGCAAACATGCTGGACATAGGTGATAAAAGGCGATAAGAGAGATGATAAAATTAAGAAAGTAAAGAACACTGTTATAAAGATTTATAAATCAGCTAAAGCAGAGCAAAATAAATGATAACAAACACTGATAAAAAAAGAAATGGGGCATCAGCCATATAAACAGGCAGGAAACTTCAATGCTTCCGTATAGTACTATGACACTGCTTTGTTTACACCAGCATTGACCTTTTGCTCCCCAAGAAGTTTATTAACCATCTTGGTCTTTCTTTGTGTTGTTTTACTCATCAAGAGAAAGTTGTACAGGGTTGATTCTGATGAATGGCTTTTTCAGAAAGTCAAGTTATCCTTGACTAGATGCAGATGGCCTAGTAAAAAATGAATGCTGCCAGCAGACATTGTCATTATCAGTAGTAAAAGTTCAGCAGGGACTAGACTTCCTCATCTCTGGCCAGAGAAACCTATCCTTCTGTTTCAGCACCATATCACATATTGTCCTAATGAATTCTTGTAACACACTGCAGCCCAGATAAATATGCTTATATTAATGTTTTTTGGCAGTCTGGGGCTTGGTACAGAATTGACACAAGTGTTTGGGTTCTGCCTGCAGCAGACACTAGGAATTTATACAGCTTACAAATATTAAGCTGTTAGGTCATTTGTCCAGCATGATGACCTTCAGTGTTGCAAGCTGCAGCTCTGCCTCCTCAGAGGGGCTTCACCAAGGGGAAACCTGCAGCAAGCAAGGGTGAGGAGGCAGCTCCATCACTGGAGGCTTTCATTCACTCCACAACAGCACCAAGACTAAGTTGAGATTTATATTTCAGACAATCCATCCAGTGGATGTTCACCAGGGCAATTCATCCGCTGCAGGCACTTCGATGTCTGCTGCCACATGACTTTTCATTTATTTGATTCTCTATTAATTCCTCATTCTAATAACAGAAACAGGCATCTCCACTCTTCTGAGGTAACATGCAGTGAGTGATTCAGAGCACACCTCTCTTCAGAGCATGAAGCACCAGCCTGGGGAGTCTCAAGGACAGCAGGAGTTTGGCCTTTGAAGAAGGCTTCAGGCAACCAGATTTTTAAGACTGTCATTCTCAGTAGCTACTTGGATCCAGCTGGGCAAATGCTGTAATTACACTAATGGCATAATACTACATTCAGGCTACCAAAGTACCTTTTGAGTTGTATTGCATGATAGTCTTCAGCTCTGGCTGCTGCTTTGTAGGTTCTGCAACTTTCCGTTGCCAGTTTGGAAGGCTGCAGTGCCTTCCCAAAGGCCTGAGTCTAGCAACTGAAACAGCTCCCCTGCACAAGACACAGTGCGGGCTGGGCTGGAGCACTTCACATGCACTAGATAAAAACCTCTTTATTTGCCTTTACAATCTACTTTTACTGTGCAGCTAAACCAGCAACTTAACCTAAAAACCTCAGTAATGGGGTTAAAGATGTCAGAGACCTTCCTGGGAGGAAACGTTCCACAGCTGCAATTACTGTGCGAGAAGAGCGCAGGCACGAGGAGACACCATGTCCCAAGAAACTCTGAAGCAGGATTTTCTCTGGGCTGGTGAGGTTGCACTTCTGTTTTTCAACATTTCATTCAAATGAATGGGAGTTCTGAAGCATGACTCAGATGAGAATGAGCCATTAAAAGAAACAGCCTGAGAATAAACACTGTGGTATTTCTCTCCTGCACCTCTGTACTGAAGTGCCTCTGCCCTGTGTTTTTTTTATACAACCTCCTTGCATCAGAAGGGCTTTTCTGATGCAGGGGAAAGGCAACTAGTTTTCCATTCAATTTACCTAGCTGTTCAAGCCAGAGTGATCAGAGAGTTCTTTCTGCTACTGCTTGGCCTGCTTTTGGTTCTGCCAGAGACCATCAGAACATAACTAGCCTGTTTCACATCAAAGACAGTGATGCTATTAAATGATATTTATACTTATATATTATACATTATACATATTATTATATTTATACATTTAACCAACAGAAAAGCCCTGCCTGGGACTACACTTCCTCATTCAAGATTTTCAGTGCCTTTAAAGCTTTACCTGTGGCTTACAGCACCTAGCACAAGATCTGTCCATGTCAGGTGTGCCTTCTAGGAGCATACCATCTTTCAGCCCATTCTGGCTCCTCACAGCCCTTTGAGATGTCTAAGCTGATGTTTTCAGCAGCAGGAGCTGGCATTTGTGTTTGGATTGCAGTCTATATAGAAAACTGCACTTTATTGATTGGATGCTCTGGCTTCCAGCAGCTATGGTTGCCTTGCCAGCACCATTTCCCAACCTCTCTGTGCTGGTGGAACCACACCTGCTTGTCCATGCCAAGAGGGCCAAACTGAGCACTTAGAACTGGGTTCTGTCATGCTGCTATTTGAAGCCATGGAAGTTCTGCCAGCTTTTCTAATGGGAACTAACACAGGAAATATGCAAAGCTTCATACAAGCAGAGAATAACATAACCTTTGTATATTTTGTCTTTGCCTCATTGGAATCATATTCTAGCGAGCCCTGTGCTTTCCTATATTACAAGCAGTCTTTCATTTAAAAAAAAAGCAAGTTTAAAAAGTTGTTTACTTTCTGTTGTTTCTTTCAGTGCCTCTTTCTGTGCTTTGCATTGGTAGCTTGCAAGAATACAAGGTGCTTGGGGAGAAGTTCTTCAAATACCTTTTTAGCAAGTCTCTCAGACCATCTCACTAGTGAAACCAAGGGCAGCCCTTCGGAGCAGTGCCTTGGGAGCACACCCATTGCCGCCTGTCAGGAGCATCTGCTTTCCAGAATGTTTCTCCTTCCTCCCTCCCCAATGTCGACAGCCCCAGTAAGTCCCCCCTCCCCAATGCCAAGAGCCATCCCGCACCTCTGTAGAGCAACTGGGGCTCACAGAGCTCTGGAGCTGTTGGCCCACTGTGCCTGTCCTCCAGGTTTATCTCAACTCTGCCCCCGGTTTTGTCACTGTATCCTTCAATCCCTTCTCTCCCCATAAAAGTGTCTAGCTGTCTCTTAAACTCACTTTACCATTTGCTTCTTTGACCTCACTTGGCAACTTACCCTTGTGTTTATTATTTGAGGTGGAATAGCTCTGGCTACATTCCTGGTTTTGCTCTTAATTGTCTAATTTTTAGAATGGTGTCAGTGAGGTTGGGATTCAGGTTTGGGCTTTTTTTAACTCATCACTCTTTTAACCAGGTTTTCATTAAGGCCTTCATTAAGGTCCTTTGTGTCATCAGGATTTCCAATAACTACAAGAATTCTAATGACTCTTTTATTGGATCTTCCCAAATATTGCAGCTGGGCTTTCCTGCCCATTAGTGCCATTCTGAACTGCATACACTGCCTTTAATTGCTTTTTTTTAATTGGAGGGGATGGAGGGGGGAAGAGATTTTCCCCAAGCAAGGAAGAGCTCCCCAGCTAAAAAGCTGAGTGATTCTCCCTGCTCTTACCAGCCCCAAGGGCAAGATACAAACAAGACTTGAGCTGGACAGAGCCATAGAACACTGCCATGCCATCTGGCAGCATAACCGGGCTTTCCTTTGTACCCACCTCATGCCAGGTGCAGGCAGCTCTGAGCTGTGCATCTGTGGGCATCTTCTCTGAGCCCTTTGATCTGCTCCAGCACCTCGCCAGGCTTTTGGACAAGGTGCTGGAAGCAGCCTGCTTACCATACTGGATTTGCTCTCAGGTCACGCTGATAATGGCAGAAGACCTGATAGGGTTTCCTCAGTGCCTGTCTGGGGAAAGGAAAGAAGGAAGAAACACTGGCCTGAGGCACCTACCTGCATCTTCAGAAACTGTTCCCAGTTGATGTGAGGTCTGTTGGTGGAGCAGTAAAACGAATCCTAATGACATCCTGAAACAGATAGGCCTGGTTGGATTGAACAACTCACCCAACTCACCATGGAAAGAGAAGGAGGGAGCTACTTGTTTGCAAGTGCCCCCCTTCCTGTACAGGAATTGCCACCTGTCTGAAGGCCAGAGTGCCTTCAGGTTAGTTGCCTGATGGCAGCAAGACAACACCTTTGTAACTCCTGTTTGGTCTGTACCCTTAAGGAATATGACAAGCACCAGAAGCAGATCATGCAGTTACACTTCAGGTGTGGTAGCTCTCGTGTTTTCCAAAAGCAGAAGGGACACTGGATTCACCTACCTTGACAAAACTGCTGTGAGGGAGCCCTTGAATCCCAGCTAATGCCATTGAGAGAGATCACGTTCCCTTTCCTACCCAATGCATCTTTTACCTTACGAAGTGACAAGAAAAAGTCAAAGTGTTCCCTTTGAAATCAATGTGCTCCATTCTGGGGGCTACGGAAGGTACAGGGCAGGAAGAGCGTGCCCATCACAGGAAGACACTAACCATCAGCCAAAATGACGTTGGTCACTATTCTCAGTTTAAGAACAGAGGGCAGAGGCATAAGAGATTTGCTCAATTAATCATGGGATTGAAAATTTTCCAGAGCACTAAGGATACTTGTAAGATATAATAGAGTGCAGTCCCCTCATCTTTCATACAGAGGTCAAGCTCACAGAAACCCTGCCTGCCCAGCAGTTTTGGCTTGCCACAAAATGAGGAATTGCATGCTGCAAGAACCAGTGTCTGGGAGCTGCTTCTGAGAAATTCATGCAGCAAAGTACCTCTCTGAAGGCAGCTTACCTTGCTAATAGAATCCTGAAAGCAGGGCAATGAAAGGGAGAAATATAAAATGCCTCTCAAGACAAAGACTGTAAAATAAGTAGGAATAAAAATCTGTAGAATCTTGTAAACATTTACCATTGTCCTCACCGTCCTGGGTGGGTGGGGGGACACAGAGACCATCAAACAGCAGAGCAGCAATAAGCACTTTCACTGAAAAAGTGGTGACAGCAAAAACAAAAGGACGTGCTCTGTCACTCATCAACCCACGCTTCGTTTTTTTGTAGCCATCTACCATCACTGCTTGGCATGCAATTCACTTAGAAGCAAAGCCCTGGCTGTAGTTATTTACAGGTCACTGGACATCTGGCCTCTGCTGCAGCGGAGTTTTGGTTGTATTCCACAAAAGATAGCTTTATTTATGTTTGCCTAACGCAGGGACAACTGGAGGCTGATTATTTTTCTTGCTTTTTCTGGCTTTTAGTACAACCACTCGTGGCAGCTTTCTGTTTTGGGTGTAGACTGAAAAACAGGTTGTTTTGTGGTTGAGGAAGTCTGCTGGCTAAAGCAGAGGACATTGTTGTTGCAACTGATCTTTTTCTCTCAAGAAAGCAGGAGGAATTCCTTTATTTTTTAATTCTGTGCAGTTTTACTTACACCATTCACTCCAAATATTTAATGTTTGCCACAGTTGTTATGAGTTTCTCCAGAGAGATGCTGTCTTTTGCCAGCAAAAGATAAAGTTGACTGATACAAATGAGCCGCAGTACCCCAACAGTAATTAACAGTGATGCAATACCCATGCGAAAAAGAGGACTTGAAGAATTAACTGTTGAGTTTTCTTGACGATGCAGCTGCACTTTAAGAGAGAAAGCTCAACCCATCACAGAACTCCATTGTGTACATTAGAGAGAAAAGCTTGGCAAGATACATTAAAGATTTTTGCTAAAGAGATACAAATATTTTGCAAGGTCACAGGGCATTGAGGCAGGCTGCACTTACTTCCAAAGAAAAGTAGGCAGTATGACAAAGAAACAGTAATATTTTTTAATCTCCATTTTCACACTTCATCATCTAAGAAAGACTGTCTTTTTCAACCTGCTGAACTGATTTAAGCCACCCCAAGTCTTAAGTTAACTTTTACTTAAAAGTCAGCCTATGACATCCTAATCTGAGGAGTTATCTGTGCTTTTGGTTCAGCACAGTCCTACCGAATGCCAGTCCTGCTAATTATAAATGGGGAGGTTCCTGTTCTATAAAGTTCTTACACAACTCTTGCGGGTGGAAAGAAAAGGAATAGTTTGATAAGAAGATGGACAATTGAAGCAACTGCTTTACAGCACAATATGAAACTTGACACTTTGCTGATGCCAGTATGACTCCCAAGTGAGATGGATAAATTGTGGTCAAGACCTGGACAGGTTAACTAGTGGTCATCAGTGCTGGTGGTACCTTTATATACAACAAAAAAAAAAGAAAGAAAGAAAAAAAAAGGATACTATTGGACAGGGCATTTGAAATTTAATACCAGACATGAAACAAGACATCTGTTGGACTCTCATTTGTTTCTCTTTGAATGGGCTTTAATTGAAAGCTCAGTGAAAAATGCAGGTTACATTCTTAGTGTTATCAATAGTTTGTTAACAGCAACAACATCAGAACAGTGATGCATCTAATATTTATACATTTTCTAATTTTAGATGTCTAAGAGCAATACATTATCCGATATATATATACACACAATTTCAGGCAATTAAAAGTAAATAATAAACCCCTCCTCCCCAAACCCTGAAACAATATATTTCCTTACACTAATAATGTCTTTTTCACATATACTTGACAAAGAGTCTTTTAAGTTACTTATCTTAAGAGTAATCTGTTAATGGAGATCCTGGACCAGCCCCATTAAAAGTTCAGTTTTAAGTTTATACAGCTTGCTAGCCACATAACCAGTGTGGCTTTACATTGTAAACAAATCCCAAATGTCTACAATGATTGGAATTAGTTTTGTGTAAAGGAGATCTATGCATCTCATGATAGAATAAATTTAAACCAATACATTAAAAAGAGAAAGAGAAAAGGAGAGAGTTAATCCACAAACAAAACAGTTTGGGTGGGAACAATTATGTGATTATTTAAAAAACAAGTTAACTTAATGGTAAGATTCTTACTTTCTGTACAGAGGAGGCTCTGGTTCATCTAGCTCTAGCTGCTCTTTAAAAAAGGTTTTATTTGTGAAATTCAAAAGCAGAGCTTCCAGCTTTAAAAGTTTACCCTTTGGCAAAAGTACAAAGTTTACCAAAAGTATCTGAGGTGCTTGTTCAACCTCACTTTGTGAGGACAGCTGTACAGCATCTGGAAACCTCAGCACGTGCACAGGTGAAGCAAACAGGAAGCTCACAGCGTCCAGGGAGGAATCTCCCTGCCCGCTGCTGGGCTTAGGAGGGTACAACAGTTTGTACCTAGAAAAGCTCCAGTGAGAATTAATTTGGAGATAGGTGTGAAAGGTGAGCATAGTTTACAGTGATCTTGAAGCTGTGATGATTTTGCTTGCTCTTTAGCAAATTTACAAGTAAAAACCTCTGGAGTGTATTGAATGGGAACTTGTGTAAGTCCAAGTGGAAGACAATGCTGAGTAGAATCCTACAGTTAGTGTGTCAACTGAGATGCGAAGACAGCTGCAGCTTTCTGACAGAGGTGATCGAAGATGGCTGATAAAGTTTGCGGTAGCTCATAATGTCCCATCTGGTTTATTGACTTGTTTGAACTGTCTAAAGGGCCAACTGCAGTTTAGTCATGTTCCTCTGGTGCATGTTGTGGTGACGAACTAATTCATCAGACCTGGCAAATTTTTTTTGACAGCTGGGCCACCGGCAGCTGAAAGGCTTTTCACCTGTTAACAAAACACCCTGTTATTAACTGGGTACACAGCTTGCCTCAGACACTGCTATTTGTTTTCTCCCTGAGGGCTGTGAGGAGGTAGGCACAGCCTCTGTCAGCAGGAAGAGCACCCCAGCTTGTCCTGATAGGTGTAGGAGTGCCCTCAGTTCCCGCTCACGTCAGCGCTCAGTGCTTTCCTATGTCTCCCTCAGCTGATCTTTAACAACAGCCTCTTCAGATGACGTAGAACATCTTGCAGTAGTTCATTCCTGAGGACAGGCCCTTATTGAACACCATGCTGCCATGTCTGGGCTACTCTCAGTTCTCCAATGAACTAGTGTCAAAGTCATGCTGGCATTCACACAAGTCACAGCTTGGGCTATAGTGAAGACACTGTGAAATTGTCAGTGACTATTTAGAGCTTGACCTCAAGTCAAGGAGAGTTTTTTCCAGCTAGTTCAGTGAATTTTAGCTGAAGTTCTTGGAAACTGATGAGTGTAAGTGAATATGGTAGAAGTGACAGAGTTCAGCATGGAGTCTGCCGAGAGACAGACTGAATGTTTCCCACTACTGTCTAAATAAAGTACATTCACATCTAGGAGGGTGTTAAAGGCTCAAAATATTCAGTGTTTTTCTAATGTTCCCATGAGCACAATATTCACTAACAATGACCCCAAGAAGAGTGCATTCAGTTTTAACAAGCAATGCCATCACCTTTTCATAGTTTAATCTGCTCTCTCAATTTTCCACAATGTTTAAAGAGGAATTTCAGGCCATGTTTCTGATGCCACAGGAATGCTGATGGAATGCTTTCATTAGCTCAGAGCTCTGCCCAGTGACTCATGTTTCTTTTAGAATTGCATTTTCTTTTTTCTTTTTCTTTTCCCAAAAATAGATGCAGTATTTTAAAGTATGTTCAGCTCTGGGGCTGGATTCTTCAGTGCTATCTACACACCTCGTACTCTCCAACTCAAGACATACTGCTGTGGTACAAACTCACTCAGGCACCTTTTCTGTCTCACACTTTGTATCTTTCACAATCATCCAAATTCATGCAAAACGAGATCTGGGATTGGCATAAATATGTGTATTTCTGTTTAAAAAATCCTGTGCAATATATTTAAGGGCTGTGTGTGTTTAAAATCTACTTTACCCACTTAACATACATGCTGGTAAAAGCACCAACTATGAGTGCATAAAACAGTATGGGACAAAATTGATCTGGTCAGACCTACTGATAAAAATCATAGGTTGTATAAAGTGGTCTTTAATCTCAACAGCACTAGCAAAACCACCCTGTGAACTGATGTAAGTTGTCTTATTACTGGCCAGTTTTCCCCTGAGCTACCACAGCAAAGGTAGTACAGCTCTGCAATCCTGCAATATCCCCTTGCAACAGGGCACAGCAAACACTCAGTAGTTCCATGTTGGGCACAGATTACTTTGTACAGCTCTGCTGTACCAATATGAGAAATCACATTTCCTTTGCTAAAAATGTATATAGATGTCTGGAGTTTCCCTTTGCTACATCTTTTTGCTTTCCACAGCAAAGATTGCTGTCACAGTAAAACTGCTTGTGGAGACAAATCTCTCTGAATTTGTAGCTTAACAGTTTGTTGGTTGACTTAAAATTAGGATGGAATCGGATGGATGAAATGGTGGTCTGCTTCATCAAGATGTAACATGGAGCAAGCGAAGCTGAGCTATGTGTTTTGTTGCAAAATTTAGGGGGTACAAGAAAGAAAGAGGAATGAGGCTACAGGGCAAGATGGAGATGAAAAATCCCCACCTACCAGTCGTGCTCATTCCCCTCAGGACGTGCGTGTTTTACAGTTACAGGAACATGACACATCCCAACCCACCACAGAGCAGCTGGCAGTGAGCTGCAGGGTGGGCCCAGGCCCACGCAGGGCTGGACTCTGAGAGGACCAAAGCTTTGGGCAGCAGGCATAGCGTGGGCCTGGATCATGGGGAGCAAGGGAGAACTAGAACAGAGAGGTGAGTTTCACTAGAAAAAGAGAGCAAGTTCTTCACCGATTTAGCTAATCTGAGGTAAAAAAATACTGGAGTTGGGCAAACCTTGAATTGGCACCTCCATTGGCAATGAGATGTGCTGAGGAATGGTGTTTATCCTGGCTTGCTGGCATCTGACAACCACTCGCCATTTTGCCTCTTCCAGAATGTCACCTGCTGTTGATTAAGAAAATCCCTTTCTTCATGCAAATGCCCATAGAGCCAGGCCCTGCAGCTCAGCATGGGGCTGTGGGGAACACTCAGGGACTCAACCCTGCCCTTCACCATTGCAGATTGCACCTGTAGATGTGGCCATTACTTGAAGCATTTATTTGGATGGTCACAGAAAATGCCATTATTCTCAACTCTTAGAATCACAGAATCACAGAATGGTAGGGTTTGTAAGGGACCTGTAGAGATCATCTAGTCCAATCCCCCTGCCAAAGCAGGTTCACCTAGATCAGGTCACACAGGGACGTGTCCAGGTGGGTTTTGAAGACCTCCAGAGAAGAAGACTCCATACCCTCCTTGGGCAGCCTGTGCCAGGGCTCCCTCACCTGGACAGTAAAATAGGTTTTCCTTATTTTTAAATGGAACTTATTGTGTTCCAGTTTCTTTCCATTACTCCTCCTCCTGTCACTAGATACCCCAAACCTCCTGACACCCACTATTTAGACATTTCTAAATATTAATGAGATCCTCCCTCAGTCTCCTCCAGACTAAACAGCCTCAGTTCCTGCAGCCTTTCCTCATAAGGAAGATGCTTCAGTCCCCTGATCATCTTTGTGTCTCTGCACTGGACTCTCTCAAGAAATTCTCTGTCCCTCTTGAGCTGGGAAGCCCAGAACTGGACACAGGACTCCAGATGAGGTCTCACCAGGGCAGAGTAGAGGGGTAGGAGAGCCTTCCTTGACTTGCTGGCCACACTCTTCTTGATGCACCCCAGGATGCCATAGGCCTTCTTGGCCAAGAGGGTACATTGCTGGCTCACATTTAGTTTATTGTCAACCAGGACTCCCAGGTATCTCTCTGCAGAGCTGTTCTCCAGCCTGTCACCCCCCAGCCTGTACCGGTGGGGTTGTTCCTCCCCAAGTACAGGACTCTGCACTTGTCTTTGTCCCACACCTGGGGAGGAACAACCCCATGCATCTTTATCCCTTTATTTAAAATCTCTGTTTCCTTTTTGGAAGTCTTAAATATGTGTTTTTATGGTCCAAAGAAGAAAAAATAATCCTTAGCAAGGAGAAAAAGATTTTCAGGTTCCTTGTCCATCTGTACAGAGACTGAATTTAAAAGGTTAAGGCCAGTATAGAAAACATCGTGACATCTAATAACATGTTGAGTGCTCTAAACAGTTACCTGGTAAAAATACCACATACATAGTGAAAGGGAACAGAAAATGTCGGTTCATAGGAATAACTCTAAAACTTTGAAGGAAAATATAGAGGTTGCTGCAATTGCTCCTTAATGATGTTTACATTTCTGTGAAGGCAGAGTAGACTAAAATGGCCTATTTTTTAACCTGTATTTGTACAGAATACTACGGTTTCTACAAAAAGGTCCTTGAATTTTTGAGTAAGCTTGAGTAAGTGTCTGTCAGTGTGAGTTTGCAAAAGGCACTCCTATCTTCTGGAGAGATTACAGTACAAGCAGAAACAGCAAGAGCTTTGCTGTGCTATCCTGCATTAGGCTCAGCTGACACTTAGGAGAAGCACGAATAGGCACGAATACTTTAGATTACAGACCTTTGGGTGAAGCCAGAATTCAAATTTCTGTCTCATGGGGTTTTTTCAGTAAAGGCTGTAGATCAACTTGACATTTGTAGGCTGAGACCATGATGTTCATTTCACAATAGCTGACAAAATGTATTTTGCCAAGCTGAAATTTCTTTAAATACAAAGGAAGAAAGTGTAGTTTCCAAAATCACCTAAATCCCTTTGTGAAAAGTGACTATGACACTCGATGAATGTAGCCACACTGAAAAACCAGCACACTCTGAAATGACTTTTGTAATTTTGAATATTTAACTCCCGGTTAAGAGCCTTTTGAATCATGTAATTTACAGCAACATTGATTTAAACAATAAAAAAAATTAATTAAATATAAATGTGAATAAAAGTTTACGCACTTGTTTTACCTGTATGAGTCCTGGTATGAGTCTTCAGATGATCAGATCTGGAGAACTTTCTCTGACAGGTTTTACACTGGAAAGGCTTCACACCTGAAGAGAAAGAAGAAAAATAAATGCCTAATTCTCATATCCCAGCACCTTTAGTAAGGGTTAATGAAATCATCTATTTCTGAATTTTCAAAAGCCTGGATTTTTCTGTACTAGTTACTGTAACTGCTCCTCCCAGTTTCATGCCTACACATTACAAAAGTCATTAATCAGGCTACCATCCCTTTGTAACCTCCTCTCCAATGTCTGGGTCTGAAGCATCCAAACATCACCCACTCACACTGTTGGCCTAAGGAGGATCTGCAAACATTAATGCTGATCCTGTGGCTTGGCACTACTGGCACGATGTATGAGCAAATATGACATACGAAACACAGAAATGCAGAGCTGTACTTTTATATGGTCCCAGTAGGCTTAACTTACTTTACACTTCTACTTACTTTACACACCACACATAAGGCTTGGGGACTGCTCAACACAGGTATGTTCTAGCATGCGAGTGCTAAAAATGTATCATCCCAAGAGAGTACTTTTACCACCAGCTTTCAGAGACACTTCCTACATCTCTCAAAAGCACCATTTAAGTAGGATAGAACATCTTTAGCAAGAAAAGTAGTAGGTAGAAATACACCAGAGAACAGTAAGCAAACCAATTGTCAGACCACTCCCCAGAGAGAGAGAAGACCCAAAGCAATTTTTCTTGTGACTCAGTCAGGAGTCATCACCATCTCCTTTTGTCACTTTGAGAAGGGCAGCTGCCCCTCCTGTCAGTCTAACCTAGACCTTCAAGATCTCCTAAAACACTGAAACAGGTGGTTCTTGACACTTCCAGAAATGGTGTATGCACAAAAACCAACACACTGAGTTTGGACTGAACTTGCAAGTCATTTTGGCTGTCGTGGAACACTTGAACCTAGTAAATGATTCCCTGAGAAAGATACGCAAGACTAGCTAGGTCCCAGACCAGCTGGCTGCAGCCGCCCTCCCTGCTCTGTGTGTACTGCTATACACTTTCCAGGCTGTTTGTGCAATCCAACCAGACAGATCTTTCTCTCCTTGCTGTTCCCAGAATCCTTCCTGAGTTAGCAGAACTCAAGAAAGTCTCAAATATAAGCCTAAGTGGCTTGTTGAATTAGGATCTCAGTCATTATAGCTGGCGTGGCTTTTCCTTCTCCACTTCTGCTTTCCACATACAAGTGTGGAATCCCACCTGCCTGACAGTCCACACACACACACAGCAGTCACCTACTAGCTTTGCCACACCAATGTAAGAATACCAACAGCAGTGTTTGCCAGCTTACTCGTTGGCAACTTCTTGTGGAACTGTTGGGTTTTAAATGTAATGTATTCCCTATATTAGGGATATGGTATAGAGCAGCAGTTCAGCTAAGAAAGCTGTCTCAAAAAGACAGTGGCAGGATGAAAGTGTCACCTATGCAACCACACAGTGCTGAAATGCCAATGAAAACGCCCAGCTACAGTCCTCTCCTAAAGCTAACTGCAAGGATTTGGCACTACAAGGGGGTCATGTATGAGCAGAAAGGCATCAGAAAAACATCAGTTTAGAAGGATACTTTTTGGCTTGCAATTCACATATAGAGATGAACAGCAGGGAGTAGAGATGTGTCAACAAACCTGTGTGTCGTCTTTGGTGCCGTTTCAGTTGGTCTGAACGAGAAAACCTTCGTTCACAGTCTTTGAAATCACACTGATAAGGTTTTTCACCTGTAAAGGACAAACAGTTTATCAGACAATGTGGCTAAATGAGAGAACACGTCAACTAGAATCAGAAGATGAAAAGTGTTAGGCTGAAAGACTTTGACCTCTCTCCTGTTTAAAGCATCTTAGTGGTACACAAGGGGTCATTGGCTGGAAAATTGTACAATTGGGTTGGAATAGTTCTACTACATTGACATTGATATTGAAACTGATCGTTCTAAGAAAAAACAGCCCATTAGTTTAAAGCTATAAAAAAACCCAAAGTGTTGCTTTTTTAATTATTTTTTCTCCTGGAAAAGAATGGAAATCTCTTGGTTTGTATTTCTCTGAAAAAAATACGAAGCCTTTTACACTTGTTTCGGTAACACATAATTTGTACAAAGGAATAACCTGCAGTTTGCTCTAAACTGGATTTAAAGCAAAAACTAAACAAATGACATCCACATGGCTGGCAATTTTAACCACATTAAGTGAATTAAAGAAAATGAGGAAAAAATCCAACAAAACACCAACACAGAAAACTACATATTCTTCCCCAAAACACAGTCAGTGAATTTGGCCAGCACAAAAGAAAAAAAACAATCCTTATGCTGCTACAGGAGGAGCAATATGAGCTTCCAGAACTGATTCGTATCCAGTCTAAGGGCCCTTTTCACAATACTGGGATCCAGCAAAAGCTTTGGCTATAATTACATTTATATCTACATAAAGTCTGGTTACAGCTCTATAGCCTGCACATGGCCTTGGTACAAGAAGCAATGAAACATCTCTCACTGCAAAGCTGGGAGGATCCTGGTTTTTATCTGGAAGAGACCAGCTGGGACCTGCTTTGCCTACAATGGAAAGCAGGGATGTAGAATAAAAGTCCAGTAGGAATGACCTAAAGAAAAACATCAGCTGAAGTGGATAGGGGGTTTAACTTCTTTGGGTATGTTTTTAACACATATATCATCTTCATAGATCCTCATTGCAAGTGTCTACATTTCTGATTTTATGATAATGAGGAGATGTATTCTGGTTGCACTGATAATTCTGAGGTTCCAATGCAAACTAGTTTAGTTTAAAGCAGCAGCTTTCTGATGCAGGTGACATCACTTAAGCAGCATGTTGAGGAGAACTTTCCTAATTCAGACCCATGTAGCTAAGATCAAAATTTTACAAAAGCAACTAAGCCTGTAAGAACAAGCTAACTTCCTGTGACAGTCACCCAAAGGAGTTCACTGAATCTCAAACCTAGATGTGGACAATTTCCATGTCTGCTGTGGTTAATTTATTAGCATAAGGGATTAAAGTTGCCACAGGTGTTTGAAAAAGTTTCATACACTTTGACCACAAGGACTCCCTAGGGGGGTGCCTGCTTTTCAGAAACCACTTACTTCCAAGGAATTCAGCCGTTCGGCAGATTTAAGAGGGGGGATGTCAGCAGAGCAGAATGCAGTGACAGGGTGATTGTCTGCTAATTGCAATATAAATGCAGAAGATGGTTAAGGAAGTATTTGAATAAAACAGTACAGAGGGTCTGATGGCATGTACATGGAAGTGTGTCTTTACATACTTTGAAATATAATCTTGACTAAATTATGGACAAATGTAACCAATACAGACATTAAATCCAATATGCTTACACAGAGATATAGTGACACTGCATGGAAAGCAAACAAACAAAAAGAGGCACAATATTTAGACAGAACTCTTAATTTCCCTTTCCTTCTACATCTTCCACATCAGCTAGTGCCAAGCAAAATACCTGCCAAAGCTGACTGTCACACACCAGTTAAATCCCATAAATTTTACCAGAACAGGACAACAGAAATGTCTCAGATTAGAAAAATTCTGTCAGTACTTCATTAAATCTCTGCACCTACAGGGGTTGGAGCAGTGTCCAGTTTCCCCAAGTCTATTAAAGCCTCTCCAGTAAAAGGCTAAAGTCTCTCAATAGATGCAAAATATCACATAATGCTGTCACCTTCCTCTGTGACCATATACAAAACAGGAGGTGAAGATGAAGTTTCGCCAGTCACAGAATCTCAAAATGGTCTTCTCTCTGCAACTGAGAGGCTTCCATGATTATTAACATGTCGTTACTGAAAGGAGGCCTATGAAAGAAAGGCTAAACTTAGTGTGTAATGAATTGGTCAAGATGAGGGAGGATGGAGGGAACAGCAGTTCTTTAATATTTATGAAAATATCTACAAAATAAATAAAGCTCAGCAATCACAGAACAAGTATGAATCAGCCTTTGCATGTATTGAAAAATTATAAGAAGAAGTGCTTCTAACAAAATAATCCTGTTGCTCAAAAAAAGTCAACTTCAACTAGAGAAGCTTGCACATTTTCTCTGGAGCAAATTAATTTGCTCAGGTGCATGGAAAACTGAAATTTCTACTGCTATAGCAGTTCCACAAAATATTCACAACCATTGCAGTTAATGGAGGGGTGCTGCATGAGCAAAAGGGGTGCTGCATGATGCTGCTGACATGCAAACCTGAGGAGAGGAGGCTGATTTTGAAACCAGACTGCAAGTCTGAATGAAAATTTGAAGGTCTGTCTACATTATCTTCACTAATTTAACTTCTTTTTCTTCTATATCCACTTAATCACATGAGTACAACCCCATAACCACAACTTTACCTTCCTGAAGTAATATTTTCTATTCATTATAATTTGCTTTAGCAAACTTACGCAAAGTTGATGTTTCTATATTTAGTAGAGAGTCTTTGTAAGCAATGTTTTCTGTCATCTTCATATCATAGTTCAGGTGTGAGATGTCATGACTGTTTTGAAACTCATATTTTACATACATAAGTGTTCTTACTTTATGCCATAGAAATGAAAGCCTATAAGCAGCTTATGCTGGGGGAAGCCAAAGGTCCATCCAGCCCAGCAGTTTCTCACCATGGCTCACTGAAGGCGCCCGCAGGAGAGCACAAGGATGCAGCAGTACTTTCCCCAGACATTCTCCTTGTAATCAGCAGTTCACAAGGTAGTAGCTTTCTGAGCCAAAGGTGGCTTTGTTTTAAACACTCATTAATGGAGTTTCTTCCACTCATTTGTGGGAAGAACCCCTCCCAGTGGTTTCTGGGACCCCCATGAGCTGTCAGCTTCCACAGTGTTCTGCAGAATGGTATGCCACAGCCTAAGTATGAAAGTCAGCATCTCAAAGCAACATTGAGAAAAAGAATACTATCCTGGAAGCAATCACCCCAGACCCTTGGGAGGAGAGCTGTGCAGCCCCCAGCTCAGGCACAGCTACACTTACCCATCAGTTTCTCATCTCTGTATAAAGAGGACACCATTCTGTCTTTCAAAGATGTTATAATGATAAACTGCAGTAATGACTGTGAGGCATCTCGCAGCAGGTGACACATGCCATAGTAAAAGGGTATTTGCTTTTGTTAAAGCAAAGAAATCATCATTAGATGATCAGCATAAAAACTGTTATCAGACTGAACTAAAATTAGACTGAACTACTTAAACCACATAGAGACTCAGAAATTCACCACTGAGAACACATTCACCCTACCACATACACAATAACCTTCCTGATTTACAGATTCTCATACTCGGTCATACAAAGTCATAAGTGCAAGTTGAGCGTATTTAGGCTGAAGAATATCCCTGGCAAATAGGCAGAAGATATTTCCTCTGCAAAGATGCTCAGCTTTCTGTTAGGATAAATCAAGTCTTTCCAATGTGTGGCACTGGCAGGAATGTTGATGTTTCCACCATAAATGAAATTTATGGAGGTCTAGACATCAATTTGTTTCTGAAAGAAGTCTGTGATCTCTGCCACGGGATGACAACTCACATTAATTGCTGTACTGGTGAAAAGTTGTATGTATTTTTTGCATTTCCTTTCAGAGGCCTCTGCTGCAGCAAAATACACCAAGATAAGAAAAAAAGCTTTTTTGTCTGTACATGGTTCAATAGAGGCATTGTTAGCAATGGATAAGCAGTCTTGAAGGGCACAAAATGTCAACATATTTTCAACTAAAGCTATGCTGAAACATTGATAAAAAATGATTACAGAATCTAACTTTGGATTTCAGGGCCCTCCTTGATTTTGCAATACTGCAACTGGTGAAGAATGAAAGACCTGATGAGCCAGTCCCCTGCAAGTATCTATTATTGAAAGAAAAAAGATAAGCAAGAGCCAACATTATTCTGCCAAGATGCTATCTGCTAGTTAATGTTAGATATGTGTTACAGCTTGTTTGCAAATCATGTGTTCATCATTTAAAAAACTGACCTACCAGTACACTAAGGAAAGTGGAAGAGCTTTGAACCCATGAGTGAATCCAGAACCACCTTATGTGGGGATTAGTAAAATCTTATGTTGCTATAGAGAGGGAGACCAAACACAATTAAATTACCCTCCACTTGAGCTGACATCTGACAGGTCTCCTGACTGTATACTGGCTCATCAGGATTCCTCCTCATCAAAACATTGAAGCAGCAGTAGAAGAGATGTATCCCTTTGATGAGTAGAAATATTAGCTATTATTTCCGCCAACTGCTTTCTATCTAACATGCTAATTCCCCCAAGTCTCATTTCTGTACTGAGTAGAGAACTCTAGAATTGGGTTCTGGAGTTCACTGAGTTACAAACAGAAAGGTGATCAGAGAGCCTAACAGACAGCCACATAATTATCAACATAAAACAACCACTTGAGTCATACTGGCCCCTTATGATATGCCCTAAGATAAAACCAAGCAGGTGGAGAGAAGAAAGAAGGTGCAGAGAAGCGTGAACTGTAGCTACAGTAACTTATCAACAGGACACACACATTCTTCATAGCAATGGCTGATCTGTCCTTGGAGAAAACTGCTTTCCAAATTTTGCTTCTGACAATCAGTTCTTCATGAGCAGGAGACGCAAATCAGGGTTAGGCAGAGAAAGATATGAAGTTACAGAGGAGACTGGAAGCAGATTTGCATCACAAAAGTCAGCTCAACAGCTCAGAACCTCTGAAGAGCACAGGACTGGAAAAGACCATCACGGTCAGCAAGTGCAGAGTCTGCACCACACCAAGCAGCCAAGAAAATACACCGTCACAAGCATTCGTAGACTATCCACCCCAGAAGCTCCCATACAGTGTAATTCAGCAAGCACTCCCCAAAACAAGCAGAGATCACAGAAGGAGACAAGAAATGAAGGGCATCATACTGTAAGTCTGTGCAGCAGATGGTAATTTGGTAAGGAAAATTTCCAGACAAATGGGTAGTACCCATACAGCTGGCTGAGGACAAAAACCTGCCAGCCTGATAAAGGGAAGAACTCCTTTCTGATCCTAAAGCTGGATCCATTGGCCAGGCAGGTTACCCAAGCAATTCTCATACCAGCACTGCACTACTCCTTGCTTCCTCTCTTTAGCTGCAATCAGCCTCAAGAGCTTACATGGCCTTATCAATAGCAATGTTGGTATCAGCAAAAACAAGGTTTGGGAATCAAATTGAGCTCTCATGGAAAACAATTTGCAAAGGTTTGAGAAATAAATAAGCTTTGCTGTCAATACAGCAAAATATAATGGCAGGAAATCTAGGCCCAAAAGAGGTTTTTTTGGGGAAAAAGAAACATGATTTTTCACTATCACGTAAAACAAAGGACGAGGAAGGGGAATAATGGGAGAAGTCTCTCTAGGGATGCAAGACAGTCATAGTCCTATCCTCTATATCTTCTGGGGCTTCTGTGTCTCCTAGATTATATGTGGTATAATGCTGGAACTCTCCAGTTAAGGAAAAAACAAAAGATGTAAACTGAAGTCCCCTGTGATGTATCCAGAAATAATATTGTGAAAGCCAAGCAACTAAACAGAATAAAATATAGGACCACAACAAAATGTGACTGTTAAAATGCAGAGTAAGTCACTTTAGGAATGAGAGAAACAGTGATTATAAGAAAAATTCAGAACTGTTTAGGTGCACTCAAGTAAAATACCACAGTTAATGAATCCCAAAAGATCTTCAAATTTTCTTTTGTTTCCAGTTTATTAACAGAAAATAGAATAGCATTTCTGTAGACCTTCAGCTCTAAAGACTAAGTTTGGCTTACAATCTTGAACGTGTAATCTAAGCAACACTGAAGATATTTTGTGGATATTCTGGATGTTTTGAGACTTGCCCACTCAGAAATTAAAAATGCTTTGTAATGTTCATTTCTCACCTAGAAGTATTTCAGGGAATTAACTAATGTCACTACATGGTTTCCAAAAGGAAAAGTTTGCAACAATGTTTTATAAGATGTTGGGCAACCTGCTAGGTCACAGCAGTGTGGGTCACCTCCCTCTTGTCCACATCATCCCTTTGACCTTTATCATATTCATGGTTAACTGATTTATCCACAGATTTCTAAATTAGCACAGAAATAAAAATACAAAAAGCAATCAAAAAATGCATAAGGAGGGTATCTAAAGGTATATCACAATTATACATTTCCAGCAGTATGTCTTCTGTTTACTCTTTGGAAAGGCACAGCAGGCCATTTGATTTCCACATTTTGAGATGTAACTTATGTTGCCTGAACTCAGACAGAATCCAGATCTTAGCCTGCAAATGGCTGGCTTCAGGCTCAGGTCTTCATGGAAAGATCCAACAGCAAGGAAGCTCATTTGCCAATTCCTGTCTCCATCCCCAAACAGAAAAGGCTTACAAAGGAGGACAAGAGGGTGTTCAATGCCTGAGTTCTCCTTGCAGAGGAAAGTTCTTAGCTGTTAACAACATCTAAGATTTGAAGCAAGTTTTGATGGTCTCAAATGAAGGGGGAAAAAAAGATGCCGATTCACAGCCCTGAATGATACCCTCTGACAGCAAAAGAGGAAGGGAAGTGATCTACTTGCACTGCTCTGTGTTTTTCTTCCCTAGATTCAGAGAGTCTGGGGCATTCAAAAGAGCGATTGTTCAGATGATGGAGCACATTCATACTCATCTGACAGATTCCCGCTGCCCCTGACCCAGCAGATCAGTCCTTGCACTTTATGCTATTTGAAAATCCCCCTCCCCACTTTGCCAGTGGGTGATTTCTGCTGAGCTGAGCCACCCCTTACCTGTGTGCTTTCTGCTGTGCATCTGTAGATGGGAGAGCTTGAAGTAGCGCTTGTTGCAGCCAGGGTATGCACACATGAACGGGCGCTTCTCGCTCGTCTCACTTGCTGACCGCACAATGGTGGGAGCAACTCCTGGCACCCGTCGGACATCCTACAAGGACAGAGACTTCCTAATGAGACGTGTATGTTCTCAGGCTTTTACTTAACACAAAAACACACAGAGGCACTTCTCCAGGACAAAGACATAGTGAAAAATACTGGACTGCAAACAGGCAATTTTACTTTATTCTGTATGAACAAAGCACAGGCTTAGTATGTGCTCGCCTGTTCTCTGCTGAGTATTAAAACTGCTTGAAGTGAACTGTACTTACTATTGTCTCACCAAGATTTACAGGCAGGACTAAATGGGTCACATTCTGACCTCACATACAATCACACAATTGGCATACAAAGTAGTTTTAGGCTTACAGCAGTGTAAGAGACAAGAGCATGAGCCAGAGTAGCATTCTTTTTATTTTAAATACTCATATGAAGTTAAAGGACGTGGAAAATTATGTATTGGGTTAATACAAATCGGTAAAAAACAAAACAAGGACTGTCTAGGTGGAGCTGATGAATAGTTCAGCCTTAATGTATTTTGGCCATTGTCACAATGTTCCATCAAAGACGATCTCCTCCTTCGGGGCTAATGAACTTCCCTCAACAATGTCAACTGCTTACTTTTATTCACTCAACAAAAGCTGACTCACAAGACTATTTCTGAGAGCTCGCCACTGAATAATGACTTGTTAGCTATATAGAAAAGGAAAAGGAGAAAAGATGCTATCTGAAAACTTTGAGGTATGCTGACAACACAGAGAGACACAGAAGAGACAGATATCACGCAACAACTTTGCCATCAGTTTTAAGAAGGTCATATCTTTCACAGTGGTGTTTACTGATGACATGACTGTTTCAGAAAGGGAGGAAATTAACTCACATGAATGTAAGTTCCTTCCAAATATTCCCTAATTACTTAGTCATTAGGAAACAATCACTTATTACATTCTGTTTTAAGGAAATGTGTTTAAATTAGTTAAGTTTCAGAAATCGATAAAAGCAAAATCTGGACTAACACTTTGTCATCAGACATAGGCCAGTGTTGCCACAGGAGCTTCACAAGGCCAAAGCAACCTTGTGAGGAGCTAGAAGTTGGAAACTGGATGGTATACTTTGGACCATCCTGAGAGGCTGGAAAGGAATACTGCCTCACAGATAGACTTTAGAAAAAGAAATAAACAATCTTAAATGGCTGTGTTCCATTACACTCCAGTGGCTTCGGTGAATTCAGGACACTTCTGTAAAGCACTTCGTAATAACAAAGAAACCACAAACCAAGGATGGATTTACAAATAGCAGTGAAGTAGTAAATGAACATTAGAAACAGGCAGCAGCTTCCCTATATAGAATGCCCTACCATACTCACTTGAATGCCTCTAAAAACTCCATGGGTGTGTATTCTGTACTGGGCCCCACAGCTGTATAACATGGGAGCACTGTGGTTCTCGTTTTCATATCCTGCTGTATGGCTGTAAATAAAGAGAGGAATAATGGAAAAATGAAATATTTTTCAGTACTCAGGTCTGTGTGAGATGTTTCATTTCTTAAGTCAGTGATACAGAGTTTTGTTTTAGAGCCAAGATATCCAAGCTCAAATGAAATTCACCAAAGGCAGCCTGCTCTGCCTTTGTGTGGACCTACTCCTGCTATCACAAGGCACTGACTCCATCCATACAGCTATTGGTAGCCATTAATATAGCTAGGAAAAAAGCTAAAGGAAAAAAAACAATCACAATTTGAACTCTGATGTATATCCAACAATGATTTTAGGTAAGAGGAAAAAGTCCACATAGCAGCATAACTGTGTCATGTGCACATGTACACGTTATTTATCAGTTAAATGTGGGGCTGGCCATTGCTAATATCTTTTGGAATGAGCAAAATGCCTCAAGTTTCACATTAAGTGCAGTGGATTTTTGTCAGCACCTCATGACTCAGATATTACCAGATACTACCAAGAAAGTGATGACATTTATAAGAATAGCAGTCGTGTACTCATAAACAGAGATTACAAACCAGTGCCCAAACTATTTATCCGACATATCAACTCGCAGGATGCACTAAAAATTAACCCTTTATAAAAACTAAAAAAACCCTAAAGCAACCTATCCCTACTAGGTATCAATTTTCAAGACTCCTCATGCAGTATCATCACAATACCTTTAACAATATGTAACCTTTGTTGTGTTTTGAAAGTGTTACAACCATATTTTTTATCTAATTGTATTGTTCAAAACCCTGTGTTCTCCTGTCCAGAATGTCAGGAACATTGCTGTGTTTCCTGTTTGCAACCTTCTCAATGTCAAGACTATGTAAATCTATTTTAGGGTTTATTTTTAAATGCTAACATCAGTGTGTACATTGTCCATGCATGAATATACATTGGCAATGCTAATTGCTCATGTTTTACACTGCACTAGAAATTAGAAAGCCCAGAACAAAGCCCAAAGGCACACAGCTAGGGACAAAGATGGATACATAGGATGTTATCCCAGTCTTTGCCAAATGCTTGCAATAGCAATTTGAAGGGGTCCCTGAGGCCCAGACTCTCATTTCACTGGTCCTCCCTTTCTCTCCACTCAAAGTTCATGTGCAGAGTAGAATTACAAGGAAGTTTTAAACCTCTTAAGTGATTTGCAGAACAGCCAATGGAACTGGAATGAGGGTAGTGTCTGTATGGATTCTGAACCTTGCTGAACTGGAGGGGAGCAGTACTTGTGAACGGCTCTTACTGCAGTGTGCTTTGTGTTCCCCAGCATTCAGTCACACAGCAGTTGCAGGCTCCCACCTGGCAGACCGTAGGATCACAGAATCACTTCAGTTGGGAAAGACCCTTAAGATCATCAAGTCCAACCATAAACTCAGCACTGCCATGTCCACCACTTAACCATGTCCCTCAGCACCACAGCAGCGTGACTTTTGAATGCTTCAAGGGATGGGACTCCACCACCTCCCTGGGCAGACTATGCCAGTGTTTAACAACCCTTTCAGTGAAGAAGTTCTCCTTAATCTCTAATCTAAACTTCCCCTGGCACAACTTGGCTCTTGTCCTGTTACTTGCTACCTGGGAGAAGAGATCGATCCCCCACCTCACCATAGCCTCCTTTCAAGTAGTTGTAGAGTGATCACATTTCCCCTCAGCTTCCTCTTCTCCAGACTAAACGCCCCCAGCTCCCTCAGCCGCTCGTCATCACACTTGTTCTCTGAACCCTTCACCAGCTCCATTGCCCATCTCTGGACATGCTCCAGAACCTCAACGTCCCTCTTGTAGTGAGAGGCTCAAAACTGAGCACAGTATTCAAGGTGCAACCTCAGATATGCTCCTTTAGGTCAATTCCTTTGCTGCTTAAAAGACCAGTTTCAAATCCTGGCTCTGCCTGGCTATTCCAATCAAAGGCTACACCTTTTTGGAAGGCATGCTCTGTTTGTTTCAATTTTAAGTGGCAAACAGGTGATCACAATGAAATAAGTTACAGTGTGGAAGCAAGAAAGTATCCCTGATCTGTAGTAATATCTGTAATAATAAAGGAAGATATAATTTTCTGATTTAAATGGATTAAAACTCTTCTCTAGATATGTACCATGTCCAACTAAATAAGGTGTCCTCTCTGCTCAGGGTCCAGATGTGGCCTCTTGTTCCCTAACACAAGTAACAAATGACCATTTGCTATTACTATTTGCTGAATTCAGGTTCCCCACCAGCATCAAATTTTTCTGTCTAATTAAAGGCAGCAAGTCTATAGATATTTTTAAAAAAACAGGTTGAAAAGCACCCAATCCATGGTGAGACTCATGTTGGTCATAAATTAAACAGTGCATTTTAAACCAAGAATAGTAAGAACTACCATTTACAAGGAGGAAGTTTGGCAGTAGAAGCTATTGCTGATTTGTAGCATGGCAGCAACTCAAGGGTAAATAGGAACTCCAGCATTAGACATCCCAAGTAACCGTGTGAGCTCTCATGCCTGTACACATTACAACCTTACACATCACAATAAACATGAGACACAGAGTTAGATAAGAATTCCCAGGACAGAAACTTTAAAAGGAGGAACAGGAATATGCAGTAAAAGCTTGTACCATAAAACACAGCCTAACTTTCCCTCCAAATTCACATGGTTTTCATCTTTCAGTGATAACCATTTTTGTAAAAAACAGTCCATTCTGAAATAATCCCTCCCAGGAATGAAAAGCAGCATGAAGACCCTTGCTTGTGCCCTAAGGAATGACTCTGTGAATGGGAGGTATCCTCCAGATGATCTCCATCTCAATTTTTATTGCACAGTTGGGAAGTCTTCCTACACATTCAATCTTTTTCACATTTCCTCCCATTACTTCTGGTTGTACTTCATTAAAACTGTTCATACAAGTGCAAAGCCTTGAAAATTAAAACCCATTTTCTGAGCCTCCTGACTGATAATATACTCAGCAATGAATAGCTATCTACTTAACCAGCCCCCTAGGAGAGATTCTTTAAGAACCATTTTACACTGGGCATACTTCCATCAGCAATGGCTGATACCCAGCGTGCCCATACATGTCATGAGAGCAAAACGGATCACAGGAGGTTTCTTGGTTAAAATACTATTGATTCACTATGAAGTCCTATGGGATCATCTGACCTTCAGGGAGATGGATATTAACAGACAAATGTTCCTTCTGGTTAGCAGAGAAACTGGAACACTAAAGTTTTCACAAACCATCTCTACACCACTGCTCTCCTGACTTCAACCTTTACTCTGCATCAATAGGAACCTCACTGTGAAATACAGGGGTTTATCTTCCAGCCTCTTTACTCAGTGTATCCATGATGTATGTCACAAAATGTATGCTACAGTTTGCACAGTTGGCTTGTTTCATATTGCTGCAATTTATATACTAAACTAAAAGGACTGATAGAAGAACTGATACAAATCTCCTAAATACATTACTGAAACTCAAACACCTGCTTTATTGCATGCAAGAGATAATGATCAGATGGAATGACACATACATGAGCAATATAAGTAACTGATGAATTTATACCTGCAGTACATTAACTAAATGGAAATCTTAAGAGGGAAGGAGATTCCTTGACTTTCATCTTTTCTAGTCAGGCGCTCTGTGTTTAACTAGGCAAAGAGACAACACCTTACACACTTAAGCCACCACATCTACCAGTATGATAATGAAAAATTACCCTGATAGACTCTCAGGACTAACAGCCCAGATTTCCACCAAAGCACTGCAATACGTGCACCCCAGATCCACTAAGGTATGCATTATAAATTAAAGAGAAGACACATTAGGAATTATACCATGCCTTTCAGATGAACAGTGATAATCCAGGCCAGGCAAACACTGATACTTTGGGAGAGACAGGCTTTTGCGACCAGGACCCACATGTTCTCTCCCAGGAGGATGGGCTCCTCAAGCAACGCCATGGCAACCTGGAGAGCTGCCAAAGCAGCTGCTCGCTGCCATGCTGCAAGTGCACTCAGAGCATGGCCCAAGAGCATGGCCAAAGCTCATGCCCCAAGGAGAGATTCAGCTAAAGTCAGGGCAGATAATCATGGGGTGAACAGTTGAATTAACCAAAGAAGGAAAAAAAAAGCCAACCTCCCCACTAAGGCCCAGAATGATAGTCAGGAGATACAGTAGACCAATCCTTCTACAAGTCCTAAAACAAGTCAAAGCTAAGTAAGGCCAGATGCAGCAAAACTGGCCTGCCAGGATCCAACTAAAATTTTTGTCTGAGCAAGGACAGAGGGATTTGGCCTCATCATCTAGTTCTGCCTTTATTTGTAAATACACAATTCCCTTTAACTTCAATGGGAACCACACAAAGGCAGAATGGGACTGTAAGTGTTTAGAATTTGAGTTGGTTGGTGAAAAAAAGGACTCTGTATATTTTGTTCTCTGGTTCTAAGCAGCCAGAAACAGAGCTGGAAACGTAGCCATAAAATGTAGCTCTAGATAACTGGGAAACAAAGACTTTATACTCCTGCAACATAAAACTAAGCTAAGTGAGCGCTGCGCTGTGGAGCATTTCAAAGCACTTGTCTTTACCAGCAAATCCTAAACACTCGGAGAGTAGCTCTTTTAAAATGATTAATCTCACAGTTGTACAGATTGTACAAAGATTAATAAAAATGAAGGTTTTACAGATGAGCATGTGTGATGAAAAACAGAGCAGCTTTAGAGAGTTGTATCAATCTAAGTGGTTATAAAAAAACCTCATAAAAGATGACATTCTAATCTGAATATTTTAAAAAATAATCAAGCTGCAATTTCTCTCTCACACCATTTTTACTTTGTTAAACTGAAATTGTCTGTCTAATGTATAAAGCAGTTACAACTTAATCTGAAGAGTTAAGTTTTTTACTATTATTTCATAAACCAAAAAAGGGAAGCTTTAGGGCATACTGAGGAGAGATAGAAAATTTCAGATGAAGCGTGAATACACATTGATTCATGAGATTCAGTCTTGGAAGAATAAAAAAGCCAGAAAGCAAGATTACATAAAACAGGCACCACATTAAGCCTCAATTTAATTGTGTTTCAATGCAGGAACAGGAATTTTAGGGTTTAGAAACAGAGCCAAAAATGAGGCAAAGTGAGGGTGTGGGTTAGTCCTGTTGATAACAGAACATAAAGAAAGAAAAGTAGAGCTAATTCCCTCTACTAAAATATTTACCATCCTAGCACCCTGGGAAAAATATGTATGGAGATAGCAAAAAGATTCTGATTAGCTATACAGAAGATCAAGTTTCTGCCTGCTTTTTGTCTAATACTATTACAGAGGATGGAGTATAAAGCCGCATTTTTATCTGCACTTTCCAAGGCAAAGGAATACTGAAAAACATGATTTCACAGATCACAGGCCTACTGCCATTTTCAATGAGAAAACCAGCTGGTTGATGAAAGGAAGGCACTGGATTTTCAGGAGACCCTAGTCTCTCTGACTTCAGTAGTCTTTGTTTGGTTTGAATTTTTTTACCATTGATCTGAGTGGAGTCAGGATTTCACCCAACACTTCCCTACAAAATGACCCTCTCAGCCTTCAGTGGGAAAGGGGAAATTCAGTATTAGAGACAATGGTCATTGTCCATTTCCAATTCTTCTTGATTGTAGAACTGAACCCAAGTAGGAAGTTTTGTACCTCCAGATTTTACTAATAATACCACCAAAGCTGAACAGAAAAATTTTACAATTCACTGCTAAGCAAAATGAATTTTGGCTGTCTTGTTTTAGATGCAGGTTCAATAGGATTCTACAGACAGCATGCCTAATTTTCCTTCCAGTGAGCCTGAGCAACCAACAATAAGTACACATTTCCATGGAACACATTGACTATCTAACACCTCAGCAAAGTCAGAAGGGGAAAATCACCACATTTTCTCAGGTTATATACTCAATTTCAGATGACTGCTGGAAATACAAATCAAAACTTTTTACTCAAGCAGCTGAAGAGTCAGCTATACAATATTTCTCCTCCAAGACTTGCTGCTGCGTGTGTGGTTACACTTCTTCTTGTAGTATTTCCTGCTTGGGTTAATTTATTTTCATGTGACTTTTACACAGAACTCATTCAAATATCAAGGAGGGGTTTACAGTCATGAGCTCTATCTCTACAACAACACCATGAAAGGGAGGGACATTTTCCAGCTTGGACAAATAATAAAGCAACACAAAAATATTAAGGACAGAAACTGAAGGGAAAGGTGTCAACTATGTGAGACATTTGTTTTGAAATGTCTGAGATCTGAGTTCTCTGGGTAATAAGCAAAGGACTCACTGACTTTCCTGCAAGAGTATTAATCTGATCTCAGTTGCTCTAAACAAAACACCACAAAATGAGGAACAAATGATCAGCAGTCTGAAGAGATAAAATCCAGTCCACTGCAGTACTCACTGCCTTAACCATGAAGCCTTTGTCTCAGATCCTTGAAGCTGCTAGTTGGTGTGACAGCTCTGGCGAATAAGCAGCCAGCCCACCCTTTTGTGTACCAGAAGTTCAGAAGGTGACAAAGAAGTTTCTGGACGAACAGGCAACACATAATCAGTGTGCTAGCTCACAAGGCACTCCTCTTCCCTCAAGCAAGTTAAGCACAACTCAAACTCAATCTTTGGCACTCAGAACCTAAGTGAAAATCTGCAACACAGATTCACGTCACTTGGACTATATGGTAGCAGTAGTGGCATGTCTTCTTCTCCAGGGACAACTCCTTGAAGAAAGAAGCTTGATTTGGGCTATCAGATCTCCCTTTGGTTTGAAAACAAGTAGAAACATTTGGAATTCATGACTGCAGTCACTCTTCCTCATTTCCACCTCTCTCCTCTTCCTGGGACTGTCTGTCACGTTGTTGTACTCTGCCAGAAGACAACATCGTTGTTCATCTGATGTCTCTCTCTCCACCACTCAGCAATGGCTGGCCAGGAGCTCTATTCCATACCTTTCACCCCACCTCTGCCTGTCACTCAGGCCATGCCTTCTGCAGTTCCCTAGTGCTCACACCTACTAGAAGCACTCAAAGACTAAAATCGATTGAGATTATGAAACTTCTCAACCTCAGTTCCAATATCCAACATTAAAATATCCTGGTAGGAAAAAAATATCCCTCGGGAAAAAAAGTCTTCTAAGGCCTCAAAGCTATGGTCTGAAGCAGGCTCTGAGAAGATTAAATCATTTGATGGGAATGATCTTCACAAGAACTGAAAAGGACACAGCTTTGGACACCCAACAATATTCCTTGCCACATTTCAAACTTGTAATCTGGAATAAGGAGATTTTGGAGCTCATCAGTCCAACATTGGCAAGAATGTAAACAGCTACAACCAGAATGCTGTCAGATAAACGGCTCTATGACTCTGCCTGAAATGCATAGCAACAGCTTCATTTCAGTATATTAAACTTATGCTGAATATGAACCCAGAAAGCAAGCTACTGAACTGTTCTATTGTCAAGTATAAAGTGTATGATCCCTAAGTTTTATAAAATTGTAAATAAATAGTTCTCCAACTATTTGCAAAACTCGCTGGTAATGTTTTCTTCCTTTTTATAACGTGCCAAAGTCTTACCAGGAAGAACTGCTGTGAAGAACTCAAGGCAAGGAGCTAAACAAGGACTGTCATCATTGGACAGAATCTAGAAGCTCTATATTTCAACAGAAAGATTGAATCCAAAAATCTTAAATTACAACTACAAGACTGAGAAAAGCATCTGAAATACTAAACGCCTGGGAATCACTTATGAACAGTTCATATATTTTAAAGATGTAAATCTTGGGAAGACTACCTTATGTTCATGGCAACTGAGATTGGAGGTACTGTGTATTGTAACTCTCAGCCAGAAAAGACAGATAACTATTTTGGCTCATATTACCAGTGATGAGGATATGTCTAGCACTGATTTTCCACAGATTCTACAATCTTGGCCTATACCAAAACTTTCAGCTTTATTTTACCATAGATCATTCATCTTGATTTCTTTTTTTCCCTGTCCTTTCATACATCCTAGGTCACATACTTTACACTGCTAACAGTCTGACTCCTGGACAAGTAAGAAGCCATTTATTTTGTTCAGTACTCCTTCAGTATTTCTATTGTGTCTTTTTTTTTTTTCACTGAGTTCCCCAATGAATAACTTCTTCCTTGCTCTAATAACTTGGACCTCGGTCAAGGTTGATGTGTTTCTCCATTTTGCAGAAGAGACAAAACAGTGTCTAATATTGCAACAACTGATCTTTAAAGGGTACAGTTTAAAGAGAAAATAAAATATACTTATGGGGGGAAAAAAAAAGAGGAAATAACCTTTAAAATGAGAGAACTGGCAGCAGAGACACCCAACTGTACACAACTGTAGGATCTGGGGATCTTCTCTAACCTCAGCAGAACTCCTTGGTAGATCTCTTCAGGCTCAATTCTCTTCATTTCCACACAGATAGTTTACTATGTTACTATCTTCTTCTAACCTTCAAACACCAGTTGTGTTTGTGAGCTAGAGGCAGACGTGTAACATTTTTTTTCCTTTATGACTCTACAGCACTACACAAACGCATAGATGAGGTGCTGACGGATACAGTTTCATTTAGTGATGGGCTTGACAGTGTGAGGTTAGTGGTTGGACTTGGTGACCTTTTCCAGCCATAATGATTCTATGATTCTACGGACAAGATCCAGGTAGGCTTTTTTAAACTCCTCTTGTCCACCTGAGACCATGCACTCGGCCACTGAGAACATCTCAAAGCAAGCCAGCAATACCAGCCTTCCATAGGGGACTTTTCATAGCCCATTATCTACTTGGAGCAGAGCAGGCAATCTTTGGCTTTATCTTGGCTAAGATCAAGGAGTGGCAATTTTCTCGTGTTCGTGATGGTGGATGAACAAGGTGAAGCTGCGGCAGTGCAGCAGCCTGGCGTGCCCGGGTGCCGCCTCGCGCTGCCCAGTGCGTCCGAGCAGCGCTGAGCAGGACCAGGGCTCCTGGAGACGGCAGCCCTGGCACGGAGCGCTTGGCACCGCCCCGCTGCCGCCCGGGGCCGAGCGGGAGGGCGGCAGGAGGTTGCTTGGCTGCGGAGATGCCCGCCAGGCCGGCAGCTGCTCCCTCCGCGGCCGCCACCCCGACGGGGCCCCGCGGCGCCTCTGGGCCTTCCTGCCCGCCCGGCGGCAGGAAGCCCCGCGGGGGAGGCGGGCCGGAGCCTCTTCCCGGCAGGTGGGAGGGCGACAATGGCCGGGAGGAAGGAAGCCGGGAGGCGGCAGGGCCGGGACACAGGACTCAGCGCCAGGCGAAGGGAGGGAAAGGGAAGAGGGATGGATGGTAGGAAAGGGCGACGGCTCGAGGCGCGGAGGGGCCGCCGCTGCTCCGCCGGGCCCGGCCCGGCTTCCCGGCCCGCCCGAACCCCGCGGCCCTGAGCTACTGCGGCACACGGCAGCCCTGGGCCAGCAGCGCCTCACTGGGATCATCGCCGCTGTTTTTAAGACCAGGGTCAGCTGTAGCCCGATAAGGAGCCACTCTCGGAATCGGTGGGTATTTTTTAGTGCTAGCGACCGGACTGAAGTTGCAAAATACAAGATAAGTGTTCGTTCAGTAATAGAGCTGCGCCAGGACAAGAGATCAGAGAAGAAAAAAGCACCTTACCCCTTCAGCGTAGATCCCAAGTTCATTTGATTCCATGTCATGCATTCAAGCTGTGAGGTCATTTGGTATAAATTGTCACTGTTGTGAAAATAGGTGGAATTAGAACTAAAATTACAGCGATCAAATAAAAAACAATACGTCCAGCAGCAACATTTGTTGTTATTGTTTTTAAATATATACCAGCAGAAAGTTAATTTATTATATATAATCTCTTTTCTCGATGTATAACGATGGAAAGGAAGGGGAAAGGAAAGGAAAGGAAAGGAAAGGAAAGGAAAGGAAAGGAAAGGAAAGGAAAGGAAAGGAAAGGAAAGGAAAGGAAAGGAAAGGAAAGGAAAGGAAAGGAAAGGAAAGGAAAGGAAAGGAAAGGAAAGGAAAGGAAAGGAAAGGGAAAATGGCTAGGACTGAAAAGTCTCTTTGAATCTGCAAGCCTGACAAACTAAAAACCTTTAGTGGAAGTGGAAACGTAAAACCTTTTCCTTACAGAAGAGTAATATCCGGTATTGACACATCGAAATTACTGAAACTCCTGTAGGCACGCTGCGAGCCAACGGAGTAGATGGTTCTTAAAAGCTGTTTTCACCAGGAGTGTGAGAGACCACGTGGTGAACGGGGCGAAGCGGCTATCGCGACTAGTGATGGATGTCACTGCACAGAGGGGCTTGACAAGCAGGAGACAAATGGAGTGGCCGTGCGATAAGCGAAGCTGCCCGCTGGCACACGCGCACCGAGAGCACGGCAGAGCCCTCGCGGGGCTGCTGCAGCCGCGGCTGCCCGACCACCGCCGCCCCCCAGCAGTGGCAAACGCGGGGCGCAGCGCGACAGCGACGGCAGGATGCGGCGGCCCGGGGCACTGACCCGCCGAGCCCCGTCGAACGGTTCGCCCGGCCCGGATCGTTCGCCCGGAGGCGAAGGGCTCCCGGCGGTATCGAAGAGGTGCAGCCACCGCCGGCGGGCTCCCCGCGGGGCTCCCCCCGAGTGGGCAGCCGGAGGGAGCGAGGTGGGAGCCTCCGGCCCTTTCAGCCGGGCTCTGTAATTGATGCCGGGGAACAGCCGCGCACAATAAACCCAAGTCTCCCTCTTGATTAATGACACCTAAGTGCGCTGGACTTAGGCGGTGCATTTATATAATTCTGTTATTAGAAGAGGGTATTTTCTTTTTTTTCCCCCCTTCGTGGCAGGTAGAAACGACCTAAAAAAGTCAGATTCCAGTGGGAAGCTTTTGCATATAAAAACAAATTAAGTGACTTCAATCTTGAAGAATGCGTAATATCATTTGTCAGTATCACTGGACACTATTATTCATTAGTGTGTCTGAAGTGCTATTATGCTACTACAATGTCCCACATATCAGCTCAGGAATTGTTAAACTCTCCTGCAGTTTCCCCATTCGCAATAGCAGTCCGTGCTAGTCTGTGCCAACTACATTTTGCAATTCCACGAATTCTTCCTGTAATGCTGCTGTAATTAATTCCTCCAGGACTCTGATTTTTTTATTAGAAGTGCCCGCCCGATGCATTTGCAGCAGGAGATTTCCCTTTAACTTTCTTTCACTTGACAGTTCATTTATAAGAGCCTCCCCCACAATATCCACTTTTTCCCCTCCTTTGCTTTTTCATAAAGCAATACACTTATTCATCTTGTCACTCGCTCGCAGCCACCGTACCGCGTGCCGCCTTTGGGTGACAGTGTCTGAAACAAACCGCTCTGACACCGCTGCGGTGTCCAGCGCGGGGGGAAGCCGCAGCTCTCAGACCAAAGCTCCCTCCGTTCCCCTCCCGCCCCCATTTACTGCTTCGCCCCCGGGTTTCCCGACCACAGCTTAATGACAGTGCCCGAGCCGGCCTCAGCCCCCGAAGGGAGCCCAGAGCGGTGTTCGGCCAGGCGGAGCGACCCGTAGAGACCTGGGAGAAAGGGCAAGCGAAACTCCGAGCCTCCTGCTAAACCCCGGTTCGGCCGCAGCCGGTCCCTCAGGCCGGCCCCGGCCGGGACCCGTGGCCCTCGCCGGTCCCTTGCCCTCCTGCTGCATTGCAGCGGGGCGGGAGTAACGAGGCAGCAGGAGCCCGGGCTCGTCACCCCAGGGCAGCGCGGCTCGGACCCTGTGGCAGCCCTGGGCGCTCCCCGGCGTCGAAGCCGAGTGGGACCGTGTTTCAGCTGCGCGAAGGGGACATTTCACTCGAGGGCTTGAGAGTGGATTCCCGCGGGATGCGCTGCAGTCTCTCGGCACACCCGGGGTGGGCTATGCCCCGGCACCGGGGTGCCCACGGAGCACCCACCCCTGCCCTCAAGGGGGCTTCAGAGGGCGTCTGTGTGACTTCTGCTGCCGGCAGTAATCAAGGGAGAAATCTCGTTTCTGTGAAGACGCTGAGCTCACGACCCTGCGAGTTTCACATATCGGGGAAAAAAAACGGGATTGCCCCAGCTTTGACTGAACTGTGTGAAAGCGGCCCCAGGCCGGGAAGCAGGTGGACCGTTTGCCCGGGGGCCACCGGGCACCAACCCAGGATACCACATCTGATATGTGACAGTGAACAGGGCATCCCTAACTCCAGTTAAGTCTCACCATGGTTTATTATTGACAGTACCGTGAGATGATCTCACGGGAGTACTAGCTCCTCTCAACATCTCGGCTTTGGATGAGGTTTAAAAGATGAGAAGGTCTCCAGAGATGTGCCTGCACTGATTCCAGCCTGAATCCTTGGCCCTCCAAATGGCCACGAAGAAGACACTAAAAATAACTTATTTTCATTACAGAGATGCTTTTAAAGAGAAACGAGAGGGAAGGGGAGGAAGGGGGAACATTTCTACAACGGGGATTAATGTAAATTGGAGTGGAATAAAAGGAAGTCAACGCTGAGCAGAAAGGAAACTTAAAAGGAAACCAGTAGTAGATCATATAGAGTTTGTTTTGGCCTGCATCACAGCATTACCGAGTACTTGACCTCTGCACAGAAACAGCTATAATCTGAACTGAGACTCCTCCACTTTTAAAGTCTTTGTAAGTGTGACTCACAGTAAATTTTCAACATCAAGCATGTTTACTACATTAAACAGCGCGAGGTAGAAAAGTTCACAGCACCATTTTAACGGCCCTACAAACGACAGTCTTCCAACGCGCACTCGGAATCCACGCGGGTCTGTCCCCCAGCTATCAACAACGGGCACGGCATTCCTTGGCAGCGGGGCCGGCTGCGCTATATACAGAGAGCAAGCAGTTGCCGAGGCGAAAGAGTTCAGAGATACTTTTGCTTCCAGTATAAGAATTACGATCTTTTAACCATGTCTTGCAAGCTGTCACCCTCCCGACTGCTTTGGCGTGGTGTGAGAGAGAAGGGAGCACTCTCCAGCCTCGGGCCCGCCCGAGTTCCCCCCGCTCTGCAGCAGGTCTGGCACCCGAGTCCGGGGGTTCTATGCCCACAGGGACCCCCTGCCCACACCGTTCCCCTCGACGCGGCTTTCCGCGGGACGGAAGGCCCCTCGCTGCCGTGCTGCGAGCGGGACAGGCGGGAGTGGCTGCATGACGGCCTCTTGCACTCAGATGGGGAGATGATGGGGAGGGGAGAGACAGCATCAGGAGGAGGGGTTCGCTCCTGCGGCTGCTTTTTGGCTGCACCTCTGCTCGCAGAAGATTCAACCCTTGGCCCTCGGTTCGGTGCAAGAGAGATCGGGGGAAAAGGGGCTCGGCAGGTGGGTACGAGGCCGGGCAGACCCGAAGCCACAGCTGGGAAGCGACTAGAAACGGCGCCCGTCCGTTTCTCAAACGTCCCGAAGAGGCGCGAAGACTGCCCCATCCCGTCGGGGAGAGGCAATACCTCCCGTTCCCGACCTCCCGCTACATTACCCTCTCTCTGGAAAAGGCAACACCTCCCGCTACATTACCCTCTCTCTGCTCCTGCCCTCAGCCCGGGCGAGAAGCGATGGACGCGACCAACCCCGCCATGCCAGGGATGAGGAGCATCCCTGCGCACTCGCTGCGCGCTCCGCGCAACAGTGTACACTGACGCACGAAGGCGCGCAGCGGGCACGGTCATGGCCGCGGGCAATCTCACTGCCCGTTTCTGCCGGCCCCAGAGCTCAGAGGTGGTAACCGAGTCTTTAGCTGCCAAAGCAGAGCTGGCAAACTTCACTTGAACCACATAAAGCAAAGCAAATCTTCGTGAAGGAGGTACAGATTAATATGGTCTTTTAAAAAAAACAGTAATAAAGATTCTGTCAGAATTGACTGAGACAGCTCAGTGGGTTTTCAGGCTGTTGGAAATGTGGCTAATGTGTCACACCTGTTTTTGCATGGTAATTACCCACACTCTTTCTTGACAACACTTTCTAGGGTAACACATGTGTAATAGGAAAATCGTTGTTTCCAGATGTTTTTGACCATGTGCAGTAGGGGACAAGGGAGGCTACATATATGGCTGCATACAGCTGGAGCTGCCCCCTACATGGCACAGCTTCTGCCCTGACCCACCCCCACATATTAGCAGCAGCTCGGGTGAGGTTTAAGGGCTTAAATCCCTATCCTAAGCAGTAAACCTCTCAGGAAGCAGAGTAGGATCGAGTTCAGGAAGAAGTCAGCACAGCACTGCCCAGCCCCACTAGGCTTCAGGTCCCAGGTTTCTGGGCAGGAGGTGGCAGCATTGGGGCCATGCCAGGCTGTGCTCACCCTTTCCCCCATGCTTCCTCAGCAGAGACACATGGAGAAGAGAGCTCTGGGCATGAGCAGTAGGTTCCTCTTGGAATCACACCTCCAGGCCTAGGCTTGGTAGGAGGGCTAGGGGAAGCAGTGGCTGCCTTTGGCTGCCCTCCTCAAGCCTCTCATATTTATAGATTTCCCTGTGAGGTGAGCAATCTCTGTCACTTTAGCACAGAAGCTCACCCTGCCAATTATTCTGCGAGCTAATCTCTCTGGATGGGCTTCTTTCCTTCCTTCATTACCTCATTCCCTCCTTCCCTTGACGTCAACTCACGTTTGTTAGTGAAGTGGCTTCTGGAAGTGACAGAATTTTGTTGTCTCACGCCCAGTGTTGATTAATCTGGGATGATATAACCGGCCTACATGAGATGCCGCTGGCCGCTTCCTTCGCAGAGGCACATTGTTTTGTGTGCAGGAGTTACTTAGCAACTCCAAGACACGGGACTGGATTCAAGTTCACAAAAAGTTGAAGAATAAATTTTGGGGAACTTCTTCGTTCACTAAATACGTTGTAAAACATGCCCAATCCCCGTGCAAAACTAAAGAAAACAGGAAGCTGTGTTCACAACTGACCCATCTGCTGGCAAAGAGAGGTCGCACTTGTAGCAAAGGTCCAGATGTGCCTCTCTCCCAGCAAGAAAACATGAGAGGTTTATTGCCTTATTTTCAATAAACAACCTCCCTGCATGCCAGTCCCTATTGCTCCTGGGAGCCACTGGAAGGGCTCTTGCTCTGTAAGATGAAGCTCCTGGATGGAGCTGAGTTGTAATGGCCTGTGCCATACTCTGCCCATCGCTGCTGTGCACCAGCTATCACAAGCACATCTTCCCAGCCTTGGGGAAGAGCGGTTGTGGAGACTGCAGCACCTGGCAAAGGGAGAACGCACAGAGGTGGGGAGGGTGCCCATCCATAGGGCAGGTGTGCAGGGAAGGGGCAGTGGAGATGGTGCTTGCATCTGGAGCAGAGATTGGGAGCTCTGCAGTCTGCGCCTGTGCGGGGCACCTCACCACAAAGTGGATGAGTGCAGCCGCGCAGCTCACAAAGCCTTCACACTGCGGGCTCCAGGACAGATGCGCTTCAGGCAGCCAGGCAGCTCGGCTTCCCCTGCTCAGCAGCGGCCGACACTTGCCCCCGGAGCACGGCCCTTCCCAGCCGGCAGCACCGGGCCCGAGTCCCGCAGAGGATGCTTGACCAGCGCCGAGCGGCATCGCTGCCTGCCCCCCCCCAGCCCCTGGCCACGGAGGGCGAGGCGAGGCGTCTCGGGAAAGCTCTGAGACAAGGCAGGGCCCGGGGCGGACGGCGCGGCATCTTGTTTTGTTTTGCTAAGTTTTGTTTGTTTGGGGTGTGTTCTCTTCTTTTGGTTGTTTTGTTTTGTTTTGTTACGTGTAAATCTTTTTTTTCTTTTAAGAAAGGGCAAATTAGATCAGTTTCCCTGCAGAGAGAGCCATTTGAGCGGCAAGGGGGCGGGGGGGGGGGGGGGGGGAGACCACGTCCGAGCAACAAACCCGCGCAACAGGACACAAAGCAAAGTTCCCTGCGGCGGTGGTACCTGTTGTAGGGGGTCCGGAGGAGCAGGGCCTGGCTGCCCGTACAGCTGTCGGTGGGGGTGTGACAGCCGTACACCGGGGGAGGCACCGAGTACTGCTGGTCCCCTGCGGAGAAAGCGGCAAAGAGTTAGCTCCTGCGGCGACCGGCCGTCGTCGTCGCCCCCCCGCCTCCCCCCGGGGGCCGCACGGCCCCGTCCTCCAGCGGTCGGGCAGCTCTCGCTCTGAGCCAGGCCGGGGAGAAAGGGGCAGCGACGGGACTCCGGACCCTTTGAGGCAGACCCGCGGTCGGGAGCGCGGCCCGCACCCGCGGAGGCTGCAATTACCTAGTGAGGGCTGTTGACCCATGGGGTCCTCGTGTTTGAAAGAGTGGTTTGTAAACTGCGCGGCGTGATGCGACGGCGTGTGACCATAGCTCGGGGTCCCGTCAAATGCCACGGTGCTGTAACCTGCCGAAGAGACGACAGTGGGGTTAGGAGAAGCCTTGAGCCCGTTCGGCCACTGGCTTCCCGCGAAGCCGCTCCGAGCAGGCGTCGGGCGAGAAGAGCCACGCACCCACGGCACCTCCGCGGGCTGCCGAAACGCTTCATGTTTATTGCACCGTGCCGATCTTCCCCATGATGCTGCCCACGGTGGGGAAAAAGACACAGCGAGGCTGTGTTCACTCTCCCACTGTACCATCCCACCCCCTGCAGAGGCACTTCGCAAGGGACTCCCGTGGGGCCCCCACGCCCCGGAGAGAGGCGAGCCGGGCACCAGCTCCGACGGGCGGCAAGTCGGAAGTCTCGTTCGTGTTTAAGAGAACGGATCAGCTTCGGTAATAAAAAGGATGTTTTCATTAATTGTGGCTCATACTAAAGAGGAAGATTCCCATCTGCTCAGTGTACTCCTCTGCCGTTTCCAATTTAGAAGTTACCCTTTAATCTTTCTTTCTTTTTTTAAGAGCAGCTTTCTGGAGAGTCTGCAATAAAGAGGTGGAATGTTATATGCAAAAATAAAACTCCTCCTTTCAGTGAAAATTGCTCTCCAAAATAATAAACAGCCTATTTTGTTTCCTGCACCGAGCAGATTCAGATGGAAAGAGACCACCTCTGCTGACCCCGGGTCGGCATGGAATCGTAAATCAGGTGCTCGGACACCAACTTTCATTAATGACTTGGAGCTAGCTAAACAACTTCAGCTAAAAAAGTAATTACAAAGTAATATTATCTCAGAGGCTTCTCGGCTCATCAGCATTTACCTCGAGAACCAAGCTCCTCCAAAAGCCACTTGTCCAAAAAACCAAAACAAAACAGAAAGTCTGACGCGGGCTTGGAAGAGAAACCAAGCCGAAGGCAAACTCTCCTTCCCTCGCCCACTCTCTCTTGACCCGTTAATTCCAACCCGGGCATCCTCCACAGCCCCTCTGATGTGGCATATGGTCGGAGGGTGATTTTGTTAGTCAGGAGGGAGTACTCACGCCTGTTTTCAGGCTTCTCTCTCTGTTCCCTTCATTGCTGAGTGCTCGGTGCTGCGCAGGTCTCTGCTTTGCCACCACTTTGACTGGCTGATAATCACAGGGAAGTTTGGAGAAAATAAAATGGAGAGGCAACAAAGGGATCCCGTTGTTTCTTCTCCATTTTATTCTTTCTGCAGATGGCCTGGATCCAGTGACATTAGAGGACTTCATTAATCTGTGGGACTGCACCAGAAAAATGAAGCGGACAATGAGGAGGAAAAAAAAACCCAAATCCAGAAGACTTTGAAACCTTCACCTTTGCAATGATTTTAAGCCAGCCCTGAGACTGCAGGGCTGGGATAGATGCAGGACTGTCTTGTCTTCAGCCAAGTGTCCCTGCCAGGCCTCGCCTAAGGAGCAGAGCTCCATGCGGGTGATGTTAGCGGTGCTGACAGGCCGGTACCTTATCTCCTCTCAGCCCTCAGGGTAGAGCCTCAACCTTCAACTCCCTTTTCCCCATTTTCCTATGCCTCTTTTTTAACTTTCAGAAAACACTGACACTTTCTACATTACTTTTGGCCCGGCACACACTTTCGGTGACCTTGAAAACTCTGCTAGGAGCAGAATGAGGTTTTGGCCACATTTTCCGGTGTTGCCTGACCCAAAGCTTCAGGAATGTGATAAGAAAGTCGAGTTCTGAACCAAGCTGCCGATAGTGAGGTCTCTTTAATTAGGGCGTTATCAGAGCCAGGTCCGATTAAAATGTGCTGAAAATAATTGAAAGTTGTACATCTGTTGGAGAACGAGGCCTGCTGGAGGCATCCAGTTGTTGGAGGAAGCCAGCTGGATGGGAGAGACAGGCGAATGAGAAAAGAGAAATTGGGCAGAAGTTTCAAAGTCTTAGTTCCCTAACCCCCACCCCATCCCGGACTTGGCAGAAATGTCATCACAGAGCCAAGGTAACGTCTTTCCCACGGTCAGAGGAACTGGCTGAGAAAAAAAAAAAAAAAAAAAAAAAAAAAAAAACCAGAAAAAGCTCAACCTTGAAGAGAGCCAAAGCAAGAACGTGTTATCCATCCACATTAAAAAAAAATAAACAAAAAAAACCCCTGTAAAACAAAAACAACAACAAAAAAGAAAGCAAACAGCCTTTGCCGAATTCCTCTTCGCCAAAGGAGCTCGCTGCATATCGCCGAAAACAGCTGTGGAGATGCCTCACCGGTTCTGCCTGTGGGGGGAGGCAGCTGCAGGGACCCCCAGCCCATGGGCACGGAGAGCCCGGCACGGGAAGGAGCTGGGCCACGGCCCCTGCTCCTCGGCCGGTGCCTTCCTCCGGGCCCTTTCAGGGCCTCGATACACCCCAGGCCTGGGGAGGAGCAGAGGCGCAAGGCTGCGGGGCCTCAGGCACACACAGCGGGTGCGCAGGGCTGGCGGTGCTGGAGACCAAGCAAAGCCCAACACGGGCTCCGCGTTCGGGGTGTTAAACGCTCCGTTCATCTCCGAGGCGGTTACACTCAGTCAGGCGCGGGGTCATAGCTCTAATTGTCCCTCACCCACCCGCTCACCCACCCACCCCGGGGGGGAGTTTAATTCTCTCACCCTCCTCTCCACTTTCTCGTCGCTGTTTCGGCCCAGCGATTTCAAGGTATAAAATCCTTTCAAATATCTAAAAACCAAATCCCCAGCAGAGCTATCTGGCTAGGCGTGCGCTGTGCTGGGGCCATCGCAGGCAGCTCCCTGCCAGTCCTGTCGCCCGCAGCCCGGAGGCCTCGCCGCCGGCCGGGCCTGATCTTTGCAGGGGTGCTGCCCATTATTCCCAGCCAGGCTCGGCAGCGTGGCCCTGACGCTGAAGCCCGGCGCTGGGCGGACAGAAGGGCCTGGGGTGCGAGGGCAGAGGAGCCCTAGCACCGGGAGTGCCACTCGGCGCTACCCGAGCGAGGCATCGGTGCTGAACAACCACTTTCCCTCCGCAGCCACCGCCTCTCCCTACTGCAAATGCCGCGCCGGGCCGCGTCCCCGGTCCCGGGTTGCCCCTCGGCGGCTGGCACAGAGTGCACCCGCCCGGCCTCGGACCCTGCTCTGCGCCCACTCCACCTTCGCCTCCCTTCGCCAGCCACCAGAAAGCCGGGGACAGCCTGAATCGCCCTAGTCCTCCCGGGACAGTCGCCCCCAGCCCTCCTCTCCGCAGGTCCGTGGTTGCCCTCACGGTTGGTTGCTGCGGGCTGGGCACGGCCGACCGCGAGCCAAAAGCGACAGGATCCCGGCGGGTTGTCCCGCTCCGGCCGGGCCGCACAGCCTCCGCCGGTCCCGCTCCCTCGAGCCTCCGGGATGGGCCGCGACGGCCCGATTGCCCCTCTGCAAGACTCCCCCGGCACTGTGAGGCAGACACTCGACAACCCTCTCCTCTGGGGCCAGCTGAACAAGACCCGAAAGGTCTTGGTCAAGCTCTCTGCACGGTCGCCCCCTTTCACTTCTTCCTCACGTTTGCACCAGCAGATGTTTATACCTCAGCCACTGGAAGAAAAACGATTAGACGACGATCCCGGTGCCATACGCGGGGGATGACACACTGCCTGGCCGTGCAGCCCGCGGGAATTTCTCGGGGCGGTGCAAACAGCCTGATCCGACCACGGAGATACTGAAAAGAAACTACGAGGCGGCCCTGTTTGTGTAGCTTGGCCTGAGGGCACACAGCCCTCCCGAGGTTAATTCGACAAGGGGCTTGAAAATACTGATGTGCGGACAGCGGTTTTCGCGTTCAGGAGGATGTCTGGAGGTAACACATTCCTCACACCTCGAGATTTGTGGAGGCAACTGGCTCGGGGCACCGTCTCTATCTCTACTCCAGGATCTGCGCCGTCCCTGGCCAGAACAAAACTTTGCAAGGCGAGAGGCTGCAGCCTGGGGAGTGGGGTTGGAGGGGCCCGGCCCATCTGGCAGAACCGTTTGCTGCAGCCCACTGCCCCACAGGAGCAGTGGGAGCAAGCAGCTCGTGGTTCCTAAAGCTTCCCGGAGCGACGTGGCCGCCGCGCAGGGAGGGAAAGGAAGCATGGAAGAGCTTGCTCGCCTAAGCCTGCCCGGCTGCTGCAGGGAGAAAGGCTGGGCTGGGTGTTTACACCGAGCGCGACTCGGCGATCCTGAGCGGACGCCCCCGGGGACCGACCCCAAGCCCGGGGCGCCCGGCAGCGCGGCCCTTACCCTGGTTGCGGATCGCTTGCTGGCTCTCCAGGCAGTTGGGCAGGTAGGGCCCGTTGGGGAACATCCGAGCCTGGCCGGAGGGCGGCTGGCTGGGCGGTGGGGCGCCGAAGGGCCCGTAGCGGCAAGCCCCGGCTGTGCCGGTGAATTGGCCGGAGAAGTGCACGGTGAAGGCGCTCAGATATTGCTCCTCGTGCGGATCCGACCCGTTCCAGCTCGGCTCCTGCTTGATGAAGGAGTGCGGCCCCAGCGAGCCATAGGAAGCCCCCGGGGGGAAGTCCAGGACGGGGGCCCACTGCGCCGCGCTGCTCACCGGCATGGTGCAGTTGCTGTTGCCCGGCAGGGAGGGCACGGAGGGCAGCAGCGCGTTGAGGTCTCGGACATCGGAGCCCATCTGCTCGCAGACCTTCTGCCTGCCGCCGGGCAGCCAGTCTCCCCCAGGGCCGCACTTGTTCCAGGACACCTGGCCCCTGCCCGCCAAGCCGGAGGCCGGCTCCGGCTGCAGGCACCAGGCCGGCGAACTCAGCCCTTTGGGGGAGGTTTGCTCCGCTATGCAGCTCCCCGGGTCCAGCCCTGCGGGAGCCGACAACAGCGACAGGGAAAGGTTGTTCTCCAGGATCGCCTCCGGGGTCGCACCCGCTCGCAGCGCAGGGCAGGGCCGCGTGTGCGTGGGTTTGCGTGTCCGCCCGTGGGTCTATCTGTCTGTCTGCGCGGGTGTCCGTCTGTCCGTGCTCGGGGGGCACAGCCGCCTCGCACGCCTCACCTCGGATGCCTGATCACCCTCAACTTTGCAAAGCTCAAATAGAGGCGCTTGCAGGGGAGGAGGAGTCAGCCACGCCGATCCTCCATTCACACAACCTCTGCCGAGGGGCTGCCCACAGCCCGCTCTGCTGAACCCAGCCGGACCAGACGCGCGGGGGGGATGGGGGAGACAGGGAGAGCCGAGGATGGAGGGGGAGAGGTTACTGTGGGAGAATATCTCTCCCCTACACATCACTCCCACCCTTCTGCTGGGGCAAGTGCCACTAAATCTCACCCTAACTTCCTTTCGCTTTAGGAGACGCTAAAGGTGGTCAGCAAGTACGTGCTCGATGACTTCCCCCGCCAGCTCCCGGTATGTCCGTGGGGACCCCTGAGGGCGGCGGGGTCGCAGGCCCTGGGGATAGCGCAGGAGCCTCCGCCCTCGCAGGAGCCAGGGAAAGTGACCCGACGGGCGGATCCCGTCCCTGAGAGGGAAAAGTGTCTTTCCAGGTGCCTCTCCCGCTATGGGAAGACCCCGCCTCTCTCCAGGCTCCTTGCGGGGTGCCGGCTGCCTGCCCGGGCCCCCGCCCCTGCACACCGTCCTCTCCCCGGGGACGGGCGGTGGGGGGGCCGCGCGCTCCTTTGTACGGGACTGTGGCCGGCGTTGGCCTGGTCGCAGCCCCATTCCTCCAACCCGCCCGTATGTAGGGGGAAAAGAAGCGTCTGGGTGGGCGGCAGAGGATGGCAGCGCTGTGAGTAACCTGTCTTTGAGAGATGCTCGAGGGGAGCCCATCTCCCGGACGGTAGCTTTTCAGCGCGCAGCCTGAGGGCGGCATCGGCAGAGACCCCGATGGCATCTTATACGTTATCCCCGGACGGTCCTCCAAAGAGACACGGTGGGTTTGGGGTTGGCCCTGGCAGCTAGCGATACCATGATTTTGGCGGTGTGTGACTGGCAGGAAGCCCCAGGGCGGGCGGCGAAGCCCCAGGGCGCTACCCACGGCGGACAGGCGCCTGCCAGGACCCCGCAGCCTCCCCCGCGGAGACACTCTCTCAAATGCGAGAAGAGCGATCCTGCCGGCTTCCTTCAATCATTAATAATCACCAGGAGGGATGATTACGTTCTAGGAGCACGCGTGGTAGAGCTCCCGGGAACTGGTCCCGGTGAAGCGTACTGGCAGAGCCTCGCAGGCTCCGTCCTTTGCAAATCTGCACCCGCCGCTGTTAGAACCGCGCCACCCAAACCGGGCTGAGTGCATGGCTCGGAGCACAGTCGACAGCGCTCGCCCCTCCTCCCCCACCAGCCTACTCACCTTCCCTCGCAGTTAAAATAGTAACGGAACCGCCATGAACATTTACCTGCAGCTGGAGAGACCGAGCCCGTTGTTTTCTCGGTGACAATTTAGACCTGGGTATCTCCTGCCCGCGGCGGCATTGAAGGTTATCGTGAGCACCGCCAATCTTGAGACGGCGTTTTAAAATTCAAATGATAGATACTACAACAAAAGAAATTAAAATAAGTCGTTATAAAAACAGCCAAGTACAATTTAATCTTCTCTTTAAATTCTTTAACCAAAACAAACGAGTTTTGTTATCAATTAAGTTAGTTTAATTTTCACAAACTATCTTTAGAGAATCCCATTTTAAAATTTCTCTTTTGATGCACAATTTTATTTATTACGCAAATCTACGTGTAATATAAGAGTGAAAGGTTTTATTATCTTTGCCGCCGTTAAAGATCGCTTCAGTTTACAGGATCTGCCGCTTCTTGTGAGTACACGCAAAACTAAATTCCTTTCGGGTGGTACTGGGCAACGCAGTCCATGCCCATGGAGGAGCGCACTGCCCCGCCGGCCCGCTCAGCCCTTCCCGCCGTACCGGGGATCCCCGCACCCCCCTCTCCGGACCCGCGGGGCCCTTGCGGGGCTACGGGCAGGTGCTGAATCGGCAGCGAGGCTGATGCCGGATTGGCTCATCTCTGTGAGGGATCGACTTCTTAAGTTGATCCTTTTCACTCCCGCGTCTACAATCGACAGCGCGCACGGGAAACAGAAGTCCCTGTCCAGCCGAAGCGAGGTATTTCATTTCCTCAGAAAACTAGACCCCACTTAGCACAACCAGAAAAAGCCTTTCCTGCAGCGATCGTTTTTCGAACTAGTGTAGGTTCTGGACTGTTTATTTTGAATTTTATTATTTTCTTGAAATAACCTAGCTTGATAAATCATCTTGAAAGGGAAGTATGTTTTCTTGACCGCTTAGGTCTGCATTATTCCACCTGGGAGGAAGAACTGCCGCAGTCCTTCCAAACCTTCTCATCTTCCGCACTTCCCAGCGGTGAAACATGACGAGCCCTCGCCCGTCAGCGCATCCTCCCTCCCCCGCGGCGCCGGCAGCGAGGACGGAGAAGGCAGCGCTCTGCCGGTAGGCTATCGGCTCAGTTCCGCGCCTGCAGCACTGTGCCCCGGCACCTGCGCCTTCCCGGGCCGCCGCGGCCGTGCGGGGCAGGGAGCGGGCCCGCCGCAAACCGGGCGAGCGCGTCTCGGGCACGAACTGGGAGAAACCGCTCAGCCCGAGGAGCAAAGGAGAGGGAAAGCGCGGACCCTTCCACCCCGCGGACGGGCTGGGGGCTTTTGGGAAAGAGCCAGCGCCACTTCACGCGGCCGTTCCCTTCCAGCCAGCACCAGGGAGAGAGGAACATCTGCCGCCCCACTGCAGAGCGGCGGCACTGCGCTAGCCCAGACCAGGAGCGCCCCGGCATGCCGAGAGCAGCTGCTCTCTCTGTGCAGGGCACATTTGCTCGCCTCTTCCCGCGAGATCCCGACCCCGGTTCCAGTCGCACTCCTGCGTTAAGTCATCACACGTCCTGCAAACCGGGCGGCCGCATCCGGGCCTCGGTGCCCATCTATCTGAAAGCAAGGGCCGTAGAGGTGGCAGCTGAGGACAGCATCTCCTTTGCCGTTGTTCAGGCCCAGCAGGTCTGGAGAATTTTCTCCTCTCCCCTCCAAGCACGGCCTAATCCAAGTCTCTGACAGGCAGCAATCAGTCTTAATTGGTTTGCCCGCTATCCCGTAGCTATGGCAATTCCTGATAATGCTCTATCTTCGACTGTGCTCGAAGGCACAAGAAACAACGGAATTTTCCTGGTCGAGGATTATTTTACTGACAGTCCCACTCAATCCTCGGCAAATCAGACTGGGAACCTGCTCCAAACCTAAGCAGTGCTGAAACACCTCCCCAGTCGGCCTATTCCCGTTCCGTTCTCTTCCCTGCCATACTAACCAATTGCGGGACCAGCAATTCTTACTACACTTTACTAAACTCATAAATGATACCCTCGCAGGTCGGAGGCGGGGGAGATCGACTTAAACAGATATAAATCCCTAGTCCTTCCAATCCCGCTCACGGCACGCAGGGGATCTGTCTCCTTTCAGTCAGGGCGTTGATCAGAGTTTGATTATTTAAGTGCCAAGAGGAGCAGAAACAAAGCTGCGAAGCATGTCCAGGAGCGTGAAAGGGCAGGGGAGGCCCGATCCTGCATTCCTCTCTAACTCCCCGCGCCCCCCCGAGCGCGGCGGGTACCACGGGAGCCGTGAGGCAAAGCCCGGCAAAGCGGGACTTCCCTTCTTGGGCTGAGTGGGGCACTGGCACGCTCTCGAAGTGGGGAAAGGGCATTTTGTTTATCCTTTGAGGGGAAAACGAAGGCTGTTTTTGGTGGCACAGGGAAGGAGAAGTCCGTGCCCTCTCGCTGGCTCTCCGCTGAGCGGACAAGAGCATCGGTGAGGTGGGCCTTAAGGTCCCTCCGAGGCCAAGGACTCCAACTCTGAGACTACTGTCTGGTCAGCGCGGGGCGGGTGCGGGCGGGCAGCGGCGAGGCTCGGGAACAATCGCACCGGGGCTGTGCGGCCGACAGCCCCTCAGCGTCGGGGGACACGTCGCCCCCGTTCCTTCCTTCGGGGGAGCACACAGCGGGGCTCCGCCAGCTGAACGCTCCCCGCGCCCCGGCCGCCCCTCGCGGGCCGTGCTCGCCGCTGTAAAACCCGCCGTCCCGGTCGCTGCCCCGGCGCGGGGAGTGGCAGCCGCGGGACGGGCTCATGGCCCGCGGGCCGCCTCCCCAGCGCCTTGACCGCTGTCCGGCGGCGGACCGCGGAGGGCCGGGCCCGGCCGGTGCGGCTCGGACCATTATTTGACCGTAAATCTTTGAAACGCTGGAACTAATTACGGAGAGGATATGTCTCAATTTGTTCCGCATTAGTGCCGCGCCGGGACGCAGGCACTGAGCACGGGAAATTGATGAGCCCGGCCCGGCCCCGCGGCGCCCCGCCGGGACTGCGGCCCGAGCCGCGGCGCGGCCCTGACCCCGCGTTCAACCCGGCGAGCGGCCCGAGGGGGCGGCAGCTCCGCCTCCCGCACCTGCGGGCGCGTCGCGCTGTCCCCTCCCGGGCCGCTCACTGCCCCCCTCCGCCGGCCGTGCCCGTCGCAGGGTGCGAGGTGCGGCCCAAGCCGAGTACGCCGTACTGGGGGGAGGGGGGCTCTGCTAAATTTATTAGCGTACTGCCAAGACGAGACGCAGTGTAAATCACGGAGCTGTTTAGGGCCATAAAGCATCGCTGTGCATCCTGCCCTGCCGGGGCTCTGGTAAATCGGAGTTCATCAGGGAGCCGGCTATCAGTAACATCTTTCAGATCTGGGGGATGAGACTTTTTTAAAGTCTTAGATGTACCATGGGATATACTTATAGAGCAGCTAAAACTATTATACAGAATTTTAATAGGTATTTGGTACTTACATATGAACGAAATTGGAGGAAAGAAAAAAAGCTCTTAGGTAATATGCTCAGCTCTTGGGATTCCTTCTAATGGAATAAAAAATCCCAAATCAATACATTACAAACCAATATCTGAAGCAATACATCACAAATAGGTGTATGGTAACTGAGAGCTAAGGAATTAATTTCCCCCTGGTTGTAGAACACAGATCTCACTAAAAAGGCATACCAAACCCTAAATGTCATAACAGAGAAACAAATCAGTAACTGTCCTGGACATAAATCCACGAGCCACCTAGAATGCCATCTTTGAACACGGGTGCACATCCGAAATCCAATCACTTCCACATTCCAAAGTGCCAGGAAAGCTCCATCTGAAGCAGCCCTGCTGTTTCCAGGCACACACTGCAGTGTTTCTGATACCCCACAGCTAACAAAAGCCAGTTTGTCACTGATGTCACCATCAGTCTCAAGTCTCACTAACCATGGGGACACAGGACAGGGACAGAAGACAAATTGTCCTTTATCAGTTTCTCTAGTAGATTAGCCATGGACGTGTGTGCCTAAACACCAACCATCCATGCCTTTGCCCTTCAACTTCATTCTTGAACAAAGACGCTTTAACAATGCAAGCAAAGTCCAAATCTCACTGTATTCTTGCAAAGCCCTTTTATGGCTCTGTGTGCAGACACTCACTTGACCAGTCCTCCTCAGAGGGAAACTAATGGGGCTGGTCTGTCTTACCTCACCTGAAGATCTAAACCCCTCTTCACAGGATTTTATTCTCATCCTACACACTTCAGAGGAATTCACCCCTGTAAGCACCTGACTAAGAGTGCTTTAGAGCAAGAGTGGTCCCACTGAATCAGTGCTTAAGGATTTCAGGTCACCAGGTCTAATGCCTGAATGATTAGAATCCAAGCATGTCCTCTTTGCCCACAGATGTTCAAGTGCAGAAGACAAGCAGTGCAGACAATGTGCCTGGTGCCTAAAGCAGATGAGGAACAAAAGCTTCAGAGTTCTGTCCAATGCTTTGTGCACACTCTGGAGAAATGGAAGAGGTGATGGTAGTTTTGCCAGAACACTGGGGGACTCCCGCTGTACTCGTGGAGTGCTTGGATAGGCCAAGAAATGCAGATGGCTGTTGTGTTATGCAGCACAGATCCATGTGATCCTCCAGTGATGTGACTGGTGAGGGGCTGGCAGGGCTGGAGCTGGAGAGCTATTGCAACATAGCGAGTCCCTGCTCCCAGCGCCGCTAGTGCAGCATATGCAAATAGCTCCCTCACAGCCTGGGGAGAGATTCCAGTGCCCTGGGCCCTCCCAGTGTTAGCAATTGAGCATACCCAGTCTCTCCTTTAACTGTAGCTACATGAAAGTACGTGTCTCTCCTCTCCCTCTAGACTATAGGTACAGATATACGTGGATTGCAGCAATACACAAAAGGCAAACAAGCTCATTTTTTCTCCTCTAGTTGTCTGGAAGCAACAAGCAGCAAAAATGTAGCTGTAACCAGAACAAGAGCTTTCCCAGTTCTTCATCCTGAGACTTCCTGCTCAATGTATTTTTTTCCTCAAAACCAAAGCTTTAGAGCCAGTCTCTCCCTTGTGTACGTATCACATGCTGCTGCGTGGGATCTCTGATCTGGCCACAGGGGTGAATGGTCATCTGAAAACTCCATGACTTCAGAGCTTCAGCCCAAGAAAGGTCTGCTGCAAGCAGGGACAGGAGACCTGGTGCCCTCCACAGAATTGAGTACAACCTAACTGGGCTGTGCAGCTGCCTGTACAATTCTCATCCGCATGCCAGTGCAGGACTTGCTGTGCTCACATTTGTGACTGTCACTGTTGAGCAGTAGCCTCTGCTAACCCTACTGCTACCAGCAGACTTGTCTCATAGAACTCGTGCTGAGAGTGAGCTATGCTGTGACAGTCAGAGATGAAGCTTGTAAAGCAGACGTATGGGGAGAGAGCAGGGAGGGACACCATGTGTTGAACTTGCCTTAGAAGTCAAATTTCTTCTTCATGAGACATAGGAGATTCCTTTCGCTTCAGAGCTTATGCATCTTTGATTCCGCTAAATTCATCTGAGTTCTGCTCCAGTGCTGAGCACTGCAGGAACTAAGGGCACCAAGTGTTTGCCGTAGCCATGGAGTCATGGACTCAGACTGATCAAATCTACCACTTGTTTTTCCTTCCTATTACGTGAAAGCAGGGCTCAATAAAGTTCAGGTTGGAACTATGACCTACTTTTGTGATGTCTTGACAAACCTTTCTTGAAATACTTAACATGTTTAGTTGAAAAGAAAGAAGCACAAAAAAACCCTGTCAACTTGTTATTGATGTTCTTTTTAAAGAAACAATGGAAGGAACAACTAAGTAAGTGTGATTCCTTTCTCTAGATTGCACTGTCATGGATTAATAGCTCTATGAACAGATTTGCAAGTAGCACCATCATGCTAATCAAGATATTTTAAAAGTTTATGAGCAGTTGCTTAGAGAAAACAAGATAAAGCCTATGGAAATCTGATACTGGTCAATGGTGCATTTATTCAAAACATAATACTGACTTCAAGTCTCCATAAATCCTTTGTAAATGAAACTTCCATTGTGATCACTGTTCCAGATCTAAATGATTTATATTTTTCCTTTGGTAGACGTTAGACATATCTCAGAATGTACAAGTTACATACCTATTGATACAGAGTTAATCATGCCTCCATGAGATAATAAATAGTAAATTCAAATAAGAAGCTAATTCTTCAAAGAGTAATTCTTTCAAAGAAGAAGTATCTTTCAAAGATGATTTTTTTATTATTATTTATGAGTGGATTAACTTACATGAACAAACTCAGATTTCTGGTGATTTGTTTCAAAATCCAGGCTTCCCCAGTTCCAACCAAGCTAGCTCTTGGGAGCAGACTGTGTGCAGTTTCAAAAGAGTTCTGAGCAACATTCATCTCACTGCCTCACCCTGAGCAGCAGCAGCTTTTGCCATTTCTATGTACATTTGAGGAAATGGTTTCAACTGCTTTGAACAGCCACTAGAAAATCAGGAATATACTGAAAGGCCAAGCAGAGGAGACCCACTAGGAAGAGAGTCTGTCAGACCATTTTCTTAACTCCATAATCAGAGCTTCACAGTTTGTAGAAGCATTGTGGTCTTCACTACTTCTGGGTTTCTGTATTTTTGCATGTTTCTCTCCTCCTAATTGTTAAAATCCAAATTAATTCCTAGTTATCAATTTACTCACAGAACCTCCAGGCAGAACTGAAAATAAGTTTAGCAAATTGTCTGTGTATCACCTAAACCCACATTTTTTCATCAGATTAACTTCTCTCAGAGGAACTACTGGAGTCAGCTTTAGCCAGACATCATATCTATAATGAAATAATTCTATGTATAGGAAACATGAACACCTTGTAATAGCTCTGTATGCTTTGTCATGAAATGAAAGTCCTTGAATAAGTCCTTGATTATTTTTCCTTATTTTACTACTCTCTGTTTAAGCATAAAAAACCTCTGTGGCCAAATAAGGATTTCAGAGTATTTCACACTTACAATATACTCTACTCCCACATCATCTATCAATAACATCCATCCAGTTATTGTAGAGGTCTGGGACCAGATTTAGGAGGACTTATGCCAAGGCATATGCAATCGCTACCTAATACATCTTCAGAGATCATGTCCCTTTGGATAGCTGAATCCAACTTTGCAGTCAAATAATCAGGATCAATCCCATAACCACAGTAAACACATTTGCATGCACAAACTCAGAAGAGGTAGGTTTTCTTTAAGAGCTCTAATATTATTTAGTAATCCTAATCAAAAGGGAAGGCAGAGGCCAGCCAGCACACAAGGGACGCTCTGGGCTGCCCAGCAAATGCAAGGAGTCCAAAAGAACCTCCAACACAGTCAAAAGGTGGCAAGCACTATCCAGTCCTGGATGCCAAGTTATTAGGTGACTAGAGAGCTATGCTTTGTGAAGCATTGTGAGGCTCTGAATAGTCTTGTACAACTTTTCCCAAATCACAGAAGTCCCCTGAGAAACTTCAGTAATCAAACAAGATCTCGTGGTCAGGAAGCTTTTCTTCATCCAGCCAATTTTATTTCCCCTTCATCATTCCATCTATTACTCATTACATCCTCCTGCCAAACTCAACATAATTCTTCTCTCTCATGCTTACATGTTTCACTTACATGTAGACCCTTATATCCTTTCATTCCAGCTTTTCCTACCCCTTAGTCAGGCTGAACGTACTTAGTCCTTGTCACTTTTCTTGCTGTCCTCTGAGCTTCCTCCAACAGTGTCTCTCCAGAATAGAAGCACTTTCAGTTGAACTAAATAGTCTGCAAACAATTACATTGGGCAGTCTCTAAATCTAAGGACACACAAGCCAATGACTAAATCACCTTGAACGACTGAGTGAGAGTTCAAAGCCATAAAATCGTCAAATCAGGATAGGGAACTTTGGATGACATTGCAAGATAGACTTCACAGGAAGCCTTCAAGTAACGATGTCTTCAGAAAATTCCCTGGTCTGCTTTACAGCTCTTGTCTCAAGGAATGTGTCATTTTGTACATATTTGCAGTGATTTTTATGTACAAAATATTTTATAAGCATTCAGCCAGTGTGACATTAGGAAGGTACCAGTAAGTGCATACTATCCTCACAGTCTTACTATGTATTCTTGAGACACAACTTAATTATTGTTCCAAGATACTGAAGTTCACATACAGGCAAATTTTTACCCAACTAAATCACTGCTGTTGAACAAGTCATGCTTAAAACACTAGAACATCAGTGTGTTACACAGTTACAATAGCTTGCTTCTATCATAATATCCTGCTTCAAAGAAACAGCTTCCACAGCCTTCCACTGCTGGAAACACGTGGTCCTTATCCATAAAGAAGGCAAGGTCATTCCACAAACCAGAGCATACTATAAACTATACTTCATCTACATAACTTACAACTTCAAAAGCTCAGCTTGAAAGACTTCAAGTTTACTTAGTTGCAGATGGTCAACATTCCAGGTTTACTTAAAAGCCTGGAAGCACTGTGTATTTGAGATCAGATTTACATCCAGTTCAAAAAGACAGTTACCTAGACACACGTTTTTGCTAAGCATAAACTGTATAACTATACATTGATAACAGTGTATGTCTGTGCAGATGCCAAAACTGGCACAGAGTTACATTATCACTCCCTGAACTCAGAGTCCGATTTTCCATTTCCAGTAGGAGAGGCAGGTAGAGTCATTGGAATTTCAGTTGTACACACATCAGCCCTGAGGAAAGAGAGACAGGTACAGGTAGTGTGACAAGCAATACAGCATGTTAAATGGGCTGTGTGCAGCACACAGGTGAGCAGTAGCTTCTTGTTTAGTGCGTGGAAGGTTTCAGGTTTAGAGTGGGCCCTTACCCAAAGTGGTGCTAGGATCCCTCTAACAGAACAGACCCTTTGGGGTCACTGAAACTTTCACCATGCCTGGGACCACAGAATCAAGATAACTACTGTGTGACCTCGGTGCTTGAGGAAGAAACATCTGGGCATCTTTCAAAATGGAAAGGGTAGCTGGCAGACTGAAAGGATCATGAATATGCAATAGAAAGGAGATACCTCAGTGACGCATCTGCATCTACCTGTTAAGCCTACACTTCTATGGAGCTGAAATGGCACATAATGTGCAAGTCTCAGGCCAAGCCCAAATATCTGTACTAGAACTACATTCTTACAGGATGGTTTCCATCTTTCCATAACTCTTTCCCTCTCCCCTCTGACTTCTCTGCTTGTTCTTCTCCCCCTGAATTTGTTCTTGTTATAAAAGAGAAGGATGCACTCCATTTCAGTCTTCCCTGGGTAACTGAAAGGAGCTACACAACACAGAATATGTGCAGACAATCTTCATGCCAAAGACACAAAAGTGCTCTGATCACCTGGCATGCATTTACCAAGGGAAAGGGAGTGCAGAGAGTCTTAGTCTCCCCTTTCCCCCGCCTTTAACACTGGCTGCTGCAGTGTATGGCTCTTCCTCACCTCACACAGTCTGGGACTCTCTGCTGTTCTCTCACTTTTCCTGCTGTGAACTGGGGTGTTCTTTCTTGGTTACGGCCAGAAAAAAATAGGTGGCACAAGGCAGGCAAAGTATCAGGCTCTGTGACCACTGACAAATCTCAAGGTGCTTATGTGGATTATGTTGGAAGCATATTCCTAGAGACATTGTTAGTGTTTATAAAGTCTTCTGGGGTGAACATTGCTCAATGGAAAAGCAGCATAGAAATTTAACAAAAGCCATGCTGCAAAATGTAAAAAAGTAATTCTCCCACAGGAACTAAAAGGCATTTCATACATGTCCAATGAGACATTAAAAATAATTATGTGGAAGAGTAATAGCTCCCTTGGTTGTTTTAATATATTTTTGTCTACAAACAAGAAACGTTCTCTAAACTGCTGCCTTGGCTTGGCTTGAAAGGTCTCAAACAAAAGCCCTTCAAGTGACCCTTAGATTATTAAAGCATAGTAACAATGAACACAGATCTCGGTTCAAACAAAGACTGTAAAAATAAAAAGACAGCAGTTTTGGTCTTGGAAATGAGTGTGCCTCAATAAGCTGGAAACACAGAGAAAGTATTTTTGAGCAATAGTCATACCTTCTCCACACAAACCTAAAACATTTTGTCTGAAGTTTCGACTCAGTTTTTTTTTCTCTCAAACAGTAACTGCAAATAGCCACACTTCTAGTACAAACTGAAAGGTTGGATGCTGTGTCTGAATTTAAACTTCCCAGAGTTCACTCAGAGAGCACTTCAGATCATGAAGGGTATTTTTTTCTTCTTTTCTTAATGATTTTTCTTTCAAAACTTGCTAAATGTCATTAGAATCATCAGAAATGTCTGTGGTAAACAAAAAATGTTGGTAATGCCAAATTACAAAGCTTAAACACTCTGATCTGTGTCTCCCATGAGAAAAATACAAAGGTTGAGATGTTCAGTGACAGACATTAATGTCAGATGACAAAGCAGGAAAAGCAAACATAGGAGTGGGGAGAGAAATATAGGCCCGACAGAATACCTTGTTTTGAAAGTCATATGTCATTTAAATGGCCTTTATAACTGAAGAAGTTAATTGAGAATATATTTTTGTGTAGTTTGCTGGCAGAACATTCACTACTGCCAGTTGACAGAGAGAGCTTTGCACTTGTGAACTTGAGGCACAATGTTTTGTCATGCATTTCACTGCTGTGAGCACCAGTGGTTGTGCACAGCACTTCCTCCTAGAAGGATGTTGCCAAAGCAAGTGCATCAAGTGCATGAAACTGATCACAGTTCCATCTCCTTTGTGTCTCCCAACATACTCCTGCAGCTAGTGGAAGAACTGGAGAAGTAGGGACTGTAGGTATAGCTGGGAGAAGGGGACAACCTCCCTAAAGGACTATGATCCTCTGTCCTTTCCACTTAACTCACCAGGCAGCTCCCCAGCCCCTCACCAGTTGTTCTGGCTTTCCATGGGTACCCCAGTCTCCCTCCCTGCCCCATTCCTTTAGAAGAAGCAATCCCACTCTCGCACCCCTGCTGCACATTTGTATCTTGAATGGCATCAGGCAGACAAAAGTATTTAGCCATTTAGCTGGGCTAGACCTTGTCATACTAAACCTCTCCCTTATGTTTTTGCAATGGAAGTTCACCACCACTGGGAGTACTGGTAAAGCTGAACATGTGGATAAAAATGCAACACATTTTCCCCAAACAGACACCTTCTGTATATTAACAAAGGCAGACAATGGATATGTAGGAATGGTTCTTCTCATTTGCTGTGGTCAGCCAACCTTATCTCTCTTTTGCTAAATTTCTGAACAGAAAGTTGGAATGAGCTTGATGTTTGTAACAGAGAAAGTACAGATAAAACTGTGCATCTGGTCAGAGGCCATAGCATCCCTTCTCTGCAGCGACTGGAACTGAATTAGTATCCTTGCTGACCAAAGCTTTCTATTCAACCTGTTTCTATTCAGAGCAGTAAATTAGCTACCTTTGTGATTCCTGCCCAGGGAGTTAGGGATATGTTTGTTCGGCATAACTATGGCAACAAAGTTGGCAATTAGCATCAAGTTTGGCTACTCCTATGAAGAGGAATTTACCAGACACCATGCAGCCAGCAGAGTGATAATGATGCACTTAATTCTGTGATGCATTGCATACTGTCAAGACTAGATTTGAGTACAATAATAACAGATACTGCATCCTACCAACCCACCTCTTTCTCTCTCTCATGTTTTGAGAGATTTGTATTTTCTCTTAAGATTTAGCTAGTATCTCTCTTTCCTGCCTTAACAATCATCTTTCTGCTCTCACATTGCAAAGACTAATGCACTAAAGCTCACTTGTAGCACAAAGTGATCATACAGCTCAATGGAAGTACAACTGCCCCTGCTACATTTCACAAAATGTGTTAAATTAATTATAGGGCAAAAATTAATAGCGCTATGCAGGAGGATGTTTCTGAATAAGATCTGGAAATAAAGACAGATGAAAAGACAACATATAAGTTACTGAATAGATTAATAGTTGATAATGTCATTGCATTGCTGATGTTTTTCAAAGCACTAATTTACTTTTCATGAGAATTCACAACTCTTAAACACAGCTCTTAAACACAGGAATCTCCCCTTCATCCTGTGTTTATACAGTGCTCAGACCGGTTTGGCACTGGTCTGCCACTGGGGTTCCCAAGTGCTTCAGCAGTACAAACAAAGAGTAGCAGTAGATGAAAGCTGGTTATTAGAAAATCTTAATTCTTAGCAGCTTAACTTAACATCTGGTACTAAAAAACTAGGTCCTGGTTTTCCATACAACTCCTGTTGGAGTTATAGATTGCTTTTGCCAGCTGCATCATTTTTACAGTTCATACAACTCTTCTTGTCCTAAAGCTGATGATAGTGTTCACGGCTTCCTTCTTTTTAATTATTGTTCTTTCTGTATAACAGTATAGTAATAGTACCAAGCTCCTTGGTCAGAAAAGGAACCCTAATCACATTGTGTCTCTGCAAACACAATGAACTGCATTGCATTACAAAATGCTGGTCATAACTGGAGGATGAGTTAGGAAAAGGAAGATAATTTGAGAGAAACTGGATATACCGAATGACATATTTATGAATTTAAGAGTCGTGTCTTTTTCACAAGGCTGGACAATCAATTAACATTGATGGCTGCTATGTTCACAAAGAGGAGAACTAAATACCTTTATTGTTAAATATGACATGACAATAGGTGCAGAAGACTCCATCCTGGTATTCATTTCTGTCAGCAAAAAGCCCAAACAGAAGCATGATATCTGTTCAAGGAAATGACAAACTAGGACTTGTCACTTCAAAGGGCAATAATACTTAAGGCGTTCTTATCCATTTCTTTATCACTTTTGATCTTCTATATTACGTAAAACTACCTAAAAACACCATGTGAAACCATGTTAAGGTGAAGAGAAAACCACTTTGGGACTAATACCACACCTTTTAACAAGTCATCAAAGCCTCAAAGATACTGTGTATTTCTCCCATGAAGACATCAACATTTGGGTGATGCATCAAATGGAGAGAGAAAGAAGGATATCAAAGGAATAGCATCATGATGTCAACAACTGTGAAGCCAACATAGAGAAGACTAGCTGTGCCATGCTTTGCTTGAAAAATACATTAAGAAATAAACCCACTGCTATTTTTTGAAAACCAGATATACATAAACTCAGTGAAATGTGCTAACATGCTTAAAGTATCATTTCATACACATAGTTAGTTGAATACAAGCAGTTAATAAGTCTTGGGAAACAAATAAAAAATATTTTATCTTGGTTCAGGCAAAGCATTTGAAGGTTTCCCTTAGGAAACAAAGCTTATGTGATTGCACTGCCAGTGCATCTCTCTCTCAGATAACTTTTCAACCTCAGACCTGTTTCAGCCAAGTTCTGTAGAGACTTGACATTCTCAGCAATGCTAAGTGTGCATAAACTTCAAGAAACTGGCAGCTCAATAGAAACAAAGAGATCTAACCTAGAGCTCCCACTAAAGAAGCACTGCTGTGTGAGCTCAGCAGTTACTTGCACAGTTTGGCTTCCTCCTGGCCAGCTACTCATCAGTACTAACTACAATACTTGCTACCACTGCCCAGATGTAAGGGAAGTGAAGGCAGTGGGAGCAGAGAGAGTCCTGGGAGATGTGCAAGGAGCAGGGGATGAAGGGTGGGCAAAGAGCTCCAAGGCAAGGGGATTCAAATCCAGGCAGACAGAATCTATTAGTTCCAACTTGCTTCTCATTTTTTGAGTTCAGCTAAGAAACTAGCAAAAGGAGTTATTTGCACAGCTCAGTTGATATTGGTCTTGAAAGAAATCTTTACTTGCTGGCATTTCAGAACCTGCTTCCAACCATGGAGGCTTGTGCAGGTAGAAGATTTGATCTATGATCAGCAAGTTGAACTGAACTTTTACATTGATGAAGGAAAAGATGCATAATGACATTGATCTAGAGGTGCAACAAACGTCAAGTTGTTTTAAAAATTCCAGAGAAGAGCTTGTATCCTTCCAAAGGAGGGTATTTTCTGCTTCTTTTCATCTGCACCATTGTCCCCTATAAACCAACCTCTTTATTCTGCTTGGGAATAGTAGAACGTGTGAGGAAGGAGAGTTTACTAAATGTTGAATTAGTTGGGACTGATTTAACCATTTAGGACTTTACTTGTGCTTAGGGATATGTGCTGAACTTTGAAGAAGTTGTTTGATGCTGTTTCTTCTAAGCAGGATGTAAACTGATTCTCTTTGATTTCTATAAAGGACCCAATAAAAGCTGTCCTGTGACATACACAAAAGGAGACCAGAAGAAAAAGCCCATCTGACAAAACCCACTCCAGACAGATATATTTGTGAGTTACATATCAATTCTTTGCTCTGTCAAAAAGTGACTAGATGATATAAAAGTGCCCAGGTCACGCTAGAATACATAGTCTTACAAGAAAAATTTCAGTCTTCTCATCCTCCGTTTTAAGTTTTTCCCATGTGACAAAGACCCCTGACACCACTGCTACGGTATTCTTGAGTCCTGAATGTCATTAGGTGTATAGTGACATCCAAAATCAGCTTCGGTTTGGCTCTAGGTAGAGCACAGAGTCAATTTTTAACAGTGATTGACAAGTGCAAGAAGCAGAATTATCACCAAAGGTATGAGTTCTAGTGTCTATCAGATCAGTAGTTAGCACTTAAGACTCCAGTTATTATTTCTAACAAAAACACCTCCAAAGGAGTGGTACAAGCCCTTAGAAAGCCCTTTCTAGTTCCAATTTTGTTTAAGTGCAGTGATTTAACTCCTCCGTGGTTTGGTCTCAATACCAGTAGCAGTTGAGGTTCCCAGAAAGTAAGTTCAATATCCATGGGAAGGAGAAGTTTGGACTACTTTTCGGTGTCTTGCTAGCTATGAGGTGGGACTAGTAGCACTTGAGAATAAACCTTGACAAAAACTTCCCATCCCAGTGGCTTAATCTAAACTGTCTGAAGTTATCTGCTACAGCTTATCCTGAAAACCTGGCCCTGAGTTACCCACATAGGCCTCTTCCACTGGGTCTCTATGGGTTTCCTGCTCATTGCAATTGAGATGTGGTAGCAGAAGAAGACACAAAAAACTGGTATGTGCCCAGGTCTCTGACAAATGGCCAAAGCACACTGCAGAGAGGAAAAAGGTCTTGGTGATTCAGTTCAGATGTAGTATGTGCCATCTTGTAGAAAAAAAAGCAGTAGGCTTTGCCTACAGAGCAGTTTTAGTAGGTGATTTCATAATTTTGGTTGCAGCATTCTGCATAGATAAGAGTAAAAGTAAGATGCAGGAGTCTGAAAGGAACATGAAAATGCACTGGCGGAGCAGACCTGTGTATCTCACAGTACAGCCAAAAGTCTTTGCTGAAGAAACAGTAGAGTTGTTTCAGGACTGTGGAGGGAGGCAGAGTTTGTGGAAGACAGCTGCACTTACTCTTCTGCCACCATCTCCTGTCTAGGGTATTTCAGACATATATATCTCTTCTCTATCTTCTACATGCCACCTAACGGGTTGTGTAAGGAAAATAAAGATTTAAAATAAGGTGGACATGGTGGTGAAGAGTGAGCTTTCACACCAGAGAATCCACAGTTGCTATTTTGGTAGTCAAAGCTCAATGCAATTCTTTCCCATCACTGGCCTTTCACCCAGACAGACACATTCACAGAGCTGTAACTTGTACCTGTGAGAGCTGTATGCACAAGAAAGCCCAGATCATTTTCTGCTGGCTCCTTTCACCTGACATTTATATTCTTAGATTTCCTGTTGTCCAGAGAAGGATTCTGACATGGCTAAAAACTCCACAGCCAGCAAATACATCCAGAGCATGGCAGTGTCTCCTATGTCAGTGTCTCGTATAATGCACCCTTGACTTCTCTACTTTCAAAACAGATCCAAGAAAAGACACCAGCAACAAGAATGGCCCACATAAGCTAAAGAATCCCTTGCTTAGAAAGTAAGGAGGATTACACAGGTGTGTGCTTCAGCAGCAGACCTACCTCCATTCAGCAGCACATAGGGCTGCATAAAAGAAAAAGGGGAGATTACAGGCCAAGCACACAGTCATTTGAAACATTACCTATTTTTGCTGGACAAGGCTTGCATGAATTCTAATTGCTCAGTACTGAGGTGCATTTAAAGTTTACCTGCTTTTCAGCAGATGACAAAGAGCCTGAATTTTGCTGTGCTTCACAAAAGGAATGTTGCCACGTCTCTCTGCAGAGCAACAGCAATCACAGGTTCCCCAGACCTAGCCTGGTTCCAACACAAATCCTTCTGCGAGTTTGCCACTGGCCTTCAGTACCTTGATTTTTCTACCAATTCAAATTAGAATGTGAGTGACAGCACTGGGGCCAGTGTCATCCACAGCACAGGTCATCTTGCAGCTCTCTGGATCATCTGTGGTAGAATATGGTAACTTCTTTAGAAATTAAGCTTTAATTGGACTTGAGTGACTAATATGGTCAAACCTGAAACTTTCCTGGGGGTTTTAAAAATTTAATTATATTCCATCCCCAAATTTTCTTAGTGCTACTCATTGAAAATACACAGCTGCACTGGCGAAGCTGTCAGTGAGAGGAAGCTAGAGGTTTTGGCAGCTGCACAAAGGGGAAGAGGTGAGGCCCTGGACTCATGAGAAGGCGTTGGAGACTCTTTAAGTTTGGAGATCTCTGGAGTCTGCTGACATTTTTGGCTATCTGAAGAAAACTCATTTCATCCCCACCCTTTAGTGAATAAGGCAGAGGTGATGAGGTTACAAGGCAGCAGATCTTAGTACCAGATCTTTTGGTGACATATCACATGACCATAGTCAAACAGAGCTTGGTTCCTACATCCCCCTGTACAACAGAAGAGGTGCACTTTCTAAAATGAGCATCAAGATCTGGTACAGCTTGGGAGGAGAGTTCTTAATTCTTTGAAACAGGCATATTTGAGCCCCAAAGTGCTTAAGGCATGTGTTGATGTTCCCAGTGTGGATTTTAGCTCAGTAGCATTGCATACACAACTCTGAGTTAGAGATCTTCTTAGGAAAGATGGTGTTCATCATGCAAGTCACTCTGAAGGAACTACTTTGAGCAAAAGAATAGCCTTCCTGCTATCTATTTGCATCTGTATGTGACAGAAATATATTCTCTCTGAAGCAAGGTTTGCCTTTTCCTACATTTATACAGCACCTATCACTAGTGAAGGAGACAGCACTGTGGCTCCAAGGCACTGTCACGGATTCCACCAATAACAAAACCAATAATTCTCTGGGGAATTTATTCTTAACCTATATTTTAGTCACTTAAAAAAATGTAACAAAGTAGAACACATAAGACATATCAATAACCTCTAATTAAATTCCTGGGACTGTGAAACACCACTTTGAAAACAAGGCCGTCTTAATAAAATGGGATTTTCTGTGCAAGAGATGCTATTTCACTGCAGTGGGTGAAAAGTGCAATTTAAGTGTTGATGAGTTTTAATTCTTACTGTTGTTGTTTGAGCTGCCTACACTACACATTGAAAAAATAGCTCCTTCCCAGCCATGCAGTACAGCAAGAGACAGAAAAGCCAGCTTTCAAAACACAATGTTACAGGGAGAAGTTCAATATCAAAGTCTCAGAGCATTATACTGTCACTGACATTAGTATCAGCCTTGTACAGCATTGCAGTCAATATGACCATTTCTTTCCCGAGCTACACTCCCTTTTAAGATATGTAAACAATAGATTTTCACAGAGTTTCCCATACTCAGAGCCTTTCTCTCACCACTGCCTGGGGAGATCTTCTGCAGTTCGCACTGCAATATGCAACAATACAAACATTACAATATATTGTATAGTCCAAATAAAATAGTGAAACAGAATAAAGACTTGTTATTGAGAGGCAATAACATGGCATCTCCAAGATATACTAATGGCTAAACCAGACAATGTCTGTCACAAAGGAATGTTTACAGAAGTGAGGAGGATCTGCCTGCATAGGCAAGTTCCACATTTCACAAACCTGAGCTGCCAACTGCTGGGCAGCACAAGGGTGACAACATATCTCTCAACTGCATGTCCATCTAGGAAACAAATACTTTCTCTAAGAACTCTCCACTCCCCCTTGCAGCTTCTGCAGCAAAGAAGATCTTACTAATGTCAGTTTTGAAGCATTCTGCCTTACACACATTGAGCAGGTGTAGATGAACCCATGATATCTGAGGTACTGTTAATCAGGATGTGCTGCTTCAGTGCATATGAAATCATGCCTGTGCTTTCACTGACACTACAAAATCCCTTCTTTCCCGCTCTTTAGAAATGGTCCCTCAAGTTCTCCTTGGTGTGGTAATGTAACAGTAGACCAAAAAGAAATGTGCAGCTCTCAGCAGTGTACATCAATGAGGGAACTGAAACAGGTTTATCAAATAAAAAAGGGGCTTTGACCCATCCTTGGAACCAAATCAAAGAGTATCTAATGGCAGCAGGAGGTCTCTAAGAAGAAAACAAAGACAAACTAGTTTAAAATAGATCCAAACAAGAATACATGGGGGGTTTTGTGGTCATTGCCAGCCAGATTATGATTGGTTACAAATGTTAAGGGCCCTTGAGTTGTTTGAGTCCTTAATCCATCAAATTGGTCATCACTATGTGCCAAGTGGTGACCTCAGTCAGAAGCCATAAATCACTGCTGCAGAACCAAGCCTGCAAGTGCCTTCAAGCATCACTTCTCTCAGCACTTGTGAACAGGGAAGGCAGGCTGCCCAGGATTTGGGATTAGCTGATTTACATGGAGAAAGACAAAAGGGCTCTCAATTCTGAGCACCAAATTTTGCACTAACAGAAGCTAGCATGGAGCTTGTGAATGGGGGAAAAAAAAAGGCAGAGTGTGTGCTTTGCATGTGGGTTAAGTGCTGAAAGGTCTGCTTCCCTACAGCCAGGTCCCCTGGAATGAGTTAAAGCTAAACCTCTTGTTGGTAATCCTCTTTAGGGCATTGCAAGCCACCTCTCAGTCACTACACTTTGTAAAGAATGCCTAAGCCACGTGCTGTTTACCAAATATTGTTGCAAATTCCCAGAAAATCTATTCCCTATTCAGAAGCAGAAGAATCACAAGCTATACCCTATTTAGCATACGTACCAAGTATGACAAAGTTGCCTTTTAAGTAGGATAGTTAATTTTCAATTATGTAAATAAAGCAGATAGTTGCAGTAAACAAATAGTGTGGTCACTTTTTTCACCACTTCACAGCAAACTGCATTTCTTGTGGAATGACATCTTTCATGAAGCTTTCTACCACTTCTCTGTTTCAGTGACATACTTGACATACAGTGACATATTTGACCTGCAGTGACAACATACTTCTTTTTCAAACATTTGTACATTTTTGTATATATATAAATTTAAATGACACTAAGCAAAATAATTATAAATAACTGTAAAAGCATGTGTCAGAGCAGAAATTCATTGTTCACTTGTGCACTTCCTAATCTGCCAGTCTTGCACCTCCCTACCAAAAGTTCAGCTGAAGAGTGTGGTTCTGTCATGCCTTCATCAGAAATCCTGGCAACTGTCTGAGAACTCATAACAGCTAAGGCCACTGCTCTATTGTGAGTAGGGGCTGATTGGCAGAGCCAAAGTTCAGGTGTTTGAATCAAGAAGGCACATCTGTAGTGTGTTGTTCCAGTAAGGTTCGGTACGTTAAAGCAATGCCTCAATGACACACTTTAATGATTTTAGGGGAAGAAAATGACTTCTGAAATGATTGTCATAGAAGGAACAAGCAGTTAGCAAATGCCTGGCAACACTAAATTTCATTCTGTTTTAATTTTTGAATGGCAACAATGTAGTTTTCTTTGCAAGCAGAAAAAAATAAAAACCCCCATTGATATGCTGGAGAGTTCAATGCAGATATTTCCAAGGCAGTTGGGAGCTAAAGACTCTAACTGCATTAATAAAAATGTGCAAAATGTCTCAATCTTGCAAGCTCTTTGCACATCCCAATTTAGGAATTGCAGAAGAGGCCAGTCATATTATTAATTCAAATGTAAATGTAACAGTCAGCCCTTAAGGGACTGTATTTTTGAAATGAAATCTTACCTCTCACAGTACAAAGCATTATCTTAAATGACCATTTAAGATGAAAAGCATTGGCAAAGTATTTTGAGGTTTTGTTGTTTGCTCACAAATTTATTTCTAAATGCTTTTGGCAGTTAACTCCTTCATTTCAATGATTCCGTTACATTTCTGTGAAATGGGCTTATATGCTGAAGAGACTTAAAGCAATGAGAACAGATTTTCTCCTTTCTCTTTCAGTTTAAAATACTCCCGAGGGATAAAACCCTACACAGTTTTGCTGAAGTTACTTGGCTTTCATGGAAGGATATTCTCTCTCACAGACCATGGAAGGACAGGACCACTCTGTAACCACTACAGCCTCTCAGACCATGGGATTCTTGTTCCAGTAAGGATACACCTGCCCCATCAGCTCCTTTTCAAACTCGTGTGCCTCCTGACATTTAGGAAACTGAGAAATGCACACAGTTCTCCTGTGTGTAGGAATCACTGAATAAAGTAATTCAGTCCCCCAAGATTTACAGTGGAGCTACAGTCAGCAACACACTGAACATCCAATAGCTGTACAAAGACTGGGGTTTGACCTGAGAAGCTCAACCTGGAAGGCAATTTAAAATAGCCAACTGCCAGTGGCAACATGGTGTCTTTTTTGGCAGAGATGATAAAAATAGCAGAGGAACAACAGCTCTGTTCTTTTTATGAAAGCCTGGCAGTTTTCCAATATAGTCTTAAGTACTTTTTGTACTTTGGGGGGGGGGGGGAAATGATGGGATATGATCCAAGACTGGTCATACAAACCTGAGAAATATGGAATAAGAGGCTGTGCTGAAGCAGCCAAAGTGGTACCACCAGCTGCAGCCCCATTAATTAACGCTCTGTGGTATGTAGCTGGAAGAACGACCTTGATATTTGTTGAATGCAAGCCGATAACTTCTACAGAGTAGCTATGCTTTTCTCACTGAGGTGTATTTATCCAAGAAGTACCTTGCACATTTTCCCACATCTTACAGGGCAGTAAATTAGTCCTAATTGCAAAAGTATGTAGTAAAAGCTGTGCTCAGCCTTCTGCAGCATTTGAAGAATTATTTTACAGATTTAGGTTTTCTCTGGATGTCTAAAATCGGGGGTGGAGGAACATGAGAGAAAATGCAGGTTTTATAGAGCCATAAAATTAACTTACTTCAGATAAATAAGTGTTTCCCTGCAACTTAAACAATGTAACTGAAAACTAAGTTCTGTGGCTGAGAGTGCAGTGTACTAGAACACAGATTTCTTCCTCTGTTTGAATTTGCTCTTTTAATTTGGAAAGAATGACAATTTTACCTGCTTAAAGGTGAAAATATGACAGCTACAACAAACTATTTTTACATACTCTAAATCTAGTTTTATGAATAATTTTGGAAAAAAAGTACTGACAGCAGATACAAAATTCTACAGCTTCATTGACAACACTGACTTGTGCAAACAGTACCATCCACTTGAACACGAGCTGAGAGAGTATCTGGGTGCAACCCTAAGGTGGAAAATTTCTCTGGAATTTGGGGTCCTTATTCTGTGCCAGATATCATCAGCTGGCTGTAACCTTCAGTCACTGTGTGGCATAGTCATGCTCTAAATCCTCCTTGACAAGCATTGAGTTTCTTTGTCCCTTTAGTCTGCTATACCTTGCTGATCCCCTGCTACAAGTGAACCTTCACACTAACATCAGTCAGGGAATACCAGCTACTCACATCAGCTACTCATTCCTTTGAAAGACAGATTGTTCTTGTAGTTGTAAACTTGACAAACAGCCTGAGGAATTAATCTTGAATCAAAGCTATTCTGTTGGCCCAAGAAAACAACATTTATATCAGACTTTGCAGAACATAACCTGCATGGACTGTGCAGATGGTGGACACCTCTCCTAACATGTATTTTATTCAGCAATGAGCTGCATGCTTCTGCTGAGGGATCTAATGTACAGAGCAAACACTGTTTTCTTGGTTCTCAGTAAGTGCCAGAAAGGAACCACTTCCTCTGACCAAATATCAGCATACACACGCATGACAACAGGTATATCTTGCAAATGAAATAAACCAACCAAACACAGTCACCTCACTCAAGGCCAAACAAAAGAAGAAAAGACAGGAGAAAGTTTTTGGACTGGCTGGTTCTTCCAGGAATGCAGCTGTGCATTCCAGCAGGCAGCAAGAATGTGGGGTTTTCCATTTATGCTGATCACAAGCTTTGCTACATTCTGGGCAAAAGCATCCATCCATGTATATGGCTCAACTAGATACTGTTTCACAAAATAGAATCATAGAATGGTAGGGGTTGGAAGGGACCTTTAGAGATCATCTAGTCCAAAATGACACAGTGTTTTACAAAAGAATGGAAATCAAATAAATATTCTTTAAAAGTCTTCTAATGACAGTCAGCATCATAGGGCAGAAAAATTAAACAGGTCACTGTTAGGAATACACATTTCTTTTTCTGTCTGCACAAGCCTGAATATACTGGGCACAGCTGACACACAGCTTGATCCCATCTCAGGTTGTCTTCAACTCCTAGCATAGCCAGCTGTAACAGAATCCAGTAATTTTGTCAAGTGATAGAAATTACCACATGCTGTTGTGTTTCTTATAGTTCTTTATACCAATTTAATATCATCAGTAATGATCACCCAAAAAGCCTCCTTAAATTGATATATTACTGTGTGTTTTTCTGTCTCTCCAAAGACTCACAAAGTGTTGTTATTTCTAGTGCTCCCACCTTCTGCCAAAACCTGCTTGTACCAACGTCAATGTGAACAAAGAGATGCTACAGGAACTTCTGAGCAAAACTCCCCTGAGCTGCTACCCACTGTGATTGTTAGAGATACAACTACTCCTATAGTTAATAAACAAACCAGTGCAAAACATTGTTGAAACTCATTCTTATTGCCAAGGAGTGCAAAGATTAAATAGCATCTTTATCTTCCTCAAGTATGCTGCATTAAAAACAGATCCTTCCATTAACTTCTGAGAGAGCATTGTAGAAAAAGAAGCCAAAAAACAAAAAAAGAACTTTTGTAGTAGCCAGTTTGTTATGACATGACAGAAAAGACCCATGAGATAAGAAGACTCACAAGACAATGTGCTGTCATCCCTTCCTCTATCTGATCTTCACCATGTGTGGTTTGCTGATTTCAAAAGTAAGTCGACCATTATGAAAATGTCCAATCCATTACTAGTCACCAGTGGCACTCAGTACAAACCTGGCCAGCTTCACCTCTCTGACATATTTGCTAACAATGATCAGAAATGGTGACATTTGTCATGACAGGACTGTCACTTATTGACACTTTCTTAAAGCTCTGCCTCTACTCAGAGGGAGTACCTACTTGTTGCACCAGTTGCACCAGCTTTGAGCTCCCTTCAGCAACATATTTTAAAGTTAGAGATCTGTTACTTCTTGAAGGAAGGAGTGTTTCATCTTTTTTGATGTCTACAAAAGTCTCTTGGGACTTGGTCTGGCTCTCATTAATTTCAAGGGGAGCTGGAAAAAGCACTAGAAGAGCTTTAGAAATAACAAACAATAAGAAAGAATAGGATATAAAAATAAAATTTACTGCCTCCAAATCCCCCCCATTCTTTTTTTTTACCTTTCAATAATGGTAGATGTGTCTTCTGCACATTTAAGCATCAGAAAAACATATAAACCATTTTTATTGCTTACAGCAAAAAATTTATCTATGTATTTCAGCTTAGATCTGCAAGAATCCACTTACATTTTAGAACTGGCGCGAGAAAACAAAGTCAGTTTTATTTCATGCACAGCACTTTGTCCAGCTGTCAGCACAAGTCACTTTTACTGCTAAAGCAAAAGTGTGAAGCATCAAGTGGATCCCACAAAAACAATAAAAGTTTATTTTAAAAGACCACACCTTCTGCTCTGTTGTCTCTCAACACAGGAACAAGTAACAGCAAATTTCAAAGCAGAATGAAAAGGAATGAGAACATCAAGCATTCAGGGGAGAAATCTAATTATTTCCTTAGCACCAAGAAGAACCAACGTTAGTAGTGAGTTTCAAAAACATTTACAGATTTTCTGCAACTCTCCCACACTTTGCTGTACAGACTGAAATCATGCTGCCATTGTGGTCAATAGGTTTGATATCAAGCTCAGGATCGTATCCTCTTATTACTAAGTCAACAAGCACCAAATTTATCCTTTTGTGATTTGTTTTCAACAATAAAGAGCTGTATGGTGGTGAGTTTTTCAACTAACCACTGGTTACACTAAATAGTACTCAAACTGTGATCTCTCTCAGCTATGAAGGTATGCATGTTTCTGGAAATGCCACATTTCACATAATTCATCAGCATAAGAATGATAACACTAATTTAATCCTGGCAGCACTAAAAACCTCATTTTCTTTGAAATAAAACACAAAGGTAAAATCTAAAGTTAAAGTCTAAAGTGAATGGTAAAAGGTGTTACCAAACACTGTCTTCTGGATTTTGCTCCAGGTCACACTGATGTAAATACTATATATTTCTACTGCTTCTCACAGTTTCCTCAGCATTTACACCTGAAGGGGAACAATTCCTAAAACTACAATATGAAATTTGTCTCAACAGTTTAATTAGTGCTTGCTGCAAAAATGTAGTTCAAATGTGTGACATATAAAAACAGCAGATTATAGGAAGAAGAAAAAAAAGCAAACCTCTAATTAAATTATATGTCATCCAAACCCAGGATGAATACTTAATAGTTCATCTACCATAGAAGCCACTGTATGTGAAACGGGGTAATATATAAACAAAGTGCTTTATCTGGGGTATGACTGGAAGCTCCAAGATTATAATGTCCTTTAAGATAACATTCCAAACCTATCCTTTTAAGTTTTCAGCCAAGAATTTGTTTTTATAATTTCCTTGCTCTTGGCAAAAGGAAACTATACCTCAAGCTCAGTTCTCCCTCTCCTTCAATACTGCTACCACTCCCCTACTTTTTGCCAAAGAAATGATACAAGCATTTTGAAAACCAAAACTACAAGGAACCAGCTATAGCTGCTCTTTTGTTGCTGTTTCTTTCTTCATTACAATGAGGTATCAAAAGACTGTTCATTTAAAACACAAATAGCAGTGTTGTTTTATCTACAACTAGATCTCACCCTGCAGATCCCAATCGGGTCTCCTTGTGCGGACAAGGCCTGGTTCCTATCCCAGGGTGACACAGCTGAGACCCTCTTCTGTATGGACAGGAGTTTCGGGATTTAGTACCAGTATAACTCTGCTTCTACAATATTTCTTGAAAGTCCAGTACTCGCCCACAGAAATAAGAGTTTTAACTTACTTTTCTACTCCTGGACTGTGGGCTGTTCTGTCACTAAGAGCAGCATTTGACGCAGTTTTAGGAATCCTAAGGGCTTAAATCACTACTGTCTCCCCAAACTGTCTATAGGCTACTAGGAACACCTCTAGTTCCTAGCACATCCCTTTAATTCCAATATGCACTGTGTGATGAGGTCATTTATTGAGCATGACCATTAATAAAACCACAGAAGGGAGATTTTTAGGGAGTGTCTGCTCCCTTCTCTACCAGCTGCAGGGATTTTCTAATCACTTTATACTGCCATGGCACTGAAATTAGATTTAACTGCATTTCTCGGGGGAAGAAAAAGCTGCTGCAGGATAAATATAAAGCTAATGTTGAGCAGCTTTGAAAAATCTCAGTCTTAAATAATGACAAATAACATCACTCTCAATTGCACTTTGTAAAAGGAAAAAGATGTTGCAATGATTTTCCTTTTTTTTTCCTGATAGCCACACCTCCACATGACACTAAAGCAAACACTATATATCACTACAGAGACTAAGTCCTCACTTTGTTGAGCAACACCAGAGTGAAGCTACACCACTATATAAAAAAAAAAAACAACAACCCTTTTCCTGTTTAATTTTGCAGGAACCTAAGCACTCACAGTCTACAAAATTAAATCTCTTTTACACAAGTTGTACAGGCTGTACAGAAATGTCCTCTAAAAAAGAAAGCAGATATTTGAATTGTACAATAGTTTTGCAGTAAATTTTTGGTGTGGAGAGATAAGCACAGGGTATGTATGCAGGCGTGTGTGGTTGGTTGTGTAAGCCTCATGCTGTTGCTTGCAGTCTCCTGATTAATGAAGTCCAGTTCGTGATCTGCTGAGAGTCAGCATTTGTTTTTTCAGAAAGAATTACTGTATTTTGTCTCCTGTCTTTAGGATACTCAGGGGGAAAACCCCTTCAGTGCAGTAGGAACAATTCTTTTTTCATCTTCATCACCGAAAAGCATTCGGAATTTTAGGAGAGGAACAAAGGCCTTTCTTAAATAAAAAAGCCCCCCCAAAAGACGAAAAAGTTAAATAGAATTTCACCTTTATTCCCCAACAAATGAAAACCCAGACAATGGGAGAGCTTGTCCCATCATACTTACTCTAAGAGGCTCTGGGGCGGCAAGGAGAAACAGAAACAGGTTCATGACCGATCGGATTCCTCCCCTGCTCCAGTTAATTCAGAGAAGTGTTCAAATTTGCAGTCTTCGCTGTCTTCTACCACCAGATTTACAGCTTATGCAGATGCTGCTTTACAGGCTCTGCTTATCATACTATCCATGTTGCCGTCCTAGTGCAGGTATGTTTTAAATGCTCCTTTCCTCTATTAAAAGGCTGAATTCTGGTCTTTCACCCAATGTCTGCAACCAAAGGCCTTTCTCTGAGCTTTGTTTGTATCTCTGAAATTATTTCATTTCAGCTAATATCAGCAGTGATATCAGGAACACTTGCAATTAAAAAATTTGGATCTCTTTAAAAACAGTTAACTAAATTAAAATGGGCTTGTTAAATTTTACCCTTCAAAATCATAGTAAGTGCCTGCCTTAAAGAGCTACCCAGTCCAAGTTGGAACTTCCACAGCAAAAATCATACAAGTGTTTTCATGAGAATGTGGAAAGTTAAAACAACAATTATTGATGATGTGCATCGTATTAGACAATTTGGATTTAAAAATACTAAGGAAATAACATAACTATAACACAGGTATATGTAAATGAAAGAACAAGAACTGAAGTGTGCAAATAACAATGAGCTTGAAAGTGGAGGACTAGAATCAAAGAATGAAATGTTTTTCTTCTGGAACTAATAATTAGCACAAACAAGGTCAGACAATTTCCTCAAGAATAAATATAGAAGTATTTTTATGTTGTTTTCCCCCTTTGTTTTTTGACCAGTATTTGCTAAATACTCCAACTGCTCAGCACACAAGTGTTTGGTCTACAGCTCAGTGCTAGAGAGGCAAAGACACAGCACTCTGTGACTTTCACACAGAACACTCTGGGCCAATGACTTCTTTATGCTTTACAGACATTTATAAATGGATTTTTTAAAAACAAACACACCCATCTCTTTGTTTTAGAAGGCTGAACTAATGCTGTTATTTTGGGTAAGTTTCCACTACATAATCAACTATAAAATGATAGCACAGGTTTGTTGGGCAGGTGAATGCAACAATAGTAAAAAAATGAACAAGTTAATCTGAGGAAAAGTCATCTGAGTGGCTGGTTTTATATACAGAACATTTTAATTCACACCCCAGTAATATTCTGATTCACAGAATCACAGGAGGTTTCAGGTTGAAAGTCTTACCTGGAGGTTATCTGCTTCACTCCCTGCACTCAAGCAGGTTGATCTAGAGCTGTTAGCCAGGACTGACTGTCTTCTTATATCTGGGCTGACACAACTTGAAAGCAATTACAGCCCCTCAGGAGAGACTTTTGCAGGCATTTTTGTTTGTAATCTCAGCTTTCCCAGAACTATAGAAAGATGTTTTTTACGCTGATTTCTTTGTATCTGCTTTGTACAGCTTTTCAGAAGTACTAAGCAGCCACACATATCAGGAAAGCTTTCATTTCTATCAGTGATCTCTGTCAGATTTTCCTTCTGGATTATATCAGATTTTGGATTATTTATTTGCTCCTAAATACTATTTCATATTGGTAGCATACAAGGAGAGAAAAGACAAAAAAGGACATACAGATCTGAAGGGATTTCTAACTTGGTTATGTTTTCAAAGTTGTAGATTTTAACAACTTCGTACTCCAACCTGCTACTTAAAGATCTGTGAAATCCAGAGCACACATCCTCCTTGGCTATAGGTTTAAAATATTTTTAAACATTAAAAATTAGGTATCTTTACGCAAACTTTTTGTCACTGCCTGTAATTCTATCTCCTAACATCCATTATTCAAAAAATATATGTTAGAACAACTCCTTTAATACCTCCTTGACATTTATCCAGGAGAACACAAAATTTTTTAAGACAAGACGTACAGGGTGAACTTAATCTTTCAAATAATCTTTGCAGTGTACAAGAGATTTTCCAGTGTCTTTATCTCTTGAGCTTAAAAGAGTTACCAAAGTTAAAAGGCAAGATTACAGTTATCAGACCAGTATTTCAGTTTTAAGAGATGGACTATTGATCAAGCTGCTCTGAGTAAGCACCACATGAAAGATTTCCAGTCCAACCAATAAGACAACAAAGTGTTATTTCAGTCAAGAGGATCTATTTGAACATTTAATCAAATTGTCCACTGAATAAAAATTATATACAAGGTATATGCAAAAAGATGATTTTAAAGAAATGTGTACACTTTTCCTATGACAGGTAGAGATCAGAATTTGTTTTAGCTACCGTGATAAAACACTAACAAACTAGCCATCTCAAAAACATTATTCAGGGCTTGGAAAAGGGAATCTGAAACAAAACTAAACAGAAAGATTCAGACACGAACAGTATTCTCTCTTGGATCCAAGTCAAATTAATTTGCAAGTGAGAAATCATCAGTATATGTGTTTAATTCTTTTATATAGAAGTATCTGCTTGCAATTAATAGATGGAAAGCAACCAGAGGAAGTGCCCATTCTAAGAAAATGTAATGGAGCACTTCATTAAAAAGATGTATTTTCAAATCAGTCTGACCACAGTCTGAACTCATTTGAAGAGTATATTATTGCAGAGAAAGGATTTTGTATGCTCATAGCAAGGGTTGACTGTATTTATGCCATTTTGAACATCTCTCCATTGATAAACAGCTCCACTTGTTTTTAAAGTTGTGTTCACTTATGTCTCTGGGGCACTGGCTCAATACTTCCTAAGTATATTTTATGCTATTTTTGTTATTTTTATTTCACAGGAATTTTCTTTCAGGGTACATCTTTTGTTTCCACAGAAATAGCACTAGTTGCTTGTGTAGTCCTGGCATTTTCTAGGGACACTAAAGGAAGCTGTTATCTGCCATGCCATGTTACTGTGCTTCTGCTGAGGGATGGGACATAGTGTGCTACAGGCCAAATATCTTTCTAAATTAAGCTCATAATCTCTCTGTTTTAGGTAGCATTGCTTAGTAAATATTAACATGAAAAACCTCATTTGCAATGATCAGGTATGGCTTCTTCTTCTGTGCTCTCTTTGTAAATAAACTGTGAAAGGCCGTCTAAACAGTTTACAGTCTAGAGCTGTGTAAGTGTTGTGGAAAACACTTCAAAATGTGCTTTCAGAGAACCCACATCCTTTATTTTTAGCTCATATACACTGGGGGTGGTGGGGGTGGTGTGTGTGTGCACTACATTGCACTCCCAAACATTTAACTTGAGCCTTTATCATACAATCATTTGAATAACATGTAAAGAAGTTGATCCTTGGAACCTAATTCAGGTAAGTCCTGAACAGATAAAGATTGTCTATCTAAGAATAAATTGGATTTTCAAAGACGTTGAAGATGTACCTATGAATTGCTTCAAGGTTTTCAATTAAAAGTACTTCTCAAGACTTTTGAGGAACTTTGTAAAGGAACAGGCCAAATCCTTACACATAATATAACAACTGCTACTGTGATTAACTTGGAAATCCCACAAATATCACCTTGTGAGCTCAGAAGTTGTCACAAGAAACAAAAATATAGCATCCAGAAATAATTCTTTGCAATGCATCACTCTGCAGCCTAAACTCTCAAATATTTCTCTGTAAATACTATTCTACATCATTGTCACCAGCATCATATATGAAGACACGGTTAACTCTTGCAGTTGCCAAATTATGTGTTATTCTTAAATCTGTGAGTAGTCTTATTGGCTTAGATAGGAAGCCAAATCATAAGAAAAAGTCCCTTTAAGATAAAACTGTGACTCAGAAAGCAGCACAACCATTCTAGCTTTAAGGCCCATGATAAACTACTTTCTCCAAGGCAGTATTTGCCATTTGTAGATCAATTGCTAGCGATTAATATAACCTTTCTGATAATAATTCATCAAAGCTCTAACTTAGGTAGACTGCATATTTCCTTTACACACAAAGTATGCTCATTTTTAATCTAACCAAATTCACAGGGAGGGACTGAAAATTTTATTTCTTTGTGTCTTCTTTTTAAAATCTGCAGCAAACTAAACATAGACATCTCCAAAAGAAGGAGGCTGATGATGAGAAATCAGAGTTTTCACATTTGGAGAAATCTAAATGTATGTCAAGGCATCTTTTTCCAAAAGTGCTTGTATCATGTACTTTGACTGTAATCTCTCTCTTCTGTACCCTGATGGCCCATCCTTGTCTTTCACGACTGACAATCCTCACTGGCTGCAATAACACAGCTGGATGTTGGAGGTGACCCTGCAGCCCCTGCTGCTGTGGGGTTTAGCTCCCATCACTGCCAATGCAATGTTCGACACCACAGGCCTCTCTCAGGCAGAACTCTCGCCCATTGCAACTCTCTTCCTGACTATTTGGATCTCAGCTACCCCTATGAAGCAATTTCCTGATTCTTTCAGGCTCATTTCTCAACTCCCAGGTAACAAATTTTCAACCTGATTACAACTGGGCTAGTTTAGTGCAGACTCTTTTAAAGCAGTTGCATAATCTGAGCTGCTCCACTGCAGCTGTTGTACAAAAGTTATTTATAAACTGTAGACAAAATCTGTACATATTTACAAAAGCCACTATGCAAAATAGCAAGAAATACTGCATCACACCATGGTTATTGTTTTCACTAGAACCTTTCTGTTTTTTCAGTTCTCACTGTAAGAAACCCAGAGCCGCATTTTGGATTTGACTGGGAAAGAATTTAAAGCTTTGAAATTCTTATTCAAAAATTTAACCTTGCCAAATCAATGTCATCATTAATGTAATTAAAAAATATTGTATCTTCTTAAAATGGAAACTGACTACATGACCAGTAACATCAGGATTTTTTGAAATAGCCTTGGGGAAAGGCTTGCATTAGAGTTGTGTACAATCAATCACCTTTGCTTGCCCATTTGGTATCATATAATCAAAAAAAGGAGGAAACAGAAAGTTTCCAGAACATAGCATTTGCAAGATTATTAGCCAGCCTTCTCCACTCTTTCAAGGAGACACAGTCAAAATAGGTGGAATAAAGTTGGCAGTGGGATCAAGATTAATCTTATCTGGTGTTAGACTATATTTGTTTTTACAGATACTGCACTAGAGAGAAAGGTGGGGCTCAGTGTGGTATCATGGAGGACCAGTGGAGGCCCAACGGAATTCCAGGCCCTAGGATAGACTTTTTTTGAATCAGCTGAGGTCACTAGGTTTGGAAAAACTCTTGAGCCATATGTGGTGGTCAGAGACTCGTTGGCTGAGGAAACTGTAGAAGAGTACACTGACGTGAACCTGAGCCTCTCTTGTGAATTCTTCCTCTCAATGGTAAAATAAATGAACTGGATCCAAATTAGAAACACATTACCTAAGTTTATTAGAAGCTTAATCGTCCAGACAGACAGAGAATCTTGGATGAACTTCTCTGCAACTCCATTTCTAGCATTCAGCAGAGGAAATAAAAACGTAACACACTAATGAAACACTAAGTTAGAATCACCCACCCACCAGCTGGGTAAAATATTCTATTTATACTTCTTGAAAAATGAAATACAAGAAAATAAATGTACCCTGGTTAGATAACATGAGTTGTACCACGAGTCCTGGAAGCACTGGGCAGTAAAAGTAGTAGTCAGGCAGTTGAAATTCTCTCTAAAAATACATTAGAAGTCAAGCAAGATGATCCATCACAAATAACATTTACTGTAAACTCAGCAGAGCTGACACAAGTCAAGTGAAAAGAGAGAACAACATATGGTGTCAATAGTCTCTAAGTTTTGTTTATCCCAACCCATCAATTCAAAAAAGTCTCAAGAGGCTTCTCAAACAAATGCAGCCTGGGGGGTTATATCCAGTCCCATCACAATAAAAGAAGGATCCTGCTTTGGCTATCACAAAGTGGCAGTGCCTCAATTCACACTCAGCAATACAAGTTCAGGTTATTTTTTTTTCCTGCTAAAAAAATTTACTGGGGCATTGACTTGAAGCAGCCACTGTCATTACCTAATCTGAACTCCCACATAACACAGACCATTAAATTACACCAAGCTATCCCTGAATTAGCCTCAAATATTCTGGAAGTCAAGGACAAAAAAAAGTGTGAGCACACAGTAACGGCCTACAATGGATTCCCATTTTTGGTGAACAATAGCAAGACTCAGTACCATAACTTTCAGCCCAGCGAAAACTCATGGCAATTGACAAATCTTGGAGAAAGCTCCAGCATCTCTCTACCATTTTATAAATACGGAAACTGAAACTCAAAGGCATCAAAGTTACGCACAGAGAAACTAACCTGTAACTAAACGCAAGGAAAATTTATGTGCACTAAAGGAGGTCTGCAGAATAGAGTTTAAATGAGATTCCAGTGCTACGCAGCCTTGCTGCCTGGGCCTTCATTTTACCCAAGTCACTATAGAGTCATCATAAAATAAAGAATTTCTGAGTCCCAGCACCCTGGTTTCTTTTACAAAGGGGAGCTGCTGATTATTTTTATTTACATTAATTTGGTTTGCATTCTTGCAGAGGAGCAGCACAGTGGTTGGAAAGCAAACATTACATTTTTCACAGAAGAGACTAATGAAGTTACAGAAAGCAAACGTTCTGTTCCACAGAAGGCTCCATATGCCTGTCTAACCCAGCCATATTTCTGAGGTTAAATGATGCAAAGATAAAAAGCTGACTTTGTGAAACAAAGGTAAATAGCAACCCAGATGCTCTCATTCATATTCTGAAGTTATTGCCATCAGCTCTGTGACCAACACATTTCACAGCTTGTGAATTTGCAACAATCATAAATTAGGACAGTAAGAGAGGACCAAGTATAGTCCTATAAACCTTTGCAAGGGTTTGCTTTATTTATATTCCAGTTGGGGACCCTACCAATGCTCTAAAGTTTATAAAAGTATTGGAATCCAGTAGAGTCCAATCCTCAAATGATTAATTTTATATTTCTGATGGCCAGGATTGTAACTATGTATTTGAACTGCTTCACAAGCTCACATACAATATAAAGATCTATGATTTATTCCTTACCCTTCTTCCAAGCAGAACTAGGGCCACCAGGTGCAAAAAACTCTGCAAACTTAACATCAAACAAGATCATGTCTCCAAGGAAGTGAACAACTCTTCCTTCTCAGAGGCTTTATTTAGCCCTCTTGGCTATCATGTGAGCAAAGTAATAAAAAAGGAATCTGTAAAAAGAGTTCCTAAGGCCACTAAATTTTTTTTCTGAAGGCATCACCAATCACACACAATACCTAAGTGCTAGATTAATAAACAAGTTCCCTTCTAAAGGAGTTTGTCTTTCTAAGTGAGATGCACTGATGAGACATGGGAGGGAGAACCTTGTAATGTTGCTCCATAAACATGATTCCCTAACATCTATTTTGTGTGCTAAGCAATATACAACACTCTTGACTTTCCAGGATCCAGCATTTGCAGTTATCTTACATTCAATTCATAGAACGTTTTTTCTAGGATAGGTTATACTTATTGATGTTAAACTGCATTGAAAATATTTGTGACATCTGTCAAATTCATTAAAAAAAATCATTAAGGTCAGCGTAACTGCAATAAATACAAAATTAATAGCAAAGGAGTTCTTTTAAAGTTACATTAAAATAACATTTGGCATCTGTCTGAATCTGACAAAATCCATGTAACTGGCTGCAGACACAATTTATCCTTGATTTCTTTATGCCTAGATGAGAAAGGTGCTAAACCATCCATATATTTTATTCACAGTGCTCCGTGTGCTAAAGCAGAGGAAGTGGTCTTAGAATTAAACTCGGGATTCTCAGTTCAGCTTCCTTTGGCTTACAGTTCTCCTTGGAAAAATTACTAATTATTTTGATCATTTTTGGTAAATTTTGGAAAACTATATTTAATTTTTTCCCACAGCTGTAGTGAGGCAGAGTTGCCATACCTTGATGGTGTAAAATGCTCTGAACCTTCTGCACGGAAGGTGATATACCATGGCAAAGTGCTATTGTTCTCTATACTGCTAGCAGTGCCTACTGGGGCATGCTGAAACAAAGCTTAAATTTAAACCTCATTTTACTAATCTCACACCTTCTTTCCATTTCTGCATTCCCTATCTTCCCTTCATGACACTATGTCTTAGAAATACACCTTCTTGTGGTTCAGGAAAAAGGACACAGCAAAATTTGGACCTCTGTGCTACAACTGCAATCACTGGACAATGGCAGTTGCCCTTCAACAGGTTTCTGTATGTTCCGTGCAAGACATAAAAAGCCAGAAACAAATTAAATCACAATATAGCTGGGATAGTTTTGAAATTTGCCAAGTCAATTACTTAAACCAAAAAAAGCCTAATGAACAGTTTTACTTTGGAATGCACGTGCCAAGTATTGCTCATAGCTCAGTATGTAGAAAACAACATTACCAGGACATAGGACTGATCCTGTACCTTTCAGCTAAATCAAAATTACAAACAGGTGAAATCCTTTTTTCCAAATGTACCTCTGAATCTTTTCCCAGTTGTGCAGAAGCAGCCATTCTCACAAGGCTTTTAAGCACATCTTAAAATTGTATTTTTGTTACTTAGATCCAAGTGACAAGAAAGATGAATCATGTCTCAGAATTTATCCAGCATTGCTAATTAAACTCATTCCTTGAGGCCTGAGAAGCACTAAACCATTGGAGTGTAACAGTAAAAACTAGTGATTTGAATAGAAGAATCATGAACTTTGGAAAAGAAAATATTACCCATCGGTGGAGCTCACAAAATAGCCCCTTACAGAAACTAAACCAGATTAATGAAGGTGAAGTCAAGAAAAACAACAGCTTTTAAAAGTCCTCATGTCTTATTTTCTAAAGAACACAACATAAAACAGACTCAGTACCACTAAAAGCCTTTAACATGCACATATACATTTAACACAGAAAATAGAGAAGCAAGTTTTATAGACCCCATCTTACTATATTGCAGTGAAAGAAAACGCTTCACTAAAACTTCTTTAAAAAAAAAATCTAAAGAGAAATTAACCTTCCAAGTATTTAAGTCCAAATTCTATCCCTTTGAAATCTGCCATACTTTGCTTAAAACTGTCGAGCCAGATGTTTCGGTGCTACCAGTAATGTTTATGCTCAGCGAAAGAACTATGCATCCCTCCCAAGTTCCTGCTGAGGAGCCTGGAGACTGGCGCCTCAAGAGCACAGTCCATGAGGGCTCTGTTCCTCCAGTTTTCCACAAATGGAGCACAGATATGACAATTAAAATAGCAGCACCTGCCAGGATGATGTAGAGGCATGAGTGGCTACTGCGTCTGGAAATCCAAGCTAAAGATGACAAAGAGGAAGCCTTCCAAATCAGAAGTCATTGTTGAAATGCTGGATTTAATTCAAGGGTGATTCTCCTGCTAGGAATATCACAGGAGCCACAAGATGCTGCCTCCTTCAAAGGCAAGATGCTTCCAGTCAGCTGATGGGATGTATGTCACCTGCACACAAGACCAGGACTTCTGATATTGGCAGCTAAGCTTGGACCTCGGTGAGATCAAGGAACTACAAACCAAGAGCTGTCACAGATGCCTCTCTCAGATAGCCATGACTTCTGCCTGCTGTGTGCTATTGAAAACCTGGCACTTGCCTCTGGCACTTGTGGCCTGACTTTCCAAGGCAATGACTTTCCAGGGCAACACTGGAATTTCAAACTACTCAGCTCCTCCTGTAAATCAGCCACAGGAGGCTGTGATTCCTTAGCACAGCGCCATGCTGTGACCCCCTGTGTCACTCCCAAATCATGCTGGAACATTCACACAAATGTAAGTCCCACAGCTGGCAGAAAGGATCTAGGAGGAAACCTGACTCCTCACTGGTGACTATGGAATTGAACCTCTGTAACTCTAACAGTAGAGTTAGAGATGTCCTCTGCTTCATTAAAGAATGAATACATACATGCATACCTAAATGACTGTAGCACATATATATCTAATGTAAACCACATTCCAGGACTTTATAACTTGCCTATAAACATCTGCTTTGATGAAGATGAGATATAAAATTCCAGTCTTCTATCATGTTCCTTTAAAAAAAGGGGAGAAAAGAATAATGTGATTTTTTTTAGAGTAATAAACAGACATCCTATGTGATTTCATCCAGTTGGCTGGATTATTCTGTTTTTATAATGCTATACTGGGGCTACAGTGGTCTGAGACACAGTCCATGTAGCAAGAACTTGCAGTCCCAAAGGCAGAGATGCAACAGCAAACATGGTGTTTATAATCTAGCCTCAGAGCAAAGCATAACTTTGCCAGCAGCAGGACCAACAGCAGGTTGTAGCTGGTTGTAGGTGTCACTCTCTTGGATAAACTCATCTAATTTGTGATTGAGACATGCTCTGGCAAATGTTATGATGCTTTTCACAGGAGTTTCTCAAATCTGGAGTCCTCAGTAATAGCAAAGTCTCCTGCCACACAAAAATGCCCTCCACAGCATTGGACTCCAGCTGTTCTTCCACACATACAGGCAGTCCTTTCACTATAGTGTGTGTGAACCTATCTGCTCAGAAGCCTGTTACTTAGAAACAACTCACCTCTAAGAACAAAAGAAAAGGCTTTTTTAAAACAAAAAAGGCATCCAGCTTACCAGCAGGGCTCAGCTTTTAGACATAAAACCATACTGAAATATGAAACCACAATACAAAACCCATCACCTTCATGACAAGAATATTGTAGCAATAAAAGTCCATCAGCTCTTGAAATCCTGCACTGTTTGGTGATCTGCTCCAGTGAGGTTCTGCAGAGATCCATTACCTCTAGAGGCCATGGTCTGGACCATGCAACAAAATGCAGAAATGTGATCTCTGTCAGCCTTCACATGACACTTAGAAAACTAACACACACTGCAACATAACTGACTACTTTTGTTCAAAACCATCACGTGACTCAACGTGTATGCCCATATAATTACTCTTCAAGCAGATAGTTTTCTTGGTGATTTGGAAACGTGGGAGGTCAAAAGTAAAACTCCACCAATACACACTTGGCAACTGACACAAGATCCAGCCAAATGCTAACAGGAGTTGAACCAATAAAACCAACTATTCCCATTAAAACTCTCTTTGAGTGCAGAATTCTTAGTTGGCAAGAGCACGTCTTCCTATGTTGATTCCATTTAAAGCTCATTACCAATACAAATTACCTCTGACCAGTGGTTTGCCAGTGAAAAATGGCCACTTTCCTGACTGGTAGGTTAATAACACCAATACAAAATTCAAAAAGAAAATAACCTTCTGAACCTGCTCCTCAGTATCTGGCCTAGCCACGAACAATATCAGGCTCTGTAGTAGAAACAAGTAAGCAAAGCTCTCCTGGAAGGTGGATGGCTAATGCTACATGTAATCATTTTAGTATTGCAATGCCTCAGTAGAGTGAGAAATTTCTGTTTGCTCTCTTTGTCACTTTGCATTTGTTGTACATTGGACAACTGACTGCAGAGGCATCTATGCTATTTATGCTCACTAAAGATGTCAGACCTTTCATTTAAATGCCTGCTTGGTCTCCTTTTAAATATGGAGCCTTAAGATTCAAATGTCAGGTCTGCTGTATTAAGCAACACATTTATAAAACCTGCCATGTAGCAAAAATCCAAACACTTCTTCCCATTTTTCTACACTGCTTCCTGTCCCATCATAATTTTTCAGATGTGTTTATATAATATGCTAATTTTCAGAATTGCATACAGTAACCAGCAAACAAATCTGCTTAAATCAGAGTAAGCTAAAATTCACATCTAGTGTGAGACGTGATATCAGGGATGCATGTGAGACTGTATCAGTGTTGTATTATCCAACACTAACAACTAACCTGCACATTTTTAATGGCATAAATCACTCTTCACTGAATGTTATTCAACCTGCCCCTTCACTGAGATGAAAGCAAGGCAGGCATTAGGTGGACAATTAACACAAGTCAAATGAGTTGACTATAACATCCATTTCTCTTCATCAGCTATTCCCATGGCTATTTCACATGCAGACATCTACACTAAACAGACAAGATGAATCTCATCCTCGGTATATGAACATGAATTTATTTCTCTAAAAATGATGACTCTAGGATCCAAGTTCATACTTCTATTCATACAGATTCATTGCGTACTCATACAGATTCATTGTGTAGCCTTATTAAGGTTTGGCTACAAGGCTGTTATAGTCTTTATAGAAGTGCTTTTTAGAAATGTTTTAGAAAAGCAGTCAGTTTCTCTATTTTGAAGCTGCTGGGAGCTCTGTCATTTGGAATCCTTCACAAGGGATTCAAGAAATGAAATACTGTAAAATTCAGCAAGAGCTTTGAAGCATTACAAGGCTGTAAGTTCTGATCAGCTTCTGTTCTTGCAAACTTGCAGCAGGAAGGAGTAATGTGAAGGGAGATGTTAATGAAAGAAATAACTATAAAATACCATCTGATTAGAGGTATTGCACTCAAATCATTACCTAAAACACTTGCTTTTTCAATACATTTAGACCTTGTTGTGACAACATGGCAGTAAGACAGAAGCTTGTGCTCAGAGGCAAATGTGAAGGCACAGACCTTCTGATGGTGTCAAGTTCACAGGGTTCCCTGAAGACACTTCTTGAGCAAGAAAGACAAGAGGTTATACTAAACTTAAAAACAACACAAGAACAATATGAAGAGTAGTACCTATGGCTAAGTTATGGAAGAACAACATAGCTCTTAAAAAACCCCATGATTTACCATAAAAGTTGACTCTACAGAAAAGCCCCTATAATTATATATTATTTATTTGAAAGACTTAGTTCATATATAATTATATACTATAATTTTTAAAAGTTACAGCAGTGCACTTAAATAGTTAAGTTTCTGAACTGTTCTCTTCCCTAAGAAAAGATGTTCTTAGGTGGCAGCTACCTAGAAAAACTCCCAGCTTTCCAGCATTTGAGTACTTTTAAAGAAAGTATTTCCAAACGAGAAGCACACTAGTATGTCCTTGAGGACAGAGCAAGACAAATACCTATCATGTATCACTGTGCTCTTAGAATTAAACAGCAAGAGAGAACACCAATGGTAGTCTTAACTCCTAGTGAGAGAGACTCTTCAGAAACAGAAAGGAGGAGAGATATCTCTCCTCTCTTGTAGGAGTTTCATACAACAGTAGCATGCTGTGCTTCTGGTACATCAGCGAGGGATGTATCCTTCAAAACCTTGTTCTTCAAGACCTTCTTATGAGACCTTTTCTCACAAAGAGGGTCAGAGCCACAGGCAAATTATTAGATGCATGGAAAGATTTCTTGATGAAGACAATCATGAAGAGGATTGTACAGATTAAAGAATTATTGAGCAAGTATGTATCTAGCAGATGCATATTAAAGAAAGAAACACACAGAGAAGACAGGCATTCTGTATTTAGTCTGGATTATAACTGACTTTTAGTGAAACTAAAGTGTAACAGCACATAATTAACTAGTGGAACCCCTGGATTTACTGAGCTTGGAAAGAATTTAAAGCATTGCAAAGACAAGCTTCCCATTTGTTTTGGAACAGATATTTCTTAATACTTCTCACGGAATATCTTCCACTCTTTAATAATATTATAATTGAAAACGCTGTGATAAAAATTGTGTGATTCCATAGATCAGGTACAGATCTCTTACCATGGTGATTTGGTAATCAATGACAGACTAGAAAAACATTCAATGTTTTATCAGAGAAGGAAATTATATTTACATTTCATGGCATGTCAAACAGTGGTTCAGAAGAGAGAAGAAAGGACTTTTCCACTCCTTTTCCTTGCCTTCCCTGAACAACTTGTTCTGACAGCTTGTTGGAACTCCATCCATCCTCCTCCAAATCATCCCCCAACAGCCATGACCAGATGTGGCATGTCAAACTACATGACATATGATGACACCCTCCTATGTGAACGTGCTAAAGCACTTGCACAACTGTATGCATTTCCAGAGCACATTAATAAAATTTTCTTTAGAGATTTCCTCTTCAAATTTAAGATTACACACACTGTTTACAGTGGAGATGGTCACCAGAATGGAATTCAACTATCTTAGCCATATCTTGGACATTTAACAAGATTTCCACAGATTTTATATGGGTCAAAGGGAGGGAAAGTGCTTCTAAGATACTTTTAAGATAACACTTCCATTCCACTTAGAATGGAAACTGCCTTTTTGACACCTAAAGCTGCTGAGTTCTTGATCTGCTTTCGTTAGGTAGAGAATCCATTAAGTGATGAACAACTTCTGAAACAGGGTTACTCGCTCTTTACGCTTTATACACATGGCTTCAGATTCTTCCCACTCCTCTGAATGTTTTTGATGTGTAAATCAGCCATGGGCCCTTGACTGCAAGAACCACAGAATACAGAACCGAGAGGTAAAGGCAAAACACACTCATCTCTCATGACTTAGTTTGTGGATTTGCAGGCATTATTCTGGCACCTGAGGGAGTTGATACAGAATTCTGTGAATTATTTTGAGGAGCATGTGTAACAAAAGCCCTCAAATTTCAGGTAAGTACCATTCTTCTGAGATCCATTAAAAAAAAAAAAAAAGAATTAAAATCCAGAACTTCCTATCTTGCCTGCTCTAATAACATTTTCTCTAAGGTTATCCCCAGATGAATAGAAAGTTTTGTTTACTTTTCAGTCTACTCAGACAAGATAGATTTTGTTTTGGGAAGATGTTTGGTTTGTAATGTAAAGTGATTGTTGAAAGATATTTATGTTTTCTTCATATGTGAGGTTTTCCAGAGTCTTTGGTGGTGTCATAAGATGTATTTCATAGTATGCTCATACAAGAGTAGGCTGTTTAAATCACTATGCAAGACCTTGTAACTACAATAAAAGCTGCTAGCGGGAAAGCAATGCTGCTCTTCCCCAAAATTACAATGGAACTCCATTCTTTAATGCTTTTTTTCTTTCTTTTTTCTCTTTTTTTTTTTTTTTCCCCCTAGGAAGGAAAACAGAAAGTTGATAGGATAAAAAATATATGTTTAGATGGCACATGTTCTTTGCCTAAAAGTGTAATTTCTCACTTACAAAGGAAGCAGAGAACGTTCTTCAATTTTGTGTTTTCCTGGCTGGATCAAAGATAGTTAAAAAGGGTAATTCCTGGATCAACTGAAAAATGTGAATTTCCTAAAAAACAATGCCAGAATAACCTTTTTTTTTTTTCAAAATTAACTCCATAGCAAAAGGAGCAAAATGCTCCTCTTAAAAACCCAAGAATCAAGTTGTTTCTCAGAAATTCAGATTAACTTCCTCATATCTTCTTCTTCTTCTTATGAGACGGGAATTTAATAAACCGTATTTCACTGGAGATCTAGAAAGGCCAAGCTCATTTGCTCTGTGTAGACACAAAGGGAGATCACACCATTTCCCAGAACAGAAATCACTTTTCCTTATTACAGTGCAGCATGCTGGTTGTTCTATTGGTTGCCATTACTAAAGTAAGTTCTTACGTTCTTCCCATCCAAACCCACTGTATTGTAGTTCTACAGTACTTGAAGCATGAAATTGCTTTACTGCTTTTAAGTACCTACATTGTCCAGTTGGTCAAAAAGCTTGGTGATTCCTGGAGGAAGTGTGACAATGGTAAGGAAAGACCAGAAGGATAACAGAAAATTTGTAATTAAGATCATGTTTTGCAGAGAAATCACAAATATCATTCCACAGAAATGTTAAAACACTTTGAGATATAATGAAGCCATTTAGATACAGTTTTAGTTTAAAAGTGAACTTGCATATGAAAGATATGATTTTATATACATATATGTGTGTATAACCCAGAAAATCCATAGATAATGTACATAAATGATAACTATCACTGGATAAAAAACACTATAGATTAATGAAAGAATATGAACAGATCCTGAACTGTCCAAGAAAGGATACACAGTTCTGACAGATCCCTTAGTACAGATGGTGGGAGTAAAACATATCCACACGATAATCACATCCTTACCAAAATTGAAAACGTATGTGAAAGTCATGGTGGTCTTGCAAAAACATAAACTCATAAACGATTTCTTGATTTGGTGTCATCATTCATTTCTTTCATTTGAGAAATCAGTTTTAGTAGGCCATACAAAGATTGATGACTTTTTCATAAAAGGCTATTTTATGAAATAGTGAAATGTAGCATATTTCTACCTGATAAATGCAGAGACCTGTAAACTCTGGCCTTTGTTGTTCATGACCCTGTTTAAGTGATTTATTTTCTTTTAACAACTGCAGTCTACAGGAGATAGAATATACTGTGTAGATCTTTAATTCTGTTGCAAATCGAACAATTTAAACAGAATGGCCAACATTAGAAGATCAATTACTGAAAAGTCATATTATCTTCATTTCAGTATCTCTTTTAGGAGCAATATTTATGGTTGGAAAAAAACATCATTTGTAAACACACCAATGGAGCTGGCATCCTTGTCCCCACATCAGGCTGTCTAGTGGACTGCATAAAAGCTAGAGACCCTGGAAACATGGCATGTGCAAAGGTATAAAATCAGGAAACTTGCCCATTGCCTAGAAGTACATCTTGAGGGAACTGAACATTTACCAGCCTTGTGAAACATTTGGATTTCAAAGATTTAGCAAAGTCCAAGGAAATAATACTTTGCTAGAATTTTACTGCCAGGCTGTCAATATAACAGCAGCTTTATATTTGACTTAAATTCAGTTTCTTTTTTTTCTTTCCCTTCACTGCTTTTTATTTTTATTTTGTTAATGTGCCACAAAGTCAAACAGCATCATAAGCACACTTCCTACACCTTGGTATGAATGTTACCATGGAAGTCAAGTAGATCAATCCTCTTCCATGTGTAGGGAGAAATCATCTCAAATCAGAACATTTTCCATAGAGTCCAACTTTGTTTCACAATAGTGGGGACTCATGACAGGTAGTTTCCCCAGTAGCAAACAACACTACTGCTCAAATAATCTTAATTAGATGACTGGTCCACAGAATTTTAGCAGGCTTTAATATGTACCTCTTCATTATCACATAGTGCCCAATGCTCCATCTTATAACACTACAATGCTATGATCTGAGAAATGAATAATGCTGTTTTAATTCTGTTTTGAAGTTACTCATTCATGAAACAAGCTTCTTAGGTCAAGCCAATTCTGTGTTTGTGAAACATCACGTGAATATATGGTGCTGTAATAAAAATAAAAAATGTTTAAAGCTCCTCTACTTTACTCTTCATTATTAGAAATAAATCTTATGAAGCAGATAAAAGTATAACAATTAATCCCTCCTGAATGAAGACAGTATGTACTGCTCTTTTCAATACAAGAGAAACTGGCTTTGACTAGAGTGGCAGCAACTCGCAAACTGATTTTATAGTTTTGATTTATTGAATATTAGGAAATAGACTTTTTTAATAACAACTCCATTTAAGTATTCATTAAAATGGAATTAGTACAAGCAGGGCCAGATTCTGCTATCCATATTCTTGTCAGACAGCATTTTATTACAGAAAAGTCTCACTGACATCAGTGGGATTACTTGTAAAAGACCATTCAGAATGAGTGAGAACACAGAGCTGGATCCTAACAGGGTACAGAGGACTGCAGAGGTTTTAGGTACTCTTTCCTGACCCCAAAAGTGCCCCACACACCCTTCAGCAATGGCTCAAGTGGCATGTAATTGTATGCTCAGGTACTTAATCCACATGGTGTACATCAACTCCTGGGTCTCACCAACACAGACACGTGACTCATCTTGTCCCTGCCTCAGGTATATGGGATATGAAATATTCATCTTCATCCTCACAAAGGACGTCATTCCCAAAGGTTGATTATTTTGCTTTGGACCGTATGCTAAAGGTAACTGTCTTCATAGTTCTTCCAGTTTGAGCAAGTTTGACCTAAAGAATGCATTGCACATGTTGCCATAAAAAGGCTCTGTGAAGATGATTTTGATTTATAAGAAAAATCACTCAGAAGAAAAAACAATAAGGAGCTACAGTGATGGATCTTATTAAAAGATCAAGGCTGTATACTCTCTTTCTCTAAACTAGACAGCAGAAGTCCATCTTGTGATTTGCTTTTTGCACATCCTTGATTTAAATACACATAGCAACAAATCCCAGTAAACACTTGTGATGGCACTGGGTAAAGAGAACTGGATCAGTCATAAATACTGTTAAAAGGAGAAGCATACTGATTTTTCCACACATAACCCGAAATATCTCTCACTCTCTGAGCTCTAGCACCAGTACTATCCTTTTTTTATTCAGTAAACTCTACAGCAAGCAGGGGAGGAGGCTGAGAAATTTGGCCTTTATACATAAAGCAATGATGTACGAGCAAATGGTGACTTTATCTTTAATTCAAAATTATTTAGCAACTGATTTAGGGAAATAATCTTTAGTATATATGCTGTACTTTTGTATTTTCACTATATAGACAGGTCATATGTGGAATATACTTCCACTCTGATTATGTGGATGTAGAATACAGTTATGACACTTCAGTGTACATACGGCCCTTTGTCCTCCACAAAGCTGCTGATTCTACAGAATTCCTTAGCAGAAAACTCATTTGCCAATAGAAAGATAAATATGGTCAAAGCCATCTTGTTTAATACTTCTTTAAAATCTAAAAAAAATAAAGTCTATTTCTGTTTGTAATTAAAATTAGTAAATGGACTACTTAGTATAGTTTAAAATTGGTTTAAAAACTAGTCCATGCTAAAGGTTTCTACTGTATAGTTCTCAGTCAGACTTGAAAGCTTAAGCTTCAGGTTCTACTGAGATAAAGGCACTGTGCTTTGCAAAGCTATGCCATTATCCCTGGTTACAATCTTCAATGAACTTCAGAAGTAATTGCTTTCCTTAAACAAAAAGGAAGTCTGATTCTAATTTTCTATCTAGATCTACATTCTCATATTCTTTTTATAGATTTTTGAACAAGTTATCACTGGAATCTTCCTTCACTCAAACATAAGTGAAAGTTTTATCTTACTTCAGATATCACAAAAATAATTTATGACTAAGGAAACAAAACCTTTTGTCTCACAATATATTTCTTTGCGACAGCTGTGGTATTTCACTGAAAGCACAAAAGCTGTGATGGTCTGGACTGCAATCAACCATTTTTAATAGGAAATTTTTACAGACTTTTAATAAGATCTCCTAACATAATTTATGGGGAGAGGTTTTGAAGTGAAGAGTCATTGTTTGGCAAAGTGTTCTTCCTCTAATCTCAGGAAATTTAAATAATCGAGTGCTCATTTCCTCTAAACTTAGGATTTCTCCTAAAAAAGTAGTTAAGAAAAACACCTGCTACACTAGCAGCAAAATAAGTGTATCCAGAGTCCAAACAAAATACATTTCTAAAGGCTTTTCAAAGGCAAAATGCTCCACATCAGAATCCAATATAATTAATAATAAGGCTATATTGAATTTTACTTCTATAAGAGTATTCAGTAAGTCTTTTGAATTAAAATAGCATGCTGGCCAAGATAACTGCAGGTATTTTTTAAAAACTTACATTGTTGGGGAAATTGATATAAGTGGGCAAATGTGGAGAATTTATAGTTTATATGAAAAGCATATAAGCAACTGAAAGCTACTATACTTACTGAAGTTGTCTAGAGCTCCTCTTACTACATAAGTTGGCTGGAAGAGTAAGGACAACAGGTTTCTCTGTGAGATCTCTGATATGTCTTGCAAGAAGAGGCTCACGGGGTATTTTAGCCCTTTCCCTTTAGTCCCAGCCAGAACCAGTGGAAAAGAAAAAAGGGAAACAGAAGTGGGAGGCAAGTTTCTATGCATCAATAAAGCTAATCAAAGCTCCTGAACATGAAACAGCTTTAGTTTTGTTGATTGGGATTTTTGATTCAGTTTTGAATTATTTTTCACTCTTTCTGAGTAACTTACTGTCTACAATTCTGACTTAAAGTAGCAGTCAACCTAACTCTGTTCCCCTAGTCAAGGTTTGTTAGAACACCTCTCCCAAAGGTGAAAAAAGAGGGATAACGTTCAAAAGATGGACCCAGGAACAGCTCAGGTACAATGACACTGCCTGGGATTCGTCAAGGCCGCTGTGTGCCAAAGACCTCAAGAGGGCACTCAGCACAAAATGTACTGTGTTACAGGGATGAACTGGCCAGTTTTCAAGGCAGTTATCCTTACCCAGTTTTCGAGAGAGTCACTTCAACTATCATCTCATCACTTCAGCTGCAGAACTGTAAAAAAACAGAAGAAAAAGAAATTCTGAAGAGTAAAAAATATGTCATCATAGAGTCTGTACTTCTGTATTGAAGATCCATTTCATCAGTGCTTTTACAGAATCACAGAATGGTAGGGGTTGGAAGGGACCTCTAGAGATCATCTATTCCAACCCCCAGCCAAAACAGGTCCATCTGGATTAGGTTGCACAGGAATGTGCCCAGGTGGGTTTTGAAGACCTCCAGAGAAAGGGACTCCACAGACTCCCTGGGCAGCCTGTGCCAGGGCTCCCTCACCCTGAAATAGTTTTTCCTTCTGTTTAAATGGATCAGTGTGTGTTCCAGTTTCTTTCCATTACCCCTTGTCCTGTTACTAGACACAACAGAAAAAAGTGAGTTAACCAAAGAGAATCTGTTTCTAGAGTCAGCCCTAAACCCTTTATTTCCAACAGCTGTCTGTTGATTTAAAAGTGCTATTATCTCCACAGAGACTTCTTTTTAAAATGTGTCACCTGAAGGACTGTGTTTTCTGCAGTCTCTACTTTCAAGATATACACTGAGTGCCACTCAAAATGAATCTTTTCCCTTCAGCAGCCAAGCCTACTTTGACAATTCTTCCTTGACAATGTGTATATACACACATATCCCCAGAAACACGTGCACCAGCCAGTTCTGAACTTGCAGTGACCTCCTTTGGGCTCCTGCTCTGGCCTATCCCCAGCCTGCAGACCTGCCTGCCCCAGGGAGCTGCCGGGCTGAGGCTCCCCAGCCCTGGAGCACCAGTCCTGGAGGGCACCTCTGGCTCCCTTGGCTGAGCTGTCACCCTACCCACGCCCTGTTGCTGAACTGGCTTCACAAACTGCACACACTCTCTCGTTTCCACAGAAATGTCATTATTCTAATAAAACTGAAACCCATTCTTCCACTACATCCTCTTCACATTGGTAGTTTCACAAATCACATACTGCACCCTTTATATTCAAAGTGGACTTCCTGATGCACAAGTTCAAACCCCAGCTACCATCTATCATCTTAATTCCTCTGGGATGAATAAAGTATCATGCAACATACCATATGTGGATATTTCAGCAGAGTTCTTTAGAGTCATGTCCTGTCCCAGTGTGATCAATGGTTATTTTATTTTTGTATACTCAGAATAATACATTACAAAGCTCCATTTGGGTGCACTACCTAAACAAAATTAGACACTGAGGTTGGGAGTCAATTCCTGTGACTTGGGCCATTTATAAACCCTGAGGTATCTGAGGCATCAAACACAGCATGAGATATATAGGTGACTTGTGTCAGCTTGTAGCGACACTAGATATCCCAGACTCAAACTGGCACTAGACAGAACGCAAACTGGCACTACACATGTACTTTGGCAACTGAAATCTCCTAAAACTTTGTGCAAACCAAACATATGATGTATCTCTATTCTGCCAGTCTGCTGGAGGACAAGTTACCTTTATTCTCACAGGACTGTATTATGCAATACTAGATTAAAGTCATCTGCAAGTAAAAAAATGCTTAAACATTCATTCTGTGAACATCAGACCCCATTCCAGATTAGGCACAAAAAGGAGAGACCTATGTCTATATCTGTCTCTTCCAGAATGCCAATCTGTAAAATATAATACTGTCTCTCAATGACACAGTATGAAAATATTCTGATTAAACCCACTTTTAATAAAGATAATTCAACAGCTAAAGTAGGGATTTTATTTTAAAAACACCGCTCAAATTAGAGTAAATTAATTAGTTGGGATTTGGGTGATAGAAAAATTAAGAGTTGAAACACTATTCAAAAATAATACAAGCATGTAGATTATAAAAACTAATTTGAGTCATGAATTTTACTCCAGGCAGTGTGGGCCTTTATCAGGTCCGTTGTACTCAGTTCTATGGAAAGCCAGAACCGCGTGCTACCTCTGGTCTGGTTACTCCATTCAATAAGTAAGTCTAATCATTATTTGGTCAGGTTTGTAAGTGAAAAAGGAGAAAAAAAAGAAAGGTGGTTTGTGTATAGCAGTTTTACTGAGTCAGGTAATGTAGGAAAGTTTATTTCTGCCAACTGTTTTGGGTGTCATGATAGTAAGGTGATGCAACTGGTAACTAATTCAACTATTATTGATAAAAGGTTGAAACTGGTGGTGTCTTCAAGATCTTCTACATATTTTACATAGAAACAATATTAGAAACATTTAACATAACATTTGGTAATACAAAACAAAAAGATGTTACAGACAGAATCATGCTGGGTGTGTTAGCTGTCATACAAAAGTCTTAAAACTCAGAGCATAGAGCCAGGAGATGCAAAGGCTCTCCTGAAAAGGCACAACATTTCCCCAAATATTGGACTGTGACTTTGATTCTTGCAAATTGCCCAGGAATTCCAGAGCAGAAATAAGTTTTTTCAGTTTTTGCAGGGGTGGAACTTTCACTCCCCAGCCAATGAAGCTGAGTTTATCAAGATCGGTTTTAGTGAGGAATACAAATTTTCATAGGGAATTCACAGGACAACAAAAATAGCATCCACTGTTTTTTAAGCACAGCAGTTATCTGCAGTGGCATCCTTCAGTGTGTACATCTCTGGAGTTCCTTACCAATTGCTAATTTTTCCTAATTATCTTCCAACATACTGGAAAATCTCTTTGAAAATTTCAAGGCTGCCATTATTATTCAATGTCTCCAAAGTATGCGTAAACGATTTCTATATACAAATCAGTGAGAATATCAAATATTGATGATTAGGCTCCTTTTCACTTGCCTTACCAGATTTATTGGTGAAATCTCATTTGTAAATGAGTGTTTCAGTGAAAGCAGAGCAACAGCTCTTTTTGCTAAACAGTGTCACTAGCTGGAAGGCACTTGGTGGTATGGTCAATAAATCAATATCACTTTTTTCATACTGCAGATCATTTATTTAAACACTTGAAGCATAATACACTACCTCCAATCCCAGTGAACTATATCTCATTTAGTTTAATGAGTCTTTATCTCATCAGGGACAAGACTTTACAAAACAGTGTACCATCAAGATGATTCTCATGTTCTAACGTAAGCAATACGAAATGCAGTGCTGTAGTTCTAGCCCTCATTTTTCTCATTAGCAGTATAATCACCTTGGCTTTTTTTTCCTGGCACTTCGAAACTCCATTACTGGTTGTCAGACTATTTTTCCAAAGAAATATTGATCTTGAATTACTCAACAACTTTTAAAATGAAAAGCTCTTAATTACTTTATAGCCAGTACTGTTACATAGTGGTAAGATCCATTCATGAAGCCTTCTTTCAAAATCCTCCAGCTCTTATTAAAACGAGTCTTTAGAAAATACTTAACCAAAATACTTGTGAACCTGTCTAAGTGTCTTCAAAATGTCTGTATCCAGTGAACACTTAACATAAGCCACGGTGAAAGAGAAGTTTGCTTGTGGTTTTCTGCTTTCTTCTCTTCCTTGGCTTTCAATTTATCTTTTGAAACATTAGGGAGTCAAGTCATGTTACTGTTGATCTGTCAGAGCTGTTGAATAGGCAATTTCTTACTTTGTAGTTGAAAATAAGTGCAAATACATTGACACAACCAAATCATGGTTAATACACAAGGAAAAATTTCTTACCTATTCAGGTGAAGGAGCATTGGAACAGGCTGCCCAGAGGGGTTGTGGAGTCTCCTTCTCTGGAGACATTCAAAACCCACCTGGACAAGTTCCTGTGTGACCTACTCTAGGTGGTCCTGCTCTGGCAGGTCGAGTGGACTAGATGATCTTTTGAGATCACTTCCAACCCTTAAGATTCTGTGCATACCAACAGTTTAGGAGCTTTTGGCCTTTCTCTGACCATGTTTCATCCACGAGGTACGTAAATGAAGTCTGTACTTTCAACTCTTCCAGGAAAAAGTATTAGGTTTTGGTTGGTTGGTGGGTTGGGGGGAGAGGTGTAGGAAATACTTATTTTAGACAGAAAGACATCTGTTTTTCCACATGGTGATCTTCCTGGTATCACACCAGGCGCACACGGGCACAAGCACATCTGCAATGCCTGACTCTACACGTGTCTGGCTGCTCCTATCTCTGCCGCACAGCCGAGCGCTGAGGCGTCCTGCCCGCTGCCGCCCGCCACACTGCCGGACACAACTCGCGTGTTGGCTGCCGACGAGCCACCTGGCCACAGCGGAGGCTCCTCCGCCCCGCAGCGGAGCTCCGAGGGGAACCGAGGTGGCCGGTAGCGACAGCCGCAGCCGGCGGGGACGCCCGGCCGGCCTCCCTCAGCCGAGACCCCACCTCCGTCAGCGGCGGGGCAGCGGAAGCAGACGGTGCGCAGCTCCGGAAGCCGCTCTGCCTTTCCGCTACGGGCGACGTGCTCCGTCCGGCCACGGGAGCTTCTGGCGCCATGAGCGTCCCGGCTTTTATCGACATCACGGAGGAGGATCAGGTCAGCGACTGGAGTTCGGCGGGGAGCGGATCGCGTGGGTGTCGGAGGGAGAGCCGCGGGGGGTGGATCCGGGCGCCGGCCCTCAGGGGAAGCGGGGCCGGGCTGTGGCGGCCTGCGCGGCGGGGGAGGGGGCGGCGTCCGCCTGCCCCGCCACCCCCCGTTTTCCCCCGCGCAGGCCGCCTCGGTGAGGGCCCAGGACCGCGTATTTGCGGCTGCGGACCCCACGTAGCCGTCTGGAAACTCATTCTCGACACTGCCGGCATGGGGAGTGTGACATTTGTGTTTGAGCTACTTCTTTGCCTTTGAATTGTAAGGTTTGCTGTTCCCAGCGTGTTTTAAGAGGCATACATGCATGCGGTTGGAAACCTACACAAAAAAAAGCATACACAACTACAAGCCCTTCAGTCCAGTTTTCTTGTCTAGTTAGTCTGAGACATTTTCAGGGTCCTGTAACACCTAGCTGTGTCTTTCAGTGCTGTAATGAGTTGACAGAGAATTTGATGTTAATTACACGTGCCATCACAGCAGCATCCTGGCCAGAGTTCCCTTGTGCCAAAAGTTGTATGGCATTGTACAGGTTGGTGTTGGGGGGGTTGTGGTTCTGTGGCTGAAACCACAGACTGTGAAGCTAACATATAGGCCTCTTGTTCAGGGAAGGGTATTTTCTTAGTGTAGGTCAAAATCCAAACAAGGTAAGGCATTATACTGGGAACTATCTTCAACTTGTATGAAGATATCAGGTTCTACCTTCTCTAAAGTGGTTTTATATCCTTTTCTGGTGAAGAGCGATCAAATGGCTTTATTGTTTTGCCAAATGTTTTCAAAGAGAGGAAAAGATAATAATATAAGAAGCAAGCATCTTTATTACAAAAACTTTCAAGGCTTGCTCTCCTAACCAGTTGTGATACAGTCATACTATGAGAAACTCAACAGTTGTGTGATCAATGAATGGCAAACCAGCCATAGTACATGTGACATCTTCCACCGAGTCAGTATTTGGGAGATATACCAAATGTATCTTGGAGGAGGAGGAGAGGGAGTGTTGTAGGATACAGGGTGGTAGGGAGAAGTGAGAGGATGTGTGACTTAGCAGTGGGAGCAGAACAGTGGTTGTAAAACAAAAATCTGTACGAAACTTCATTATTTGGACTCTCCTGATCACAAAACAACTGTTTTGTTCCCCATGTTATCTTTTTTTTAAGGCTGCAGAACTTCGAGCTTACCTGAAATCCAAAGGAGCAGAAATCTCTGAAGAGAATGCTGAAGGTGGACTTCATGTGGACTTGGCACAGATTATTGAAGTTTGTGATGTGTGCCTGAAAGAGGATGACAAAGGTTTGCACCTTTAAGTCTGGGTTTTACTAAACATATTGCTGTCAGTGCCTTCAAACAGTAACAGTTGTCAGAACTGGGAGGTGTGTTGCAGATCTTGCCTGTTAACATGTGCATCTTTTATAAAACTGGAAGGGCTTATTTCCATCATTGCCATGTAAAATTTGCATGTACTCTACCCCTCCCTTTTGCAAACACCCAGCACCCTTTGAATAAGTCTTGTTATGAGGGCATGGTGAGTTATATGTAAAACAGAGTTTCTCTTGGGAAAAAAAAGGTATGGTAAAGGTAAGACTTACTGTTAACTAATGGCTGTGGTGCTGCAGGTCAAGAAAAATTGAAGGAACAACAAAAATTAGGACTAGACATCTGTAAGTAGAAGGTTTAAGGCATAAATATTGATTATTATTGTCTGAAAACACTAGGATTTTCAGTAGTTGGTAACTCTCTTGGCATTACCTTTGTAGAGCCTTAGGAACTGCATTAATATATTCTAATCCTGCTGATAATGCTGGAGTAGCTTTAAATGATCTTGCTGTTCCTGCTGTGCTCTGTATCAATATACAGATTCTGTTTAGAACCTTTACATCTAAAAAGTCAATTGCTAATATGAATAATATGTGGTGTTTGAAATAATGTGTGGTTAATCTCAGAAGGAGCACTGAAGATCATTTTTCGTATTGCCTTTTTTAATGTAGGCAAATGAGTATGAAATAGTGGAGAAGTTTATTGCTCTGCAGTTTGATGTTCAGGTGTCATTTCAGGGAATAAATAGTATTTTCTCTATATAATGACTTTTGTTCTTATCCTTTGTGTAACCGATATTTGGGCAGCCTGTGAAAATAAAACACAAAGCCTGCCCACTCCTGTTGGGAAAGAGGTTCCAAAGAAACACAAGGAAAAACTTCACTGTGAGGTTGAGGGAGCACTGGAACAGGCTGCCCAAATGGGATGTGGAGTCTCCTTCTCCAGAGACATTCAAACCCACATGGACGAGTTCCTGTGTGACTTACTCTAGGTGGTCCTGCTCTGGCAGGGGGGTTGAACTAGATGATCTTTTGAAGTGTCTTCCAACCCTTGGGATACTGTGGACACAATGCTTAAACCAGGAGCTGGGAAGGCTCTTGAATGTTGTTTTTGCGGGCATTTTCCTGCAAGTGGTCTGGGTATCCGTTGTGCTTCTGGTGATATGTACTTGAGCATCAGGTGTTAGTATTCTCTCTGTGGAACCATGGGGCAGTTTTCTGGATGTGCAAGAGGAAGGCACTCTTTTATAAGACCAAAACCTAAAGTTCCTCTGACTTCTCTTTTGTGTGAACAGAGAATTCAGAGCAAGTATGATATCAAATACCAAATTCTGTTTTGACTTCACAGTAGGGATTCTTTCTTTACCTGGAGATGTGCTGCTGACAGACCACATGAACCAAATCTCTGGTATATTCTGATGAATATCCAGATTGGTTATCTTGGCATTTTCTCTCTTTTACAGTGCTTGACAATGCAAAATAATCACTCATAGCAGAAGTAACTCTCCAGTCCCAAACAGCTACTGATGATTGCTGCTTGCAGTTTTAAACAGCTGCATGTTTTGTTTTGTGCAGATGTCGAGAGTGTGATGAACAGTGTAGTCTCTTTGCTTCTTATCCTGGAACCTGAAAAACAAGAAGCACTGATTGAAAACCTGTGTGAGAAGTTAGTAAAATTTCGGGAAGGAGAGCGCCCGTCTCTTAGATTGCAGCTGTAAGTATTGTACAGGGGAAAGTGTTGTAAAGTAATCCTTTACAAAATAATCTTTCCTCTAAAGTGGAAGGATTATCTTCTATGTTTTAAATCAAAGTGTGGGGTGTCTGTCAAGATATATCTCTCTGTTGCAGGAAGCACTCTTATTTTTTAATCTTCTTTTTCCCTATCATAAAATAGAGGTACCAATGTACTTTCTTTGCTTGGGTATTACAGAATTAAAATGCATAGTTTTCAGCTTCTTTGCTGAAAACAATTACCAGACTAGAAGATGTAAGATGCCCCCAAGTGCTCTCTGTGCACCAGCACATGTGTTAATAGAAACATTTATGTGCACGCCAGTACTGTTTTTTGAAACCTGTTAAACTCAGTTGTTCGCTGTTTGTGGTTTAGACTGAGCAATCTCTTCCATGGTATGGATAAGAACACTCCTGTGAGATACACAGTCTACTGCAGCCTTCTTAAAGTGGCTTCATCATGTGGTGCCATCCAGTACATTCCAACTGAACTAGATCAGGTAATTCATGTGGTACTTCAAGTTATGGCCTTTGTTATTAACCATGTGGCATATCACTATTAGTCAAGAGTTGATACAGACCATATCTGTTATAAATTGCCAGAGCCTAGTGTAATAAGAAATGTAGAAGACGGGATTTCTTATATTTAAGCATCTGTCTACAGAATCTAAATCAAGTTGCAGTTTATTTTTTGTTTCTGATGCTGAATGTAGTTAAATGTGTATGATTCCTGTGATAGTAATGAAAGTGAGAAGCTTTGATCATCAGTGAGGCATCAAGCTCCTGTCCCTTGCTCTGTAATCAGAGTGTATTAGACTCACTCATCCTTATTTAGGAAGTAATATAGAGAGCATAGACATCGGACTTCTCACAAGAAGGCTTCCACATTCTGCATGTGGAGCCTGAGAGTCACAGGAGCCGAAGGAGAAATTGCTGTGCAAGATCTTGTCAATCCTTTTCTGCTTGAGAGAAGATGAGAAATATTCAGTTTTATTTTAGTCTTTTCCCCAGTTCTTTTCTCACTTGTATTCTGCCTAGGTCCGAAAATGGATTTCTGACTGGAATCTTGGCACAGAGAAAAAGCATACTCTTCTGAGACTGCTGTATGATGTCCTAGTAGACTGCAAAAAAAGGTATAAAAGATAAGTAATATGTACTAAGTAACTGTATTTTACCATTTTATGATTCTATGAATTTTAAGTGATATATAGGAAAAAGTATTTCTTACAGCATTTTAAAAATGGATTTGTACTGACTGAATCCAAACATGCCTGGGGTCTTTTCTTTTTATGTAAATTTTAAGCACTCTTATATAACTAGTATTTCCAAGATCATGACAGACAGTTAGTAGTGAATTCCCTGCAAGCCACAGACTCCCAAAATGAGACTATTCTTTCTATGAATACTAATCTTTGAGCATTGTAGCATTGTGCCAAATTTATTATTTAGTTGCACTTTTGACATTGTAGTGCATGGTAGTGCTATCTCTTAATGATGTTGGGAGGCTTATCCATCACAGTTAACAGAATCAGTCTTTTTATGTAAACATTACCTTTAGGACATAGCTTTTCACTAGTCATGGAAATTAATGTCCACAGAGTACCTGCTTGGCCATTTAAAATTCTTATCCTGGATCATAAGAAGCATCTTTGATCCAACAAACTTGGCAGACCAGTGTCTTCTGGCATGCAAAGTAATCCTGTGTCTATCATGCTTGTAAATTAATGTAAATCTTAACTGAGAGCTGTCATCAGTTTATCTTAGAGCTGTGATACAGTGTGTTGACTGCATTGGCCAGGGCAACAGAAATGGGCTAGTATCCAGGAGTAGTTTCAGCATGTAGTTCCACAAAGTTTCAGCCTGTCTAAACTGTCCCTGCTGTGGTTTGGGATGTGTGTGTGTGTGTGGGGGAGGGTGTTGCTTCCCCTCACCCTTCCCTTCCACTTTGTTTTCTGAGTTAGTGAGGCAGCATCAGGGCCTCTGCACTGCTGACTTCACTGGTAGCAGATCTGCATTTGCATTTTCTACATTTGCATGACCTTGTACTGGTTATGGAAAGGAGTGAATTCCTATCCTGCTGTTGGCATTTGTGCAGCTGCCTGGTGGGCTGGGCTGGGGAGGTCATCTTGCTAGGCTTCTAAAAAAGTCCGGAGCTATCATAGGAGGAGGAAAGTTTCTTCTGGCAGTAGAGTTAGCTTATTCTGGCCTAGTGAAACTGTAGCCTAGAAATGCTGTCTCAGCACAGCAGGATCACTTTTAACTAACCTCAATTTAGGGATGATTAATCCTCATGGAGTAGTTACACTGTGAGCTGCAACATTATTGTGAATTCCTATCCCTGTTGCTAACATTAAAATGGTTTTGCATTGATAGTACTGAGTCACAGATTTCAGATGGTCACAATAATTTCAGAAATGTTGATCAGAAATCTTACACATTTTTTCAGAAATATTACACTGGTACTCTATGATGCTCCTACTCTTTTAAACACTTCTCATCTTACTGATTTATTGAGAAGTTTTAACTAGCCTCATTCCCATACTTAATAGCTAAATTTTTTTAACTAGTCTTGTTATCAAATCTGTGGATTAAACTTCTAATTTTTGTTTCCAGTGTTACAGTAACTTTGCTACAAATACTTTTTGCTTACTAACAATTGATGATATTTTTAGGTTGGGCATCAGAAACTTTAACAAACCCTGTAATATATTACTTGTGTACTCAGTGTCCTTACCATCTGTGGCAGCAAGCTTTGCACTGAATGGAGCAATTTTTCAGAGCACTTAAGACTTCTTTCCAGAAAAGAAAACATTAAATGACCCTAGCACCTTTGACCTGATTCACTCTCCTGGATCAGTGGGCAGTGTTTGCAGTAGTATGGGAAACTCACAGCAGCATTCCAGCTTTAGTGCTCAGGAATGTTGCTCTAGCAGTAAGGAAAGATAAGTGGGAACTGAAAAGTAAGTACTAAAAATCATACCTGTTACCATGTTGATTTATAATCAAGGGAGAAGAATACACTGTTGAAAACAATTTTCTTCTCCTTTCTTTTATGTTTCAACTTCACTCAGTGTGGCAGAAGAGCTGGTTTTCCATAGCTAATAGGCTTTACCCCAAAGGATAAGTTGGTAGCTTATGAAAAGTAGATCCCCAGTTAGATGTGGTGTTCCTTATCTTGAAGTGATAAATGAAAGCTTCTTTTGTCAAGTATTTTCCAGTCACTTTCTGGTTGAAGTTTCTGATGATCAAAATCATCTTCATATCTTCAAAAAAGGCATTTTTATCTTTCCTGTGATAAAGTGAAAAAAAAAAGGTGGTAGTGGTGGCTGGCAAAGAGATGGCTGGTGTGGGTTGCTTCTGAGATCTGCACTTGGTAGCTGAACTTTGCAAGATATTAGGTACTTCATCTGCTGATTATGCTCCTTTCCATAAAGGTGCTGCAGTAGAATTTTGCAAGGTAATACAACCTGTTTTCTTTTCCAGTTCTTGGTGGACTTTAACAGGCATGTGTGGCTTGCATCTGGCAAGAGTTGAGTTCTGCTGTGAGTCACTGCCAGGCACCAGCCTGATGCAGCTTACAGCTTCCCTCTGACATTAACCTGGCAGGATTCAGAGTGCCATTAGTCCTACTCAAATTTACATTTAAACAGGTCTGGCAAGTCTAATACCTGTAGCAAAAAGCTCAGCATGTCAGGCATCTGCAAAATAATTGTTTCATTTAATTTTAATTCTGTTTAGTATCACGTAATGTAGAGGGATTTGATTCCAACACCTTACTAAGTCTCTGAATACCCTGTATTATTTTCTTCCTTTTATCTGCTGTCACTCTTTTAATTCTCACTGCTTTTTGTCAAGTTATGCATCCAGACTGGCAAGTGGAGCCAACAGCACTTGTGCAAGCTGTCTTGCTAGAAAAAATGTTCACATTTTCATCTTAGGTGAGATACACATTTAGCAGTGAGCTTTGGTAAAATAGGGATGTGTATTACTGATGTAAACATCCTAATTTACAGTAGTAATCCAACACTGTAGAAAATGAATAAGATTTAAAAGCCTGCCATATTTGCCGAGGCTCACAAGAATTTAGCACAGAAAGTTTGTGAGTAATTGTCTTGTAACATTCTGATGTTTCCTAGAAATACAAGTGAAAGTGTCTACTCCTTCCCCACGTGGAAAAAGAAAAAGCAATGTGGGTAGATTGCAAATAGTATTTGAAATTAGTTAAATGCATAGTTTTCAATTTTTGCTCCTGAGGAAAGTGGGAAGAAGAAGAAAAATTCTAGAAATCTGTAAAATGGTTCTGAAGTGTATAAGAGCAACTACTGAAAGTTTACCATAAATAGGAGTTTTGTATTGTTAGGTTGAATAGCACATGAGCTGAGCCTTTTCGTTTGAATGTCTGTATCATATCAGTCCCATATTAAACTGGTTCTTTGTCTTCACTAAAACATCTAGTGCTGATTTCACCAGCGCAAAACTCATAGTCTGTCACAGACTGATTCACATAAAAATGTTTCTCTCATATATAAAGCTGTCTAATTTTATTTCACTGATACAGAACTATAGTTTCTCTAGTCATCCAGTATCATGTTGCCACAAAACATAAACTGACCCCTTTGATGCCAGACTCTTTATATAAATGTTTCATTCAAGTTTAGATCCCTGATCACAGTTCTGGAATAATGGCTGAGGCCACTGCCTCACTCAGTGTACTTCCAGATTGTGCATGATACTGTTTTGTTTTCCATGGTGTCCTAATATTTGCACTGCACATCTATGAGAGATCTGGTAAATTCTCTAGGAGCACAAAGTGTCATCCTGTAGAGAAGTTTTCAAACAATAATATTGTGAGATTTAAAATAAATACCCCTATAGTGTCACTGTACTATAAAAACCATTCAGACCTGTGCTGCCATATGGATTAAACCTGTATCACAGTGCTTGTTCCTCCCCCATGCAATTTATACTGTTAACTTTAGAAATTGAAGCTTTATTCTTGCAGTTTTTTCTTTTAAGGAAAATTTTGTAGGCCCATTTGATCATGTGAGGAAATATATTATATCTGGAAATGAGCTACTTTGAAGGAAGAGGTTAGGTTTACACCAGAACTCACTGGAGTACTACTCTGGAGAGTAGTATCCAGCCATTCTCCTGTCTGCTGAGAAAGTGCTTCTTAGTAAAGCAGTTCTGCAAAGCTCCTGCTCGCATCAGTAAGCTTTGGTTGTGCTCTTGGTATTGAGTTTTGGTGGTACCCACATCCATACCCTCTCTTGTTCAAAGGAAGTGGTAAGATAGCATCAGCAAAATCTATTTGCGCTGTAAAGAATTGTCACAGCCTTCTATTTTAATAACTAACAAGAATTTAATGAGAAATAGGAACTAGCTTTTTGTGTGTATGCACACAGCATATTCAACGTGTATTTTTCACTGACAGTTTTGTATGATGCATCAGGGGTTGCTGGCCTCACTAGTGGCAAGAACTGTTACAGGAAAATAAAATCTTACAATGTAACACTCTCAGAGCTGGTTTGCAGTAACATTGATGAGTACTTGTTTACAAAATAATCTGGGTAGACAAGGCTGTAGGTTTACTCAGTTTTCTTGGACTGAATTCGTTTTCTACAAGCTGTCTGTCAAAGCAGTATTGTAAAGTGTTTGCTTCCCAGCAGTCTAAGCCAATCTAATTGCTGGCTGCTTAACTTCCTCAGCAAAATGAGCAGCTCTTGCTGTGAATACTTGAGCAGGGAATCTGTAAAAGAAGAAAAGGCAGCTTTTACACAGTCACTTTCATGACCATAAATATTCTTTAAGATATGCCATTTATATTTGAAATAAACTTTGCGGTGCTACTTATTCTGCAATGATTAAATCCAGATGTGCATAAGAGGAACATTCTAGTGAACCATATAAAGCTGCTCCTAGCTCAGAAAGCTTTTTCCATAACTAGCAGGTAATTTATCAATTTAAGAGAATGAAATGAAGGGTGAAGATAAACATTTTGCAGAACAAGAACTGAAAGAATACATCTAGTTAATTTGTTCTCTCCCCTAGAATTAAAATGGATCTTCTACATCTTTTTCAAGTGTAATTTAATTTGACCTATAACATCATAATGGAATTATTGAAATATTTGAGTGTCTTGCTGGAACTATTTTTTCAGCAATCCTGAAGTAACTTTATTTTTCTTCTATAGTGACACTGCAGCAAAAGTAATGGTGGAGCTACTGGGAAGTTACACAGAGGACAATGCTTCCCAGGCTAGAGTAGATGCTCACAGGTAATAGCCATCTTCTGCTTTCCTTAAAAGTAGCTTTTTCTCAATTGCTAAATTATGTTGATTGTCTTACTGTTAAGACTATCGAAAGGCCTGGCAGGCAAGGGCCCTGCTGCAGCCTCTTTTCTCTAGCCTTGCTGCCTAGATTAAGAGTTCATCTGTGCAAGTGGGTGTGGTTGTTTCTAGCCAGAGTCAAGTTTACTCCATTGTACAAGAGCACGAGTGTGTTTCTGCTCACTGCTGGGAGAGAGATCAGCCTTGGGGAAGGACTTCTGTTACATCAACCGCACAGTCAAAATTTCAGTTGGCATCCTTTACTTCAGGTTTTCACTTATTGCTTGTTTGGGTTTCTGACTGTTCATTTCATATAGCACTTTGGTTGAAAATAAATTTTTACTTTCTTTTCCATGTGCAAGTACTAAGGATGTAAACTGCACAGAGATAAACTTACTTTTGGACAAGCTGGGAGAAAATTGATTCTTAACAGTGTCTTTTCCCCACTGGCCAAAATGAGTACAAGCTTGTATTTTGATATCCTACCTATCACGATTTTTCTTTGGAGTTACACTTTGAATAAGTTGTGTAATTCTGCCAGGTGTGTATGACCAATAGTTCTCAGTGGAGTTGTTTATATTTAAGCATGGAGGAAAACCAGGATGACTCATTTTGAAAATTAAAAGTGTCAGTGCATCAATGAAAAGTCCATTGACTCCCCTACAGCAGTCGAAGGCTTCTTCCACCGGAGGAACACGTCTGTCTGGGGTTTCGCAGCCTGCTGCATCTCTGCAGACCTTGGGCTGTCCTGGGTGGGTGCTGGCTTGGCAGGACCACAGGCTAGGCCGGCACAGGCAGTGGTGCACTAAATCTTCTAATGTGCCGCTGAACAAAAGCTTTCATCTAGAGATCTAGAAACACTTCAGGCCTGTTTATAGTCTGGAGCTGCAACTGATAAATCATAGGCCTTGTAGTGTTTGGGGTTGGGGTTTTCTCCATTTTGTGTCACATATTCAAGTGTAATTAATCTTCCTAAACAACTTACTCTATGCAATTTTAGGAGGATGGTAAAGATACCTCCAGGAATGAAGGCAGGGCTGCTAATAAATGCATGGATGGAAACAGTAGGGTGATCTGTAGTCTTATCACCTGGCAAATTTCATTCTTTGCATCTATAAAATGAAGGTTAAAGTTGTAATGTGATATGTCTTACCTTTAGGAACAGTTGAAAACCCATGGGTGTTTTCCTAGACAGTAAGAAACAACAAATTTAATTGCACTTACTTATAAAAATGTGTATTGCTGTAAAAATAAGCATTTTCCTTTTCTAATTAGATGTATTGTACGAGCATTGAAGGACCCAAATACCTTTCTCTTTGATCATCTTCTAGCCTTAAAACCAGTTAAATTTTTGGAAGGAGAACTTATTCATGATGTAAGTAACTTTGTTTTTAGCTGGATGGTTTGGTATCTGTTGAGTGCCTAGTTTTATTAGTGTCTTCTGACATTCATTAGATTAGTTATCTATGTCAGTAGTATTGAGCTACAATGTACTATTTCTTTTAATGCTTTTAGAATGAAAAAAAAAAAATCAAGATATTATATGTGAAATGTTTCTTTTTAGAAGTTTCAGAACTCTCACATGAGTTCTGTAGCACAACTACCTTTCATGTCTGAGGAAAGGAAGCAAGCTCAGCACAGATTACCCTCAGCTATTGACAGAAGACAGAACTTTTAATGCTTTATTTTTCTGTTCAATACCAATGGTTTATATCTATCTGTGCAGTTCGCAGGGAGAGAAACAATATTTAAACCATTCTTATATTTGTTTTCCATCTTCTAGCTTTTGACAATTTTTGTAAGTGCTAAACTAGCATCCTATGTCAAGTTTTATCAGAACAACAAAGACTTCATTGACTCCCTGGGTAAGTTTTCAGATCATTACATTTGTGACCGTTGATGTGGCTTAAGATACAGAAGCTGCAACATGCATCAGTTTGAACCCATATATTTTAGCCAAGGAAATGTAACAGATATTTTTAAGAAGGGATTAGAGCTTGTAGACTCAAACCTCTACTAGATCATAAATGAATTGTGATTTGTTCTACTAGGACAAGCTGGTTTGTTGGTTTGAAGGAGAATAGTGTTTTCTCCACTTCTTTTCTCTTAAACTGTTTGGGAGGGAAGTAAGTCATTGCTACTCCAGGCTAGGCCAGAAATCCCAACTTTATTGAGTAAGCCAGCAGCTTGTATATATCTGTTACAAATTTTTAAATGATTTATAACTTCATAACAGCAAATACTTTTCCACAATAGTAAGATAAAACATGCAAATAGTGTGTGTGTCTGTCTGCGTGTGCTGATGCATTAGACCTAGCAAGCCACAGTCTGTCCCACTTAATTTGTTTCATCACATGAAGCAATGTGATGGAATGTTAATGTCAGCACCCTCTTTATTTACACACTGTGGAAAAAAGGAGTAGTAATTAACACTTTGACACTCCCCCGTTGATGTGTAATTGACTGTTTCAAAGGAGCACTGGTTCATAAGCTATTGCATGCATTAAAATTACGTTTTTTATATTCCAGCTTTTTAGGACAGGGGTCAGTGACAATGCAGAAATTGCTCAATGATGCAGATTTTTTTATTACTGCATTAAGGTTTTGACATATTGGTAATGAATAAATGTTTCCATAAAGACCAGGGTTGGGTTTTTTTTTTTTATAACTTTGATTTTGAAATGACACTTGAGCACCAGCTGAATGTATTTAAGGAAAGGCATAGTTTTGCTAAAACAGAGTTTAGTGCACCCTTTCAACACACCTGTTATTTTGTTTAATGGAGTATGGTATAATTCTGAGAATAATTACCATCAAAGCTTTAAAATGCTGGTACTTCAGGTATTAAAATGATATGGGGTTTTTTGTGGATAAAATTAGGAGTAAGTTTTTTGGTAGTCTGCAAATGTGTATATAGTAAAAGCATATATTTTGTCTTATTTGCACATTAACTGTGTAGATATCTTACACTTTTCTTTCTTGGGGGAAAGTGGGTTTTGTAATGTCATTATTTTTACATCTTGAAATGTTTTTTTCTGTTAGTTATTTGTCCACAGAAGTATTTGCTGAAAATGCTGTTAACATTTGAATAAATTTACAGAAGATTAAGTACACATATACATCGTATTAACTGTATAACAGTCAATAGGAATGACTTCTGTTGCTTTGCCTCCCTGTATCTCTGTCACCTCTGTGCACACACGGTGTGTACACTTTCAGTATATCTAGGATTTGCGTAATGTTAATATAATTCTAAAATATCTGTGTAACTGTTTTGAAAGACAGCCTTGCTTGCAGTTACCTTGATTTCTCACCTGCAGTACAGTGTACTTGGGAAATTCTGCACACAAGGTAGAGATTGTGAGGCAGCACAGACTGGAACACAAGGAGCTTGGACTGAACATTTCAGCCTTCCCTTTGAAAAACAAGGGCAGTTTGGTAGAGAAAACAAAATTATTAGATGAGGCATTCAGAAATTCTTCAGAACATCTATGATCTGTTCCCCAAAACAAACAGTTATTTAACTGTGCTTGAAAGGTTTATTTTAATAACTTGCCAAGTTCACAGGCTTTAAGATAAAGGCTGTTACTAATGGGCTTTCCGTGACAGTACAGCATCAGCTGTAGTTCTAACCTTTCCTGGACCAGGACCCATTAAACTAGTGTGTGGAAGCTGCAGTGGGGGCTGCCACAGGTGGCATCCGTTTGTTACAATTTGTTGTGTTATTAATGCTGACAACTTAGGCCAGCAGTAGCATTATCTGTGTCAACTGACTCGCCCTAACATGTCCACATTTAATCTGGTATTATCAGCAGTCTTTTTCAGAAAGTTAATCAGCATCTCATTTGCATTTGCTAATTAGGGTTAATGTGTGCTAATTGATTTTTTGATGCTTGTAGAGTTCCATTAAACCCAGTTAGGTATAGTTGCTGGTGCTCCTCATTCATATGAATTATGGTGATCACATTTTTGTTGAATCAGTGCCAAATAGAGAACCTGCATCATAATTATAGTTAATTAACACAACACGATGTCCTGCACTAATGTGCTTTCCTATTACTGTATGGATGTTATAAATTCCAAACTGAAATATTTACTGAAGCACTATGAATATTTGCAATGTAATTCCAAAACAAAATGACTGATATGCATTTTAAAGAAACTTATGGTGAATCTTAGTTGGTATTTCACAGAACTCAGGTTAAGAAATGCCTTGGTTCACCTGTCTTAACTTTTCCTGGAAAAAGTCTAGGTCAGCAAACAGTCTGTGGTTTAGATATGCAAAGCCCTCGGCTCAGTTACTCAAATTGCCATTCATATAGTCATATAAAAGATCCAACCTAACTTGTAATACCTCTGTTCTTGGAGAGCACTTTTTTTTTGCCACGCTGGATGCTGTAAGCATACATGTGACTTGTGATGTGTTCTTGCTGTGTTGCAAAGTTAATGCAGAGCCAAAACACCTTGTTTTGTCACAAAAATGTTACATTATTAAACCATTACTGAAAGAGGTTTAGTTTCAGGTACACGAGAATGAGAGGTAAGGCTGTAAGAAGGTTTTGACATTATCAGTTGTATATTTTCCATTTGTTGTTGCATTGCTGTTCTTCCAGATGAAGAAAAATTCTGTTGAGGTGATGTTTTTACCATTTCAAAAGGTATTTGTGCTTCACTTTTGTAGATATTTATCACCTTTTTCTGACAATGGGTGAGTCTTGATGAACTCACAACTAAAACAGCTATTTTAGAAAGGAAGATGCAGGAATTAATATTTTACCTCAAGAAAATGTTGATAAGGACAGGTGGAATATTTTCTTGATGTGAAAGAAATTTTAAATTGTTGGAAGCATACATAGTAAAGAACATGAAAGACAAATTCATGAATTACTGTATTACAGTTCATATCCATAAACTGTCAACACTTTTACACAGGCTTGTTGCACGAACATAATATGGCAAAAATGAGGCTACTTACCTTCATGGGAATGGCTGTAGAGAATAAAGAAATATCATTTGACACAATGCAACAGGAACTTCAGATTGGAGCTGATGATGTAGAAGCATTTGTTATTGATGGTAAGAACTGCAGTGCCACGCTTTACACAATGCTAATAAACAAAAGTCTTTATGGTCTTCTAATGTGAGATACTCTGAAAAAAAGAATCCATCTTCTACTTCCGTGTTTGTTAGAGCTGCAAAACGTCCTGTTGAAACACATGCCTGTTGCCCTAAACAGTGTTTTTCTTTTCAATGATGGGAACTATTTAATCTATTTCTTTACAGAACTAACACATTGTTTTCAGGTTTAATTTTTCATCTGTTTTTGTTTGCTGTCATTAAAACAGGATGTGATGTGTTTGTAGGGCAGAGAACTTCATAAAAACTGTAGAGGATATTGCTTTAATCAATTGGTATGAAACAATAGCATTCATGCATCACCTTTATCTTCTTACATAATTTTGCTTCTCTGTCTACTAGACTGTTAAAACAAACAGCAAAATAGCATTAAGTGAACTGCTGTGGTTTTATGTTTGTATTGATGTAACTTGGAACCATTTTCAGGCAGTTTAATACCTATGCACTATCTTGAAAACATTGCTCAAAACAGCATTTCTTTTTTGCAGCTGTAAAGACAAAGATGGTATACTGCAAAATAGATCAGACACAGAGGAAAGTAGTTGTCAGGTAAGACTTAATTCTTCATAGCATTTTGCAGGACCCGCTGTGTTCTAATTATTGCACTTAGAGTTGTAGAATATTTTAACTAGAAGCGAGGTATTGTTCCTGTTGGCTGCTGGTACTTAAATAGTTGCTATTTATCATAATTTTATTAAAGCTCACACTGAATGTGATTAGCTTATTTAATGAAATAGTCCTATTTTCCAGCACATTTCATTTAATGACCTAATAGTGACAAGAATACTAATGACTGTTGTTGCTTTAAATATTTGTGAAGGCTACAGAATTTTCTGAACTGGTTAAGTGCAGCTCTTTACATAGAAAAAATAAACATTTTCCTAGTCACTTGTGAGAGTGAAGTAATGCTATAAATAAATAAATAGGTGAACATGACATCTAGTAATCATCTCCCAATTTTGTTTTACTTCTCTAGTCACAGCACACATCGGACTTTTGGAAAGCAGCAGTGGCAGCAGTTGTATGACACTCTAAACACCTGGAAACAAAATTTGAATCAAGTGAAAAACAGTCTCCTCAGTCTCTCGGACACCTAAAACATTTTTTTGACCTGATAATGTCAGATTAAATTTATTCAAAACTTTGGCCATTTGTGAAATGTTTCCAAAATGTATGCAATTAGTTTAAAGAAGCTGAATATTCTAAATTGCAAAACAAAAAGAGCAATAAAACTAACATGGGAAAATAGCTTCTGTTGATTTTCTCACAGAATTAGCGACAACAGATGGTAGCAATATTGGTTACGCTTCTTGTTTAGGTTGACAGACTTTGAAAGAGGTATGGAGAAGAAGGGAGAAAGATTTAAAGAAAAAAAAGGTAGTGCAAGTAATTGTAAACTAAGAAAATTTCCCTTATACTCTTAACAGAGAATAAAGGTGAACCACTTAGAGGTGAAGCTTTATGATGCAAGATATGCTGCCTTATCTCTAAATCAAACCTAATGCTTTAGTGCTGAAAATGACAGAATTAACTCATTGATACAGAATCAACTACAACAGACATATTTAAATAATTTGGCAGTGAAGACAAGCAGATTTTCCTCTTCTGCCACTTAGAAGTGCTTTAAGTTGTAAATGTTTGTAACAACCATTGGATTCTGAAACAGTTGCAGCTGATTTGGCTTCAAAACTGAGTGGGTGCTCTGAGGAAAAACCAAATTAAAGTATTTCAGCCAAAACTGAGAAACAAGAGAAGAGTACTCTTCGTTTAATCGTTTTTCTTTAAATTGTTTAATTGTACTTAACGGACATTCAAATATTAACTTGTGAACTTTTTAACTTAGGACAAAACCCATAACAACTAATGTTATTAGTAGGGATTTAATCTATTTTTGAACATAGAAGACGGTCTATACAACATATTAAATATGAAAGCACGGTGTATATGTACCATATTCTATAGGAATATCTTACAAATCTGTTTTTGTAAGTGACTGATCTAAAAGTGCCTAAAAGACATGCTTTTCATCTCCTGCCACTGATCTTCACTGGCTTTCTTCGTATTTTCTTTTTCTTGCTGAATGAAGTCTTTCCAAATTCAGGAAATTCTCAATTTCTTCTTGGTTTTGTATAGTAGAGTTATGAACAGAACAACTTTCCTCATCTCTGAGGGCACTTGCACTTTGTGTGGGAGTTACAGTCATGTGAGAAGATTTCTGCTTGTGCTGTAAAGTAGTAACTCCTTCTTTCACCTGACAAAATACAAACTTAGTTATTAATCCAGTGAAATCGAGTAAAAAGGTTCAAATTGTTGTGTTTTGCTGAGTATTAAGCAAGCAAGGAAATGTGAATGGAAATATAAGTCAATTGGAAAAATACATTTAATTTGAAGTGCTTGCTTCAGCTTTAATTTTAAAAACTTAGTAACAAGAAGTATACTTTAAGAAACGAAAGTTTAACAAAAGACTCAGTACAGAAGAGTATGATTAAAAAAATGGCACTCATACTAGGATGCAGATTAGCAAAATAAATAGTTTAATTAAACAGTTTAATGTTGCAATTGACATTTCTATTGCTCTCCAAGCATTTGATTAACAAAACCCAAAATCCTGAGGTTTATAGTGTTGACTCCCTCTCTGCTTTGCTATAAAGATTAGAAAGCAAACATCATTAATTAATGCAAGGTCTGTAATGGGTTGGTTTCTTATGTTAAAGGTTTTTGCTCTCCGAGTAGTTTTAATTGCTGTTTGATAGCTACCTCCTGTCTCTCCAAATCAAACACATCCAGCAGTGCAGCAGGGGAACCCTTTTTTGCTTGAATAATGGGTTTTCCAGTGGTGTGAGGCTCTTTAAGAGGCTGGCAGGCAGACTCAGACACTGCGTGCACAGCAAACCATCGTACTCTGAGCTCTCAGTGCACTGGTTCTTGGAGGTCTCTAATGCTTTAGATGCATACTAGGGGAGTTCTATTACAGGGATCACAAGATAAGGCCTCCTCCTTCTCAGTTATTTTTAAGCATTGGGCAAATGTGCCCCTACCAATTGTAAGCCACAATGTCTTTATCAGGCCTGCTTTTATTTTAGCATATTAACTTTGTGCTAAAACTTCCCTTTCCCAGTGCACAAGTATTTCTTGAGGGTTGAAATAGGAACAATAAACTTGACGCAAAATGTTCATTTAAGCCTACTGCATCTGCAACGTCATTCCAGCAATGCAGCTGAAGATACGTCAGGTCAACAAGGACTGTAATCTCCATTTCAATGAGGAAGTAACTTCATTTGAGCAATAAAATTCTGAACCTGTGAATTCTAGTAGCAATGTACATACACTCTCCCATGCTCTTTCCCAAGGCCTCAGAAAGAAACATACTCCACTGCAAGCCCTAGTGAGAATCTTTGGAGTAACATGTGGGGCTGCATCTGTCCTGTACTAATAATCCAAGAGAAGAACCTTCATTTAGGTCTTTTAGATGTGGAAGTGAAACAGAGCCATGACACATTATTTGGATTTTACTGAAGATAAGAAAGGGTTCAGACGTCTTGGAGAAGTAGGTGCAGTTGGGTTATATAACATTTTTAATACAATTTTGTGTCTTACTGCCAGCACTGAATAATACAGCAACCTATGAGACACCTATGAGAAATGTGTAAAATAATTCCTTGCTGAATAGCATGACTGCACAGTTAGAGCCTTGTGTTGAAACTACGCAGAGGATGTTTAATCATCCTTCCCTGGTACTCGGGCATGTACAGACTAATGTTTAAAAGAGTTCTTCATATTTTTACTGGAATTTTAAGTACACCTGTAGCAGTTCTTTTTATCACTTTTTAGAGCACTGTGCTTGGGTTTAATGAGATTATCCAAATTATAGAATGCATAAATCTGATCTAGTTATAATCATACACATTAGTCAGAACAAATAAACTGAGCAAGGAAGACTTCTGAGTTTACTTTTAATCTCCCAACATCATTTTCATATTGGTCATAGCAATGACAAGTTTAAGGACAGAAGGTATTTGAATGATACCAACACAGAAAAGAGGGAGTGCAATGTCTGAGGCTGAGATTTCATAGAATAAGTATCTGGAAAGTAGACCAAGGTCAGACTACCAAGGCACTCTGCTCTTGTCCATCTCAGCTTGTACTTAACCAGCACATAAAGAGCTTTAATTTGCAGGTGGCAAAGTAGCTGTAACTGCAATCAGATAATGAAATACAACTTCTAGATGTAGATTAGGTATGTTAGGTCACTTAATTCCTGGCCCCACCTCAGTGAGAAAAAGCAAGTAAATAACACCACTATGTTTAGTAAAATATTCACCTCACTTCATTCTCAAGTACATTCATGTTAGGAAAACTGAGTAATTTAAAATATCAATCTTTGCTTCTGAATTTCAGACAGTGTGAATGTTAAAGCCCACTGATGAAGTGGGCTGAAGTCAGCCAACTTTAGCACTTGAAACCACTATACACCTTGACCTCAAACTTCATCCAAAGAAGACAAGCTTTAACTACCTGAGACATACTCTAGGACCTCTTTAGAGTAATTATTTTATGACTTTTGAATAATATGTTTAGCATTAGGCCAAATTCTAATACAGCAGTTAGAGCTGTTCAAGCTGCACAGTCTAATGTGGATCTAAGCATGCAGTATGAGCCACTGCTAATGCCATCCCGAATTAAGTTGTTTTACAGGGAAACGGTAAGACTTTTAAATTCTCTGCTTGTACACATTTGTGTCATGTCATCCTACTTAACAGGATAACTCTAAATATGGCATCCCACAAGTGCAGCATAGATAAAGAAATAAGCTCTTAATTCATAGATACGCTGAATTTTTACTCTTTTGGAATCTTTTACATAACATTTTCCTATCGAGGAACTTTTACTGTAGGTGATGATTTTTATTAGGGTACAGAATGAACTACCCTTTTCCTCCCCTCCCAAGCAGACTGCTTAGCATCTGTTTGATTCATATGCTGTGACTTTTTCCTGCTGCTTTCTATCAACCTTAATTGTGAAAAATGGTGCCTTGTTGCCCTTTTGATATTATTTTGGAGATTGACTCAGTCTTAAAGTATCCAGATGTGTACAGTTGTACAAATATCTGTGGAATTAGCTCACTGAGGTCTGGTCTGCAATATTTTTAATTGACTTACATGTTCTGTGGGAAAAGAAGAATCATAAAAAGTCTTTGCTGTAGCATTCCATTCTTCACTAGAGTCTCCCTGGGGGTCTCCGTGGATGCTAGAGGTATTCAAAGTGTTGGCAACTCTGTTAAAACTGGTGGAACCTGATTGACAAAACGGAAATGGTAACAACTGCAATTTAGTCTCTAGGCACTAATTGTAAAGTAACTAAATTTCTGCTTTACCTCTGATCTTAAACAATGTTTTCATTTTAAGTCACTGAATCTGGTGTAGGCTTTATTCCTCATAATTTCTTTCACATACTTCTGCATCTGTTTTGTTTAAAGATGAGGTACACTTCTAATCTGATTACAAATGTTTCTATCATTTTCACATATTAATTAATGACAAATCAAATTTGTGATTTATAGAAAAATTACGTATTCTGGATACTCTGACTAAATATATTTTTTTCCCAACACTAATACTTTAAGACCTACCATCTGATAATAAAATACACAATTACTGCCATGCTCACATCATATTCCAGAGTGACTTGTAATACAAAACACATTCTAAATACAGAGGCATTTATTCAACGAAAATTGTACTTGAGTCTTTCTGTAAATGGTTATACGTGGTATTTCAGGAAATCAGGCTATAGCTATGCACCAAAAGTAGGAAATGCAAATAAGTAGGTTAGTCATAGACGAGCATAAGGCTCCAATCCTGCAATGGCTTTATGCACAGCTAGTAGACTGTTGAAACCAATATGAAGAGCCTTGTAAGATCAAAACATAAGCATATTTTCACAAGTACTCATAATGCAAACAGTAGCTCTTCTGTCACTGCACAGATGCCTATTAATCACTGCCACAGTAGTAAAATCTTCATCGTGCTATGAAAATACATAGTACCTAATGGTAAGGTAATAGTTAATTAAGAATACTGTCATTTTCTCTTGCGTGGAACAGGAAAACATGAGTTTGTGTTTGTTTTTTTTAAGAGTTCACTAGGAAGAACTTGCCCATTCCTTATTCATTCCTCCGTTTACTGTTGTGGAGTAGCTGCTCTCTGGGAACCAAAGTGGTATAAATAGCAAATCGCATTGTGGTTAGGCAGTAAAAGGAATTCCCTCAGATAGGCTCACTAAACTCTTTCACCAATGCTCTTCCCCTCTGGGTCTCATGTATGGCTAAAATGTGTGCTTCAGTCAGTAAAAAGTAAAATAATATAAAACACCAAAAATTGAGGGACACTGTCCATGTGAATACAACTTCAGGTTTGACATTTGGGAAAATATCTGAAAACAAAACAAAACACAACCACGATAAATCTTGGAAGTTGCAGTGCTGAGTACCACCAATGACTAAGGTGCCCTGACAAGTTCTCTAGTCTCCCAAAGAGGTGCAGGATTCAGAACTCAGCAAGCTGAAGTAGGGACCTATTTAAATTAGGCAAGAGGCTCATCTGAAACCCAGACCAAGATCATTCCTGTCAAGTTTTGTTGGAATTCTGGAAATCTAGTGACTGCTCTGGTCACTAGGTGACTCATTTGGGGAACTATGCCTCTCAGAGGCACTGTTTGGAATTACAGTACTTGTATATTGAAAGGCTTCTGACAAAAGGAAGAGGAACACATGGAAGAAATTCAGATAGTGCTGTCTGTTCTTACAGAGAACATACATACAGAACTTTACATAACTATGCATTCATTTTCTGGAAACAGGTATCAAAATTGACATTACTACAAGAAATAATGTACCATCTGAGATCAGGATTCTGCCACCTTGCTACCACCACTATAGTTGCAGGGACAAAGACTGTTTTGAAACTTAGCTTCAAAAATTTGTGCACCTGTATACAAATATACATAGGCAAGAGACCAACTACAGAACCAAGGTTACCTATAAACCTAAATTTCTAACACCAGAACAAAATCAGTAAACCAGACTGATGGTTTTCTGTCTCACTGCCACTGGCCACAAAACTAAAGGATCGGAATCCATTTTGCTCTTTGTTCAAAGCGCAAAATGCTCTATCAACAAAACCTCCAAACATAGACACAAACATCCTAGACTGTGGATCTACCTGTTTTGAAAAACATCCAAGCATTATTTTTCTACAAAAGCAGGAATTTCTTTTATTTCAGAGCCTAAAGGATCATCTGCTTTTCTAAGCTTACAGCATGTGCTAAGAATAACATCTGCATGCAAGCTTTATTTTGAGAAATAAAGCACCACTCATACAGTCTTTTACTCTGTCCAGTTACTGACATAGAGGAACATCTGTAAATGTTCTGGAGTCAGTTTACTGTGGAAATAAAGATGATACTTTTATTACTTTTGCAAAAGATTTTTAGAAATGGCACTTTTAATAATAAATACAGAGGTACTACTAGAAGCTAGTTTTATTGTGAAACAAACCTAAAACAGTTTTGCCACATTTCAGTAATGATTTAGAAACATGGAAGAAAGCTCATATTTATTGTTTTGCATATGCAAACTATTGTTCAGCAAATACTTAAGTGCCAACAGTAGAAGATGAAAAGCCTCCTTGGGCACTCTTAACAGCTAGGTATGTTTTCCAGAGCTTCAATGAATATAAACTTCTTTCACACATTTAACACATTCAGATGGTTTTAAATGTCTGCCTGAAAGTAACCATCTCTAAGTCCCAGTCAAAGAAGCATTCAAAATGAGGGCACTGAATATCTGCAAAAAACTACTCAGTGCTTTTCAGATACATGCAGAGCCCTGACAGAGTATGTTCTACATTAGGGTTAGAAATGCCTTTGAAAACTCAGTTTATCACTGCACTGCTTTTCTTTCACAGAAGGAAATATGAGAAAAAGTTGATGGAATCAGCTGCACAAACAAAAGCTGTGTATTTGCGCTTATACTATAAATTAACAGAGAAAACTCACAGTACTTTTTACCATAGAACTGAAATGTCAGAAAGTTTAAATTTTTCTAATGCTACACTAAACTTAGATGCAGAAATTCCACACTTGGTAATTTTTCTAAGTATGGTCAGTACATGCTTCAAAACATAAATGTTTCTTTTTCTTACCTAGTGCTATTTCTCTTCCATCAACGTTCTTATTGAGATTTTGGCACTGCGTTTTTGAAGTAACCATTTTGTTTTCCAGTAAGCATGGTGGTTTTTCTTTCAAAAGAAGAGGTTCCTTAGAAGCTGAAGTACACATAGCTTGACTTCTCATTTTATGTACTCTTAAACAAGAACTGAAGTCTAAAAAATTTAGGTATACTGGAGTTTTCTCAGCTTTTTTATCTGAGGTTGAAAGATCAAAGGATGACCTTCCACTTGTGTTTACTAAATTTCCAGATGTTCTCATGGGTAAAGAGCATGATTCTTTCAGGTGACCCTCAGTAAACTTCCTTCCTGGAACTGTACTATTCAGCGAGTCTTTTTTCTCTTTCAACAATGTGTTATTTGTTGAATTATTAATCTCCATGGGATGTCCATTTTTGATGGAGTGTATCTGAATATCATTGTTAACTTTTTTACATGGACTTAGTTTATCTGTACTAATCCTACCTGTTGGGCTTTTTTTATGAGCAATTATTTCAAGACCATCAGACTTTACTGGTGATACAGCTTTAGTATTCAAAGTACATGTATGTGTAGCATTCCCTGTTTGTTCAGTACTGTCTTGCTCAACTTGCTTGCTGCACATATTCACATTTATTCTTCTTTCTATTTTGGGGGGGCATAAATTGAAAGTACCTAGGACAGACATACTATCATTGTGATCTTTTGTGGCATCATCACTGCTTACATTATCAAAATAATCATTTGGTAGATGTTGTGCATCAGTTGCTGGAACACCAGTACTTCTCAGTGCAACATTTCTGGTTATGTTTTTGGCATTATCATTTTGATTTCTGTCTTCAGCATCTATCTGTGTCTGTTTAAAAGGAAGTTTATCTCTCTGTAAACCATTGCCTCCATAACTGTCATTGTCCAGCAAGCTACATTTTTGGTATTCTGTTTGAGAATGTTCTTTAACATAAGGTAAGATGCCAAAACTTAATTCCTTAGTTTGATTACTATCTGTACATCTGTCACATGCAGCATTCTTCTCAGTGCAAAGAACTGCCTCAGGCTTGGGTTTGGCTGCTTCAGGTGTAAGAACACCTCTGTTGTGTTGGATGGCATTTGATTGTTTTTCTGCCTCAATACAAACTGATTCAGCTATAGTATCACAAAATTCCTGCTTGCTAGAGTCGGTCTCCTGGCTTCCATTTTTCTTGTAGGCACCTACAGTGCCAGTACTGTCTGAAGAGACCTTTCTTGTTTCTGTGTGGCATGCTGCCAATGGCTCAGTGCTGCCCTGTGCCTCTTGTTCCAAATTTGCGTTGTTTTCATCCAGTAACATTCTAGGTGTTGCTCCTAGATTTTCTGCTTCTTTACACTCAGTGACATGTGTTTCTGTGGTCTGTCCTTCAGTAATTAAATCAGTATCTGTGCAGAGGGTACTTCTGGGAGAATCCTCCCTTTGTTTTTCTTCATAAGGGCTAGCAAGATGAATTTCATCCTTAAAACTGTTTTCATGAACTTGTAAATCTGTTAGAATAAGTGTATTCTCCAGTTAGTGACAGATCACCTAGAGGTTAACTAATGCTTTATTTTTACAGCTCTAAAGAGACGGACTCAGGATAAGCATCAATACTGATTTTTCTCATCTTACATTACACACTGAAGTCTATGAAAAAGTTACTGAAGTATTGCATTACAGTAACTTACAAAATATTTATGAACTGTTCAAACAGAAAAAATATTAACATTCTGGAGAGATTAGATATGGCTTATGGTATTTCCCACTGAGATCTGTCAGCCTGATTATTGAAAGATGTCTTCATTATGAAGTTGTAACATTTTCTTCACTGTGAGGGTGAGGGAGCACTGGAATGGGCTGTCCAGATGGGTTGTGGAGTCTCCTTCTCTGAAGACGTTCAAAACCCACCTGGACAAGTTCCTGTGTGACCAATGTGGTCCTGCTCTGGCACAGGGGTTGGACTGGATGATCTGTTGAGGTCCCTTCCAATCCTTAAGATTCTGTGATTCTGTGATTGTATGTCTACATAAAAGTTTAAGACACTGCTTACTATTTATCTTTATTTTTAAGAAGTAGTATTTTTATCTAAATGGAAAACAAACCAAAATCTGTTTAAGGGAAAACAAACCATCATCTGTTTAAGGGACTATTTTCATACCAAAAGGCTATGACTTGATGGTACTGGGCCAGTGACAAGTAACAAGCATTTTAATATCAAAAAGGTCATTTATGAAAGATACACTGAAGGCTGTGAGCAGTCATCCTTTGAAGGAGTCACTTTGCACTTAATACGTTTTTAAATTTTCATGTATCATTGCTACATTTTAGAGACCAAGCACTAGAGACTAAGTATATTTCATTTAGATGGTTTGAAAAAAATAAATTACTGGAATTGCAAAGTGTTTTTATAGGGAAGTATTACGATTACCCACACCAACAGATTTGCATTGTCTCTTCCTGCCTTAATTGTTTTATGGAAAAGGAAAACCCTTAGTTTTGCTTCCAAACACTTCCATACATTTTACAGTCTACCTAACCCCTACTCTTGAACTTGCATGCAGAAAGTGTACTGAACCAATTGAAGGGTTATGGCACACAGATCTCACTTAACGTCCCAGGGCAGCCACTGGAATGACTCTACTTTCATTCAGAGCTTTGTGAATTTATCATAGATTAGCACTACTGACACCAAGAATTTTAGTGTTGTTAGTACAAAAACATTTAATTCAGGATTCAAGCATTCTATTGTCCTATACTGTATCTGTAAATATCCTTTCTTCATCAGTATTACTTATCTCTGTTATCCAAGTAATGTTATTACTTTGTTCTATCTGCAATTCCTCAGTGCTTAAAGAGTAGTCCGTTGTGGTTTTTACTTCAGTTTCTTCTTCACGTCCAAAATTATTTTCTTTTCTTATTATAGATTGCATACACTCACTTTCTTTCTGAATAGCTTGAATTTCACTGTCTTTTGAACATTCTTGGCTACTCTAGCATAAGAAGAAACAAAATATTATGCATATTTTAATAATGCATATTAAATCCAATCATTGATTGGAGTTAAATTTCAGGACAGAGATTTTATATTATTTTTACAATTCTGATGGAAATCAAAGGCCATGCACCTGAAGTATACAAAGTTAATGTAAATGGAGAAAAAAAGCAGAAGAATACCCTAGAAGAGTAGGGAAGAAATTAGATCCTGTTCTATTACAAACGACAGAGAAAAATGATACAGTTTGACAGAATTTGTCAGAGGAAGGAATATGTGTTGTACATGTGCTGACTGGATCACTTCTTTGGTCTGCTGCCTGAATTGGTGTCCTGCTCAGTAATTACATATGGAAAACAACCCTGCATGATTGCTATTTGCACTCAAACACATGTGCATACGCACACTATTTTTCCCCAACAAACCACTTAGGCTTTTTAACTTCATATTGTAGTTCATATAAAGTCTATGAATTTGTAATTCCTGTCAGTCATTTCCTCACTTTCTCCCAAAAGGCTTTTTAACCTGAATTTGATTAAAATTCAACAGTAGAAGCCCAAAATATACGTCTACTTGAAGTTTAACTCTCTACCACTGCAACTTGATTTGTCTTTGTTTTTGAAAGCTGCATTCCATAGAGTTCTGTGAAAACTCAGAGCTGAATAGTGAAGAAACACCCAAATAAAGCCCCACCAAAAAAAAAAAAAGAAAGAAGATGCGTCTTTTATCATTATCAGCTGTTTGGCAGCTGAAGGCAGGAGTACATGCTAACTCTTACCCTAAAGATAGATATAAAAGTAGGTAGATGTGGGAGGGAGGGAGCAGGAGTATTGCTTAAATCATAACAGATGTGAGCAGAAGCTGGATACTTGGGTGACTGGAGGTGTTTCCAAAGGAAGACTAGGATGTGGGAGGGAGTTAAAAGCGCTGTGCTTGGGCATCGGATGTGTGGGGAGAGAAAAATATATTGCAAAATGGAGGGAGGCATGTAGACAACACTGACAAAAAAGAAAGATTATCATATTGTGGCACAGTAGGCGAGGCAGAATACAAATCTGCAGGAAACAATTTTCTACAGGCAACAGAAATATCCTGATGCCTCGAGTTTTGATGATTTGGAAGAAGTTATAGTGAATGGAGAAGGGTCCCAAAAATAGTCTGCCAAGTACTACACCTTCAGTTTTAATTGAAATTTCCTTGTGTTTTTCTTCAGACAGAAAGACCAAAGACCACAGTCTTAACTGTGCATGTTACTGTTTTGCATAGGTATAAAAGAGCTGCTACAGCGGAACTTACCAAATTCATTGGTATGAGCTGAACTGCTGAATGCATCTGAAAAAAACATGATAAAGTGTTCTTAGAAAGAAAAGTTCTATGATTCCTTTCCAGATTTTCTGATGGATTGAATAAAACTAATTTCCATTAACTTCAAATGGCTCTTCAGCCCTTAAAAAGTAAGTCCAAGATGCATAAACTTAAAATACCTACATATCAAAACTGTTAAACCCAGATTTTATTTTTCCCCTTGTGATTTAGTAGAATCTAAACAAGCAGCACATGTATACCTAAGATGACCTTTCCTTCAACAGAGTATTTCATACTATGAAATTCAAAACCTTCTCAAAACCAACACTTGGAGTTATAGTCAAGATCTAAATCATAGCCAACACCTTGCCCCTTTATGTTTTACTAGACAGTGACTCATTACTGATACAAGGTGAAATTCCACAAATTGGAATTTCCACAAATTGCAGCTCCTGTAATTTTTTTGGCAGTGTTACACAGGAGATTTGATTCAGTCTATCTTGCCTCACTTTTGAAATCTTATGATCATAAAACACAAAGTAATATGGCAATTTGCCATAAAATAGTGCAAGATTTAGAAGACATCACACACTGATTTTTTGCATTTATGAGCATATGATTTAAGCTTATCTGCTTTCAAACAAGTACTGTTTATCAGGAACAACTGATTGTGTGCATTGATACTGCATCATAAACATAATTAATATTTCATTTTCACTCAAAGAATCCATGATTTTTCTGCTGCACAATTATAACATTATAACTTGTAGAACCCATACAGTGTGTGAGCTGTAAGCATACATACAATCCATTTATTCACAATGCATGTAAGTTCCTCCAAATTCTGAATGATTGTTATGGTTTGTGAGTTTACTGACAATTCATCAACTAGTTTTAAAAAAATAATCTGTCTTTCCAGCTCTAGTGTCTTCCTATCTTCCTAAAACTGAAAGCAAAATCATGTACATGCAAAATGAGTTTTCCCTTCTTTGAAGGATAATTTATTATTTGGATGTAAAAAATAACAGAAAGGATGATGTAACCAAGACTCGACTGAACAACAGAATACACTCAAGGCACGGGAAAAGTTTTCTTTATGGCTTATGACCTTTCTGATTTTTTTTCCAATCTGATAGAAGACTGAAATATAAATTTGCAATCCAGTTTAAGTAAGGGATAACAAGTAAATGTTCTTTCTTTGTTCAAAAAGACCATCTTTAAGTGCTTAACTATTTGCTGACTTCTCATATGTGCTCTGGATATAGAGCTGAAGGTGGATTTGGTTCACCCAGCAATGCAAGCTCAATTATAGTTCAACCCACACTACGTAACACAGTCTTTTACCGCCTGCATTCATTACTTGTGGAGCCTGCTATGCCTTTGATGATTCTTAAAGATGCTAAATGAAATTAAGGTTGAGGGGTTTTTTTAAACTAAAATTGAAGAACATACATAAGCTTTATGTTGGTCAAACAAATCTTCTGGCCTGTCCCATGTTGGGGGTTGGACTAGATGATCTCTAAAGGTCCCTTCCAACCCTACCATTCTATGATTCTATGCTACAGAGGCTGAAATGACCGGCTGTGAGTAGAAGTGGACTTCAGTGCTTCCAGGGAACTTGTATACATGTGAAGCCAATGGGTCTACCACAGTATTTGAGAAATTCTCATTTAAAATATGTTTGTGAAATAGGATCTAGTAAAAATAGATTATTTAAGATAACTATCTGCTATGTCTAAATTTATTAATTAGGTGATATCTCAAGTTTCTGTGATATAAGCACCTCTCTGGATGAAAGGAGAACATTCTCTGAGTACAGTAAGTTTTAATGGGATCTTATATCATCAATTACATCAGATAGAGTTTTAGGTTTAGCAATGTCATGACAGATGTCAGATTAGAAAAACTGAAATGTCTCTCATTCTCTAAATTTTTTACAAGAAATATAAAGCACTGCAGCTATTAAGAGACACTTACCTGCAGATTTTCTCCTTGTTCGGAATGATGATTTCCCTGAGGAGGATGATCATCTCCAAGATGTCTGTGGACTCCTTTAAGGGAATTCAGCTCATTTTTAATAGTATCTATTTCTCTTCTCATGTTTTCCTCCTGTAATAATCCAAGGTACACAGCACAAACACAGATCTTTACTGCACATTCAAATACATAAACTGGTATTTTACAGAGGTATCAACAGCTTAGCAAAGTTAAGTAAATGCTGAAAGAAGGTATAGCTACTAAGGAATTTCTTTGTACAAAGTAAGCAATTTTTGAACTCTTTCATTTGAACCAAAATTTTAATCCCATTGCCATTACAGACTACACCTTTTATTAATTGGGTTTTTTCACCATTTACTTCAAGTAGCAATGTTCAAAAAAAGTGAGATTTGTATTTGTATCATTCTTCCTTGGTTTTGGCTCAAAGATAAACATGCTAGTCAACATTCATTCTCTACCGACATTGTCAAGAAACTACAACAGCAAATAATTTGCTTGCCACTTCTGTAACTAGTCTCAAGTAATCAATGCTTCTTCAGTGAATATATAACAATTAAATTTTTCTATTTAGAACAAAAAGGATGGTAAAAAATGCAAAGTGTAAAAACAAAGATGGGCAATTTTACAAAAATACCTTAATTTAATTTACAAATCTTTCCAGAGCAGTGTATAATGTTAATATTATCCATGATGGTGCTGTACTTGAAGATATTAAGAGACCAAATTTCTAGTTGGCCATAGCAGAAATATGAACAGAGGAAAAAAGAGTTCCTGAGAAATATGCAGGGCCAATTCCCATGTCTATACAGGACCCCATGCTATAAGATTACCTCCCCACTGCCTCCCCAAGAATTTGTCTGCCAAATTCAAAAATTTTCTGGCAGTAGGTTCCAGAAATAAAAGAGACAGACTATTAAACAAATGCTGCTTAAAGTCCAGTTTCCACCACTGAACAGATCTTGTCTTATTGAAGAAGTAGTACTCGTCCTTAGAATCTTTCTGGCTCATAAACATGCATTTGTTATTGCAGATCATTTTAGTCACAGCTACAGTATTTTGCTAATTATTTTTTATTAAATCATAGAATCATAGAATGGTAGAGTTGGAAGGGACCTTTAGAGATCACCTAGTCCAACCTCCCTGCAGACGCAGGTCAACCCAGATCAGGTTGCATAGGAACATGTCCAGGCGGGTCTTGAAGACCTCCAAGGAAGGAGCCTCCACAACCCCTCTGGGCAGCCTGTGCCACTGCTCCATCACCCTCCCAGTAAAAATAGATTTTTCTTATATTTAAATGGAACTTTTTGTGTTCCAGCTTCATCCCATTACCCCTTATCCTGTTGCTAGATACCATAGAAAAAAGGGATGTCCCAACCTCCTGACACCCATCATTTAGATACTGAAGTATTCTTTAAAAGTACTGCAAATACTGAAGACAAATTATTTAGCTGTAGACAGAGATGAATTCACTGAAAGGACATAGAGGTTTACACCTTCTGTTATCTCCTTTCACCCCACAGTCCACATTGAATAATTCCTGTCAAATCAGGGCCTCTGCTTTAATGCAAGCCTTTAGTATATATACTTGATTCCATTTGATGTTGCTTTCATTTTCCTCACGGCATATGGCCCTTCAGGAGTACCTTTAGCTGGTGTCACTTTTGTCTATATGAGTTTACATTCGTTTTTTACTATAAAACAGTTTACTGATAGTTGTTTCAGTGTACAAGAAATGCTGGTATTCTCTCAATAAGTTGTGTGAAAAATTGCAAATTTCCTGAAAAATACATAAAATTCAATGAAAATGGAACACTACATCAGTTCCATGTCTAGGTAATGGCAAGTGTGTAATTCTGGAATATTCAAGTGCTAGATTCAAGGAAACACCTAATACACTGGCTCTTGCTTTATAGAACTGCAGGAAATGCACTGACCTTTTAGAGCACAGAAGTCAATATTTCTTCTAAATCTACCTTTAAAAAAATACTAATTTCTAGAAGAGTCTGAATTATTGGAAAAGAAACGGATTGGTTTTATTGTATTATTTCTCCAGTATTTTCCTGGCTTTTAGGAATTACCTGAAATTCTTGATGACTATTTCAAAAACCTTTTAATACTCTAACGTTTAATTTAATAAACCTACATCTTTTTTCCAAGTTCTTAGTGCTTTCTCATGCTCATTCTGAAGATTAAGGAACTTTTCTTCATTTTCCTTTGCCTTCTCCCTTTGCAGCTCATTATCTCTTTCAAGGGTCTGCAATAAAATTAATTATCCAAAAAATAATCAATACCACATTAATGAATTTTGATGTGTTTTATGTTGCTTGGACCTTTGCTTCTAACATCCTGGAAGTGCCATAGCACAGTGATAATGTGCTATCTCAACAATAATTTTCATAAATTAACAGAAAGGTGCTTATAGTTTAGCTAACAGGAAACAGGGGGAGGTTATGAAAAAAGAAATGGCTATAAAAGGGTATAAAAACACTTGCCATTATTCAGTTTCACTGCATAAGTTTTAATGTGCTGAAAAAGTAATATAAAGACCAGAGATAAGAAATATCTCTAGCACAATCTAGATCCATTGTACTTAAAGACAAAAATATTGTATACTCAAAGAAAATCTTTTTGCTTTCTAGACTCAATTGTTTATTAACCTATCTTATAAAATGTATAAACTTCCAATCTATTGGAACATGAAGTATATGTCTGATAATCCTTCAATTTATTTTATTAGATTGCTGAAATAGAAGTGCATTAAAATAACAGTAATATTGTTTTATACTATCATAATTATAGTTGCAACATCTTTGAGTTAACTCTTTCAGCTTTACTGTGCTAAATTAGATCAATCTTAAGAAAATCAAGAGTAATTTCACACATATCGGGTACTGTTGGGATTTTTACCCTATCACATTTTTATAGCAAACAATATGCAAGATAAAGGACTGACTGCATCTATTATAAACTATATAGACAAGAGAAATATATTTGATAATGTAAACATAACTTTAATGCATGTAGCTGTATTAGCAGCCATGACTCTGCTGAGCTGCTTTGAAAGTCCATTTGAAAAATGTTATGTTATGGAGGCAATACTCCAAAGCAACTCCTATTTACTTAATCTTTTAACTAAAAATGAGTTGACTTCTTCATTCACTTATATTTTAAATGCTTATGTTAATTTACCTACACTATGCATACAATTATATTTCACAGGTTATTAACACTAGGAAAATTCAGGCTACCTTGCATTTCTGTACACACAGAAAAAGTTGTTAAGAGTACAATGAATCTTCTGTGACAGACTATATAACTAAAAAGATGAGGCAATTCAACAATATATTGTCTGAATAATCACACTGTGATGTAGTACCTTTCATCCAGTTCTATAAACCAAAACCTCCTGCTTTTGACAAACCTGTGCTAACTGCAAGGATGCTTTTACTTGGGTCTCACATGCAACCTCCTCTGAGATAGAATACAATAGTCACAGCATAGCTTTTAGGGCAAAATACCAGGCGTAGCAGATGAATAACTGATCATACGTTCAAGCCAGTTGTACAGAGAAGAGAATACCTGAATTCCTTTCATTCTCCAGTATTCTGTCATCTGTTAAAGAACTGTAACTTATTTTTCTGAACTCATTTGTATCCTAGCACTAGATAGAATGAGAAAGGATATGATCCTTACTGAATCCTTGCAAGTGTAATTACATTGTCATCTGAGGCCCCCAAATAAGCAGCAATTTTTGGTGAGTATAAGAATAAAAATGTTTGCATGGGACTGTACAATCACTCCTTCCATTTCTCTATTATTCTGAAGAAACTATTTTTCTTGGTGATCAAGGTCCAGAAGTTCATCGGGGATGTAGGATAGAACACAGGAATAATACATAACCTTCAGGCCCCATTCATCATATTGCTGTTCAAAAATGAACTAAGATCAAAACAATAGCTCTCAAATTGACAGGAAAGTGGGTAGAGCCTTCAAGCTGTATGTTCAGCTCTCTATTTTATAAGTTCCATTTGTTGCTTTAAAAAAACATGATGCTGCAAAATAAGCAGTTAACATTGTCTCGTTCCCTGGAATATCCTGGTAATCCTATCAGCCAAATGAATAGCTACAAAAAGCAACAATATTTTATGACTGTTGTTTGAACAGAAAGACAGACATTTCTGACAAATCAAAGTAACCCTGTGAGTTCAGATGGAAAGAACAAGACCATGTGACATTCACTTTTAATACAGCATTGTATCTACATCATGCTGTTTCAAGGAATCACTGCACTTTATGCACATACTGGGTTTACAAAAAGTACACCTATTCATGTATCTATCCACTTTTATGTTTCTAGGTGTGATGTCTTGAAAGCTTACCACTCATATGTGGTTATATAAATATTACGAACCCTTTTATTCCCATTCTCAAGTGAGAACATCTTGTTTTTTGAGAATGTACACAGTGCTGTTACAAAACTCTATTGAGATCAAATCTTAGTTGAGCCACAGTGAAGATTAAAAAGGAATATTTGCAGCAAACTAAGTATTGAGGAGTCCTCCTATAGACAACAGAGCTTTCAAAATTTGGATCAACAGCCTCTTATTAGTTATCCATGTCATGTAAAACCAATTTCAACTAAAGTACTTATGCCTGCAAGAAATCACCTCTGAAGGCTTTTGTCCCATAGTTATAAAAATAGAGAACATTAATACTTTCCCAATGTCTAATATAAACAGGACCCAAATAAAAGCAGACTCTCTAATCAGAATTAGTATGACTGCAATCAGAATTCAATTGTCGGTCTTTACAGGCTGCAAAACAGAGACTTTTACAACACATACTTTAGGAAGAAAATAAGCTATACTTTTCCTACACTTGCAGACATTTATGCAGTCTTCAAAGATAAAATTCACATATACCATTCAGAGTTTTAGCTGGAGCTACAGGGCATACTATAAACTTTATCTGGGAAAAAATAGCTCTGTATTGTGGAAGTCATCATCAGTAAGGCTATACACCAAGTAAATTATCTCAAGCTTCAGGTTTAATTTACAAAATAATTTCATTCATCTTAAAAAATAAAATGCATGTTACCTTCTTTCTTTAACAAAAATTGTATTGTACGAATAGCAAGTAATCCAGCTGTTTCACTGGACTCACATAAATAAAAAGAGGCTACAAAAATCATGCCACTTCAGGCAATCCTAAAGCCAAAGCACTGTTAAATTAACCTTTGTAAAATGTTTCAAATGTTCTAAGAAAAACACAAACCTTTTCCCATTAGACTGTGCTTTGTAACTTTTTCTATTTTTTTTCCCACAAGAATCAATATACAAAAGAGGAACTGGAGAACTCTCAAGATTCATAACAAACCAATGCTTCTCCAGGCTGAGAAGCATCTCTTCTTGGTTCTAGAGTACTCTGAGATCAAAGAATTGAGTCATTAAAATCCAACACTCTAATATAAATAGAGTAACCTAGATATCTGAAATCAGTGACTTCCTGATAAAGGAATTCTTCTTTAACCTTATATTTAAGTAGTGACAGAAGGCCATCTGCTTACATCTATGAAAAAACAAACGCTTTGGTGAAGTGATCTCATTTCAATTTAGCATGGAAGCACTTAGAAACAAGAGTATACATGCACGCATGAAGTTTAATTCGAAATTACTGAGATCCTGGATCCAAACCTTGACCTCACATGCCAAGCAAAGATTCAAACAGTTATGTATCGACAAAGAGTAGATAATAGTTATTAATAACTGTAGATAATAATTATTAATAGTCTGATTAATGGTTGCATCTGAACATCTGACTGAACAGTTATGACCTTAATCTTTAGTGCCCTGTGGGCCAATCTGAATGCTAGTGTAATTCAGAATCTAAACTGTTCTGAGCTGCCTTTACATGCTCAAAGCAGAACTGAGGAAAGTTGAAATCACTCTCCAGCATGACTACTTACGACCTCTAGCATAAATATGAGACCAGACCACACAACAAGAAATGGCTACACATTTGCTCTTTCACAGGCCCTCTGTTCTAATAAAACCAAAATTTGAAGTATTTTCAGAATACAAAATTTATACCTACATGAAAATTATAAGAAACAAATGTAATACAATAATTTGATTTCAAAATAATTGAAAGCAACCCCCAATATGTTCTGGCTTTACCCTCCAGAAATGACCGATAAGAATGGGAACCATGATTTACTTTAGAGGGAGAACTAAAAGAGGGAAATTGTAGACTGCACTTCAAGGTTCATGCTGACATTTAAGGAGCTGAGGGAGCAATGGAAGTGAGGTCAAAAGTTCTGAAAAGCATACAGATGTCTTTAACAGCCCTGGACTTAAGAAATACATAACAGTTAGTAGTAGCTTGTCTGATCACAAAAAATCTGACCTGATATTCTTCTTTCAGTGCATTTAATTCACTTTCCATTCTAACGTTTGCTTGGGTTATTCGCTGAAGAAGCTCCTGTACACATTGTAGAGAACTGAGAATTTCCTTATTAACACAAACAAATTAGAATAAAATGAATAACGTTTTGTTTCTGAAATCTGAACATTAGCTAATTTATGTCTTTCAGGTTAACTTATTTTTTATTCTGCTAGTGTTTACAAAATCATGTATATAAAAATGTACTCTAGTATCAACATAGGGAAAGGGTTTGTAGTGAAAAATCAGAACAACTCCAGGGTTTTCTGCCCTTTTGCTTTGGAAAAGATAACATCATTATTACATTTATTCTTTTAAAAATTCTTTTTCAGATAACGTTCTTAAAATGAATGATCCTTTGATACTTTAAACATAAGTAAATGCAAACCAGAATAAAATATATTAAGTCCAACCCCACTATAAGGTTAATTCATTTACCAGAAAAAATTTACGGTACCATATTACAGTTCCAGAAAACATGGAAAATCCATGAGAAGTTATATGACAGGCAAGTAATCATTATCCATTAATTGACCACCTTTAAGTGACATTATTCTGTATCTCCTGAATTAAATTCCAGTAGATGTGAACTACCGCACATTAACGTTGTATTGTATGGTGCAAGTACATCAGATTTTGCTGTCACTATCTGAATTTTTGCAATATCTTCATCAAGACGATGTTGTTACTTGAAAAAGAGTAAGTTCTAAAAAAAGAGCCACCCAAAATTAATTGATTAAAGTGCTATAGATTTATCAACCCATGGGTGCTGCCATTAAGTCTCTTACAGTTAGCTGAAAACATGAATGGAATGGAGACAGAAAGAAATGTTACATTAAACAGTATTGAACATTTCCAAAGACTTAAAGACAATCATCTAGCTAAGTCAATCTCTACTCCTTAAAGATCAGAACAGCAGTTACTAAAAGAAGATCTGCACGGGAGAAAACACATGGAGTTTCAGGCAAAAGATGTGCTTCAATGTACTCAGTTAATTCAAAATATATTGAGAGAGGAACATATTATTAAAACAAAGTACTTTCATATACTTGCAAAGAGCTTTCAAATGTATCTATTTTTTATTCTATTGTAGACATAGATACAGTTTTCTACTAAAAAAATAATAATTTTGGGTGTACTCTCATTCTTTTCATGAATGCATACTCTTATGCAGAGATAAATAATATTTTTGCACCAAAGCTGAATTTAATTTTAGGTCAATTTTACATCTAGAAAACTGGACTACAGAGATGTGGACTGGCTTGCCCAGTGTCATCTGACAAGTCAGCAGCAGAGTCAGCCATGCCATTTAAATCTCATATAGTTCAGTGTCAAACAATGGACTTTGCTCTGGTAATACTTTCTAAAAATTGAGGAGTATTATGTTAGCAATTAAATATTTCTGAAAAGTAAACATGTGAATTTAATTATGTGTTAATAGCTTTATATAATAATTTAAGAAACTGAAATGTGAAATACAGCATATATATTCTTAAGTGATTTTTTTAAATAGCAAAGTTGTTAATACAACTCACCAGCTTTTCTTCTTTCATGTGAAGGTTTTCTTCTTGAAGTTTTTTACTACTGGCCATCTCCTTAAGAAAGAGCATGAAGAACAGTAAAAGCATGTAAAATTATTGTCTATTTTCTTTAGTAATATTGAATTAGCATGATATTGTGAACCCTCATCAAATGATTTAAATAAATTGAATTATTGCAAAATGTCTTCTTATCCTTATTTTTTTTACTATAAAATTATATTTATATTCACAGCATATTTACTTCCCTAGAGAAGGTTGTTCTAGAAATAGTTCAGTTATATTTTATATTCAGTTAGCAGAAAGGAATCCCTAATCTGTATCAATCAGAGAGATCATTGCCATGATGTCTGCTGAATGAAGAACAGAAAATATTCTTTAAAAAGATTAATTTGTTTAAATTTCACAATACCATTCTGATTTTTTGTTGCAGTTCTTGAAACTGTTTTTCCTTTGCTACAAGATTGATGTTTTCTTCTCCCACCCTGTACTGAGATGTGACCTTGGACCTTATCAAGTCTGCTGTTACTTTCTTCAGTTCCTTCACACAGGAAACATGTATAAATAGTTCATCCAGTATAAGGCATTACAATTCAAACCAACGACACGTCTTTTAAACTCTCCTGATTTGTGCTCTACTTTTAAATAATGCATGGAAACAACAGAACAAATTAGAGGAACTGGAAATTCATAAGATTGACTTGCTAAACTTTAAATTAGTCACATGTGGCTAAAAGGTTATTTTCAGAGGTAAAATGTTATTGTGCTAATTTCACTGTACTTGAAGTACATATGATACTTATGCATGTCATTATTTTCTCCTACAAGAAGTATATTAGAACACACTGAGTTGGCATTAGTAAAACCTCCTATTCCACGATATACAATAACAATGAAGTACCTATTATAACTATTGTGTAAGTTCCTGGGAATCTGGAGGAAGAAAGGAAGAACAGCGACTATCTGGTAAAAACAGGAATTGGCTATAAATTTGGAGGATCTTTACTTTTCCTGAAACATTAATTGCTTAATCTCAGGAGAATGCTAAATTAATTTTATATTAGAGGTTTCTACAACATGATTTTCCATCATCAAATATGCCTTTGATTTTATAGTCTTTATAATCTTTTAAATATCCTGGGGTTTTTTTTGCTATCTGTTTTCTAACCAGTTTATTCCAAGCTCCTAGTGCAGCAAATAAACAGCAAATGCTTTCATCTCATTAAATTACAACTTATAGTTCCTGGAGTCATAAATATTGTGCCCTGTGCTCCCCCACCCCTCCCATTCTGGTACAAGGTAGTCTGTTTAGTATCGCTCTCTCCTTGAGCACTCTGACGTTTACTCAGACAAATAGCAGAGGTTATGAATGCTGCTCACAGATAGTATCAAGAATTCTTCATGATGCCATAGTGGTGAATCAAGCATTCAGAATGGTAGTAGTTTTATCTAACAACTAAGTTTGGTCTGTTTAACTTTTCGTCTCAAAACTGGAATTCCATCTTATCACAGAGCAATGGTTTAACTGTTCTGGACAAAATCATATAACAGTACAAAAGGAAAAAAGAAGATTACACTGTAGCAGAAATTCACAAATACAAAGTTTTACTGAAAATACAAGTACAGGTAGTACTTTTAATCTTTTTTTTTTTTGTAGGCACTTCATTTCTCATGGATTTTAGTCACAACTAAATCTAAAATTATCTATTAAGTACTAAGTGTAACTGCAGAACCAATTATAGAAGCCAGACAGTAATGCTTTAGAATTGTGATATTCTGTAAGTCATAGAATCATAATGATTGGAGAAGACCTTTAAGATCATCAAGTCCAACCATTAACCCAACACTGCCAAGCCCATCATTATACCATATCCCTCACACCTCAGGCTTTTTCCATCTTTTGCAATAAACACATGTATTAGTTGTACTGTATTTACTATAAGGCTCTGCAATAACATATGCAAAGAGTTTCTACATTTAAGTGGCAGGAGCTGCAAGCAGTTTTGACTTTGTAGAAGTGGAAAGATGCAGTGTGCTGATTTTCACAGAGAACTAGATTAATGGTATAGAGAACACAGTTAACAGGTTGTGTGCTACACAAGCAGATGCAAAAGCCTGCTATGGATCCAATACTATAAATTTTCAAGAACTCAAGAGTTTATTGGAGAAAAATCTTAATACTTAGTCACACAGAAAGACGTTGTTGTACTAAGTAAATCATGAAGCAGAAAGGATAACTGAATTTTCTTTATATACAGCAGATGGATGTGCTTAATCCACTTGGAACCAAATCCACACCTGCTGGTCTAATAAAGCTGTAGGCAAAAAAACCAAAAAACCCAACAACATACACCTAAAACCCAACACAAACCAGATCATCACCAATAATAGCGAAGTTTTCCATTGCAAGTGAAAGCATCTATGTAGCTGTAGAAACGATATAAAACAATTTTATACATATCTATGCATATTTTCTTGCACTCTGAAATGAAAATGTTTTCATCCCCTGAGTTTTTGGTTCTTTTTCTGGTAGCCTTCTGTCATTAATAAGATCACTAGTAATATTAAAATTCCTATAAATTAAGTCAAATCTGGAAAATAATTGTATCAGTTTTTGGAGAATGCTGGTAAAAAATGATAAGGCTTTAAAGCCATTCCTTTGATATGTTGCTAGCAATCAACACTTAGAGACATGGTTTCAGAAACATTTTTTAAGTCAGCCTTAGTTAAGAGTGTCAGAAAAGAAACAGTCCTGCTTCTTCAATGTATTTTCGTTTTGCCAGTTGATATCAGCTAAATCTTCCTCCCTTTTTTTGGTAAAATAAAGTTTTGATCAATACAAAGTTTTCATTCTACTTTCTCTCACATTCCAGAATAAAGAGGTGGTATGGGACCGGAAAAGCAGCCAGCACAGGCAACTCTTACAACTGATATATTTTTGTTTTCTTCTTAGATGGGTGCTACTCTCTTGTATTCAGGCCTTTCACAGTGGTTTCATAGTGGAAAAGAATCCTACCACATTGAATATCAAAACATTCAAAGGCTAAAAAAGAAGTCACTGAAAAGGAAATTATGCCACAGTCTGTTAAGCTGAGATTTAGGCAATAGACTTAGAGGCAGGCAATACTAAGCAGAAACTATCACCTCTCTAAATATTTACTTCCACAAATTCCAGAAGACTAAACCTGTGCAGAAAGGACCTCAATTTAACCCAAGTTTTACTATTGTACACATTTAACACCCTCATCATATATTTGAACTTAGATTAAAATTTGAGATCAGATTATTTTTATCCATAAATGTTGAATAGTATTCACTACATTCAAATTCCCATTAAGAACAAATGTGTGAGATCACCCTGGTCTGAATCAAAGTAATGGCTGTGATAAGAGCTGACAGCCAAATGAAGACTTTAGTACTATGGATAGTCATTTCCACTCCAGCATTGAGGCTATAGAGGAAAGAAGTTTGAAACCCCAAGTTGTCAGAACTGTTAGAGGTCAGTCAAGTCTTCGAGGCAGATAAAACAGGTTTATAAGTTGCCCCAACTTGTGCTGCAGATATCAAGAGTTCTTTCAGGTATAGGGCAAGTGAAAAAAGCAGGGTAATCCCTCTTCCAAACTCCTTTAAATATCAAAGTTTTCTCACTGCTTTATGTCTCCTGTAAGTCCCTTCAGCTCTAAAACTAGCCCAGGGCACTTCTTACTGGATTTAACAAACACAGGTTGTGCTGAACTAACCAGCATCATCACTGACAGAATTCAAAAACACACTCTCTCACTACATAATTTCCAGAAATGTTTTATAAACTGTTGAAATAGAGAATATTGAAAAAATCTGTATTTTTTACTACATTTTCCATATTTTACTCTATTTTCATAGAAATTCTGTATTTTGAGGAGAAAGGCATGTCTATTATTTACAACTATTATTTGTATTTACAAATAAACAAACCCTCACTTTATTTTTCAAAATAGGGCATTGCCACAGCAAAGTGCTGCAGCACTACATGAATATTAAAGTGCTAAGAAATTAAATTCCACTTCAGTTTTTTCACCATCATTCAGAATAGGATGGGCAAATGCTGAACAACCAATAGGAAATTCATAAATTAGTATGATAAAAACCTTTTCCTGACAAACTGAGTAAGCTAGATTAAGTTTCAGTTGGCCCCTTCTTCTGCTTATCTAACAGTATTTTATTTAAAATTCATTACCCATGACCTTAAGAATCAGGAGTACAGCTGAAAAAAAAATGAATAAACAATATGTTTGATTGCTGGAGTACATAAATCACTATCAGTTTCTCTCACACACCTCAGTTACAAATTTTGCTATGCAAAATTTTCCTTAACATTTTTCTTTGCTTACCTGTCAAATTTCTTACCCTCAAAGAATTGTAAGTAACAAATTATTCCTGATTTTTAAACAGGTTTTTAAGCAACAAATCTGATTTACCGTGATGTTTAAAATTTCTAAAACTCCTCAATTCTTACATTTGTAATATATTACAATAAAGATATGTTACAATTTAGATGAATGTCTCTCTTTTTCTTTACTTACAAACTATTTATCCTTTTAAAGGAACTGTATATTTGAAGTGCACCTAATGGACACAAGACAAAGTTGTCTTCAGACCTTCATGGCTGTGATAATTCTGGCATTTTAAGCAAATAGGATTTTTCTATAGAAAACCAGTGACACCTTCCAACATTCTTCTGTTGCTCTTCCATCCCAAATATTTCAGATAAATATATATAGGTTTTCTAGATAATATGTAAATACATATATAATCTGCCATTTGAATTATGTGGCTAAATAAACATTTTTAAATGCCACAAAATCTACTTATTATTTAGAAATTAATTTGAATTCTTTTTCCAGTGTTCTGCTTTACTTTTATCCTATTTCTCAGTTTGCTTTTATGATGGCAGGAGTTCTGAAATATTTGAGATCAAACCAGTACTTCAAAACTTTATTTTTTTGACACAGCTGTTTGCCACATTATATTCTAATATGTAACTAAACAAATGTAGATTGAATTCCTGATTAATCTTTACTGTGGCTAGAGTATCTTCATGGTAGAGCATAGAGAAGGTAAGAATGTAACAAACAAAAACCAGTCTCTCTTTCATGATAAAATTCAATTTTAAGTCAGACTTCTAGAGGCACCATATCAGTAATTTAAATACTAGTAGTTTAAGTTCTTCTGTACCTTCAAATGTCATTTTTCAGGTAAACAAAGATGTTAAGGCAGGTAAACATCCAGTTTTTTATCAATTTAACCCAAATATAAAATGGTCATAGTCCCTTCTCGTCTACAGATTATCTTCCACCCCTTTTTGTTTTGCAAGACATGCACAAATTTTGCAGATTCTGTGATAGTCCAAAGCCTTCACCTGGAAGCTGGGGATCAATGTTAGGCCAAGTAGCCACAAATAATCATGCATTTTTTCTGTACCTAAAAACCCCAGGGAATCAAAGAAGCAGGGGAAAAAGTGGAATTAAAAAATATAAGGAGAAATGAAAAAGATGTGATATGGAGAAATCCTGAGTTTATAGGACAATTTTGACTTCAGAGGATCTTCTCCCGCAAGCTCTTAAACAGCTCAAAGACAAAAGAGACCTTTTTCTTCCCACTACTACATATGTTTAAGAGTGCAACTCAGAGATGTACCTGGCAAATGGTCGTTTCTGAACAGAAGAGGGTAGAAAAAAATAACCAGATAACTTCTTTGTCCACAGTGTCACTATTACCTAATGTCCCAGAAGTCCCCTGACACAGAAGTCTCCCATTTCTGATGGAGATTCAGTTAATCCTTTTTATCCTATGTTCAAGCTACCAGCTTGCTTCTATGGCAACTACTCTTCATGTTTTATCTCTCTTTGACTAAACTGAAAACATCATTCCATTTCTGTATCTGATGGAAGAAGCAGTAACAACACAGCATGGGAAGAAGAGACTTTGCTAATAATAAACAAGAAAGCAGTAGGACGCTGTATAGGTAAATAAGAAACTGCTCCAATTTTGCCATTCATCTGAAGTATCTGATATATCAACAAGGGAGCACAAGACTAATCCAGCCATTAGTCATAAAATGAAGAACAGTTCTGCTGCTTGTCCACTGTTTCTATTAGTACTACAGGAGCTTGTAGAAGTCCCATAGAATCTCACTTATACATTCAGAAGTGTGTAATATACTTACTTCCTTCAGATTACTTATTTTGGTCTCTTGTCTTTTATTCACTGATGTTAGTTTCTTATTGAGCTGTATTGCTTCCTGTACTTTAAAGAAAAGTTAAACCATGCTAATAAATACATTCATATTTGAAGGTATATTTGATTTATAACTGTAATGTATGTACATTTAATTTATAAATTAATCGAAATATCTTTGTGGAAAGAAGATTAAGATTGAAAATATGACTCAACTACTTTTTCTGTATAATGTGATCCTACACTGGAGGGTTACACCACATGGTACCAGTTGTTCTGTACCTCAAATGAGTGAAGACTTTTCTATATATAGGTTTGTTTTTTTTAAAAAAAAGTAATTTAATTGTTTGTGTCATTTGATGACACTTTATTAGGATCAGTTCTCCATGAACTTTTAATTCTAGTTTTGTTTTTTAACTAAGGCTTTGCTTGTAACTTTCTGATAAGCTTTATTATTTTTAGAGGAACACAGAACACAATGGACCACAGAACCTTCAAATAATTAACAGATGTACTGAGTTATATGCATATAGGACATGGAAGACAATAAATAGCAGAGGATCCCAAAAAGGAAAACTCTTTGAGAATAACTTATCTCCCTTTTGAAAGGGAAGGGAATTTTCTCTTAGCCTTTACAAAAGCCAAGATATCACTGCGAAATTGCTTGATTTTTGACAATGAAAAGCTGAGGATATTCACTAATCCCTGTACTTTTTCAGTGACCTCTATTCAATCTTAGTATTTAGATCCTCTGAGGTCTCTCTTCAGGCTTTTCTATTTCCTGATTGCTCTTCATTCACTCCTAATTTTTTTTTCATTTTCTCAAACAGCTTCTGGCATAAAACTTGAATACAAGAACTCTAGAAACTCCATCACATCCAAAAAGCCCTTTCCTTTTCTGTTAAAGCTGGTAAGCATCATGGTGAGTGACGGACAACAGTCTTATAACACAATAAGCAATTGTGAAGTTTTATATGAGAATGTGTGCTTAACAAATGAAATTACTTATGAATGTAACAAATACTATCTGATCCAAGTTGGGAAAAAACCCACCAAACATGCAAAAACTGGTAAAACTCTGTATTTCAACAAGAGTCATGTGTTCACTCTCCAGCTTTAAAATACTAACTGTGGGACATCGGTTAGACAATAAAGTTTTAGATTTATTATGAATTGTGGAATTTTCCCTACACAGCAGTATAACATATCCATTTCCACTTTCTTATTTCTCTACATATTGCTTTAATCCAGCAGATAAGGAACAATGGTTTATAAATTTAAACAATTTGCATTAAAAATGGCTGGCACACTTTCGGCCTGACTTTTTCACTGATGGCAGTTTCTTGCTCAGAATTTACAGGTTATCTACAGGCCTATTGTACATCTTTTATACTGCAATGCAAACTGAATTCTCCCTGCAGCAAAAGACACACGAGAGTCAAACTGGCAAACAGAATGGTATCTTGAACAGAAGCCAACATATTTAATCTTTTCTAGAGGTTCATTTTGCAATTACTGGTAACTATAAGTAGAAACATGAGAAAAAACATTTAAATATTATTCAAATAGTGTAAATACTGAGAGTTAATGTTGTTTTTCCATGAAATTGCAAAAAGACTTCTCTGCATCTGACATAACAGAAGAGCCTCATCACAAAAAGAAACCCTGAGGAAGCTACTGAGATACAGTAGTTGTCCGTTGTTACATTTGATGCTTGGCACAGGGTAGATGCTATTTTTCCTGAGGTGTCAGGTGTCCCCAATCAATATTGTCAAAACACTGAAAGACAAATGCTGAAGGACATTTAAGACATACATACCACTGTGCTCTAGTTTCCCATGAACACCTTTTATGATTCCAAACTGACATGCAATAGTAGCATAACACTTCTCAACTTCATTCAGCTTCTTGTGATGCTCCTCTTTTGCTGTTAAGTGCATCTGTAATTTTTGATCCTGTTAGAAACATGAAGGAAGGACAGTAACTAGCAACTCTCCAAACGTAACGTAACGTAACGTAACGTAACGTAACGTAACGTAACGTAACGTAACGTAACGTAACAGCATAAATACAAAATCCTACCCAGAATATCTGAGTTGTTGGTTTCATACCTAATGATTAGTTCCCATTTCCAGACAGCACCTCAATCCAAAGACATTCACCTGCATGTTAGGTTATCAAAACTGCACTTTAACATATTTTAATATGTTGCCTCTTCTGTTAAGGAAAACTTTCATGTAATTACCAGCAGAACTGTAGTAACTGCTTTTAAATCCCAAATGCAGATTTTCCTTTGTTATGTGGGTTAAATACATTACTTAGCCTGACATTATGTGACCATAGCTTAACATGCTAATGCTTCCTGAGGTTTATACTTGCCTTCCTGTAGTATCACTCAGTACAGTACTGCATTGCCACATTCCTTTGATGTTGGATGTCCATGCGGTTTAATGGAATCCCCACCTACCTCTCCTGTTCAGACTGAGGCTGTACCTGCCTATGTCTTTGGCCACAGTTTCAAAACAATACAGTGGCTTCAGTAACTATACGTTTGCACCTCATTGTCCCGGCTGCTCATTTGTCTCTACTGTAGTATTAAACCAAACATACCACATATCCAGGTCACAGCAATGCAATAAAATATAGGATTCATTTAAAAATTCTAGACAGCTTATATCACAGCCCCCACTACCTATCATTGCAGTACCCTCACAGAGGTGCATGGAGAGAAACCAGTAAGTGGCTGGAGGCAGGTAAGGGTTCCTTAAACTTTGGCAACAGTGCTAGTGTAAGGCTCATGAAAAAAAGCCTATAGGCATTTACTGTCTCCTGCAACATAATCTATTATGCAAATAGTGTTCAATCTTCTTTGTAAAGGTACTAATAAAAGTACTGTCTTCCTTTTATGGCCTTAAACACTTTCCAGCATGGTTTTAATCAACAAGGAAAACTGTTCAAGTTGTTTTGCAATGCAAAACAAAAATGCATTTCTTTTCTAACACAACATTGTTCAAATAATAGAGCCACTATGACAATAAAGGGATCTGAAGACCTGACATGAGAGGCTGTAATAGTTCAGCTTGGAGGACACTCAGTGAGATTTCTTCAATGTGTATAATTACAGAAGAGACAGCCAGATTCCTCTTAGTTGTGCCCATTGACACAAAGTGAAACACAGTAAACTTCACTTAAACTTGAGGAGGGGAAAATTACTGTATGGGTGGTCAAATGTTGGAACAGGTTGCACAGACATGCTACAGTCTTCATCTATGGAGACAAAATCCCAACAGGACATGGCTCTCTGCAACGGGTTCTAACTGATCCTGCTTTCAGCAGGGTTAGACGAAGCTATCTCCAAAGATGTCCGACAGCCTCATGCAAGAACAATGAGGAGAAAGCGTGTCTATTTGACACACCTAAATAAAAGAATTTCTACACACTTGCTAAAAAACACAACTACTTCTAAAGAGTAGTAGTGATTTTGATTTAATTTGTGAAACTAATAATGTTAGTTTCTTTCCCAGAAAGATTTAAGTAATCTTTTAATGAGCAATTATTAAATCTTCAGTGTCAATTAGCAGTTGTATCTTGAAATACAATGAAATACACTTCTATTTGAAGGTTATGTGTCTGTAGGGAAGGGTGGTTCTAATCACGTTTGTCACCATCAAACACTTATTTTTACTTCTATTAGCATCTTGGCCTAAGTAATATCTTATCCCAAAGAATTCCACACAGTAATTAAGTAAAATATATTTAAGTAAAATTAATTAAGTAATTAAGTAAAATATATTTATTTAATTTCACTCTTGTTCTGTGAAGGGGTGATTGAAAACAAATATTCACAGAAAACTATATTCAGTGACACATGCCACTGGTTTTTTTAAATGTATTTGTTATCCTCTGCTTCATATACACTTAGTTTTTTGCTTTTCTCTTTACACTGTATTCTTGTTAATAGTTTTCTAGGTATTATTTGGTCAATTTTAAAGTTAATTTTCCTCTGAAGACAGTGCATTAAATTAAGTCCTCAGAAAAGATTTCAGTTAGACATCTAATCTATTTCTAACCTACAGCAGAGCAACACTAATTAAAATGAGTTGGGCCAAATTAATTCCTGTGTGTAAATTCAAGTTACACAAAGATGAATTTGGCCCAGTCTGTTTGGCTTCTGTAAGGCTCCATTTCCATACAGTAACAAATGCAATACATGTCCAAGCATCAGAGAATAATAAAAGCTGAGAGTAATGAAGAGAAATGACCAATACAAGGCCACCAAGATAGGATATACAATACAAATTTCTCATGTTTTATAAGGTATGAAATTAAACACACTACAGCAAATAAAAAGTCATAATGGACGCACTGGTAAAGAAACAGCACTACTTACAGAATCACTCCAAGGAATGTAGGCTGTGAATGTTCAATATACATTCTCTTTTTCCTAATCATAAGCAAACTGTTGAAGAATAGTGCCTAACTAATGCTAGGATGTAGATTTTCTAACAAGAAAATAAAAAGGAAAAATAACATTTGTTTTTCCTGGTAGTCATTCAAGTGTATTTATTGTAAGAGATAAATGAACAGAGGCATTGCTAATTTGAGATTCAAAAAATCAACTGGGAGAACACTGAAAAAAAAAATAATATAAAAGAAAGTGCAAAAAACTTCAGTTCTTGCCACAAGCTCTTTGAGTCAGCAAGACAGTGTCAGTCCCTCCTCCACACTAGAAAAGCAGAAATATGCTTTGTTATTTCCCAGGGCTCTTTCCAGTGAGAAAAGGAACTGCCTGCTATATACTCCAGAGTTTTATTAAGAGCTTACCACTTGACTAGTATGATTTTCGATGGCAATCTGCTCTCCAGACTTAGCGCACAGTGAAATACAAGCATGAGCTTGTGATTCTTCTGCTCACAGTGAAAAGGTCCTAAAACACTCTACTACAGAAAACAATCAAGAAACACCAGAAGACACTGCAGGATAGGGAGGGTATGACCCTAGAGCTGCAGGAAGACCCATAGAATCTTGGTTCTTCTTCCTAACGTCTGATACTGCAAGAACAGAAATTATTGCCCTGCCCTCCACCAGTAATAAAGATAAGCTGGGATGGGGAGTGGAACTGATTGTGGCCATATGGTTTGTTGAGACACAATGACTTCTTGGTGGAACTAGACCAGAGAAATAGCTCAGGGTCAGGTAGGTGACTGGAGAAAGACAAAGAGGGAATTGCTCATATCTCAAAGATGTTCTGGAAATTGAGTCACCAGTCAGAGTTACTCAGTGAAGCAGAAGGTGATAATCAGGAGGTGAAAGTGTCAGAAAAACAAAGGAGATGTAAGGGCACGGAGACCTAAGTCAAGATTATGTGAAAATTATGCAAAGGGTTACCAACTGTAGGTCTTCAAAACAGGATATTTTTCCACAGTAGGTTCACACCATTTTTCTACTTAACAGTAATTATTTTTAATTTATACTACATCATAGCCTTCTCACTGTATTTTTAAACAAACAATATAGTATAATTACAGGCAAATTCCTAAAAATTGATGCAAGTAAATAAAAATAACATTGCTATCTTAGATAAAGAACAAATCAACTTTTAAATTTACACTTATTAACATTTTACAAGAATTAACTTTTTGTTCTTTTGGCAATTACATCTGTATTGGAAAACTAAACTGTGGCAGGGAAGCTCTTAGGAAACTGTTGTTAAAATATCCCTGACACATTTTGGCCTATGCCAAGTAGCACTCATGTGAGCAATTCTTGGGCACAATTCAAGAGACTGTCTGCTGGGAAAAATGTGGTTTATTTGGATGCAGCTTCCCTCTTTTTTGAAGAGCAGTAGAGTTTAATGAACCTAGACAATTTCATATCACTTGACTGCAGCTTCATTAAATGATCTCACAAACATTTAGCTTACCAATAAAAACACAGTCAGCAAGTGAAACTAGACTAATTACCAATCATTCACAGAGGCTGTCACCCCATCTACTTTATTCATTAATACTGATGCACTGAATAACTGTCTTGTAGACAGTGATGTCTCCCCACTGATTACAGAGAGATCTTGCACTTCAAATTTGCTCTTCTGAACTGCACACAAGATTTGGTCTCTAAACCAGCCAACACTAGCCATAATCTCATTCTTGTTTTTTCATATTTTAGCAATATGATATATCTTTAAGATTTAGGTACTGCAGAACATGCACAAAAAAAATCTCTAAATACTACTCTGATATGCCTAGGATCAGGCAACGCAACAGGAGAACACATGAATGGATGCTACTCTCCAGAGTTCTAGCGTTCTACATTGTATCACCTACCAGAAAACCAATAAAGGAGGAAATGAAAACCTGACTAATGTCCTTTTCCTCTAGTTATTTCGTTACTTCAGCAGCAAGAAAAAGAACACAATACAGAACCCATGCTTGCGCGTATTCTATCAAGTAGCTTTGTGGTAATCATTCTCTAGGCTTCCGACGGCATAAGTAAGGTGCCACGTGACACAATAATCAGCACCTTTATTGTGGAAACAAAGGAAAGATGGAAGAAAACCCAAATCCTTTATTTCTTTGTCTCTATATAGTCTTTCAATACTAAAAAAACCCTTCCACTACTTCAAAATTCTAGTGTCTATTGTAAGAACTAAAATATTAATACTGAATACACGAGACTAAAAAAATGGATTTAAAGGAACAAAATCAGAATAAAATGCTAAATCAGTAAGGCTTGCTCAATTCCTAGCACATACAAAAGCTACTGGTTTTTACTGACTGGCAGGGTTTCCAAGGTGCCAGATATAAACTAAATACCACATCTGTTTACTTTCAGAACACTAGTCAAGGCATGATCTAATTAATCTTTTAACAAACTAAAAATTGAAATAGAAATGAGTCTCAGATAAATGAATGGTTTGGAGTTTCATTCATTTTACTTTTAAACATTTTGCCATTTGTGATAACTAAGACATGGGCTACTACTACTTCCCTAGAACATACCATTTATTTCAGTTCAACGACTCAGGGCGTAAAGTTGGTAGGATTTTACATGACCTAAAACTGTATTAGCCCACTAGTGCGTAAGGTTGGAGGAAAGAATTCACTTCTGTTTGCCTTATGTTTGTTTTCATCATTTCATACGAAAGCATCCTCTATAAATGTGGCCAAGCCATATATGTTATGCTTGCAAAAAAGGATTTCTAGTGTCTTGTCCTCCAGCTAATAACATTTTTAATAACCATATTCAGTATCAAAGTCACAGTACAACAATGATGTCAAAATTTTCAAATCATCAATTACCAAAAAGTTTAGAAACAAAAGAAAGGAAGAGATTTATTTAAGAAGCACAGAGGCATTTCTAGCTTACAGAATGCTCTTGTGATTTAAATATTCTCATTCATATGGAAGACTGAGCTTCCAAGTTATGAAAGAAAAGTAATATGTGAAATGACCTAAATATAAGTTCAATAATTTTGTGTATTTTAAACATATTTTTAGATCAGACATATTTTAAGAATAAACACAAGTTAAAAGTGAAGTAAGACAAAACACATTTTATGTTGCCTTTGATCTTTAACTTGTAGCCTTAACACCCAGGTCAGAGGGCACATTATTCAATTTCACCATATTTTGTGTAAAACCACTGTAGCGTTGAAGATGACTTTCAGTACAAATGTCATGGTACTTAAAGCTAAACTGGACCCTAGTTTTTTGAGCTTCTTAATTAAAATCACAGTTTGTAATGGTCTGACAATATTATCTTTATTCTTTCCAGTTGAGCAGCAGCAGAATTTTCACAGCATTTATTCAATCAAGCTTAGCAATGATTCTGTAGCTCATTCTTTCACTTCCTAAAACAGACAACAGGGTTCAGAGCAACTATGCTGTCTCTCTATATAAATTTATTCCCTGTGTCAAAGGGAGTAAAGTGGATTGGATGAAATCTAAACTGATCAAGGGAACCAATGTTCCCCTGAAGTAATTCTGAAGAGGAGTGAAAAAGGGTAAGAGGAAAAACATAGTTTTGTTTTTACGACAAACTGATAAAAGAACTCTTGCTTCTTTGAGATGAATATGCTAGATCCTGTAAGTATAAGGGTAATATAATTACATTATTCAAATTAATATTAAAGAAAATCTTCCCTTTAATAAAGACAACAAACGTACCAACTATACTTTAATTAAGGATGAAAAAAATACACATGCTAAATAGCAGCTATCACACCTAAAAACATTGTATTTGAAAGCTTTTGACACTCAAAGCCAATATCACGTCTTTTGGTTATTTGTAATAATTATCACACACCATTTAAGTATTAGAATTTGTTAGTATTTGCATTATACTCTAAACAGACATTTTGTTTTCATAAGAGCTATTCCTTATTTTTTTACTTCTTACCATTTCATTCAATTTCTTCTGTAAAGTGTATTTTGAAACCTGTAAAATCAGAGAGGTATTAATTTTTTTGACAGCAACCCGGATATTTAAGTATTCTCATACTTAAGATTTAATTGCATTTATTGTCAATCCAATACAGTAATAATGGTTTTGAATTAATGATTACACTATTTTTTATTATTATTTTCACTTTACACCATTTCACGTCAATATTTAAATTACTTAAAAACACTTTATACTGATTTGTTATTACAGAAGGCTTGAAAAATGCACAAACTCTCATGTTTTCTAACGTGTATCACACAAGTAATGTGTACGTGAACCACTGTTTGTAAATATAAACAGACAAGAAAACAGAGATAGAAATTAAAGTACTCCCTCAAGTCCTAGAGAAATACAAGTGTGTTTCCTGTTGGAAAAAAATAAATCTAGGTAGATACTCTGAATGGTAGCATATAAAGACATATTGTATTAATCTTGCACACTTTAATAAGACTGACATTTGAAGTCATTAATACTAGCATTCTCACACCATTGACATCAGAGAATTTTTATTCATAATACTTCAGATTGCAAGAGCTTTAGTTTCTACCTTCTAGAACATTGACAATGTCTAGAAAAAAAATAGAGAGAAGTGTCAAAGAATGCAGTGTGTGTAAACTTTACACAGAAAATATAATTTATAGACAAAAACTAAGCCTAGGGAACAATAATTTTAAGACAGAATTCTGACTCTCTGGATAGAGAGGGCTACAGAACTGAATTAGAAATTCCTCACTATTATTTTGAGCTGATTTGCAAACCATTTTTTCTGAGTCCATGGGTTCATTGTGACCTCCTGCTTTCTCCAACCACAGCAGAATTTCCTAGATCTGTATTATACTGTTACATAAAGGTTTGATCCTTGAACATCAAACAATTAATGTTAAGCTTTGTTTTTTGAAATTTGTTTTATCTTACACGAGAAAGGCCAGTGGAATCTTACGTTACCCTTGCTTCCCGCATATTGTGTTCAGCAGACCATGGAGGAATATTCTGTATCATCTGTGTTAGGCCAACATTTGAACAAGGCACCAAAACTCCTATAGCCACTGCACAGAATGCCAGCCATGGGAAAAATCTCCTTTGCTCCTATAATACCTTCAGTGTTAACTAAATAATAAACAGTCTGATACCAAGTAAATGCATCCCATTATAAGAGAATGTTAATAAGAACAAAATACATTGCAAAAGTATGGGTAACAATCCATTATAAACATCTTGTTTGCAGTAGAATTAATTATTATCCCACTCAGTTTTGGGTAGAAAAATAACGAGCTCCTGAAAATGCGTGAGATCTGGCAAGGCATTACAATGCTACTTCTGTGTTAAATTCCATTCTTTTAATACATTTTCGACATATCTACCCTGGTCTTCAAAAAACCCCAAATATTAGCTAAGTTTCTATGTCTTCTTCTATTTCAAGTAAGTATGGATGACAGCTACAACTGCTCCAACATCATGTAACAATATAAATAAAATACAATACAGAAATAACACTGAGAGGCACTTTACTGACAGGTATGGGAAAGCCGTGGATTAAGTGGTAAATTAGAGTGAAAATTAGACTAGGAGTGAAAACTAATCAAACAAAGGAAAATAGTAAAAAGCACAGGTAGCACACTACTAGTTGGAGGCATGGTGTGAATACCTTCTTCTGTTCAGGAGTGCAAAACCAGAGTTTCCAGATAAGTAAGAAGTAAGAGGACAAGAACAGAAAGAGGAAGACTATGAAATGAAAATAAAGCACATTTCATACACTATTTAGACTCTTATTGAGTTTGTAGTTCTTCTGAAAGAAAAGAACTTCACCTGGAAGACTATTTTAAAGTCATCTTGACACAAAAGACTAGGAAAAAAAATCAGCATTGAGGTGTACATGTACTAGAAAGATTATATGAGAAGGTCTTAAAGATGCTCTTAAAAACAACTATTTTCTTATTGGTGAAAAAAACTAAAACCAAACCACTTGCATACCAAGGAAAGTTTTTAAAAAAAAGCATTACCTGTAATGCTTTTAATGTTTCTTTCAGCCCATCAATTTCTTTTCCCTTTGTTTCTACAGCAAGCTGATATCTTCCCTTTCAAACAAAAGGTGTATTTCAGTATTTGAGTATAATAAATGCATTTACAACATGAATTTATCAACAAGAATGTTAAAAAAGAATGCATTACTCCATTAGAACAGAGCAAATCATTGGTGAACACAGGTGAAAAAGCAGCCAAATAATATTAAATAAAACTAAAATACATATACTGCTATAAAAAGAAAAGTAAAACATGATAGTATATTTTCACTACTTATGACTAGTCACTAAGTTTTAAAATTTTCTCTTCTAGGAGAGAAAAATCTGACAAAGGCAGAATTAATATGTTTCTTTTGTTTAGAACAGAGATACTAAATAACAAAGAAAGTTATCAGGTAAATCTTTTTTCTTATTAGCAATTACACAAACAGACACAGAGACACACAGACACACACACACCACATACACACACACACACTTATGCATGTGAGAAAAGTCAGAGAATTTCTCACACACACACACACTTATGCATGTGAATAAAGACAGAGAATTTCAGTGGAATTAAATCAACTAAAATGAACATATCCATTCAGCCACCCCTGCCTGTTCTAGCTGTTTATCAAATGTGCTGGCTCTGCAACTTCCTGAAATCCCCTTGATGAATAAAAGTACATATCATGCAAATTGCAGCAAAAAATGAAGTGAAACAAATAGAGTTCACATGCAAATGTTCATTGACTTCACTTTTTGAAACAGGCTTCAAGTACCAAATGCAAATCCTTTATTCAGCAGGGGAAGCAGGCACTCAGCTTTGTATAAAAGCTCATGTACTTAAGAGAAATCCCATCCATTCAGGCTTATGTATGTCTTATTTCAGTTTAGGTCAAGTTCCTCAGGAAATCAGCTCAGGCAAATCAGTAAAAGTCCTATTAAAATTTGGTTTTACTAAACTAGTTAGAATTGATACGTTTTACCAGTACATGGAAAAAGCTTATGACAATTCATCACTCCCAAAATAAAATAAATTTTGTATAGCTTCAGTATAGAACTATCGAAGAACACTTTTTCCCCAACTGATTTTTAGTATAAACAGATTTTGAAGTGACATTTTGCAAGTAAATGAAGTCCCATAGGCTATAAAAAAAACCCCAAAGTAACAATTGTTATAAAGAAATTTCCTCTGCAAAGGTAGTAGCAAGAATAATAATTTAACTGTAATACACTTAGTTTATGTCTAGAATATGTTTGGTAAGTTATATGGCATTATCATTTGCTTATGTGTTTCACTGGATGGCAAACAACAAATAACTGTAATAGAGTACCTTTTCTTCTTCTATGGCAAATATCTTTGCCTGTAACTTGATTGTCAGTGGCACAAAAAAAAAGAAAGAATAGATCAATATAGTACATGGGATTAACTTTATTTTGCAACTTGACAAAACAATATAGTTATATTACCCTGCATAGTATACTGCCTGGTGGTTTTTTTTCTTTAACTATAGTAACTATAGAGTCAATCACAAATTATCTTTTCAAGAAAGAAAAAACCTAATTGGTTGTCAATTTCTTTAGAGTGTGACAGGATTGTGAAGCAGCACTAGTGATAAATTCTTCACCACCATGCATAACAGTTTCAGTTCCTGTGACTGTTTTCTTCAAGCATTCGTTGTTGATTATATATTATGGAGGGAAAAAATCAACTCTAATTTGAAAGGCTGAAAAACACTTTTAAAAGATGAACAAAATCAATAATGTAGCAGAACTTTTAGCACGTTTATGAATCTAACCTTGCAGAGGACCTGGCATCTTAGAGAGGAGGGGAAAACAAAAACCCAACACAGTAAGAAACAGATTAAAAGAAGCATCATCTTCTCTAGGAATATTTGGGTAAAAAAAAAGAAAAGGTCAAAAATCCCAGGAAGAGGAGCTTACTGGAAAAAAAACATTGAATTGAGGCATTATACTTGGTCTGAGAAAAAAAAGATCTAATGTCATTGAGCTGTATATTTTCTCATTTTATACACAACAAAAAATTACTTTTATACCAACTGATAACTTGCTATTATGCCATCACATTGTAAAACCTCATTGGCAGAGCTAAAAGACCTTATTTTGCTACCTGTTTTTTAAAAGCTGACAAAGCTTCTTTGTTTTGTTGGTTCAATGTATCCATCTGATGCTGTAGAGTTTCCTGCTCACACAAAGAATCAATACTGTGTGTTAAAGATTATACTGTTACTGTATGTAACACATACATACAGTATTTCAAGACAAAAAAAAAATAATCCTTATTAAATACTTTTAGAAAGACACGACTGATTAAAAACAAAACCTGAAGACTAAAAATGGACTTCTGTTAACTGATAATCACATTCTTGGTAGTAGTATCTCTAATTCATAACAGGTAAAAACTCTTACCTCTAGAATTCAGATCTGTGATTGCTAGGACTTCTATAAGCAACTCTTACCCATGCTATCAACTTGTAGAAGTGATCTAACACTCACTGCCATCTTAAGACAGCATCTTGACACAGTTCCAGGTGGTTATAATAGAATTTTTAATTAAAAAATATAATCCCTCTAAAAATAATAATCTGTTGTTTTTAGTTAACTTTAGTCATTAAACTACAAGAAAGAGCTGAAGGTGTGCTGAAAACACTAAGCATGAGGTGATAGTCTAAGATTTTTATCATCTTTTTGCCTGATTTTTCTCTCATCTGTAAAAACAAGAAAATGGGTTAAAGATGTACTTTTACTTTTATTTTGTTCTTATTTCATATCATAATCTCACAGACTAAAATACACTCTGCAAGCTGGAAATCTTTAATACCTTTAAGCACTGTGTTCCTATACACAACAGGGCACTCCTCACACCCCTTATTAGGGCAAAGTAATGTAGAAGATATGTTTGTAAGATCAGATTGTTTTAAGCTCTAGAGACTAAAAAATACTAGATAAAGGTAATCAAGGGGCTCTGTCTTTGAACAGTTATCTCAAAATACAGATGAGTGTTCAGCTAAGAAATATCAATGTGAAGTAGGAAATGATTAAGTAACAACTGCACAAAAAATAAATATAAATTGAGACTATTAAAAAGAATTACTGGAGAAAATAAATTGATCATTTGTTTCAAACGAGAAGTCAGATTTCCTCTCCTGCCCTAGCTAAGAAATCAAGTTTTTCAGATAAAGCTGATTCCAAAATTGTACTTTCTGCAGCAAATGAGTGTTGTTTTCAAGTTCCACGAGTGAGAGCTGTTGCCTTTTGATAAAACACAAGAATCTGTGGAGGTAAGGTGTTTTATATTCATTTACATACTTATTAGCTCTTTTTAAGATGGGTAAAGAAAGTTTTGATTTGCATCTAAAAAACAATACTTCCTACATGAAGGTATACTGAAAAACGTGAAAACAAAAGTCTTGAGGGATGTTTTCCTCAAGCTGTCTCTTAGAACTGTGTTCAAAGACACAAGTTCTCTGGTGGGCAAAGGGCACAGCAATTACACTAGAGAACCAGTAACAATACTGCAGTGATCGCAAGTCACTGATATTGTAGTAAGTATAATGAGTATACTCATTAGATTTAACAGCATATTTTCTCAGTTATTTCTCAGTTATTCTGTTTTCCCTACTGCTTTTCAAAGAGCACCAACAGTATTAATACAATGTAGAAAAAGATTTATTTGAAAATGTGATATTAAATCTGAAACTGAGCTCAAGTCACGTCTTTATTTTAAACCGGTTTGCTAAATTTAAGGTAAAATAAAATCTATATCAAATAGTAGAAATGTTGACTGAAAGTGATATCTCTGAAAGAAAAAAACAAGTCTAATAGAAGCTTTGATAAGGCAGGGCAAGCTGTCTTGCTTACTGAACTACTCTTGAGGTCAGTATGATTCTGCATTCAGAAACCAGCAGGTCACAAATTCAATTTAAATGTCATACTTAGCATTTTTATCTTACTGGAATCTCCAGCATTGGAAATTCATAGTAGCTTGTTCCTTTGAAGTTCCAGAGCTCTATATATGTGCCCAAATGATGTTTCTAAAATCTACAGCTCCTTGTTTACATCAGGTTTGCTGTTTCTCAGTGTTAAATGCAAAGTGAGGGGAAAAGAAGAGTTTACCTAGCTGCCTGTATGTCCCATCTTTTTATTAACAGTAAATTAAACTGCTGTTAAGGTCTCAGAGTGAATGGAAATAATCTCTTTTGAACCTAGATTATTAAGAACTATAACGCTAGGTTATGAAAAGCAAAGAAAGGTTACAAACTGAAAGTATTATTGCTTTTACAGATATCAAATATTTCCTGTTTCCTTGTGTACATATATATCTTTCAGGGGAAAAGAAAGCACATAGTTAGGATTATTAATTTAAGATGGTTAGGATGAACTCCAAGATAAAATACTCTTCCTTTACTACTAAGATGTTAAATATCCCAAGATCAAGGATAGAGCTAAAATTATTGTTTTTCTGTGATCGTAAAATATGCAGAGTAAAGCCTTTTATCTTGTGACCTAGTGACAGGGGTCATAGGTTTGATTGTATTAGAGAGGGAATGGATTTCCTATGAAAGCATAACCTCAGGAGCCCTAATCCTAAGAAGAATGTTCAACTTACTTTACTAAAAACTTCATTTTGAGTGTTTAAAAGCTGACAAACCACCACATACGGTATATCTAATGTAAGTTTCTGTTTAAAATATTTTTTGGGAAAAACTGTCACCTCCAAAACATTGCAAGTCAAGTTTTACCAGTACAACTGTACTGGTACTTGCACTTGTCAAAGCCAAGCATAATACAGAGAAGCTGTCGTGTAGCTTCCCCCACAGTCATGTGTCAACATGCCTCATGTTAAGTTACGTGTCTTATTGCTTCAATATTTACATCCCTTTTGACTGAAGATTTACACCCATGCCAAATTTTATGATGGTATCCTTTTGTTAATCAGTTTTCTAGGTTAGGTACAATCCAAAATAATATAAAAGCTACAGGAGTTCATAACTGGACTATTGGCTATCATGCTCTACTATGAAAAATTACAATAGACTTAAAAAGGGAAATTGTACCAAATCACAATCTATATTGCTATTACATAAAAATTAAACCCCAGCAGTTAAAACATTAAAACCATGAGAGTTACCTTCTGCCATTCAAGTTCCTGTTTCTCCACAACAATTTTACTTATTTGATCTTCATAATTAATCTCTGTTTCCTAGTTAAAGAAAACAAACAAATTTACAGAAGGCAGTACCTGCAAAACAAACACCAACATAAGTTGTCTCTTCCTTTACAGTCGAGTATATAGAACCATATATGCCTATACACTGCACAACAAACAAGGAAACAAAAGCTCTTTGGCTACATTAAAATATCAGATGAAGTCAGCTGTTTTGGTTAGAAAATTTTCAGAATAGATAACTTATATGGAAATGCATAGCAGAATTAGGAGCTAGGATTTTAGCTTTCTACATTAGCAGGAACAGTTCCCTCTTCATACATATTCTATTCTGCATCTTACAACAAAATCAAACTCAAAAGGAATAAACCAGACTTGACTTCACACTTGAAAAATGACTAAATGTTCTAATAAATTGAGTCAAAATATTGACATGAAGCGAAATTCAACGAGGTGCAGCAAGTGTTTCATGAATGAACAGTTAGCAAATGACACTGAGGCACTGAAGTGTGTTCAGACACAGTCAACAATGCTGGTGAAGGGTCTGGAGAATAAGTCTTATGAGGAGTGGTTGAGGGAGCTGGCAATGTTTAGCCTAGAGAAGAGGAGGCTGAGAGGAGATATGATCAGTTTTCACAACTACCTGAAGGGGAGTTGTAGTCAGGTGAGGGTCAGTTTCTTCTCTCCAGTAATGAATGATAGGACATGAGGAAATGGGTTCAAGTTGCGCCAGGGGAGGTCTAGATTAGACATTAGGAAGAACTTTTTCAACAAGAGGGTTATCAAGCATTGGAACAGGCTGCCCAGGGAGGTGCTGGAGTCACATCCCTGGAGATATTCAAAAGATGCATAGATGAGTTGTTGAGGGATAAGGTTTAATTTAGTGATGGGCCTGGCAGTGTTAGGCTAGTGGTTGGACTTGATGATCTTAAAGGTCTTTTCCAACCTTAATGATTCTATGACACAGACAATCATGGTTAATGACCTTTGAGACATCTTAATTATTGAACTCAAAGCACTTGAATCTTTATTCTTCTTGACACCTCTCAGAACAACTGAACTGTTTGTTTCAGTAACTACCTCTGTTATTACAGAAAAATAAATAAATATTTATCATACCCTTCTGTGCCAAAAAGCCTCCTGACTTACCAGATGAAAGCAAGAGGTTAAACAGGAGTCATGGATAATCAACACATATTTTTGATGAGCTATCAGAAAGTGGGAAGAACACTACTGAAGTCTGAAGTTTCCTTCAGAATCCAGAAGACGTACTAGTAAAAGGAAGGTATGTCACATCTCATGTTCTTACAGAAGCACATAGTAAAGAATCAAACTGCTAGTGTGATAATGAGACTTAATTGCTGATAATTACAGTTGCTAAAAATGTACAGGAATTTTCCTGAAATATTTGGTATTAAAGTCAAATTTTCCTAACTGGAATCAACTGGAACTTCCTTTTTGAGTCAAACCTTTATGAGCACTGGCCTTCCTTTAGTAATCCAATGTTAAAAAAAAGGAAGAACAAGTTCCCCTATCAGCCATGACTTCTTGCAAGAACTATTTAAGCTTTTGATGCATATCATAAGCAATTAAACTGCTGTTGTGTAATTGCATACAGCTAACAATGAATATTCTTTAAAGACCTAGAGAGCTACACTAGTTTGCTGCTTTGAGCTTCAGAAGGACCATTTCTTGCCCTGTCTCTGCACATTGATGATTACCTTGAAAAAGTGACCACATTAAAATTTACTTCTCTTTAACTGGTGCACTAATAACATTTATTGAGGTCTTGCATTGGACACGCTCTAATACAGGCCAAACTGATTGTGTGAGGGTAAAAGAATACTTCCAATACTGGAACTGTGTTCTCTGAAGTGCTGTATTTTGATATATTATGTACACCTTTATGCTTTTTTGAGTTCAACTTCCCCATATCAGGGGGAAATTAAACACTACTGAGTTGCTCTAAGTCCCATCCAACCTGACCTTGAACACTTCCAGGGACAGGGCATCCACAACCTCTCTGGGCAACATGTTCCAATGCTTGGCCCTCTCTCCAGTTTAGAGACAAGGATGTCATGCCAGACAGTGTCAAATACTCCCCACAAATCCAGATGGATGATGTCTATATTGCTCCTGACTTAGCCACCAAGGTTGTAACCCCACCAGAAAAGGCTGAGAAAACTCACACCTCAACAGCCTAGACTACTGCAAAAGTGGCTAGGATGTTCAGGGAAACAGTAAGAACTCAAAAGAGTGTCACTTACAAATCTCTAATAAAAAAATTAAAGCAGGCCTCAAAATTATTCCTTTCTTGATGTCGTGTTTTTAAGTAAAAGAAGTCATATTTTTCCCTAACTGCTGACTACATACTTCTAACACTCCCCTGTGTAGGCATTGACAGTAGAGTATTTCAGAGACAAAATCAAAATTTTGATTCAGTGCACAAGTAGGGAGAAGGAGGTGACCTGTTAACCCATAGATGAGACCTTGGGAACCCAAGAATTTGTACCAGTGGAAAAGAAGCAACAATAACATGTTGCCACAGGAGATGTGGCATGGACTTAGATCAACATAATGGACAGTAAAACTGCCCCCAGAATATCTGAAGTGCCTGCTTTCTAATAAAATGCTTGCTAATTTTGAAAATATGGAAACTAATTGCAGTTATTACTGCATTTCTTCACCTTCTAGGCATATAACTGTCTCTCCTTTTCTTTGTAAACTCATCTAGTTTGATGTATTTGTTCTAAGCCAAAAGCTCAAGTTCAGAGCATTTAGAAGACAAACTTCAAACTAGAACCAGCATCAAAAAAGAAATACAGCTATGAAGGTAAAATAGGAAGAGATACAAAAAGCTTAACATATGCATTGTGATTCTGACCTCACTAAGGCAAATGTATCACTAATTCAATGGTAGTTAGAGACCAACAAGTATATATCCATATTAAACTTACCACAAAATACAGAGAAAACAACGCAGTATTTTACAAGGGAGCAATGTAGCAGATACTAGTGTCAGAAATTCTTGACAAAGAAATCTTCAATTCAAATAGACTGGATTTACTGAAACACAACTGCTACCTAAATGAATCCAAGCATTGGTGTATATAAAAAAAGATGGAATTTTATATAAATAATGGAACTGGCAGACTACCTCTACTTTAATATATACACATTTCAATTAAAATGTGCACGTATTTTAAAACCTAAGGAGAACACTGAAAATTTTCACAGAAACTCATTTTTGTGCAGATACTTAGTTTTAGATATTACAGCTGTTCTAAAAAACAAGTTAAATTTTAAAGACATTCATAATTGTTAACTCCCACATCCATATCAAACACTTTACATTTAACTAAATCAACAAAATAACACAAGCTTAAAAACAGTATTAAATTCCATTTTAAGGGAGCCCTTTACTTGAGATACTAAAGAAGACAAGATCCCAAGCTCTAAGTGAAGAACACTCCTCCAACTCGCTCCCAAATTATAAAGGAAAATCTGGAAGCTATCAAAAATGTGTATATATGTAACTAATGCTGAAAAAAAATAAGCACCATAAATACTTAAACTGAGAATGACAATTACACGATAAAAATGTTCTCATGTGAAATTGCTAACAATTACAAGCCTTATCCATCATTACTTCTATCAAAGGATATTTATAGTTCGTCCATTTTGAATTGAAAGCTTTAAAAACTTGTGTGGAGTGGGTTTTTTTTAAGTTCCACCACATGTTTTATAAGACAAAAACATTTTTGTTATACTTAGAAGAATAATATTGTATATAACTTTGATGAGGTACCAACAAACACAAAACCTTAAAAGTGTTCATTTTTTATTATATGCCTTAGGACTACATGGATTTAAGTGTTTTTATAAAAAAGACTACCATAACAATAAAAGAGAAGTAATTTGATGGTTTATTTACTCGTTATAACCTTTAGAAAGTGTCAAGCCTTCTTTAAAGTGTTTGCTTCAGGCTGTAGTTTTACAAGATGGGCTGTTCATTGGTCAAGCCCCCTTGATTCTTGACCCTGAACAGATTTAGGAAGAGAGTACAGCTGGCTCATGTCCAAGCAGACAAAACTGCTGCTAGGTACTTTTATTATCTTTTTCAAACTCATAATATACCTCCTACAAAATTGCACATCCAATTCCTCAGGCAGGTCAATCAAACAGTACTCACAGAAACTACAGTTTCTGATTCTTTCATACCATCATTAGAATACCCTTTATGAACTAAACAGTCCAGTACAACTTTTAGTTGACCACATGGATATTCTTCTGATGTTCTGTTCCCAGGATAAATGTTAAATGCAGTGAAAATAACAGCTTTATTCTAACTTTAGTTCCCGATATAACATTTTTGGATCTTAATAGTTACCACAATTAAACAAAACTTTTAGTAACCACATAATCAGAATTTATACTTTAAAAGTTCCTTTTCCAGAAGCAAAGAAACAGAAATGTATACCAACCACCTTTTTTTCCTTTGGAAATCCTTTGTTGCTCTGTCCTTGATTCCATTGCATAGCCTGCAATTGCTCTGTACTTAAATAAATTCCATCAAAATCTATTAATTTAAATGTTTGCATTGATACTTAAAATGCTCTTCTTCCAGGTTCAAATAATCAGTTTCTAATCAAAAGCCATATTATGTGTTAACACAGAAGTAATAAGCTAACACACTTACTGAATAACAACATTGTGTATGTCACAGCCATAAGATCCATAAACTTTATTACTGTTTATTCTTTTATATCCACATGCTTACATATTTTTTCTTTTTAAAATATTCAGCTTTCCTTGTCTCCATCACTTTGCTAAAAAGTACTCTAAAATTTACACTTATGCAAAAAATCTAGCCATAAATCTCTTAGGATTTTTTGTTCTGTTTCTCTACATACTGTGCTATTAGTGTCCTGATTGCTGACTTCTAGGTAACACACAAAAAAGTTTCAACAACTTCCTTCACTTAATATCTCAGAAAGCAGTTTGCCTTTTGGACTCAAATGACATTTCCAAATAGTAACCTTATACTCAGCTTTCAATTGTCATCTCAATACTGAACTCCACTTGCCCATTTTATCAGGGAAACACTACTAATAGATGAGTTAGCTCTGCACAGTTATGTACAACCCTTCCATTCTGGAACAGTGCTATACAGTGCTATGCTGTGCAATGCAAACCCCTTGAGAGTTGCCAGAAAGCAGAAGTACATTTTAGGAATGGGAGAAAGTACTTAAGGGTGAGTAAAGATACTTAATGTCCTTCCTCTAAGAAAACAGGGAAATAGTTCACTGTGCTGAAGAATCTGGATTAGAGAACCCAAAGCCGTAGCAAAGGCAAACTAAGAGGAATTGAGATAAACTTGTTCAAATCTATACGAAACGAAGAGTATGTACAGCTCCTGCAGCACTAGGGTGAGCTACAGTTTCTGAGAACAGCAATCAGAAAAAAAACCACAAGGTGAGCTGTTCAGAGTCATAATGTCAGCACCATGACAACAAACATGAGTCCGAATTTGTCGCTTTTAGAAATTACAAGGGTATTTACTTATCTGCTTTCTCAATGACTGCTCACTGGGCACCTGCATGAAAGTGGGTAAGCACAAAAAGATGGTCTAATTAATATCAAAAAAGACAGAAGACAGAAAGGGACAGATGCTAGGAAAAACAGGGAAAAGAAAGAGGGGGAAAAAGCTTTAAGGGCAGGGAAGGAGGCTAAGGTCAATAATGGCAGAATGGTAGGGCCAACTTGTTTTTAAAGAATATTCCTATCCACAACATGGAAGGGATTCCAGAAGTGTTGAGATGCCACATTCCTGTGCTGTCAGGACAGGTAGGAAATTCCTTGGCAAATCAGACATTCTTGCTTCTGGTTGCCAGTTCTAATACTACCTGCTATGACAACATACTCCTTTGGCTTGAGTAAAGGAAAAGTTTTATATTGTGCTTGTCAGTAAACAGTAGGATAACTATCAATAGCAACAAGTCAATATGGACCCAATTTTAAAAATCTGGGGGGTGGGAGTGGATGTGGTGTTCCAGGATTCTAGAAGGAAATATTTAAAGAATCCTATAATAAAATATTTAACACAGAAAATACTTTCATGGGTAAACTCCATGTTGTTTGCAACTCTGATGTTCTTTAATAAAACATGGTGGGTATTTTACGGTAAAAATGGTAAATTTTACCAATAATTTGACAAAAACATTACCAAAAAATATGGCAAAAAAATGTGAAAAATGTAACAAAATTTGAGAGCTGGATAAAATGTTTTTTAAAAAATATTTTAGTTAAAAGATTAGCACTGCCAAGTTATATCTGGATCATAAATGCCCAAGGAGAAAAGAGGAAAACGTATCTTTTCAGCTTTTACAAAACAGATAGGTATGAAATCTGATAAACTCAAGACTCAAATGACAGAATCTCTGGTACTAGGCAGACTTTGTGACATTCCAGTGGACAGCAGAAAGAGCCTAACAGGTACTTGTTTTCAGATATGGAAACAGGTCACTGAAACCTACCCTTTGCACCAAAGAAAAAACATTAGTGAAGTTTTAAAAATCATTACTAAGATTTATCTTTTTTGTGTTAAGCTAACCAACACCTACACTGCTTCATCTGCTACTAAAAATATCCATATACCTAGAATATTAGAATACATTTCTATGGAAGTAATAAACAATTTCCTTTATTTCTCATGGTACATGCTATTCTGGCTAAGCACCTTTTTTTCTACCTAGGACAAGAAAGAAAATATTTCAACACACAATATATCTGCTTTCTTGTAAACATTATCCTTAAACCTAATGTCAGCTGTCCTATATGCATTGTACTTCAGAAAGTATTACAGACTTCCAATTTGACCTACTATGCTGCAAGTTTACACTGTCAAAATTGATTATATTTATCCCTTAAGAAAAGGAACATCTCTTACTGCTAAACAAAAAGAACTCATCTGATTGCAGAACAAGCCTGATAGACATTGGAATAAAGTGAATGGGATATCCACAACAAAAGAATCACTGGGTTGTTTGGTGCTTGAGTCGGAAAGCTAACCTGGGAAAAAAAATCAAACTATTGGAACGTGAAGTAACCTCTGAAGGGAGAAGAAAGAGTAATATTTTTTTTAACTTTTAATTACATATGTGTTCATATTAAATCAATTCATATTAAGAGCAAAAGAAACTGAGAAGCTGTATCAAATATCATGATTTAAGCAATGTATTCTCCAGAGTAAATATGCACAGCTACCATTAATTGGGATTTCATTTGTAAAATAGCAGAACTATCACTTATTATGAGCAACTCCTCTAAATTATTGTTATTTTGAGAGTTTAACTACAGCTATATGTTTAACCAAGAAAAGTGAGAAACAGATGCTTTGAAGGAACTCAATGCATACTTAGAAAAACAAAATTTTAACTTTAAAATAGTATCTTATGGTACCAAGTATGGATTTTGTCTAAATATTTTAATATTGCTTGCATTAAATTTTCCCCTGTCTAGCAACACACAGATAATTTCATCTGCACATTTGTTTATATTAATTTGAGTTTATGCTGCAGTACCAACAATCACTCAAGGCGATTTAATAAAAACTGAAAACACGTGATAGTTCCTGACCTGAAAAAACTCCTGTCTAAGTGATATGCAAGACCAACAATGGGAAGAAAAACAGAAGCAAACAGAGGTAAAATATCTTGTCTAAGGTCAAGCCACAGGTCAAAGACTGAATTGAGAGTAACATCCACTTTAGTGGCTATACGACCTCCGTGAGGCTATCGGTCTACTGTGAGCCTCAAAAGCAACTTGGAAAGGAAGCAGTAAAAGTACTAAGAAACTAGCAGAACTTTAACTTCACTTTCCTATGCAGCAGCTGATACAGTTTAAGCCAATGTGTTTCAGTCCTGTCCATGGAAAAACTACCATAGTGAAGATAAGCTTTGCAATTCTGAGTTAGAACTCAGAATTTTGGTCTATCTTTTTCTCATCGCTCATTATAATTTTACAAAATAACTTCATGTTATTTGAATTTGTAAGAGATTGACAACTAAAATTGTGACAGGATATTGTTGTTTTGGTTTAGCTTTTTTTCTTCAAGCAAAAACATCCATTGAGAGTTTATTTAAAAGTCAAAAATGAATGGCACTAGGCACAGCTATATTATTCTATAATCCTTGCTTGTTCAAAATATTAATATTGTATACTCCAAATTTCAATCACACTAAGCAAGCAGACTTGAATCAATTGTTGAAGCAAAGCAAATATCAAAAACACATTCAGGGATGCTTTAAGGTGTAAAAAGCTTAACTTTTTAAAATTTGAATTTCCAATTGCAAACAGGTAAATAGATTTTTTTTTTGGGGTGAAGGAAGGAATAGATGTTTCAGAAACTGAGTCACATCTTAACTATGGAATTGGCTCTTAACATCAGCATCAATTGCTCACCCTCTTGAGGCAACCCTTTATAAAATCCCAGTCACTCTTATAGTATAGCAGACATGAAACAGACAATCTGAAAAAATCCCAAAAGATGAAAGTTGATGGCATTCTACAAACATTTTAGGCTCTGACCAAGCTCATTAAAAATGTAAAGTTAATTTAAACATGTAAATGGACTCCAGCTAACAGATCTCATAAGGAAAAGCATGCCCGAATTATTACTGTAAAAATTAAATTCTTTAGTCTTTACTTTTTAATACAAAATAGCTAGACTGGATTAAACACTACCATTGCAACAAAGCCCTAGAGATCAGACCCTGGAGAATTTCAACAATATTGCACCAAGAAAGTAGGATTATGCAGGGCTTTTTTTTTTTTATGGCAGTCATTATTTTGTTTATGTTTTTTAGAGAGAGGATTATAGCATTTAACTTAGATCAAAATGAGTATAAATCAAACATGTAATGAATACTAATATTTTAAAAGTAATAATGCACATCTTTTAAACAGGTCAAATTCATCAAATGCAGAAAGAGAATACTTTATATCTTTCAAAATATAATGGTTGAGAAACACAAAGAGGAGAAATAGAAACAAATGTTTACATACATACAACTGAAAAAGTGACCACAGAAAAATACAGCTGCCTTCAACATCACAGAAACACTTTTACCTTCGTACCACAAGGCAATTCAACTCGTATTTCAAAGACCAAAACATCTCCAACCCCACTAACTCAATATGCTATTATTGCAGAGATCTAGCTTAATAGGTTAGCAATTTTAAAATGGTGAAATAAAGCAGATTTGGTTATCACAGAAGCTCTTTGCCCACTTAGGTAATTCTGAAAAGCACAATGAATCAGGCAAAAATAAGTAATAATCACTGCTCTTCTGGCAAAGGCTAAATCAATCTATGAAGTGAGAAAGACTTAGGGACTTACCAATGACTTGGATTCTCTTTCTTACCCTTTCATATGAAAGTCTGCTCTTAAAAAGAAAAACTACCACAAAACACAAAAATTTAATGCAGATCGTTTTTGCCAATAGCCTGGTGATCAACTGCAGAATCACAGAAGCTTAAGAGTTGGAAGGGACCTCAAGCGATCATCTAGTACGTTATTACAGGAAAACCAAATTCATTTCCTTGCAACCCTGTTTTTTGTATAAATGTCTCTGTAGACAGCACAAATACAAACACTGCCTAAATATTTTTAAACAAAATTCTGATTGGTGAATTACCTAATACATCATGAAGTTTAACCACATTTATGCAGCATTTTCTAACTGCATATAAGGGTACAGAAATACAACACAGAAACAGTAAGAAACAGGATAAATGCATTTACCCTTCTTATACGCAATTCTTCTATTGCCTCCAATAAACTTGTTTTAAAGTCTAACAGTCGAATGGAAAGTAATGTCTCTGATGGACTTTGAAGAGTTGAGTCAAGTGCCGGTGTTTTAAAGTCTTCATCCATCCTTTGAACTTGCTTCTGCAAAATAAAAATGTGTATTTCCTCTCCAGTTTATTTATTATTCTTGACAAGAATATTCAAACTGTAAAATATGCAAATATAGAAAACGATTTTTGCAAAGAGTAGAACTACTACTTATAGCCATTATGCAATTAACAAAATTTATTTCAAACTATTGTGTAATATTCTAAAAGAAAACAAACAGGTTTATCATTAACACACCATATTAATTTGGTTTTCCTTTTTTTTTTTTGGCTTATTTTTAACTTTAAGCAAAGCTTGTGATAAGCATGAAAAACATACTAGTACAGGGTTGGGCTTTTTTCCAGAGGTACTGACTGCACTGGCATAAAGGTACCACAACTAACACATCAGGCTATGAAAAAGTAACTACTTATCTTCAAGATTTCAAAAATCACAAGACGGGCTCAATTTTAAAGCAGACTCTCAGACTGGCTTGAAATTATGAACTCAAGGTAATATCCACCATTTCTGCTTCTGAATTTTAACATAAAAATTTTCTGGTTCTGTTCCCACATAATCAAGTATCAAAACATTCACTGTAGGGTAGCTACATCAAATACTGTCAAGCAAGAAGTCATGCTAAGGAAAGACTCAACGTGTCTCTGTATAAACAAAATATGCTAGTGACATCAAAGACAATTATGACTACTGGACTTACAAAAAGATAACAACTGTATATATTTAAGCTGTACTTCCAAGGTTATATTTTTTTTAATACTTGCAAGTGAATTTCTACCAGTCCACTAGAACACACAATGCTATCCCTTCCCAGAGAGAGTTCATCTGTGTTTCTGGACTAAGAATTAAAGAGATAGGAGTAGAACACAGGAATTACGACTGACCTGGCCATTTCTGCATTAAGAACAGAGACCTGGTCTGTGTCATGGGGCCATAACAACTACAAATCAGGGCTCACCACTTTTTCTGCTGTTGTCCAAATAAAACTCTCACATAAATCAAATTTAAGCTGCTTGGTGATGGATACAGATTTATTCCCAGCTTAGTTGCCCCACTACAAGTTCCCCAAGTTAGCGAAACAATGTTTTTTCTAAAATCAGAAAAGTCAACCTCATTTTTATCTTCCATTTTTAAAATATATGACTAATACTGAATTGTTCAATATGAAATACTTATATAAGTTCTTTTGTCAGTGTCAGAATGTGTATGTTTGTAGGACTTCTGAAGAGGTGGTAAATAAAACTGAATAAGAACCTCCTACAAACACGTAATACTTCAGGCAACGAATCTGTGTCAACAAGTCAATATGAGTCAGGTATCATGCAGATAATCTCTACACATTTTAGACATAGTTTAGGCCTAGATTGTTCATGATTTGCTTGGGTTTGGGATTTTTGTGGGTTTTTTTTGTTGGGGGGTGTCTTCTTTGGATTTTTTTTTCTTTGCAGGGGGTATTTATTTTTAAAGTAAAGCATTAAGACTAAAAAAACTCTACTTTTTTTAGCCAAAGAATTTAGAATCAATGAAGTCAGACCCTCACAAAAGCACATTAAAAATTAGTTTCTAATAAAAAACAATAAAAATAACAACTAATAAAATGATTATATTGTGCACAATAGATTATACACAGAGTAATTTCATTTCACTTTTATTAATGCTACATTCTAATCTGAAGAGTTAGATTTTGCAACTATAATGTTAAGACACAATGCTCTAATTCTATTGTTGTCGGTTGACTTTACAGGTTCAGAGTTGGGAGGTTCTATAGTGACCAATTTCTACAAGATAGTACTGTTACCAAATGGAGAATCCCGATAGCTTGTGTTAAGGGAAAAAAATAAAGAGTTCTTATGAAAAAACTGACACAGAAAGAGCATGATCTAACTCCTGTAAAGGTAGGTGCACTTGAAGAAGTGCATTTCAGTTATGAAATAATTTCTATTTAAGTCAACCAGTAGAAGAATGTGTATTAACTGACACATACTGGCACTTGAGATTTTCCTCACCATCACAGAAGCAATCTGAGAATTATTTTCTCAGGGGGATATTTTCAAACCAATGCTATACTCTAAGGGATGGAAGAAAATGGACCTCAGGCATCCATGGGCTTTCTCTCAGCTCACTGGTCTCAGCAGGAGCACTTGACAAATAAGACTTTGCCTCCCTAATGCAGTGAGTAAGGATAAAGGCTTTTCTGAGTGAAGCTCATTGAGTCTTCACCCATCCCTTCATTGTGAAAGTACTGTTTTCTCACGGGCAATTTGTACTCAGACTGCTTTTTCCAAGACTGACACAAAATGCTCCACAGCCTGCTGTTGAAAACTGCGAGGTACAGTACATGTTATACATGCTCCCTCTCGTCCTCCTTTATGTTGATTGCAAGACACCTCTGTGGTCTCTGCAACCACAGAGAGATCAAAGAACTTAATTATCTACCACACAGCTCATACTACACTTGACTAAAACAAAACTCTACAAAATATAAAGTTACAAAATACTTTGAGACATCCACCATACTGATAAAATGCCTACTTTTGATATCACACACTAATACAACTGTAGAGGTACTGGAAAGATGGAAACTAATAAATGATTTTTTACACAGAAAATACAAAAATAAACTTGTCTAATCAAAGATATTCCCAAATAGACGCATTTTTACTTTAACAACTGGTATTTGTTAGAATATCTGTAAAATAATAATAATAATAAAATAATCTAGAGCATACATAACATTCTAAAAGTTAAAGTTAAAATGATTGAAGTTCCTGTTTTGAAGCACATTTGTTTTCCTATTACTTGCTTTATGTTTAAAAACATAAGGGCAAAAATTACTTTTTAAAAAGCATATTTAAAAAATCCATTTTAAAACAATTTTAAGTGTCATAAAGAGCTTTGTATCTTTGAAAAGCACTTATTAAAAATTACATCTTAAATACCCTACACTAGAAAGTAAGTTAGCCTATAAGCCTGATAGGGGTCAGGGTAATAACACAGAATGAACAAATTACACTGTCATTCCACTTAAATTATTTAAGTTATTTAATTTGACCTGTAGATAGTCTCTTGTCTTCTCATCATGCCTGACTTTTAAGTGGGAGGTCTTCATTCATGATGATCCTTTAATGGAAGCAAAGCTTTCTCCATTTAACCCATGGTGTTATCAATCATGTACAGGGATAAATGAGGCTGTAAGATTTTGCCAGTATCACAAATGACACTGTGACCTGAGGCCAACATCTTTATTTGCTTCTCCAGTGATTCACTTCAGCAGATATTAACCAATTTTATAATCCATGAAAGGCAAAATTAAAGGACACCATCCATAAAACAGAATAATTCCTATCAGCAACAAAGTGATGTCGGTATTATCTTATAAATTATATGGCCATACAGTGTGGTAATGTAATGAAGTAAAGATGGTAATAATCAAATGCCTAGGGCAAACGCTAATATGCATTTAATCACACAGCATGAAGCCATTTGTCACTACAGTTGAATGCATGTGTACATAAAATACGAGTCACGTCCTTATTGTTATAGTATAACAGCATCAATTTCACACTATCCTTTTACCACAATAACAACTGTAGGTTTTGATATTAACTAAAACATTCAAACACTAGAATTGCAACTCATAGCAATATCTTTCAAAAATTATTTTACAATAGACTCGCCCTACTATTTGGCCTAACACATCTGAATATTTCATGTGTGCAGAATTATACAATATTTTTGTACAAAATCCCCTTTGGGTACATTTTCACAGCATTCTGAGTGTCTTTTTAGGAACAGGGTAACTTATGGCATTTCGAGGTAAGTCAAATCAGATAAATAATAAATTGATAAATAATTATTGATTGCCATTTGTTTGTTTACAGCTACTTACAGACACACAAGAAACAGACAAAGTATCTCCCTTAAGATAATCTGAAGTGTTTGCAAATTCTACTTCCAGAAAAATTACACTGAAGTGTCAGCATCAAGTTCTGTGCTTGGTGAAATACAGGAATGAAAATGTTAGTGGAGAAACTTTACCTGCCCAATCCCTCCACATCTTAAAAAAAAAAAAAGTTCTATTATAAGTTTATAAAGTTATAACTTATATGTAAGTTTATGAACTTGAAAACAAGCAATCAGCTGTACCAAACGAGCCTAAGAGTCCAGACTCCACGATTATGCTCAGAAGAGCACTAGAACGCAATAGGAAAAAAAAGCTGGTATTCATAATTTTCTAGATTCCAACCATCACGTCTGTCTCACACCTTGGTTGTATAAACCAGGTGGGATTCCTCTGTGATCAGATAACCTACTGGCATACATTGCCATAAAATCTGGACTATAAGTCAACTTGGTACATTGCCTAATTAGAGACAAAAGACAAGAAATCTACAATAAGCTCCTTGTTAAGAATCCATATGTAAAGGCTTTTGTGGCTTAATACCTCTTTTACTGGATCAAAAAAGTTACAGCATCTTAAAGTTCTTTGGGTGACTTTTATTTTAAAAAAAAAATTGAAGACAGCAATCTCCCTGTCACAATTGCCTTTTGTCTTTTCTTCTTTGAGTTTAAGATTCTGAGATTTTCTGTATGTAGGGTTATTTATTTTTAAACTTTTAAAAGCTGAAAAATATTGCATGCAGTTACACTTGATCTTGCCTCAGTTCATTTTTCAATTGATAGAAAAGTTATTTTTAATTTTCAATAGAAGTTGTAATCCTTCTCCTCCACCCCATGTTTTCCAACAAGAATATATACCATTCTTTTAAGAAACAAGCTACCTTCATGTATATCAGATTTCATCCACACCCAAGTTTTACTCATCCACAATTCATTTGCTCAGGTCCAGAAGGTGCAACTTCCTTGAGCTTTGAAAAAGCTATGCTGGCAGTTACCATAATGATTTCAGGTGACAGAGCTCCTTTCAGAGTGCCAACAGTGGAATATGCAGGGGATAACAGGATGTAACACATTCTCTTGAATGAGTTGTGTTGGTTTCATTTTTCTGTTTTATCTACTTCTCGGTTGTGTATCTTCTGGAAATCGCTTTGATTTTTAGTAGAGAATGGCTCCATTCACATATACAAATCAAACAAAGCAAATAACACACTTCATAAATGCAGGTTCTGGGAATGAAATACTATGCTCTAGCAAACGATTTCTTTCCTAGAAGGGAATCCACCATGCAACTCATTCTCCTTCACAGTTTTGCTAAAATTATTACTTTATCTACTCATTGCCATCAGTTCTCATGATGATCTACAAATCATTACAGCATCATACTGAAAAAAAAGTATTTCCTTCAGAGTCTTATAAAACTTTAGAAGTTACTAAATTTTTAGAAAATGACAAACTTCAGTTTTCAAAAGTGTACTGCCAACCTTATAAGACAATTTCTTTCTAAAAGCTAAGATTAATATATAAGTGTAGTGGTTTTCATTTACAAATAATTATGTTCTTCTTCAAAATATAGTATCAAGACCTGGACTCATTAAAAAGGCTCAAAACTAGAAGATAATAAAAATTGAGTATTGATATTTTTTGTAATCATATAATCTTAAATGAAAAAGCATTTAGAGGAGGGGCTAGGCTGACTTGTGGTTTCTTGAATGCAAAAGACTATGATTTACTGGAATTCTACAGTAAATCAGGAAGTATCCTCAATGTAAAATACTTAAAGGACTATTTTACACTATATTTCTTTCTAAATAAATATTGACTTATACTAAAATTCCACTGACTCTTCTTATATCGATACATTACCTAAAAATGTTTGATAAGCATACACTTAATGTAAGAATGGCTGCTTCAAGTCAGACAAAGGGTCCTTCTATGTCATTGTTTCACCAATAACAAACAAAAATCCAGTTATAAATTTCCTCTACTAAATTAAAGTGAACAGTAATTTTCCTTGATGTTGCTATTACAAGATTTTAAAATTATATTTGAACTATATGTCACTTTTTATAATGCAAGAGTCAATCACAGCATTTCCATCACCATGCAATCTCTGTTGTGACATTACACCTTTGAAACTGATGGAATCATGCTGCTTCTTCAAGACTTTTCTGGAAAATACTTTTTCTTTTGTCCCTTTACTGATAGATTAATAATACTTTGCTGTATCTACTCTCTCATTAAGCAGCTCTATCTACCCTTTTTCATGCTGTTTCCTAAAGTCAGATGTTAAACTTTTACTAGTTTACTTTAACAAAACAGGACAGAATTATCGAGAGAGCTGATAATAGAAATTCTGAAAGAGACAATGAATATAATATAAACCCTGTTGCTAAAGAAAGAACAAATACTGTTCTTTGCCGCTATAAGAGCTGAAGACTTAAAATAACTGATTTAATCCATATAATAGATGTCCTACAATTTAGCACATTTTATCTGAGGAACTGATTTGTGAATCTGCTATTATTTCTTATTTTCCAAAGACAAAATAGTCCCAGTCACATCAAGTTGCCCTTATCTACGGTGTCAGAAGCTTCTGGTCTAAACTTGATGGAATTTGTTTAAACTCAAGATAAATGTAAAGATTTTCATTCTGGAAGTTGTACCGTTGTTCTAGAGTTTGTCAAAACCCAGGACAGTATCATGTCCTTTGCGGGAGGGATACCAATAATAAATAATAAATCCATAATAAAGCACAACAATTGCCTTTAAAACACATCTTAGAATCTTTGCTGACAAAATTGTCATTAGATACTAGTAATCTGAGACATATAGTTGGTTTTCAAAGTTTCAGGTTTTAATAAAATGTGGGGAAAGCATATGACAAAGAACTCTCAGCTATTAGAATTTCAAGGTTTTCTTGGTCAAGAAGCATTGAGTCTGGGTTATTTGGTCTTCTCATTTGCCTAATTTGTTTTGGGTTTTTTCCCCCACATTTACAACTCTGATTCAACATGTTAATGAAACTACTGTTAAGATGTACAGGTAAGTGAATCATTATAAAGTACGGTGATATAGTTCACATCTTTATCGCTGATTCAAATCCATCTAAATGTAGTGACTAAGTGTTCTATATATATCCTCACCATATAACAACAAAAAAATGAAGGAAAGATGAACATCACATTCCTAAGAAGACTAAACTGATGACCCAGCAAACATACATGAAAGCCCCTCATTCAATCTGAAAAACTTGATTTTGATGTGGTAATAGCTGTTCCCAGAAATTATCACAGCATGGCTTCAATTAAATCTTTAGATTATAATCCAGTAAAGATTAATCTCATCATTACTAAACATAACTTGAAGAGTGGAGTTTTTAAGTGTGTTTTGTCAGTAACTCAAAAGGCTGTATTAGCTACCTGCTGAATTCTGGATGACATTTAAGAGATTGGAGCTACTTGTCCAAGTACTACATTGCTTGGGATCTCCATTTTCCCCCATTACAAGAGGTCTCCCTTCAGTAATTTGAGTTCTTTTGATGAAAATGTATAATCTTTCACAAACTAGTCAGCCTAGACATTTTCCCAAACCAGAGGATTTAAAATTTCCATATCATCTAAGATTGTTATAGTAGGTCTAACAGACACAGAAATACATTTTCATGATACTTAACCTTCTGTAACCAAAACTAATTATATAGTGTATTTTATGGGATTAAATTCTCCATAATCTTTCAGTCCTAATATTTTTCAAGATTTAGTCAGCGTCCTTTTACCTACTAGTATAGAGACATTAACTGTTCAAGGGATTAATAGAATCAGGTTTATCCAAATTTTACAGGTGCAGAAAAAATCTAGGTGTTACTGAGTCGAGCAGCTGACCTTCGTTTCAAACCCCATGCTGCCACCTAGTCGACAACCTAATGAACTATGCTGTCCTCGTACTTGATGCACTGCAATAACAGCTAAAGTCATGGAATAAAAATTAAATCGTTTCCAAAAAACACGTTTGTGCAAGCAGTAAGGTATCAGAAGCCGTGAGAACTCCAATCAACCTCCTTGTCAGCAGAAGTACTCTGGCAGCACAAAGCAAGCAGCAACTGTAGTTTTCAGTACTCATTTGCAATGTGTCACTCCCTTGCTGCAAAAAGCAGATGTATGCCAGGAGCATTCCAATGCAGTAGTTGCTACTTGTTTGTAATTATAGTTGTGAAATAAGTACACCGAGTGTAAAAGAAGAAAATAATTAGCCTTGGTACTATCAAGTAAGGGATAAATCCAAAATAATATAATATTAACATTGAGTAGATTCACGCTGAGAAATGTATTCTAGAAAACCATATTCACATGTGAGAAACCTAAAGATTTGTGAAATTTAGTTTTATCAATGAAAGAAGGCTATCTGCTAGGGAAGCATAATTCAGAACCATGTCGAGCTGTGGAGTGTTTCTTATATGACAGTCTCATTAGGGAGAATAAATTGCTCTCTTAGCTAAACCTAATCCAAAAGATTAGGGGCACGGCAGCAGGAGGAGCAAACACAATTTCTTGTGTCAGCAAGTTCTGACACTACTGATATTTGACTTCTTTCCAACATCTTGGAAATATCTATTTTACATCCAGAAGGAACTCATTTGCCTAAAGGCTGGATTGCCTTCCCCTCCCCCTTCTCTCTTTCAAATATGTCCTACAAGAAGTACTATTTTTTCCTCTACAAACCATTCCTCAACACAATTGACACTAACATTACTATTAAATATTTTGAGATGCCTATGCTAAAGCTTCAAAACCAAAGAAAATAACTCAGTGATGCACAATATAAGAAAATAGTTTCTTTTTTTCCAGAGCATCATATTAGAGTGTCAATACTAGCAAACAGCAGTTCCTGTCTTGTCAGTAGAACAATTTCCTAATCCTACATATGTGCATCCTACTGTAGGTTAGTGTAAGAATGTCTCTGCAGCACCGGGTTTGGAACAGCTCCCATAGGAGGTCAGGAACCGCAGGAGACCACAAGGAGCCTTGTGCCAGGACACTGTCTCCTCCCCATGTCACAGCATCCCCAAAACTCCAGAACAGCAGAGACTGCAGAAACCAGACAGACTGTGCTTCCCTCTCTTTGGGTATCCAGTCTAACACATGATCAATAGGTATCAGATTTTTGCAGGACAGCAGACAAAAGCATGTTTCTGTAAAGATGCATTAGAAGACAATAATTACCTGGCATAGTGATAAAACATATCAAATTCTGTTTCTATAAAGTAATATTTTCAGCAAGTCCTATGAAATTCAATGGATTCTTTTATTTGCAAAAGTATGATACCTAAAATTAGCAAATACTACATCTGAAAGACATAAAAATACTTAAATCTCTTGTAATTTTGTTCTTCAGAATTGTATTATACAAAATAAGGTGGTGTAAGAGATTGAAGGGAGGGGATGAATCAGAGACTCTTTGCTGACTGGATGTGTTACATTAAGTTCTTGAAATGTAAAGGAGTGGATTATCACTCTAATAGCAATGGGAAATTAGTTTCTTTATTTCTTCATTAAGACTGTGGGAGGGAAATTAATTTTCTACTCTAGTTTTCAAAATTAATTGAATATATCTTTATTAAAGTGATAAATATACACACATATTTTTGGTTGAAAGAATTCCCTAAATTAATCCTAAACAGACATTTTCAAAGCAGTTTGGTAGCATATGGTGGGGGGAGAGGGTGTTTCATTTTTTGATGTTATGAAAATATTGAAAAAATGGATCATATAAACCCAGTGTAATAAAGCTGTCTATAGAAAAGTACCTGAAAAGTTTTTATAAAATAATTTTTCTAGTATTAAACAGCATATTGCTTAGTCTTCATTTCTTCCTACTTTGTATGTTTTTGCAGCTTGTAATATGTACCTAAGTGTCTGTGTTTTCATACATACAAGTATATGCATCAAAAAAGCATTTTTTGATTTCTCTGTCAAGTAACCATAGTTTTTAAAATCATCATCCACTTCATTTGAAGAATGACTGAAAGTACCTTGAGGTGTCTAGGTATCTTCGTGTGTGTATAGGTACTTAGAGGAATTTACAAATCTCAAATTTACTCACTTCCTAGGCATTCAGTGCTTTTACATCACAGAATCACAGAATGGTAGGGCCCTTTAGAGAACATCTAGTCCAACCCCCCTGCTAAAGCACATCCACTTAGATCAGATTGCACAGGAACTCGTCCAGGCAGATTTTGAAAACCTCCAGAGAAGGATCCTTCACACCCTCCCCAGGCAGTCTGTGCCAGGGCTCCCTCACCTGAACAGTGAAATAGTTTTTTCTTATGTTTAAACTGAACTTTCTGTGTTCCAGCTTGATCCCATTACCCCCTGTCCTGTCACTAGATACAACAAAAAAAACCTGATGCTCCGACCTCCTGACATCCACCATTTAGACATTTGTAAATATTAATGAGATCCCTCCTCAATCTCCTCCAGACTGATCAGCCCCAGTTCCCGCAGCCTTTCCTCATAAGGAAGATGCTTCAGTCCCCTGATCATCCTGGTGCCCTGCACTGGACTCTCTCCAGAAGTTACCTCTCCCTCTTGAACTGGGGAGCCCAGAACTGGACACAGGACTTCAGATGAGGCCTCACCAGGGCAGAGAAGAGGGGGTGCAGAACCTCCCTCGACCTTCTGGCTACACTCTGCTTGATACACCTCAGGATATCGACCTTCTTGGCCACAAGGGCATGTTGCTGACTCATGTTTAGTTTGCTGTCAACCAGAACTCCCAGGTCCCTCTCTGCAGAGTTGCTCTCCAGCAGGTCAACCTCCAGCCAATATCTGTATTGTAAATTTCTTTAATATGGTTTACTTCCACCACTGCAACATTACATTCTTTTGTTTACATTATTTAGTACTCTTTCAAGAAAACTGAACCACCTCAAAGTGAGTTTATGCCAAAAGTATTTTTATTTAGGCTTCTATTGCATAAACAGTGTAATAACCTTTTAAAAATAATTTTCTTACTAAAAAAATATATCAGTTTTTCTAGAGAACTTGTATTTTCAGCATTGAAAAATAATCTAGAAATGACAATTTTTACTTTTCCGTCTCCTGGTATCTTCAAATGAAGACTTGATGTCTTAGCAAACAGCACATTTTGGCCAGACATAGCTCTGGATTATCACTGTGGAATCCAAGAGCTTATAGTATAAATTAGATTTGTCAGTCCTTTAGAAATATCAAGTCCTTCATGCACTTTGGCCTAGAGGTTCAAGAGAGTAAGAAAATTCGTAACAGGGCCTCCTACAACTTAATTTTCCTCATGTGTCTCAAATGCATTAAACAAATAATTGTCTTTGAAAGATGGATGAGAAATTAAAAGTTCATGCAATTTTACAGGTCCTTTCTCTCCTTCACAAGTAAGTGATTATGACCAAAACTTTATCAATATACACTTTATTTTAAAATGTCTAAAATATCAATACTTTCTTTATTTTCATCTCCTAGATTTTTTAAACTTAAATGGCCAACTTCTACCACCTTTCACGAGTTACTATATTTTTCTTAAAGAAAAATATAATAAATCAGAGCACAATTATCTCTGAAATGCAATGCAGATACTCAAACTTTTACCACTAATTCCCAAGTGAAAGTCACCAAATTCTCTATTTAGTAAGATCTGTAACTGTCTTGACTACTAAAGAAAATGTCTTGCATATTTTGCACTGAGAAACAATTCAACAGCAATGCATAGAGAAGTAAAACCAAACTTCAGTTCTCTTCCTATTAGAATAACTTAAAGAAGCAGAACAAAAGGAAGTCTGGATAAAAATTAAATATCAGACAAGATCTCAGCTACCTGAGGAAGTGAGTAAGTGGTGAGATACTCAAAGAAACCATCGCCCTCTTCCTTAGGGAAGAAAACCTGTGATCCATCCCATAATTAAAATGGCACTGAGCAGAGATCCTTAGTAGCTCCCACCAATGAAAATACATTAAATAGCGATTAAATGACTGAAGAAAACTTTAAAATCTCTTTCTCACCTTAGGTCTTCAAGCTACCATCCCACTATCATAAACAAGTTCCCTGGGGGTAAACCAAATGGATATTGAACAGAAACTGACTGTAACACTGCAACAAATAAATAGTTTAAAAATATATCTTCACAGCTACCCAAATAAATGCCAAGCATAACAAGAACATCAATATCTATTGCATTTATACATGTCAGAAGCCTGCTGCAACTGAGCAAAATTAAAACAGCCAAAGCTGTCAATTTGGTGCTGCATTACTTCACCTATAAAAGAAAGCTCAATTTTGTTCGAAAATGAAACATTTTCAAGACACAATTTGTATAGCTTTGTCTTCTGTACTTTCATAACACATTCTCAGCAGAAACATTCAGAATTAAAAATGAAACCAGAGCTGTTGCAGTGTACTGAAAGGCCACCACAGAGCTCCCTCTAGTGTGAGCAAGGTATCAACTGTACAGAGAAATGTGTTCCTGAGACAAAAAAAAAGATAAAGCAATAGAAATAAGTAAGAAGCTAAATATTAATCCCAGATCTCAACATTGAGATGAGGTTGAAACGTTAGGGCTATTGCTCTGCTAGAAGCAGACAGTATCACAGAATCTCAAGATGGTTGAAGTTGGAAGGAACTTCTGGAGGTTGGTCATCTGGTCTACCACTCCCACTCAACCCCTAGGTTGGGCCATCTACAGCCAATTGTCCAGGACTATGTCCAGATGGCTGTTGAAAATCATCGAGGATAGAGACTTTACAAGCTCTCTGGGTAACCTGTGCCAGTGGTCAGTCAGTTCCTCTGTAAAAACTGGTTTCCTTACATCCAGGAGGAACCTCCTGTGTTTTAGTTTGTACCTGTTGCCTCTTGTCCTGTCACTGAGCACCACTGAATAAAGTCTGGCTTCCTCTTCTTTACATTCTCCCTTCAAATACATATTGATGAGATTCCCCCACAGCTTGAGGTCTAGTGACCTTAAATACCAAAAGCAGGATGATTTTACTAGTCATAAAGTAGTTCACCAAAACAAGATAAAACTGTATCAAGAAACTCCAGTAGCAGATTTTTATCATACTGCTACAAGGTTTTGACATTGTTTTTTACCTTATGTATGTTTAGGAGCACTTTGTTATACATGAGCCAATTTATGCTGACAGTTTTCAACAGGCCATTTCCTGGAATTGTCACGTCAGGACGTGTATCTACAAGTTTGACAACATACTAGTCTTGCCAATGACAAAGAAGTTCAGACTTCTTAAACTTGCTGCCATCTAAAAGTATTTTGAGCAAGTGACAATGCAGAATTTAATCCTATTAGCCGAGCAGCTATCTCGGTGCCTTCAGTGGGAGCTGACAACATTTGCCAGCTGGGAGCACCAGGCCCACTCCTGAGGTCTGAGTGGGTGTTTGCTTCCCTATCAACATAGGTAACATTTCCATTCCCTTTCAAATACCAAGAGGCAACTATATGTGACATTGAGCCCTGCAAAGCTTTTACTGACCCTCTGTACACATTTTTAGTTGAGTAACTTTCCCATGAAGATTAGTACGCTGACAATAACAAACTTTGTTAATTGGATGTATAATTACATTTGTTATTTATGTACTATTACAAGTGTCAACCATTATTTCTGAGCAGTAAAAATTATCTCAACAGCAGTAAAAATTATCTCAACATTAACAGCTTAGTGGTTAATAACTAAATATTAAATTAGGTGTAGGGTTTTTTTAAGAGAAATCTTTAGGAAAATAAATCCCACTTCATTCTGAAACTTTAAAACTGACATTGATCTATTAATCTGTCCTTAAATTCTAGTTATTTTGCTATTAAAAACACAATTCTTTTTCCACATGTGTTTCTTGCTTTTCATCCCCATACTGCTATAGGATATTTGTGCCAGTATTACTTCTATTTTCAATGAGAAAAAAAAAAAATGCTGCCACTTGTCTGAAGGAGACAAGCAATAACCTCACCAGAGGTTCATCTATCAGATATAAATTAAACCTCTTAAATTGCAAAGAATCTCATGATCAAGACTTAAAATACTCCATCATGTCCTGAGGGGATAAAATGATAGCCTTAACCAAAACTAGGGATCCATGTATCAGAAGCCTAAGCACATTTAAAGTAAACTTAAAATTCTATTATAGGATTATTGCGCTAGCAATCTATTCCAAGTAAAGATTTAATTGACAATGGTTTAGCAAACAATGTCATATAATTTCTCATGGTTTTTTATTAGTAATACAGCTAAAAAAACAGGCATTTCTATAGGAAAGCATAAAAGACACTAAAGGGTACCCAAAAAAGTAACTGTCTTTTCCAAATATACTTAACCTGGTCTAAAATAACCCTTCCCTACAGCACATATTATGAGGAACAGGACAGGTTAATCCAAGATTCTGATATGGTTTATTTGTTTACTGAAGTGTTTATTGCTGAATGTGATAGTCATAGCCCTTTGATGTTAACTGTAAAAAAAACACCCAGTAATTAAAATCAAAATTATGTTAGATTACTGTTATTAAAAAGCATTACCTTTAAATCAAGATACCTGGACTGAAATTCTGCTAACAAACATGAGAACTGTGAATGATGTTGTATATAGGACAAATGTATATGAGTCAGGACATCAAATAAACCATTACAAAGAACCAGATGCATATAGTTCCAAAGCACAAGATGAGAGGGGTCATTCTTAATTATACATTTGTATAATTTTCATTATTCAAATGCTTAAAGTTCTATCCACAGTTTATCATAGCAAATGAAAAATACTATGTGAGAAAATGAACAGTAACTGCAAGACATTTAATGCTCAAATTGTGGCAGGAAATGTTTGCATATTGGATGAGATAAAGGGTGTTACTTTTCATGACTCTGTATCAAACAATCAAAAGAAAATCCTTGATAACACAACCTGAATGAGACACCATTAGCCATCTTTACTGATGGTTTTGAGCTTCTTCATCACAAAGGTTGCTAATCAAGGCTATTTTACCTGAAAAAAATCACTTCACAAGTATGAAAGTAACATTCAAAAGCTACTCAATATTCTGCCATGCTGAAAACAGCATATACGCAGGAAATGTTCTATTCATCCTAAACACTTGCTGTACCCTTTTATTTATTGTATTTGTTTTTCTGTGATCTGTATAACAAACTAGAATTCAAGTGCATTTTGTGTCATGACCTATAGGATAGCCCTAAAATTTTAATTCTCCTTTATGTAATAATTAGCCTAAAGCATGTAAACCATTACCTTTACACTTGCTGCTGTAATGCTGCTTTAAACAGAAACATGTACAAGCATCTATGCACACAGAGACAGAAGACACCTACAAATTTTCTGCTAAGATCTACACAGGCAAAAAATATTTGAATAACTGTTGTTGAGTGTTGAAGATCTGAATGCCTTTCCCAAGAGTTCTACTGCACCTTCAGAACAGGGCTGAAGTCCAGTAGAGAGTTTGGAGTGGTTGTTTCTCAGTCCACTCCCAGAGCCTCCTCTTCTGATGTAGGCAGGAAGGGGCCCAAAGCCACTCTTGCCCTGAGCACAATGGATCTACATCCATTCCCCAGATGGCATATATAAGTAATTCTGTATTTTTTTCCCTTTCTAACAATATGCAATGGTGGCATAACACAAGGGATGTTTACCTGTTGCTCGTACAACAGAGGTTTCTCATGCAACAGTGTATGAGGACACATAAAAAGACACATTAAAAGTTTCCATATATATATGCAGGTATTTTACTTAACTGCACCAGAGTTCTAGTGCATTCCTACCCTTGCATTGGTGTTCTCAGCAGCTATTTCACTGCTTGACACCACCCTCATAGGAAGTAATGTAGGAACCTGGTGTACGGGCTGAGTAGAGGTGCACAAGACAAAGTTTTAAGATCCTTTACAAAGTAATGACAGATTTCCCTGTTTTCTAACATGTAGCAATAAAGTTTACTTGCCTCATTAGTATTATCTAGATAATAATCTGTATTACTCATTTCTTACGAAATATTGTTGTCTTAGTATTCCACTGTATTATAAACATGTACACAACACACCACAACATTTTCCATTGAGATCTCCACCACCTAAAAAACATTAGAGCAACTCCAGCTTATAAGTTACATATTCATTAAGCACTTAACTGAAGTGTGTTGACATCATAAAGTAAATATTTAACTACAGTTATCATTCCTCCCAACAGTTCTTATTTCACACATCACAAGTTTCTGTTTTTCTCCGGGGAATTTCTGATCACTTCCACCAGTGTTATGTAATACCTTCATTCTACTCTTTTCTGCTTCCATAAATACAAGTCACTCCAGCACTTAAATAATACAATCCAGTTACTACAGGAAAAATGCTAGCACAGACAAAAATCACTCTCAGTTCCTGGGTTTACCTTGCAGCAAAATCATTTAGGTCCCGTGTCTCAAGTTTCTTCAGCGCGTAGTTTTTAACCCAACCCATCTCAAAATTCTTCACATATGAAACGTTACCAGCACACTAAATGCATTCTCAACTTCACCTTTTAAAAGGCTTTATCAAGTATCACTTGCTAAGCACCACACATGGGCTGGGAAAAAAAAACTCGTAAGAAAACATAAAGCACTCAACTGCTTTTCTCTTGGAGAAGCCAAAACAGCCACAGATCAATGTGCTTGAACTTAAGTGGCCTCCCTATCGGGCTGCTTCCCTGCACTGGGAATCCGTGAGGGAAGCCCCCAGAGCTGGTGTGTACTAGCGTGGACTGACCTCACGCATTTCAGAGAATCATGTCTGCCACTCTCCAGCCTTTAAGGTTAAGGTGGATATTAAGATTTGTCTTCCCAAATAAAATAAAATAAAGCAACAAACCTACTGAAGTTAGATTTTCTCATGTGTAAAACTTAAGCTGGTCCTTTTCCCTCCATGGTTAGCTGCCTGGCTAGAAAAGCTTGGTGAAAACACTCTGCTGTTGGACAAGTAACTAATTGGGAGGCAAGTCCGCTCCACAGCTTCCGTTCAGTGGACACCAAGAGTTTTATTTTTGGGGAACAAAAAGCCAAATCAGGTTTTCAGCATCGTAAGTAATACGGGGGGGGGGGGGAAGTCCTTTTATTAAGTGTAAAATGCATTCACAGACAGAAGGCGAAAGGACCGCTACCTTGTCCTCAGATCCTGGGGGTGAGCTGAGGAGACAGGTTTCTGGAACCAAAGCCCAGGCCAGCACCACGTGAGAGCCCCAACGCCACCGCTGCCTCAGCTTTCTCTCCGGCCGGCTCGGCGCTGCCAACTGACCCCTCTCCCCTCAGGCTCGAGAGACGTTTCCGCCCCCCGCCCCCGGGAGGCTCCAAGCGGCCCGTGCCAGGGCCCGCGGGGGCGCGGATCCCGGGCAGCGCTGAGGTACTGCCGTGTGACTCAGCCGCACCCTTCTCAGGAAGCGCCACAGCAGCCGCCCTCCTCAGGTCACCGCCGGAGCCTCGCCGAGCAGGTAAGGCCGGGCGGCGGGAAGCGGCGCCCCTTCTCCCCGCTGTCCTGGGACGCACCTCAGCGTCTCCCTGGAACCTGCCCGGTTGGACTCAGCTCCGACAGCAGGGGTCGGTCCCGGGGCGAGGGGCAGCAGTCTAACTCGGTTACGAGCGGCCGCGGGCTCGGTGGGAGCACGGGCAGCTGCCGGGAGAGCTCTCGGCAGGGCCGCGGAGTGGCTATTCCCTCGATACCGTCGGTGCCCTCGGGTGGTGGCCGCGCATCTCCGCATCAGGCGGCGATCGTGTTTTCCTTAAGTGTTGCGCGTCTCTTGCAACAGCTATGACCTTATTTCACTCGTTATTTTCAATAGTTGTACTAGACAGGAGAGCGCTAACTCCCCTGGAGAGCTGGGCGTGAGGAGACTGGCAACAGCTTTCTCCCGCCAAAATGGTTTATCTCTGTTTACATCGAGGAGCTTGTAGTACCTGCAGCAAAATTGTGGCTGTCTGAATTTTTAGAGCGTACCTGCAGCACGTTGTGTATGTTCTTTCCCCGTTAAGTCGCCAGCTAACCAGCCTCCTGCTCTGCTCAGCCGCTGCCCCCGGAGAGAAGGTACTGCCTGGCTGACAGTGGCCCCAGTGACCTCTGTGGATGTTACGCAATGAAAACTTTACAAGAAACACGCAGGACTAGTTTGGACCTCCTAGGGATCCATTAACTGCATGTAGGTGCTTGCTTTGGATGACTTTATTATAGGATTCAGTCACGGTTCACCACTGACGCTTCAGAAGATTGCATTGTCACTTTTTTTTAACTCACCTTAGTTTCTATCTGACAGATACACCATGTCTGTGATTTTGGTACTGCTGTGTCAACTACATGTGATGACGTTTGCATTTCCTCACTGCATAGGGAGACTAAATAACTTAAAGAAAGCTGAACGGGAAGACGGTAACGTACTTTTAATGTGATTTTGTGCTTTTCAAAATAATATTGTATCTAACTTTGCTTCTGCTTAGAAATGTATGTAAATAATTCTAGGTTTGTTGTTGGGTTTTTACTTCATTAAAACAATTGAGCTGTTTTATGCTTAATTTTCAAACATTTCAATGTGTTTTGCTGAAATGATTGATAATTGACTTGGGTGTTGACATATTTATCAGATCGAGTAGTAAGTGCAGATTGAGCTTTCCCTAGGTCTCTAGGATTATTATCACCACTATAAGCAGAATTCTCTAATAGCAAAATTTCAGAAGTTTAAATTATATATTAAGATAGTGCTGCTTTGGTACTATTTGAGTGCACTATAGTTTTATTTGTACATCTAAAATTGCTTTGTATTTGATAGGGTTTATCTGCCTTTTTTTTTGAGATTGATATTTTTTTCTCAGTACCAGATCCTTTTAGAGAAGTGCTGCTGTTGCAGCTTTTCACTTTGGAGGGAAGGAAGTGAAGAGAAACTGAGGTAAAAACAAATGAAGTTCCCCATAAGGTCTCAAGCACTAGGACGCTAACATGTGTGATGCTTAACATTTAAGCATCAAGGCTTCCAAAAGGAATTTGTAACTTAACTGCCCAGTCTCTGTAGCGAATAAGGAATGCTGAAACCTTACAACAGACTTTAAAAAGTCATCACGTTAAGCAGGAAGATCCTTCAGGGCAGTATGTTGAGCAGAAAACATGGCTAGCAGAAAAATGCTTGAGACAGGTTACTCATTAAAATCCACCTTGCTTTGAGGCATAAATTGTCAGGCTGCCTGGCTGCCTTTTTCCTGTGAGATAGAACCCTCTCCTGACAACAGGCCCAGATCGATCCTCCTTTAAAGACAGAGTTGGAATGAGAGAAGCCCAAATCTTTATCCAGTAATTTGGCAACTAGAACAGTTGCCAAGAGTATGGGGTACCTGCATTGAGAGGTTACCACTTCAGTATTTTTTACCAGCAGTTAACTTTATTCAGTACATTGTGTGGGTACATTTCTGATTAAATGCTACACATCCTAAAACTGCATTTAGTTCCTCCATGTGTAGGAGAAAATTCAAATCCATCTGTTTCATTACCGTGTTGCAGGTAAATTGGAGGTGGAGACGGGTGCACTTTGACTATGTCCTGAAAGTTTAAAAAAAAAAGCAGATAAAAGGATAAAGATTTTTTGAAAGAGAAAGGGAGCATCTATCACCGGGATTAGGGGTCCTAGGCTCCAGGCAGTTTGCCTGTGCATTCCACATTAAATAAAATGTATCCATTATCTAATCCAGAAGTATGGCTAATACTACTTGCATAGTAAGGAATGAAATTATTGAGCAAAACTGAAGATCTCTGTTTCAGAAGACTGAAGTTATTCCTGCGATTTGCACTGAACCAAGATATTGATTTTTTTTTTTCCATGTAATTCTTTCCCCTTTCCACTTGTGGGCTTAGTGTTTGGTTTGTTGCGATTTTTTCTCCCTGGTTACCCTTAGAGACAGCATAAATATTTTAACTTTAGATTTTCAAGCAACTACTTTAGAATTGAAGAATCTTTAGAATCTAGAATTATGTATTTCCTTCACAAATCCGTACATATACAAGTGTCTCCTTCAATATATACTGTAATATTCCCTCAATCTACTATAAAACTAAAGACATAAACAACTAATACGCAGTTTTCTTAGTTTTCAGAGAGCAACTATTTTGAGATACCTAACAATAACTATTAGGTTAAAAACTCATGAATGATGTGATAATTGAGCCAAACAAGCTAAGAAGAACACAGAGCTAATTTGTGCTGAATAACTTTATACTGAATCTCATCTCCTTTTTTAGCCATCTGCATTACACTTGCAAAAATAATCGTCTAGTCACTTTGCTTCATCAAATAGTCTGAATTTCTTGGAATACAAATTAGGCTTTCACTAAAAACCAAGGAAGAAAATGAGTTCTGTCATATAAAGATGTTTTTGGTTGGTTTTTTTTTTTTTTTAAAGAAGCTGTAGCAAGAGCAGGCTAAAACTTGACTATGGAAAATGCCTGGTGAGAAAATGCATTCCTGTATTCCAAAGCCACCTATAATTTCATTAACTCTTCTGGAACTGCACCTCACAACTTACTCTGTGAGGCCTCATGGAGCCTGCAATAAACACAAAAGATGAAATAAATGTCCTTCGAAGTGCCTGTTGTCAGTAAAATTCCTATTATGGACTAATTTACAACAAACTTGGCAATGTGCCAACATTTACATAAATCTCGGTGTCATGACTGTGAATAAAAGAGAATAAATGTATAGTTAATAAGACTCTGCTGCCACAATTTAAAATCCAAATTCCATAAACAAACTTTGGAACTCACAGACAGCAGAGTATTGATATATGTATATTGTGGATTCTTTAGGATGAGGGTTTTTCTTACTTCTTTTCCCTTCCCTTTTCGCTTGTGTCCTTCTTCCAGTGTCTTGCTGTTTGGATCTGACTGAATTTCTGCTTTATGTGACTATTAGTTTGTTCTTAAGAGCTCCAGTTAAAAACTGATGCCTATATCCCAGAAGGGATAACACCAAAACTTGGAACAACAGCTGTCATGAGAATCCAGTTCTCTTGGTCATATAAGGAATAGCTGAAATGCTTAATGAGAATGGAAAATATGTTTCTTTTATACTGCATATTTAGAGAAGTTAGCAGTGAAGAACACATTTCAGGAGACTTTGATGTTTTCTTTTTCCTGTGTGTAACTGAGAGATGCTAGAGAAAGAAGTGGTCTCAATTTGCTCGTTCAGTATATGAATCATTCCTTAAAAATACCAAATTTTTTCATTTAAAATTTGTATGTTTAAAAAATAGCAAATTAGCTTTCTTCTAACTTGTTTTAATGTAACTCAATTTTTTTAATTAGTGTTCACATCAGAAAAGGAGGCAAATTTATTCATTGGACGACATCTTCTAAATAACAGACTTGATTTTGAAGCATTCACAGCAGATAACTTGGAAAGAGAATGTTTTGAGGAGCTCTGCAATTATGAAGAAGCAAGAGAAATTTTTGAAGACCCTGATGAAACGGTAGCTATTCAAATTGAATTTAATATATTGAAGAAGGTTATTGGCTAAAACTTTACTGTATCTAAATACTGTAGCCCTGCTGAAAACAGCATTTACAATGAGTGCTTGTTTTACTGTGAAAGTAGAGGCCCCAATTAGATGGGGTTGTTACTCTATTGTTTAAAGACTTTAGATAAGGGATCAAATTCTGTGAACATATAAATGAAACTTAAGAAGTACTCTGTGTATTAATTGGCTAGTCATGTCCTTGTGTCATGCCAGAGTGTTTTAGAAGAGGAGTATGAAGCAAATCTGCAGTTTACCAATTGCCAAATATCCCTAAAGCATTATCTACTAAATTATTACCTACATACAGCTTGGAAGAAGTCTGGTATTTAAAAAAACAAACCAACTAAAAAACCCCATAAGAAACATATCAACCTGATAGTGGAATATGATGATTGTCTCAAGACTGTCTCTTGCTGCATGCAGCAAGCAAGCAATACATTCCCATTCCAAAGGTGGAAATGCTAGTTTGCCATTGCTAGCATTTTCTTATGAAAAAAGTAAAAGTGTTAAGTTGGAGTCCTGATGGAGTCTTTTGCTGGGTAGCAAAAGTGGAAGCTGTAGCTAAACACATTAACGCTTAACAGCCATGCAACATAAAAATTTTTATCTTAATTCCATTGTTTTTCCTAGCTGATAGGAATTCAGATACTGTTCATGCAAATGTGACACTTAAGAATCTGACTTTGCCTCATTAATGCTCTTCCATAGATTAATCTTCTACAGATTATTGTAAACATTGTTTACTTGCTAACTTCTACTATAATCAGGCAGAAATATGAGGTGCCATTTGGACAGTTAAATGCACATTTCTCTTTCACGACTTGGCATTTTCTTCTTTGCAAAATTGTAATTTTATGCAAACTTGAACGTATGAGAAAAATACAGTAGGATAAGTACAAATCCTTCACCAGGAATTGCTTCTATTTATGTCACTAAACTTTGCCCACAGTACCATGTTAAAAAATAAGTCAATAAGCCTGCCAAATATTTATCTCATACAAATCTCATCCTTTGTGTTTTTATAGATGGATTTTTGGAAAGACTATTCAACTAAAGGCCCTAAAATTGGAATAGGTAAGTAAGCTTTATATTCTTTTGTTATATTGTAATATTTTGTTATAACAGTACATTCTTAAAAATACACCATTTTTTACAAAATCGGAATTGATGTTTTTACTAAAATTCGCTGTGAACTGTGCAAGTATGTTGTGTTATGTGATACAGTAAAACATACTTACTGAAGCATCTTTCTCACAGCAGGATCCACTATAAATCTGTAGGTAAAACCAATGTAATTTTCTTGTCTGTTTATTACAGAATCTCTAAACTTTGCAGTAATCCTGTGGCTGCTCTCTGTGGTTTTGTCTGTGACTTCTACTCATTTCTTTAGCAGTACTATAAGTCTGATTTAGGTCCAGAGTAGCATTAAGCCAGGTGTTTTATTTTAAAAACGTTCAGTATGACCTGAGGAATGATCTGCAGCCTGATCAAGGTCACAATGAGGCAATATTTGGAAAGCATTAGAAGACAGATATCTCAACAGTTTTATGTTTGGAAAAGGGAATATCTACTCACTTTTGCTTTAAGCTGAATGTGAATGATGCTCTTGGGTTGTGTTGCAGATATTACAGCTTCTCAGAGTAAGCTAGACATTTGTGGAAAGGCACAGCCTTACAGTACAGCAAAACTAGTATTTTACAATGTCTACCATGTAGTTGGAAAGAGCATGTAATAAAAATAACCAATGTTTTATCTTCAGGTGATGAGGCACTACAAAAGATTAACGTTACAGGACTTCTCATCAGTCTAGTTGCTGCTGGAGTACTCTTAGTTATAATTGCACTGCTTATCTTCTACTGCTGCAAAAGTAGGTGCAAATCCAGGCAACCACCAGGGTAAGGAATTTCACTTGCTTAAAAAGGAACAAACATCGAAACAAACCCTTGCTTAAGAGTGGAATTAAAAATCACTGTGGCTTGGTCTAACTATTCTCACAGAATGCAGCAGGAGTTCTAGTTCTTAATATCCTGGGAGGTTAGGTGAGCACTGGCAGTTTATGCCAAAGTTAAGAACACAAAAATGTAAAACACCTCTTGCATTGCTGACAAACCTTTGGGGTTTTTTTTGTTCTTGCTTCTAAAATATTCTTATATTTTATATATAATATAATATATATTATATATTAAATATTCTATCAAAAGATGGAGTAATTTTAATAGGTTTAGGCCTGCAATGGAAAGTCTGTGTTCTGTTTGCTCCTTAAAATAGGGTGTGTGCTCTTCGTGGCACGTAATCTACCTCAGATGTGAAATGAAGTAGGCTTGAGGACATGTTTCTTTTACTCTAGTCCTGCTTGGTCCTTCATCCAAAACTTGAAAAGAGTACAATAGGATTCTGTGCTTCCTCTTCCCTCTAAATTTCACAACACTGAGCTATTCTTACTCTGGGGTTGAGAGAGAAAACTTGGCTTCTGGTCACTGTAGGCAAGTGGTGGCTTTTTGGCTGTTCAGGTGAGTTTTTTGTTTAGTTGTTGTTGGGGGGTTTGTTTTGTCTTTTTGTTTGGTGTTTTTTATTTTTTTCACAACTAAGACTTCATATTCTTTCTTTTAAAAGAGAAGCTGCCACTTATAATGCTGTTCACTTTGTTTAGGTATGCGGACTACGTAAGAAGACATTCTAGCATCTTCAGAAGGCATGAAGAATTTTCTTTAAACCCACTTCCTCTCAGAACTGATGATTCAGGACTGCCAAGTTATGATCAAGCAGTTATTTCAGATGGACAACACCATGTGCCACCACCTCCTTATCCAGGGCCCCCCGAGGTGGCAAGGGCATTTAAAAAATCAATGTCACTTCCTTAGTGACATTGTGACACTGCCCTTAGTCAAAAAACCTCCTGGGGTGATAGAGGAATTACTGAAACATAGCATACTTTTTTAAAAAAAGTATATGCTACCTTGCATATTGCAAGACACTTTACAAAAACGTGAAAGATCTTGAGCACATCCAGGAAGACGTGAGCTGTTGGAAAGGCAGCAGACCTGTTCTTTGCACAGGGTTATTGCTCTAAGAGGAGGGAATGCATGAAGAGTAAGTCTTGTATTGCCACTCTCTTTTATATGCACTTTGAGGAATGCCATCATACTATTGATGTCTCATTAATAGTTTAATCTTTCTTTTTCTTCATAAAGAAGTATTTTAGTTGGTTTTTTTTTACACTTTTTTGTGACTTAATACTTTAAACCACTGTAAGAATTCTACTTTGTTGTTTGCTATATTCACTTAATTGCTGTGTGAATTTTCTATATTTGAATTAAGATTATTCATTATTTGATCCTTCTAGCATATATATTACTGCTTCTGGATCACACTGGTTTGGTTTACGCATTTCTCAATTTGTTGTATTTTTGTGATTATACTGTTGGATTAAAAGGAACCCTTAGTTGCACAGTACATTACCCATTCAGACAACTATACCTTTATCAAATGTTTTTGATGTTTAGCACTAAATACCAGGTTAAAGTGACTATAGAGTACTATGGGTCATGGGATGTTACGCAAGAGACTTGTTTAAAAAGGTACCCGGTTTTCACAGATAACGTATCTCTTGCAGTTTGAAAGATATTGAAAAGATACTTAGCTTGTGGAGGCAAAGGTCAGACTATCCCACAGTAGCACTACACTACCTTGAAAGCAGAATGAAACATCACAGCACAGCAATAGTCAAGAACTTTAGGGAGTTACTGGTTAGCTCTACCAACACAATTTCTTACATGTTCTTACATTACCCTTAATCTTACATGTTCAACCCCCACCCTTATTTGGTCTATAGATCTTGCTGAGCAAGTCACATCTACTGTCCCTTTAGCTCCTGGTCAAATGGCACTGTAGTGGAAAAGGCTTCCCACAGCCACAGGAAACCATATTAGAGGGTCTCACAGGCAACATCACAGAATCACAGAATGGTGGGTGCTAGTACGGACCTCTGGACATCATCTAGTCCAACCTGCTAAAACATGTTCACCTCAATTAGGTCACACAGGAACACGTCCAGGCAGGTCTGAAAATCTCCAGAGGAGGCTCCACACCCTCTCTGGGCAGCCTGCGCCAGGGCTCCACTTGGCAGGTGTTTTCTTCTATTACAGTAGCTTTATAGTGGAAAACACAATGAAATTTTTTAAGAACTAATTCCACAAATGCATTTCTGATTGACCAGTGCTAACAGCAGCAAATGTATTTTAATTTGGTGCCTAAAATGCATTTTATAATATGAAGATTGCATATTTATATGTAACATTTCACTGAGTTTTTATGGTTTTTAACATGCTAGAACCTACAGTGCTAGGATTGATACGAGATTTTTAACCTGTAAATGCTTTTGCAAAGACAAACATGCTCCAAATCTTGGAATGTAAAGTGTATACTGGAAATGCCACACAAGGTCTTACATTCTGAAAAATACATACAACCCAGCTGATAGCAGTGGATGTTGGACTGTGTTCTTCCTAAAGCTTCAGCATCAGATTTGGCTTCTGACAAGTCACAAACCTCTTCGCAGCTTCTTTCTCAGTGACAGGTGAGGGAATCCACTTATTAGGATAGCTTCAATTAGGATAGCTTCAGTTAGGATAGCTTCAGTTAGGATAGCTTCAGTTAGGATAGCTTCAGTTAGGATAGCTTCAGTTAGGATAGCTTCAGTTAGGATAGCTTCAGTTAGGATAGCTTCAGTTAGGATAGCTTCAGTTCACTTCTGGTCTACTTGTAAAAGCATTTTGAAGTTCTTGGAGGTTACTGTTCTGTAAGAATGAAGTGATTGTGCAAGACCACCACTGATAACCAAAACACAGTTACAATGAAGCCATGCAATTACAAGTCTGCAAAAACTTTTCTCCTGTATTTCCTTTTCATTTAGCTAACAAGTTTAATATCTGTTAATGTCTATCCTGAGTTACAGAGCACACTTTTCTCTACATTTTTCCTGGGACTCAGAAATGTCTAATTTAATGGGACTGACAGGAGCACTTTCAAGCAAACTGATTTCACAAGGCTTGTGAGACTTCAGATATTTTTTTAATGTTACTATAGTTATCAATGCATTTGGCAAAGTCACATTTTAAATAAACTACAGAAATGATACAGAAACCTATTTAATCACTTGAAATTTGATTCTTCTACCTCTCCTACAAGTCACTTACAAATTATTCTATGCAATGCATGCAAAGCTGTTGTCATAATTAATTAATTAAAAAAACTTAAGATGGTATAACTGGTATAAAAAACTTAAGATGGTATAACTGCTATAGTGCTTTGGGCAGTAAACGGCACCTTCTGTAGGGTATAACACTTCAAATTTACTTATGGAATCTGCACTTTAGACCCTGCTGATACTCAAAAGGTCCACTGACTGATATTCAAATATTGGATTCATGTTACATATAAATAAGGAGCAAAATTCAAAATTTTGTTGATCACAATGCAAACTTATCTTTCCTTTGGAAAGGGAGAAAAATCCTTTGATTGGCAGCTGTTGAGTTTCTTCTTTTATAGATTGTCTCCTGGCCCAAGACACTCTTACCTTTGGTCTTGCCTCTTTTTAGAATTTATTCATCTAGGTTAGCAGGGGGGAAAAAAAAAAATCAGCAAGAGGTAGACTGTGGTGACTTGTGAATTCAGAAGTGCTGCAAAATTTTACATGCAGTTTCCTTTGAAAATGCAGTTGCTATTAGAATATAGAAAACAGCAAATCAAAGTGTCCGTAGGTGAGAGGAGAAAGAAATAGATTTTGAGGAACCAAGCAGCAACAAGTTTAATTCAATTTCTTTATGGATATTAACCATCAGTGTTTCAACTTCTGGACTGTCTTCCAAGGGCTAGTAAGAGTGTTCCTGGAACAATCTTCCAAAACTTGGCCCTTTCAGCATCACACAAGGTAACAGTATGCAACTTCTTATAAATCAGGACAGATTATTAAAGCAAATAACTGAGAGCCAGGAAAGACGTGTCTCTGTTAACAGAAAAAGAAATCCTTAACCTGTTTTTTACATCAGTGAAATAAGCAAGCCCACTATTTATCAAATCCTCTGGTGAACAGTATTATAAGCATTATGTATTTTTAGGTTTTGGGGTTTTTTGTGGGTTTTTTTTTTCTGAAATCACTAGAAGTGCAAAACCGAAGTACCAAATGGAAGTGCACTTCCTCACCACTTTGTGAGCCACAAAGCATTTGATTCTGTTGCTGTCAAAGTCCATAGCGAGCTTTTTACTGGCTTCAGCTGAACTGGGATTGGACCCAAAAAGGAAATAACTGATCAATTCAGGTAATAAAAAAGTATAATGCTCTGCCACATTATTTACCAGAGTGTTGTTGCCAAACCTGATTTAGAGTATTCTATTGTATTAATCATGCCTACTTATGTTGGTTGAGGCTGATATGCCGTTATAAAGTGTATTTGGAATTTGGAAAGCATAGGAAAATTCCTTGTCTTTCCACTGATTACCAGCTGTGATAGGATGCACTAATTACCTGTAGATTATTAGCAACACTGTTTGATTACTTTGATCAACAATACAGCTTCATTTAAAGTTTGGTTTTTAAAAAAGAAAACAACAAAACAACAAACTTCTATCCACAGTCTCATCTGCCAACAAGAGTTTTCTTGCTATTATCTTCAGTTGTGCCATGTGGTATAGACAACAGGAAGGAAACCTCAGGTTTAAAAATCATCTTTCAAACACTTGGGACTTTGCTTTTTCTATACTCTAAATGTCTTTCAGTTAATTCCTATCACATAAAAAATGTTCATTTTTACAGCCAACAACCTAGATGTACTTTTCTCTCAAAAATACTAAGCACATCTTCCCAAATACACTGCTTTTTATTCAGGTCATAACTTCAGACTGTTTCCAGTCATTTCTGAACAGTGTGAAGTCTTGTTACTTACTAACATACTTCCTTCTACTCATCTGATAAGAGTCTTCTGAATGCACTTGGCACTGGTTATATTTTAATTGTAACTCTGCTGTTAAGTGCTGGTTTTGTTAGGTGAACTGTAACAATATTTTAAACTGTGCTATTCTCTAATATTTTGTAAAACAATCTCCAAATAAACATTTATGCAGGTTAATCATAGCAAAAGAGAAAATGCTATTTTAGCATATGATTAAAAAAACCTTTGACAACCCTCTTTTTTGGTTTTGGTATTTTAATTAAGTTGGTAATAGCATGCACCTTTCTTAAAAGTATTCAAAGGGAGCTTGTAAGAAAGATGAGACTTGTTTTGACAGGACAAGGAGTAACATTTTTTCAGAGGTGATAGATAACTCATCTCTGGAAACAGTTAAGGTCAGGTTAGACGAGGCTCTGAGCAACCAAATCTAACTGAAAATGTCTCTGCTCATTCCAAACCATTTTATGATTCTTCATGCCATACAGCACCTATGAACAGAGAAAAAGGGGTACAGTTTGTTTTAACATCAGCAATTCATACCCTGGAAAGATGCTTCAGACTTCACTGCTCTAGTTCACTGAAGCCTTTGAAGTTCTGAACCATGAACTGTAGTCAATGAAGATTTAAGACTGCCAAGACAAATAAGCCAACTTAACCAAGTATTTACCCTTCCATCTTTCTTGACTTTCACCAGATTTTTGGTCAGAAGATTTAACACGATGCGGCCAAAAAATACCCACTTTCTTTGGGTTACTGAAGTAAGCAAGATCACTTCAATGAGGGCCAGAACAGGCATGCAAATACAAGGTGTGAAGCAGAACTTCTGGGTTTGGTGATGGTGATTTTAATCTGAAATGGACGTATGCATTGTGCAGTAAGAATAGACGTTTGCAGAGAGGAAGGATGGACAGATGAGGGCAGCTAGATTGGTTGAATCTCTTTGTAGCACTAAAGTAAGCCACTTTTGTTTTGCCCACTGGGAAACAATAGTCAGATTTGTGCTTTTTTTTTCCCCCCAGCCACACAATATGAGCTAAGTTAGCATGTTAAATCTCTCCAAAGAATACCAGAATCTCCTCCTATATCCAAACACCCAATTTTAATCAGTCAACTGAACTAAGACTTGAACTATGGCTGGTGGGGTACAGATGCTTCATTTTAAAAGTCCTGGGAAAACAGGATCTCAGTTCTTTGGAAAATGTCTTCTATGTCATTTGTTTACTATATTGTGACTTTAGCTATACAGTTCCCAGATACAAAAAAAAAAGGAAGAGTTTGTATCTACTGGATTTCAACAATTCTGAAAATTATGTGGAAGTCAAGCAAATGTACAGCATTCTGACAGTACTTACTTTTAAATGCCAGCCAAAACACAGATCAATAAAACTTCCCATCTAACTTTTAATCTCTGTGTGCATTTAATAGCCAGCCCATTCACTTTGAAACATCAAAAACAATTTACTGTAAACTGCCCTGACTAATTTGGCAAAATACTGAAATGTGTCAGCAAAAGACTAGCTCCAGCTGGGAACAGCAGATCTTACGATGTTCTAACAAGGAAAGCAATAGTAATTCCATTAGTGTTTAAACTGCAATACAGTTTGCTGTCAGTTTGCTGTGGGAGCAACCTCCCCAGTTTTTCACCAGGTGGGCACCATTCCTCTGTTTTACCATAAAATACATTATCTTTTACATAATTTCACAATGGCAACTACACTAATTTTTTATGTGCAAAATAACAGCACAGTATCAAATGTATTTTGGTTATTTTTTACAGTAAATTCTGTCCATGTTGAAAATACATTTAACTAACTAGTTTTGCTTTACATTTTGTTTTTTACTTCCTTCTGTTCCTTTATTGTCTTATTGTTCTACCTGTAATTCACTATTGAATTTTTTTTCCCCTCTCTGATTCCTTTTTTTGTGTCTATTCATAATCTGCTACTGCACACACTCACCTGTTTGCTTTTTTTTTCCCCATACTTTCCTGGACACGGTTCCCAAGCATTTAGTCCCCTCACACTCTCTCAAAACCACTCTTCAAGCAGCTTAACTTCTCTTCCTAGACATAAGAAGCTCTTTAGCGCCTCCTTTCCCTCCTGCAGCACCTAGACTACAGAAACGCTGAAACAAAAGAGGCCATCAGATGCAGGCATCTTGCTCCTTACATTTGGGAGCTTCTAGAAGCCACTCTGTAAAGGTATAGCAGCCAGATTTCAAAGGATCAGAAAAAATATTTTAGTCTAAAGTTTTGAGAAAGGCCTTGTGACAGGTTTTTATTTCTGATGCAGTGCCTGCTTCGATTGGGAAATAAGAAAGACCTATGATTGCTCAAGTTGTTTAAGCAGCTTCAGTTAATTTTCTAAACATCAACAACTACTAAATATTAAATACTGAATGTTTACATATTCAGTGTCACATATCCAGCATGGATAGGATGTATGGAAATGTCTATGGAAAACATGAAATAAGAGTTAAAATAAAATACTCCCTGTTCAAACTATGAGTTTGTTCAAAAGCAAAAATTTTCATTTAAGCGTTCTTTTTCCTACTTACCTTATATCAATTCTGTTACTTACTAAATCCCTTTGTAAATTATCCAGCAAAAACATGAATCCACACAAGTGCCAGCACTGGTGCCTTGGAAGGTGTGAACCACGTGACCAGGAGGACTGGGAAAGTGAACGAAACCCATCTCATTGCTGTAGTGAGCTTTCTACCAGCTCAGTCACCTCCTGTAACATCAGGAGAATTACCATGGATTTGTAGATGAACTTTAGTTCAAAAGAATGAATTCTAAATATTTTGCTTCATTTTTTTGTACATATACTTCTGTTTTTTTATCAAATAAATGCAGAGTAGTCTATGTAAAGAAATGCGAAGAAAGTATTTGCTGCAAGGCTCCAAGATCAAGTGTGTTCTTTTATAAATGTAAAATCTAATTTCTTAAGCAACTGCTTTGGTTAGAATCGCAATTACAACAACAAATATCAGTGATTAATAAAAGACTCATGTTATTACTTCATAATATCTGAACTATGTGGCACATGTACAAAGCCTGCACGAAGATGCTGCATTCCCAACCTGTAAGCGGATGTCAATGGTCCACCAAGTGCTCGACAGAGATAAACACTGCAGAAATTGTATTTTGTGTTCTTTTCAGCATTTGTTATTAAATCAGCTCAGCTTTGGCATGAACTTCTTAGAGCCTCATCAGATTAGACATGTTCAAGTTATTTGAATGTTTTATCTTTGAAACATAAGTCTTTAAAAAACAATGCCCTCAAGTCTCCAAAACAGTTTTCATTCTCTCAGCACAAGGTTAACTGTAAACCATTTCTAGAGCTTTTGTTGACAAATGGTTAGCCACAGAAAACTCACTAAGATGTTTGTGCACATTGGTGAACTATCTACAACACTATGATAGTTCCAAAATAAAGTACTGTTATGAACTGAAATACGATACCTTTTGTCCACTTTCATCAGCAAAGCTGTAATCTCATATTTGCAGCATTAACCACATGCCATGCCTTTAACTACTCTATTCCATCCAACAACAGCTGAAGCTGCTGATCCAGCATGTGCATCTGACTATTCTTCCACAATTTTTTTCAGCCCATCAAAAACTGCCTTGAAGCATATCAAGAATTTTGCTGCAAAACCAACAATTTACAGACATAGCTGAAAACCCCTTAACGTAAGAAAACAAAAAGATTAGTTTGGTATTTAAACATGGGGGAAGAGTGAAGACAAGATCAAACTCAGGCGTCATCTGTTATGCAAAGCCAAAGGACAGAAGCAACGCCCTCTGTGGAAGAAGAGGGCATATAAGGGTAGAGAGAACCTGAAAAAGAGTAGAGCCAGGTTTGTGGTACCTGCACATAAGTGGATGCCAAAAGCACAGAGCAACTGCTGGCCCTCTGAAGAATCACCCCATTCAGTAACACCCAATGCTGCAAGCATAAGGACCCTTAGTGGTGCTACCCTGGTGCTTAGCATCTGTGGGACTGTTAAAGCTGTGACATACCACATTGCCTTCTGCCTGGCTTGTCTTGTACATACACAACATACAAAATACTCAATCACACTCAAACATTAGCTGACATTTTTCTGTTAACATAGGTAATAATAATAGCACTCTAAGCAACAAAGAAGTTACTAAATAAATCAGTGCTAAGCATGAACTGGAGCATCATTCTGGCCCTGGATTTGTGGATGATAATATTGGTTTTAATTATGATCAAATAAGAAAAATGCCAACTACCTGTTAGCTTGATCCTGCATTTCATTTGGCATATGGTCACTTTAGACATAAAACTAGACCTCAAAAAGCAATATTGCCATTCAGCACTGTGTAACTGAATTATTTAAACACAAGGAAGAAAACAGGAAAGTTTCCTAATGGGCAGTGCATATTAGCTAACATAGTTCTGCAACAGAGCTGTCTTGATTCTGGCTGAAGGGGCATAGATAAAGAAGCTCATTACTGTCTGCAGAGGTATATCCTCAAGCACTCCTAGACTTAAGAATTCTATACTGAATATACCACAAGCCAAGTCAACATTCATCATCAAAAGTATATGTTCCCAGCTCTTTCCTGTTATCTTCTTTCGTTCCCAGCTGCTTCTGGCAGCACATTAACACCCCTCTCCCTGAGACAGCACTCATTTGACCCAAAGCAAGCTGATTCAGCATACCAAAATTACAGAAAAATTACCTCTGGCAAAAAAAGTAAATGTTCTTTTGCCAGGGGAGTGAATTCACTGCTCACCTTGCGGCCAAGGCACATCACTAGGAGCAGAAAAGCGGAACAGGGAAGGAGTAAGGGAGAGCAAGGCCTTTGCCTTCAGATGTGGGCAAGCAGCTGAAGCAGCCCAGCCCTGCTGCCACACCACACCACAGCACACATGCAGTGCACGCTGTAGCTTTCAAAATCACTCTTTGGCTTCCCATTACATTGTTACCTTAAGCACTTAAATCTGTCTCCTAATCACAACATGACATTTTTGACTGTAAGGAATTTCTTATGTTATTTTTCCAAGTGAAGACTGTTCATTTAGGGAAAGAAATGAGCCACAAAAATTCAGTACAGCCCCAGGCTGATATGCTGCACATATTATGTTACAGTGCTATATTCTGCAGAGTGACAAATTATATTAGCATACATTTCAGCAAAATATATTTATTATACTAAATTCCTGACTTGAGAGATAGACACATATAATCACTGGCACTCAGTTATGAACTACAGTTCGGAAGGTGTTAAAGCCCATCAAAGCTCAGTTCCTAAACAGCAAGTAATAGCTGCACTTCAAACAAAAACTCCTTACTATCACAACAATCAAAATATTGTCAATATTCAGAACCATTAATATGTCTAATATGACTTCTAAATACAAGTCTTAAGACATAATCTTTAATCTACACGTTAAAATAATATGTAATTAACAGGATCTATCAAGGAATTTTTTTGTATCATTGACAATTTTAAAAAAAGTTTTAAGTATTATGGATAGCAGGATACTGTAGGAGTACTTATTCTAAACACTCTTTTGTTATCTTAGAGAACAGAGAAACAAAATAATTTTTGGTTACTAGAAGTCAAAATGTACAAATTTCAACGTGCCTTTCCTAGACAAGAGGATGGCAACAACCAGCAGGGATCAGTTTAATGAGAAGACTGTGGAAGCCTCACCAGCTGGCATGAGGACAAGTGGATTTATCTCATATACAGGAAAAGCAAACCACTGCATAAACTGACTTCATCTGGTGGGTGTGGACATTAGCAATTAAGGTTTCACTCTAGACCACTTCCATAGAAAATAAATTTGAGAACAGCTGTCATGATTTCTGTTTCAATCAGCTTTGCTATTTAATTGCAAGAAAGGACCTATTCCAACAATTATCAGGGAAACATTGTGTCTGTGGTATATTGACAAGTAGTTAATTTATTGGTCTAAATTAATTGTGTATGTTTCCCTGCCTGTAAATCTGGATTGTTGCTTGTGATTTCTGATGACTGTATCATGTGTATCTAACAGTATTAACACACATCCCTCCACACTTCTCTTTAGAGTAATATCCTGTAATGAAAATACAGGAAAATAATGTTGTCATTATTTGAGAAAAAATAAACATTTGTCATTTTACAATTGATTTATATGTCATTCCACATTTGTGGCAAGAAACTTTTAAGGTAGCTCCACATGAACTGACTTGCTCTAGAGAAGCAAACACTACAACCAGGTGGAAAAGACATTTTGTGTATTTATGTCCATGAAGTGCACTTCCCTCAAGCCCACTTGAGGGAAACAATGCACTCTAAGTGTAATATTATAATGGAGATTAGTAGAGATCCCAAAGGGAAATAAAAGACTGTACATCTTTCTCCACTACAAATGCTACTTTCAAATACTATCAGCAGCCTAAGTGCTTCACATTTGCATAAAACTAGAGTAATTTTCTGTCATCAGGTCTCCTTCATATGTAAAACAGTACATGTTCCTCTCCCCCTTTCCCAGTGACAAAAGGTCTCCCACTCCCCAACAAGTTCTCCTTCCAGCTGCAAGCAATACAGGTGCTAACTTATACAAACACAAAGAAAACTCACTCTGCAGGTTTCTGGCTTTGGTATGCTTCTCTTATTCTCCCTCCTCCCTCTGACTTGGCCTCTTGGTGACTTCCTTCAGTGTTGGTAGTTTAAACCCAGCTGACAATAACCAAACCACACTGTCACTCACTCCTCTCCATCTCAGCAGGATAGGGAGAAGAATCAAGGGGAAACTGCAGAGTTTTGTGGGTTGAAATAAAGACAATTTAATAGACTACCACTTTAAATGAGCAGTTATAATGACAGCCAAAGAGTACAGAGAGCGAGCGATGCCCGGTGTCACTGCCCGACGCTCCGACTGCAGTTCCCGCGCGCTCGGCCGCGCCCGGGCAGCTGCCCTGATAGCCTCAGCATGACGTCACATGGCCACGCCCCCTGGCGGCACGTGAGGAAAGTTAACCCTATCCCCGCCAAAGCCAGGAGACGGCCTCCTCCGTGGTGAGGACTTTCACGGTTACCTTTACCTCCTGATCCAAAGCTGCATTTTGTCCTGTAGTTGATTTTACTTCTTCTTGAAACTGGGCATGGGAAAAGCAGAACCTCAGCTCTTCCTTCTAAAGTGTCTCACCTTCCTGCCTTCTCCTTTAAAACTGACTTTTTTTTTTAAGCTTCTAATCTGATTGGCTGCAGTCAAGATTGTAAACTCTGCATTTCAGTACCAAATTCATTTTACTCTGTGGTTTGATATTGCCCGAAGTACTACAAGCTGAATCTTCAAAAGACTTATTTATTAGCATACACCTTCCTCTTCTGAATAATGCCTTCCAGGTTCAGCCATCCTCTTTTCAAGCTGCATATGCCTCATCTTTACCTCTGAGGCACATTCCTCCTGTTAATCTCAGCCTGTGTATCTTCAATCTGGAGGGAAAGCATGACAAAGTTCACCCACCATTCTGCTGCACAACACAGATGTTCCCTTTGCTCCCACCTTCTGCAGACCTAGTGTCCGTTTCCCTTATACTTTGTCTTACTAAGCATACAGCAAAAAATACATGAATTTAGTCTCTGAGCCCGAGGTGGTTTAGACTGATCTAAAAAATATTAGTTTTGTCTGTTCCTTTTGCTGGTTAACTTTTAACCTACTCAGGCTTTAGGCCCCCAATGACATTGACAGTGAATACTCAAGTCTTTTAGAAAGCTATGACATATTTAAGAGGCTTATTGCTTGTAAAAAGGAAAACAAACAAACGAAAGTTAGAAGACTGTGCTTTTATATTATTTAACCTCTGTAAAGCATCCTCATTGCGATGACCAACCCAAGCTGCCGACCACCAGCCCGCAGGAGCTTGGAAGGACAAAACAAGAGATGAGCTTCTTCCGGTGCCCCAGCCTTATCGAACTCCTTCCCCCACGCCTGTCACTACGGGTGTTTATTTTATATTCCCCTCAGTGTAATTTTCCCCTGCGGTGGACCGGCGCGCCCCGCCGCGGGAGGAGGCGGGCGGGAGTGAAGGAGCGGCATCACCGGCCAGTGCCCGCCCGGACGCCTCCCCCCGCGGCGGGGCAGGGCGGGAGAGCCGCCCTACGAATAGCTTTACAATGAGCTCCCCGTGAGGCAACCCACCGCTTCAGGGCGGCTGCCACGGCTGTCGGCCTCCATCTTGTCGGGCAGCGGCCGCCCCGGAGGCCGCGGCCCGCGGCAGTGCCCGCCGTTGACGCCGCTTCCCCTCAGCGGGAACAAGATGGCCCCGCCCCGGCTCTTCCAACAAAGCGCCAGCGCTTCACTTGACGCGGCCTCGCCAAGAAACCGGCCTTCCCCTCCCCGCCTCACCACTCGTCCGTCCCCGCCTTCAGCCCCCCCCACCCCCCCACTCCGGTGGCGGCTACCGCCCCCCGCCACACTCCCCTCTAGCCGTCACCGCGCTTCCCTGTCAGGCCGCGGCCGCCCGTTCCCAAGTCACAGACCTTTTCCTCCTCCCACCGCCGGCGCTGCTGGCGGCGGCCCCCTCCGCCGCGGCCTCCCTGCCCCCCGGCCACGGAGCCAGAGCCGGAGCCCGTGAGCCCCAGTGCGCGCTGGCGGGGGAGGTGCATCCTGGGAAAGAGCAGCCCAACATGGGTCTCCGCCTGGCCGCCGCGCAGCCCCCGCCGCCGCGCGCAGCGCCCCTCAGTCGCCCTCCCGCCGCCGCCCGCAGCTGAGCGGGTGGGGAAGGGAGCGGAGGCAGGGCAGTGGGGACGGGACGCGGCGGCCTGCCCCGCTCCGGGGAGGGGGCCGCGGCGCTGCCCGCCCCATATGAGGCAGGGGGGGCCGCTCCCACCCGCCCCGCTCGGTCCCCGCCGCCGCCCTGCGTGCAGGGCCCCAGCGGAACCCCGCCGTCCCGGCCCCGCGCCCTGCCCCGATGATGGACAGAAACTATCCGACGACCCCCAGCTTCGCCGACCCCCTGGCTCCGGCCGCCGCGCAGCCCGCCGCCTCCTGGGCCTACGAGCGGGGTGCTGGCAGCCTCAAGCCCAGGTGAGGAGGGTCCGCCGGGGCGGCTGTTGCGGGAAAGGCCAGGGTATGGGCCGGGGCCTGGCCCGCGGGCGGCGGGTCTCCTCCGACGGGGCGAGGCAAGGTGGCGGAAAGCGTTCCTGCGGCGCGGCCGGGGGCGACCGGGGCCCAGCGGCGCGGCGCGGAGAGGCGGGTGAGGCCGGGCGGCGCTGGGGGAGCTGGCGGACGGGCCGCGTCCCGCCGGGCCTCTGCGTCTGGGGGCACGGCCCCCGAGCCGGAGGGGGGAGGGGCGGCTGGAGCAAGCTCCCCGGCGTCCCCGGGCGCCGTCGGCCCTCTGTGGCGGCGGGGCGGGCGGTCTCCCCGCGCGGGGCGCGTCGCCACCGCTGCTCTCCGCCCCAGAGGCTTCGCGTTGGGCTGCGGCGCGGGTTCAAGAGTTCACGCGTCCCTGCTCGGCTGCAGGAGGGAAGCGGGGCTCAGGAGTGGTGGGGGAAGCGCTCCTCGTGCGCGGTGCCGCGGGCACCGGCACTGCCCGCTGGAACAATGCTGCTGTCTGCAGTCCGGGCGGCGGGGCTAGGGCACCGGCCCGCCTTCCTCTCGCGCCGGCAGACGGCGGCCCCTGGGCTGGCGAGGGGTCCAGCGCCCTGCGAGCATCTCCTTTTGCCCTTTATTTCGCTCTGCTAAGGCGAGTTAAGTCCTTTCCTCTGAAGCGCTGCTTTCGGGTGTGCGGAGCCTCCTCTCAGCCCAAACTTGTCTGGAACGAGTCAGTCCCACGGAGAGTTCTGTAAAGTTCCGGGAAGTGCGAAAATAATACAGGATAATATCTTATCGGCTTCGGGTTGCTTTTTGATTGTGTAAGTCTGCCAACTAAAATGAGTAGCTTCTAGGTGATGAGATTTTTGTTACCGCTTTCCTTTTATGTATCTAACTTGATATATCTGCAGTTCAAATCTCAACAACGTTTAAAGGTAAAAGTCTCAGGCTAAAAATATACCGTCAAAATAAGTGTGCCTATAGATGACTTTGCATTTGGTCCTGAAAGTGGTCAGGTATGTATTTTGATCTGTCTGATAAGATTAATAGATTATCAAGTCAGAAGGACTTTTGCAATCATCTATGACCTCTTCACAGTGCAGGCCATAGGACTTTTTAAAGTTTTTTTTTCTCTCAAATCTGTGTTTGAAACTAGAGTTTATTTTTTAGATGGTGCAGTTAAGATTTTCTGATGAGGCAAATTCTTGGTATACAAGTGGCTGAGTTGTGTTTTATTTCTTGTTTCTGATCTGAAGAGGACTATCTTTAGTTACTAGCCACTGGTTCTTGCTATAGCCTCATTGACGCTGAAAATGCCATTATAATTCCTCTTTTCCTGGGTACAGGTTCTTATGATTTTGTATTAATTTATTTATATACTTTTTATTAAGAAAAATAAGTAATCTTTTGAAGTTCCTTACCAGATTTTTTTGTTGTTGTTTCACTTTTTAAGCTATTCTCTCGATTTTCTCCTGGATCCCCTCCAATTTATTGTCACCCTTCCTGAATTGTGGGCACTGCATTTTAGAAGCAATTAGGTTAATGTTAGGACCTCTCTCGGTACAAGTCTGTAAATTCACAGTTTCACAGAGAATTGCAAGGATGTTGGGTTTTTTTGCCCGAAACCTTGACCCAATGAAGCTATGCCTTGCTAGGTTCTCTGCATAGTTGCCTACATGTCAAAGTAAGGTCTCCTACCATTCTTTCTAATCTTTCTTTGGAATTGTTGAACTATTTTTCGTCATGTTGGCTTCAGTGGAAGTCAATGACATAGCCTTTTTACATTGCTTTCACCAGTTATCATCCATCTATTGAAGATCATGCCATCCATTCCATGAGGAAGGTTTGGATTTTCCGGGTCATTGAAGAATATGCGGTGTGGGAGCAAGAGTGGGTCCTTCTGGGACTTTAGAAGAAACTCAACTGGTTGATGATTATTTTCTATATGTAAAAGTAGTCCCCTGCTTTCAAAGCATAGCTTTACTCTTTCTAATATCTGCTATATTAATGCAACAATAATTGTATATTTTGGGAATTCCATACAATTTAAAAAGTTTTAATGTTAGCAAGGGCAAGGAAAATACTGTAAATCATATTTTGTGCTCAGAGTTATGTTCTTCAAGTACTGCAAGAGTTCGCATGATTTTAGTAAGAATTAAAATACCCTGTCTTCAGGAAGACTAAAAGATTTTAACCTTGTTGGACACAATATTAAATACAGTCTGGGCTTGCATAGGTGTTTGTGGTTCCTCTGTCACTGAAAACATTTGTCTTTGTATGCATGGAACCAGTTGCTGGGGAAGTGGGATGCAAGAGTTGTGCTTTTCACTACCAAGGCTTGTACCAGCCTGGAAGCTAATTGTGAAGGTATAGATGTATTGTAAGAGAATGTGCTCTCATTGTCCTCACCTTGTGTTGCAGATCACATTTTTCTTTTTGACTGTGGTTGACAGGTAGTCCTCCAAATAGCTGAAGCTATATTAGCTGCTCGTTAAATTAAAAAATGTGTGCAGTGTTCATCTGGTACTTTCTTGAAAATAATTCATCCTATAGGTGATGTAGGTAACAATATTTCATTCAAATTTCATTTCATATTTCTGCTGTTGTGGGCTGTGTTGTGGCAAGCTGTGCTCCCTTTATGTGAAGAGCCATGTTTACAGTCTCAGCTCATCAAAATGATTTCTCCTCCCTACAAGTGTTGCTCCTGTCTTTCTGCACTTAACTTTAGCCATCTGTTTTTTATCCTGCTTCTTATTTCTTGCAGGCACTGTTTTGTCTGTGTATTGGCAATGCTCTTATCAACTGAAAGGAAATGTGTGGTGGAGTATTATAAGGACGTTACTACCAGGCCTGCTGTGACACAACTTTTCCCATGGAAGATAGTGAAATGGGGATAGAATCTGATAGAAATCATTTGAGTTGCTGTGTTAGCTGAACAGAGATCACTCCCGCTGAGGAGTCTACTTGGAGACTCCAGCCACAACAGACCTGTAGCGAAGGGGAGGCTCCTGTCCTCTGCATTCCTGCCCCTCACAAGGGCTGTCAGCATCTTGAAGGAATTTCTGATGATTGTATGGGCACGCTGCCACTTCTGACCTTTTTCTGTAGCTGCTTTAAAACCCTGTTTCTGTCCCAAAACTCTTTTGGTGTCACAGTCTAAAGCTAGTCCTGTACTGAATAGCTTATGTTATGCTTATTTATTACTTGCTTGAGGAAAATGTGGTCTTAAGAAAACAAATGAATGTGTGATAATTTGTAGTTGCTTGGAAAGAGAAATGGAGATAGGTGATAAAGGATGCGGTCATTGATTATTTATCTGATTTGGGAGTATTTGTAGGGTTTCATTCAGACAAGGATTTTTACTAGTGGGAGGGACTTCCCTGGTTTTGTTTGGTTTTTTACATGATGTCTTCTGCTGATGACAATTACTTGGTTGTTGTTTTAAATTTTATATTGACTGCCATGGTCTCTGATGTTTCTTTATGTCTTGATATCTTTGTCTCTACCTTACTCAAACATGGGGGTTTCTATAATTTAATTCAGGGGATTCTTCACAATAGGTAACACTGACATTTCATTAATGCAGTCTGTATTTATAACAGCTCATCTAAGATTGAGTCAGTTAAGGTGGTAGTTCATATTCAAAATTACATAAGTGGGATTTATAAACATTTATGATAAGTGGTTATGATGATTTTTTTAATTTGTTTTGCATAGCTGTCAAACTAAGGCTTATTGTGACAAATCTGAGATACTTGTGATTTAGTTAAGGCTCAGTTTTATATTGTAATGGATTTTTGTTTAGCTAGAAGTGCAGATGGTGTGTTTTAGAAAAGTATGGAACACTTTCTATCATCAAATTAAATAGTTTAAAGAGATAAACCTAATATTTGTTGTTAAATACATTTCCTATGAAAAGCTCTCTATGGCATGGTATTTCAAAAGTCAAAAGGGTAAAGCTCATAAACAGAATATTTTTAGAACATTTGCTATTAAAAGAAAAGGCACAGATGGATTAACTAAACTTAATAAACATATAAAAAGGTAGGTCACTTAGAAATTTTACTAAACTTTCTGTCAGTTTGTGTTGAAGACATTTATACATAAGAAATGAAAAACAGGCTGTCCATGGTGTGACACAGATACCTTATACAGGGACTTGCAAACTTTTTGTGGTGGTCTTTTCTTTCTTTTTGTTTTTTGTATTCTTTTTTTTAACCTACATTTAGTACACACTGAAACAGCAGCTGTGACAGGGTCAAAGATGGACTGAACAGAGGCTGGACACATTTGTGCTGTATGTCCCATAGCTTTTCACAGATGCACATGTATGATCAGCTCGTAAAATCTTTGCTAGAGTTTCAAAATGAGACAGATAGGCTTGTTTGGAGTGACATGCTGCTTACCTGTCTGAGACTTAACCACAACTTCAAATGAAACATTTAAAACATTTTATACCACTTTGCTGCAGTGAGAAATGGTGACATAGAGGAGTGTGCAGAAGGAATGAGTTGAAACTTTGTCTGAAGATGCAGTTATATGAGATGGCTGAACTCACTGCTCAGGCTCACTGCTGCTGAAAGGGGCTCCCTTCCTCCTTCCTTGCATTGGCTCTGGTGGTTGTGCAACTGCACAGGGAACTGTCTAATTTGTTAATCCATGAGAAAACTATCCTGACTAAGAAGGTGAATAGCTTTCTCTTGAGTTGGAGAGCTGCACTGGTGTACTCATGCTGGCAGACAGGAATCCAAAGATGGAACCAGAGCTTAATGAGTGAGCTGTGTGACCACTACAGGGACTCTGCCTTGTGGTCTTGGGCAGCTTTTAGATGGGCTCATCTTTGCATTGTTGCTGTCTTCGATGAGCATCCATGCCAAATTGTATTATCTGCTTCTTTATCGGGAGCACTTACTGTGTTAGCTGAGTGCTTGACATCTCTTGAGAACACCTAAAATATTTAGATGGGAGCCCTTTCCCATGGAGCCAATAGCTTCAACACAGGTTGCTGAGTATGTTGCTCTGAAAGAAGGAGGTTTATATTCTTCGACCTATGTAAAAAGTCTTTCAGTCCCATACGTTTATTTTAGGTTTCATCCTGTTAACCTTAATTATAGGCATTTAGCTCTTACCACCAGAGACCGACCTTTCCCTTTTGTTTCTTCTGTACTTTTGCCCACCTTTTGTTTTCTTGGAGATGCAATTGATTCCAGCATCATGCTGTCATAGGAAGGAGGTTGTTTTTATAAAATCTTTGTTACTGTCAGGAAAAACCACCTATGACTGGATTGTATTAATTTTAACCAATACTAGAATTCTTATAGTGTAAGTGTATTTTTCTTCTATTTTGTCAAAGTATTCACATGTCAGAAGCTTATTTTGTATGATGTGTGCCTATTCCATGCATTAAAAAAACCCTACAAACTAAACAAAAACACAGTTAAAAGGCAGCACATTGATAGTCTCACTTCAGACCTTCCTTCACAGTCTTAAGTGTGACAAAAATAACTTTGAGCGGCATGTAGAGTTTAGACTTTCCAGCATTCTTTGCTGTACCATGCAAGTGGCATGGGAAGATCCTTAGGAATTTTAATAAAATAAATAATTTGGATGGACGTCTTTCTTTATTAAGTACCAGATTTACTTGTCTCACCAAGCAGATTTCATAAGGTTTTTTTTGTTTACTTCTGCTATTCTGACACCTCTTCTTGCATTATATCCTAGTTTTATAAATCTGAACATCAGAAGCATCTGAGCATCATCAGAAACTCTGACCACAGGTTACCATAAATAGGGGCAAGGAGCTTTTATTTCTGAATCCTTGCATACTTGAAGTTTCTTATTAAAAAATAGTTCAGCAAGAACCTACATATGTTTAGACAAGCTTCTGTGTGCCTGCATTGCTTTTCTTGTTTTTCATCTTCCTTCTACATGCCTACCTCTGTTGCTTGCTTGGGACTTGTCTAAGAGTAGACAGTTACACAGCAGGAAGAAGGCACCCTTATGCACCCTTATCTTACATTTATTCCTTAATAACCCTATGTGAATGATACTTGAGGCTGTCAAACTTCTGGATTTCATTGGTAATAGTTCTCTATTTCACCTGGCAGTGCTGTATGAGAAGAGTTTGAGGGTTCTAGACCTTTGTCTGACATTTCAAGACACCTGGCAACTTGTTCTGAAGATACCACACAAGTGGCCACTGCGCGCGTGTGTGTGCGCAATCAGGCTGGCATTTTGTGACCATGCTGAATGTACCCATGTGTGCTGCATGTTCCATGTTGCACCTTTTTCTGACCAGGAAATCTCTTTCAGAAATATGGCAACTTAGTGTTTCACACCACATCCTGTTTACTTTCTCTCTTCTTAGTGTAAAAAATTCCAGTACCAGACAGTGAATAATCCTTCAATTCCTATGTTCCTCCCATTTCATTATTCTCTACTGAGTCTGCCAAGAATAGGATTTCTAGTAAGTCTCTCTTGATTGTGAACATTTGCTATACAAAGTAATCTTAGAAAACTAACTCAACAACAGCCATTTGTTAACCACCTTCAGTTGTTGGAACTGGAGGTTACCGATGTTCAGTGCTCTGGAAAAGTGCTGAGATTTTCTTTTCCTCTCCAAAAAGCTCCCTTTTGTCATGCTCTTTAACAGAAAATACAGGATTTTCACCAATTAAAGGAATAGTTTGAGTTGGGTTGTGTGTACCATTTTCATCTCTATTAATATTTATTTTTGTTTAGACATCTGCCCAAATGTTGTGAAATTTTAAACCAATACTGGGGTCATATGTTTTATGTAGCAAAGATTTTCTCATCTCAAAATAAATGCCATGTACCTGTAACTATTTTTCTACAGTATTGAGCAGTGCATGTTCTCTAGTTGAAGCGTTCATAAGCATCTCAGTTTTTTTTATTTTCAGCTAAAGAGCAACTAATGACATGGTAGCCAGGGTCCTCTTTGCAAGGTTAGAAATGTAGATTTAAATCTGTTATAAGATGAAGAGAGCACTGATGAGGAGATGTAAGAGCTAAATTCAAGGACTATGCTCACTTTCCTTACACAAGTAGATAGTAACATGCTGTGACATTTCCTTTAATGTAAGGGACTCTTGCTGATGCATTTCACAATGAACTGTGTGTTGTTGTTATGTTGGGTCTTTCCTCTGCACACCTCCTAAGTTGGAATAGACGTGGTGTTAGTCATAGGAGTGCCTCTTTATTGAATCTGCTGAATCTCATATGAGCTGCTTATCCCTTGCAGTGTGCTGTGGGACAGGGAAACACTGTACAGGATGTGAAGGTGTGCTGGAAGGCTTAAAGCCTATTTAACAGCCTTGGAACTGTAGGCTGTACAGGTGACCAAGATCTGTAAGGTTTGTGGTCTCAGGTGTAGGCAGTAAATGCCTCAATTCTGTGCAAGTTCTGCAGCTGTGAGCCATGAAGCCACTGATCTTCACAGTGGTTCAGTGTGTTGTGTATTGAGCTCTTAGAAACTTGAACTTAGGGAACCTTGAGAAACTGACTAGTTTCAGAACCGAGTCTTTGAAACTCAATTTGAGGGCTGTAAATCTCAACGGGTTAGTGTTTGTGTCTTAGTTTCCCTGTATTAAAGGAGAAGATGTTTCACATGTTATGAAACTGTAAAGTGATTGAAGATTTGGTAATGAAAGAGATGTTGCCTAAGATGGCTCTACTAGTTGATAGGACATATGTATTTGCACCTCTTACCTCTTTTGTGATGAATATTTAACTTCAGCATCATCTTTTTCATATAATTGGAAAATGAAGTGCTTATTAAGAACCAGGATATCAAGCATTCCTATAGTACCCTAAGGGTGAAACTCAAGCTTGCCACAAAATACCATGCTGTAATAAATGTGAGAGGATAAGGGTTGAGACGCATTTCAGTAGCGGAAATGAATTGTATTTTTAATAAAACACTGATGTAGCTGAGCCACATCTTGAGACAATGCTCTGTCGATTTTAATATTTTGAAATAAAATTTTATTATTAAAAGTAATGATATCTTTGTGTGTGTATCTCAGCCAGCTGTAATAGAGGATTATGTTGTGTGCTCAACCATTAATACTGTGATGACCTTAAGAATTTTGAATATCTCCAAGTACTCTTTTGACAACAGAATAATGTCACATACTGGAGAAAAAGTATGAGATTTCCATTACTGTCTTTTACAAAAATCTTTTGAAATGGTGAGTAAAGCTCTGTAGGAGAGAAGTACTCCAAAATTAAACAATCACACTTATTATCTGCATGCTGGGTAAAGAGAAAATTCTTTCTTAGAGAAGAGGTAAGAGAGAGGATAAATGCATTCAGTGACAAAATAATCCAGTGCCTCATGATGTAAGCTATGCAGACCATCATGAGTACTCATTTTTCTGCAGGGAGCAGTAGAGTAGAAGCTGTCAGGGAAAATGTGAATTCCCAAAATGTTTCTTGACAAACAAATGGCTTAAAATAATTTTTGACACTTTAGTATAGTAGAAATGGGTTTATGAACGTGGGCATATCAGAGTCTGTTTAGATGTGAGGAATGATGACGCTGAGTTAGTAAGGACAGCAAAGTTAACTTCAGTATTCAGAGCAGGAGCACTGAAGGCACCTCTCCAGACCTCGAAATCTTAAAAAGTGCATCAGGAGCTTGAAACAGGCATTATTAAAGAATAGTTTAGGCAGGCTGTAGCCCTGTTATGGTAGAAAAGGATGGGGGAGCAAAGTGGATAAGCTGTACCTTAACTAATACAGTGCTTTATGGTCAGTTTTATGTGCAATTTTCCGATCCAAGTATAATTGGCATTTTTTTTACTGTGAGATGTTTGTATGTAATGGCTGGATAGATTGCAGTAGCGTGAGGCCGCTGCAGCCAGGCAGTCACTCCCAGTCCTGCAGCCTTGCTTCTGGGCAGGTGAGGAGAAACCTGAAAGCCCCGAGTACTCCCCAGCCTCTAGGTTCCTGCTGGCGGCCTGGGAGCTTTGGACTTTCTCATTAATGGAATTTGAAGTAGTTCACATTTACAATTTTAATTTGAAATTTAAAATACCTTCACCCTTTTTTGCCTTTTGTAATGCATCTGATTTTTGTAAGCCACAACATTTCTTCTAGAAAGTTGCTTTGGGTAGGTCACTGAGAATTTTTGTCAGAGCGAAGAGAAATAGTAATGATATTTGCCAATCCTGATTGTAAAACCAAAACAAAACAGCTTTAAATATACTGCATTTCAACCACAGATAACTTAATCAAAATGATAATTTAGATTGTATACCTTAAAAAAAACCCATAAAATAGTTTGTCCAGTCCATCCATAGTAACTGAGGTTGAAGCTTATACATAGCTCATTTCTATCTGTATATTAGTTTTCGCCTATATAGTTTCAAGACATAGTTTAACTGATTTTATGAAAACAGAATTGTATTGTCTTTGTTATTAAGAACTCCACAGGTTACTTAATCAGGCAAGCCAACACTTGCAGTCAAGTACTGAAGGACCAGTAAGACTATTTTGGCTCTCCTGAAGCAATTTTGGGGGTTTTGTTTTTTAAAATAATGAATCATAAAGAGCTCAGTCATATTAACGTGGGAACAAAGTGGAGATGGACTTCTTTTACCTTAAAATCTTTTTTAAGAGGTGACGGATTCAGGTAAAGAATCACTGCAACAGCATGATGTTTTGCTCATGCAGGCAGTTCACTGTATGTAATTTTCAACCTCCAAATCTATTTCTTAGAAGCTCCTATCTCAACTCCTAGAAAGCAAGGAAGTAATGAGTGTTTCCTCTTGCAAGTACCCCAGGCAGTCTTTGGTCCACATCCTGACTGTCTCAGCCGTGCTCTTGGTGGCTTTGCATATGAATTTAAGTGATAAATTAACATTATAACTTCACCTTTAATTCAAATAGTGAAGGGTGACTGCCTTTAGTATGTTACAATTTTGATATCTTCTACCTTGAATGTGTAGTTTTCTAATTACATTGAAGGAAAGAACCTTCATAACCAACAGACAGTTGAGATTGTTGATAAAACACTACTCTTATTTAAGTACTGTAGGACTGGTATCTGATTCTGTATTTTCCATATTTCTAGACATCATAGAATAGTGCTATAAGATAGTTCATAATACTTCAAATAATCAACATCTCTTTTATGTGTGATAATGTACCCACAGACTAGGCAAGTACTGAAGTTGCTGTTCCTAAAAGAATGCTTTACACACTTTTAAAGATGTATTAATATTAGAGCTGCTTTTCTTCTAATTTTTCAGTGCTGGACTTTGTTTTTTCTTTTATCTTGTGAATAACATAAACATTGTAGATTGTTCAGTATTCTTTGTGTGAATGCTGGTTGAATCTCCAAATGTTAAGCATTGTCTTGTCTTGTAACATCTAATCAGGGGGCCAGTGGAATTAGGTACAGGGAGTAGCCTAGTTTCCTATTTTTCCCAACCCTGTCAAGATTGATAAGCTTTGAACCAACTTTGTTCTGTCTTTTTTCTTTTCTTTTTTTTTTTTTTAAGTATATCTGAAAAATCACATCTTGTTTTAAAAACTATTTTGCACTGAAGTTAATTTCTGTGCTGGGCAGAAGTTTAATTTCCTTTGTTTTTCCATTGGAGTTAATTTCTGGAACATTTTCTGTTGTCTGTACAGGCTTGCTATTAAACTTGCAGAAGTGCATTGGCCTGTGTTGGGCAGGAGTGATTTGGTGTTGTTAACAGTATGAAACTCATTTAAGTTGCAATTTTCTTTCTAGGCAAATCCCTCCATCCTTTATTCTACTTTTTAGACTCATTGCTTTTTTAAAATGGAAGATGAAAACCACTTCTGTATTAACTGTATCTACTTGTAACATTGCTTTTACATTGGCATGTTATTCTAAGTAGCAGCAATGGCAAACAATGTTGACTCTTTATGGGACATCTCTAAAAGAACACTTAACTATTATACTAAAATTGGGTGGACCTTTTCAATGGAAGATGCTTCAGAAGGAACTGTTTCCCTAATTTTTATGTTAAATTTGTATTACTTTCTAGCAGTAATCACTCCATTGTGCAGTTAACTATGCTAGTAGAAGTGAGAAATCACCGTGATGTATCAGTGTTAAGGAGGAAGTGTATTTGGAACACTATATAGCAAGTAATGATAACAAATAGCAGAGTACCAAATAATGTGAATCTGAGAACTCATCTTGAATTTTAACTTTGAAACCAGAGTACAAAAGGTTAGATATCCATGATACTATTTACTATGCTTAATGTATTTTTTATGGTGAATTATACACTGTGTAAGTTCATCTGTTTAAAAGCTACAGGAAAAGACACCCTGAGGCAGTAGTCTTCTTTCAGGTTGCTGTGCTTATGTTTAGCATATGTAAACTCAAGGCATATATGCAAGGGTTTTTTGATAAGAATCTACATTCCAGCAACTACTAATTATATAATAAACAATTAACCATTCTAACAAATACATGTTTTTTACTGAAAGACAGATTAGTTTTTGAGGTTGTGGTTGCATTATGACGTGGGAGTTTGTATTAAAAAAAACACAAGGCATCATATGTTTTTAGTGTTATTATGATACTTACAATTACTAGAATTTTGAGGTTTTATTAGTTAACGAGGTTTTTGAGATACTAAATCTAGAGGTTATTTTGTATGTTAATTCCAGCATCCTCTGTTACAAAATCTTTGTCCAAGTTTTTTTTACAAGTTCCGTTTATCACTCAAGGGCATTCTGCTTCACGAGTTCTACAAGCTTGTGTGTTAGTCTGTCTTGTAGTCTTTGGGTATAACGTACTTACCCCTTACCAAAAAAAAAAAGTGTTTCTTGCAAGGGAGTAAAGAGGAGAAATTAATCACAGTCTTCACCAAATAATCAAAATAAGCAGAATTTTCAAATTTAAAGAAAAATCACAGCAAACTCATTTTTCAGTTTTAGATAGTTCAAGTTCAACCAGTTTTTGCTCATCACCTTTTGCTGTCACAGTGTAAAGAATTGTGTAATATTACTAGATGTGTTCAGCATAGTTTTTTGTGGGTCTTGCCTCACCTGGAAGGATTTTTTTCTGTAAAGTTGAAGGCCTGCTTGACAGCAGCTCTACAACTCTAAACATGCCTCTTAGCCTGAAAATACCTGAAACGGGAAAAGGAAAGTGTTCTGCTGTATGAGCGATACATGTAGTTTGTCTTCATATTTTGCCTTTTAAATGTGTATGAAAGGAAAGTCAGCATCACATACTTCTTTATGGAAGATGATTCTTGCTGTGTGCACTACCATGGTTCAGTTTAGAAATTTGTTTTCTTTTGTAATGCATCTTTATTTTAAAAAAACCTGAAGCAAACATCACGTGTTCCAAGTTTCATGTCTTTTCTAGCTATGCAAGTTCAAAAAGCCCAAACCATCTTAACCTTAAAATGTGTCTTGTAAAAATATTTGCATTTAAATTGGCTTTATTACATGCATAATGTTTTATGTGTAAAACACTTGTACTTTTTTTGTCTGGAAATACTAAAATTTTTTAATGCTGTAAATAAAATAACTCACAGTATCACACAGTCATGCTTGCCAACTATCCATAGTGGTGATGCAAGTCATTAGATTTCAATCAGCATGTAATAGAAATCAGTTGCTGACACCTAATGTTGAACTGCGCAAAGATTTATCCTCTACCATATAAGTACATCAATGTACTGACTCTGAAGTTTGGCATTTCTCTAAATGGTAATTATCGCTGTCAAAGGTGTTACGGTGCTAGACAGTGTGATTGAGAAAGGCATTTGACATTCACTGTTTTGTGGGGTTTTTTTGAAGGATTTTAGTGCATTTTTTAGGCTTAGTCTAGCACAATGACTGTAGGACTGTTGCTGTAACAAGCTGAAATGGAAAGTATATTCCCTATTAGTGCATCTTGGACACAGAAGTTGATCTGGAAGTCTAAAATGTTGTGTCCCTTACAGACAAGTTCTTGCTAGTTCTTCATGTGTGGACGTCATAGTGCTCTTGCAGGCTCATCAGATCTCCACTGCTTCCTTTTGCCTTCTTAATGAGAATGAAGCAAATCCAATAGTGTTGCCAATTTTTGTATTATTTGGTGACTTCTATAAAAGTTTCCCATGATGTCATGATTCCTGGCATCAAGTGTTCAGTTTTTCCCATATTCAGAGTGACTGCCCCCTCATCCCAGGGGATGAAAGAGGATAAAGTCTCCCTTACAGCAGTCAGCAGGAAGAGCTGTGGATTTTGCCATTTGGCGTTTTTTGGCATCTGTTTACAATTGCCAGGGTTAAGTAGCAGCTACCTATAAACTTAACGTCCAAAAGGCAAGAAAATAAGAAGATAAATGGTTCCTCGGTCATGCTGGCTTTCAATTTTTTCCATTTGACAGGTGCTATACAGAGCTGAATCTGTGGAAGCTTGAAATCTCTGGGATTTTGTTTTGCTTCCCCCTCACTTTTCTGCCTTTTAAGTTGGAAGTTATTAACACTTTTGGCAGGTTTCTAATGTTGTTTGATGTTTAGATCACATTTCTTTATTCTCTGCATTATTGTTTTTGCATGGTCCCAGACACTGTATATTTTCCACTTGCTTCCATAAGGCTGATTAAAACATCATGTTAATTTAGATGGCTCATTTCAAAATGTTAAAAGCTGTGGATCATTAACTTATATTTAATGCTAGGAGATCTGAAGACTGAGATTTGTCACTTGTAACTGTTCTCACTGTCAGTTTTGTCAGACTTGTATAAAATTTAACTTAATCTTTAGAAAACTATTGCTCCAGCAGCTGCTTCGTAATTTCATTCTTTGTTTTAAGTGTAGTCCTGTAAGTTTTAATGGAATCAGGTGAAATGTTGAAGTCGGCATGTATTTGTAGTCATCTGTTCTGCAGACTTTACATCAGTAAATCGTTAGAAAAAATGTTCAGTGTTTCTTACAGTTGAACTAGGAATACCTCTGTTTTCTGACCTAATCCCTTGTGGACTTTCCTGTGATCAACTTTGATTTTTGCAAGGTTCAGGATTTTTTTCCCCCTTTGTGGCTTTGGTTTTGTAGTACTTTTTTGATCTGCCTAACATATTTAGTGATGTCCTAGCACAACCACATCAGTCAGATCTTGGGCATGGTTGTCTTTTGTTTCTGCATCTTTTTGGCTTGTGGTTGGGATTTCATTGTTGTACTTTGCTTCTATAGCTGTATATTTCTGTTACTAATGCTTGATTTCTGCCTTAGCTTAAGCTATGGAGGAGGACATGCATCACATTCGGAAACAGATCTCCACAGACAGACGTACACAGCTTCTCATCAGCTTCCTGGATACTCTACTACACACCATCCTACTGGTAATTGTCCACATCATGAGTTTACAGCTTAAATAGCTAAAGAAAAAAAACAAACAAACCTGTTACATAATTTAGATTTAAGCTGATTAATTTTGTAATTGGAGGGAATTTGTCATGCAGGTGGTGGCAAGTGGTATTAGAACAGCTGAGTTTGTAGTAGAAACTTAACAATCATTTATTATCTCTTATCAAAAAAAGTCCTAAGTAGAAAGGAAAATATAAAATTGGGATTATGCCCAGTAACTTATTGTTGATCCTTAAAGGAACTGCAATTACTTTTTAAAATACAGCTTTTCTGGGTACACTTAAGCACTGAACGTTAGATATGCCTCAAAGACAGCTGCAGAAATCATGCAAGTTCTTTCAGACTAAAGCAAATAGCAAAACTAATGCAAGTTGGAACACGCTGTTGCTAGCATTTAGGTGTGCAAACTAAAACATAGTGCTGAGGGAAAGCTAAATACACTTTAAAGGAAGTATCAGGTTAGGCTGTGTTAAGCTGCATTGCAGCCCGTCTGTGATCCTGATAATACCCTATCTCCATGTCAGGGAGACCTCTTCACACTTGTTTGCAACCAGTTTCTAAGGGAATATATTTGAGCTTATGGGCTACCTGGTATCTGCAGTCTCTTGGCCAGGTCCTTGGTCAGGATAGTAGAGGACCAGAACTGCAGGGATTGTTTCAGGTGCAGACATAATCTTAGTTCTCAAAACTCTGGATCTCTCTGGTGCTTTCCATTAAGCCCTCTGCCATTGAAATGTGTGAGCAATAGGGAATGCAACCAACCCCTTTTCTTGTGCCAGTCCTCCTATACAGAAGTCCAACTGTTACGAGTTGCCCAAAGGGGAAAGAGGTTCATACAAAAAAGTTGGACCCATTTTAAAAGTAGTTCTGGATGTTTAAACAATGGATGTGAATCTTCAGATGAAGGTAGAATTTTATCGTTGTAGCTAAGTGTTGTTTATAAGCATCATATTTAACATACATTTTATAATAGATTTTAAAATGTACACTCAAGATCCAGTTTACAGTTTCAACACTGTAAAACAGTTAAACACTGAAAAATCAATGTACTTCAATAATATTGCTAATGTTTCATAGGTTATTTTTAGTGAACTCTGAATATCTCTGTTATTTGATTGAGCTTCTTGTTTATCTGAATTGTCTGTTTTGTTTCACTTTCCTCCACCCTCATCTAGGTCTTTCAGGAATATTTGATACCAGCGTGCACAGTGCTGGAAGTAACACTAAGGAAACTTCTTCAGTTATGAATTTTCTCTCTACTATTGAGTCTCGTACTGCTCAGGCAGTCTCTTCAGGATCTACCCTTTTACCACAATTCAGGGCTCCTTCCTGGCAGACAGGTGAAAAATCTCTCTTGAAATAAAAGTTTTGTGATGTTTATATTGAGTGTTTCGTAGAATTTGAAACAAAAATGTCATGATTAACTGAAAAGGTCTTTTACCTCTCTTCCATCTCGGTACTTAAAGTTCTCAAAATCAATGATACCATGTAAGTAGAGCTACTGTATTAGGAGAAGAATTATATAAGCAGACGCTCTTAGTTGTTTAGAAGGAATTTAAATGTATAGGATTTTATTCTGTCAAGTCAAATTTGTTCTGTCTTTGTTTGGAATTAGCCTCACTAATGCCATAAGCATATTCAGATAGACTACTTATACACCCTAGCAGATCTCTCATTCTCAAACTCTATTCCTGTCATAGTTTTTCTTGTGTGATATGACTGCTTAAAGTCCATGGATAATTTAGCACTTTTGTATATGGAAGTAATGAGCAAGGTGTTCTCAAAAAGAAGGTCTGAGGGGCATGTTGCATGGAAAGAAGTGATCTAATTTACAAATTAAAAAAAAAAAAAACCATCTTTTTTGGCAGACTGACTGCGTTCTATAAACGTCCCCCATCTGTCAAGCCTTCTGTGCAGAACAGGAAACTTTGCATATTTTGAGCTTGCTATAGACAGCCACACCAAGATAAATGTTGCTACTGCATCTGTGGGTAGCTTCAAGTTCTGGTTAATCTTAAGTAGTGATTATGCAGCTGTGCATGAATCAGATCTATTCACTGATGTGTCAGAAAACGTTTGGGTGCTTTTTTTTTTCCTTTGGTGGGATGATTTTTCACTGTTATCAGCAAGCTGATCTGTGTCTCAGTGCAGCTGTACGATCACTGGTTCTGATTTACAGAGGAGTACATAAGGTAGGAAGAGGGAAGAGTTGAACAATCGTTTTGTGGACAGTTTGCACTTGTTCCGTTAAGTGTAACGTGCAGCTGCATTCCATGATGAGCTACTCCAAAAACTTGAGAAAAGAGAATATAGCTTTTTGTTCATTATGGACAAAAGCAGATGTATGAGAGCACAAGTGAAGATGCGCTCTGTTTGCCAAAAGTCTTAATATAAATCAGTGGTGTTTAGAGTTGTGATGACCCATCCTCACATCAGATTGTCAGCTGGGAAGAAATCTTTTTTTCTCTTCGTCCTAGCATTTTCTCCATTGCAGCCTGCCTAACAGTGAATTATGAAGAATGTGGGTCGGGTTTGATGTTGGTACCAGTGATTGAGAGACTTCTCAGTACTCATTACTAAGAACTCATCAGTAAGCCCATTTTCAATATTACCAGTTCTCTGAACTTTCTGTTGTCCTTTAATACTTTTGCTGCTTTTCTGTATCCCTCAATCCTCCCAAGTGTCTTTTGAGAGCTTTGTCTCCTACAGACTTTTTTTTAATGAGAGAAAACAAATGCTCTTCGCCCTTGAAGGTGACCTTTCTTTAGAAAGGTTTTTTTACTTCATTTTTTTTTCCAAATTCTGCAACTGCTGATTTTGGGGAGAAAAGAAGAACAGTGTGTTTGTTATATTTTCCTACCAAGTCTCCCTTTGATATGTGGGATGTGTTATAAGTTTTCTGACTTCTTAAGGTACTGGGGGATGTCTTTACACACAAACTGCTACCATTGCCATACCTCTTGTCTGCTCCTCAACAAAAATAAAACCCAGCAGTTCTGCCATTATAGTGTTTCTGTGACTGGCTCTTGTCTAAGAAACTACTTGCATTGTAAGAAGGGCTTTAATTAATGGAAGAGAAGAGAAAAATACAGGTTAAGTGAGAAATTAACATGTGCAGTTAAAATAGGTGTAAAATCTTCCCCTTCTTTGTTGCTTCTGGATGGCCCCTACTTTTCTGTCAGTGGTAGGGATAGGTAAAAGTTTTTGTTGTATGTGACGTTGCAGTTTTTTAGAATAGGAAAATAGAAAACAACATAAAAACACTGCTTTTGCATTCCTATTCAGAAAGGCCTTATTGTTGACTAATGAAAAATCCCTTGGCATTCTTTCAGTATCACATCTCTTCATATCAGTTTGTCTTGAACTGAAAGGGAGAAACAAAGACTTTCTTTCGCAGCTTCATCTGAAACTTCCAAAGCAGTTGTATGATTAAGTTACAATCAGTTTAAAAGGACTTAATATATTTTAAACTGAAAATTGATGGGTTTTTTACTGAAGTATTTGTCTCAACACAAACTTTATTTACTGATTTTTAATTTATCCTTAAATGACCTGAAGCTAAAAGCTGTTTTAAGTATCCAAGAAGAACTGAAAAAGATCAAATTACAGCAGTGATTTAATTTTTTTCTGCTTTGCATACCCTTGTAAATTTCCCAGTGAAGACTGATTCTTTTACAAATTCCTTTACAAGAAGTTTAAGTCTCTCTGAGAAAAAATTTACTGCCTTTGCTTTTGTTGATGGAATTTGGAAATAATATGCAAATTTCACCAACTACAGAGAGAAAAAGCACTCAACGATATGGGTCACTGCTGTAAAACCTCAAAGCTTGCAAGGGAATTTCACACTCTTCTTTCAGTTGGAGTAGAATATTCTGTTAAGAAGTCATATTTAAGCCAGAATGTCATACCAATGTCTGGATGCAAATGAGTAATGTTATATCTTACAGTCAGATAGTAGCTGTTGCATTGTGCAGATAGTTACTGTCTGAGGATATTTTGGACTCTCACTTTAGAAAGCATACAAAATAATGTTTATTCCTTGTATTGAAAGTCAGAGCCCTCCTTTAAGAAACATACATTGTGGAATGTATAGGCCCTTAGCTATTAGACTGTAAGCTCTGAAATGTTTAATAGAAAGTGAGTTATAAAAGTACTGGTGAGAGTAAATGAGGGAGATGGAATTGCTCCTTTAACTGTATATGTATTATGGTTGGTAAGATGTATTTTTGCCTTTTTACTTTATATTAGAGGTGTCCAGGGCTTTTGGTTAGTTGTCCTCTACTACAAACTTCTTTTGAAACTGAAGTAAAAACTAATAAACAGTCTTCATTTTCAAAGCAGAATTAATCTTGTACATTTTTTTTAATCTACAGTTTGCATCTTAAGGATGTGAGTTTTTTCCCCTCGGCAATTCACTGTAGGTATAGAATTTGGAATTCTTCAAAACCTGCATTTCCACTTTGAAAATTACACCCAATAAGTGCCTCCTTTTATAGGTTTTTGTTGAAAAGGGTGGGGAATCTAAAGAAGTTTATATTTGTAAATGCTCTAAGATCTTACTAGTTAAATGAGTTACAGAAATGCAGTGTTGTAACTTGTAAAGCTCCCTTATGCTCTTTTTCCCTTCTTGTTTTGTTTTTGTTTTTTTCCAGGTATGCATTCCTCAACAGCCACAGAACTATTTGTTACTGGAGCTTTGCCAACCTCTGGAACATTTCCACCAACATCTGCTTTATCAGCATGTCAGCATCCCAACACTTTCAGCGGTAGAAACTTTGCTACTACTCCTTCACTTACTCTTCAAGATACTACTTTCAGTGCTACATCTAATGGTCTTGTAACTACCCATGATCCGTTATTACAGATTAAAACATCGCAGGGCACTGTTCCAACTGCTTTGACATTTGAGCGCCTGGGCAGTTCTGTTTTAAGTACCAGTATACCACCTCAGTCATCAACATATCGTTCTGCTCAAGAATCTGCACCCCATCTTTTGCAACCTCAATTTAGTTTGTTGCCTTCAACCCTTGGAGGAGCTCAGCAGGTTTCTCAGGCATATAGCACATCTGTCTTTACTGGTTCCACTGTTTCTATCGACAGAGCACTTCAGCGAGAATGTAGTGTTATTAAACACCATCAGCGGCCTTCAAGTAGTCAATCTGTTCAGGCTCAACTGACTGTTTCCCAGCATTCCTTACACAGCTATTTAACGAGTACAAGTGGAGTTAATTTTCAGGATACATCTAGGCACTTGGCATTATCCTGCAGCCCAGTTGGAGATGTTACTCAGGTGAGTAATGGAGGACTACAGCAGAAGACTTCTCAAGTCACAGTGGAACTCGCTCAGTCGTACACATCTGCAATTCCATCACCTGGTTTTCCATCTGCTTCCCCAGCAAAAGTGAAAAACTGTACCACGAAGCAGCCTCCAAGGTCAGTGAAGACCCCCAAACCTCAAAGTGTAGCTCCCACTGTGCAGACACAAAGCTATGCCAAAACTGCACAAAACCAGAGTTCTGTCATTACAGGCCAAGCACAGATCTATTCTACAGCACAGCTTCCAAGCCTCTTGTCAGTCAGCCAGTCTCAAAACTATGTTTCATCGCAGGCTCAGAACATGCCACCTGTCAGTCACTCACAGGATTTCTCATCCAGCAAGGTTGAAAAGCTGCCCTCATTGTATAAAACGTTGACTTTTTCTGGGCAATCGCAAACTATTACTTCTGATAGTCAAACTCTAAGTTACTCCTCAGAGGAACAGGTGTTAACTTCAGTTCCTAACGAGAACTACTCTGGGCAAACAAGGGAACTTTCTTCAGTCAGCCAATCTCAGAGCTACACTTCTAGTCACTCTCAGGGTTTATCTCCAGTTAGCCAATCCCAAGTTAGTTTTTCATCTCAATCACAAGTTTTATCAGCTGTTAGTCCTTCAGAAAGCTATTCTTCAGGGCAATCTTTAACATTAACATCACCTTCTCTTTCCTTCAATGCCTCTCCTCGGATACAAACTCTTCCAGCCTCAAGTCCTAATCAGAGCTATATTTCTCTACATTCTTCTCAGAACTCTCAGTCACAAGAAGCCTCCTCTCCTCAGTCTCAAAAGTTTTTGCCATCTGTACAGTCTCCTTTTGCATCCCCAGCTCATTCACAGACACTGCAGAACAGCAGGCCTTCCTTGGAAACAAAGTCATATGTTAAAAGGAAGTCTGACTCTAATTTGTATGCCTCGTCAAAACAAGAGGATGAATTATCAATGCAAGATATGCAGGCGTTGCAGCAGCAAGTTACTCTTGAATCTTCCGCTCAAAGGCTAACCGATGAGGAAATCAATGCTCAGGATGCATCCTATAGGGTCTCAAAAGCAGATGACAGATACTCTCAAAGTGTAATCCGAAGTAACTCTCGTCTTGAAGATCAAGTTGTTGGACTTACTCTTCAAGGAACAAAAAAAGATGAGAGAACGGTCAATTCTGTGGAACAGCTTTCCCAACATATTGGACACATCACTAGCCTAAGCCATGATGTAAAAAAGACAACTAATTTAATGCAAACTACACAAGTAACTGTGAGTGCTAAAGAACTAAACCAGCAACATTGTCTTATGCATAAGGTACATGACAGTAAATCTCAAGAACAGCAAGGCCAAGTCATTAGTACACCATCACAGGTTCAACCTCATGCTTTAAGACACGGTCACCAGCTGTGTTTGCCCAGTGCACAGGTACTTCTAGAGTCAGCCTGTGACTTGCAGATTCTGCATCAATCAATACTGCAGTCGAGTTTAGGGCAAGCAAAGGCATCACCTCAAGTGCAAAGAATACAGAGTCCTCAACAGGTGACACATCCATTCCTTCAGATGGATGGTCATATTATTCAAAGTAATGGAGGTCATTCTCAGCAACAGCTGCATACTCAGAATTCAGAAGTAATGAAAATGGACATTTCAGAGCCCTCAAAACCACTACAGCAACATTTGACAACAAAAGATCATTTTCCTCAGACAAATCAACATGATTCAAAAAATCAGTTTGTCTCTCTCAGTTCAATATGTTTCCCAGAATCTATGCTTCTCAGTGATGACAGAAATATGTTATCCAATGTAGATGACATTTTAGCAGCAACAGCAGCAGCCTGTGGAGTGACACCATCTGACTTTGCCAAATCAGCTTCTAATGAAGAGGAAATCCGGTCTGTTGAAAATAGCGAAGAGTCTAAACCGCACTTCAGATCAATGGATGTAAGACATGTGTCTTCTGGTTTCAGTGCCTCACCTACTGTAGTTGGAAAGCCAGCAGGTGTAAGTAATATTTCTCTGAATGGAGGCCAAATTACTATAAATCTTACACCGGTGTCAACAATACAGACAAAAACTGTGAACCTTGATCAACAGCATATTGATTCATCTAATCAAAATGTATCAACAAGAATGACTTCTCCCACCCTTGGCCCCGGTCAAGAAGAGCAAGAGTCTGTTCTCATTAAGAAACAATCCAGCATTAGTCATGAATGTGAAGAAGATAATGATCCTTCTACTGATGGTACACTGATTGCAAGAGACACAGAATTTGTTTCAAGCAGTAAGAGTCTAAGTGAAGAAAGTGCTGTTTCAGAGAATGATTTTAATATGGGTGGTGATGATGGTACAGTAGCAGGTAACCGGTCAAAGGGTCCATTGCAGCCTTTAACTGTGCCCCAAAGTGGAGATGGTACTATTAGTAGAACTGAAGAGGAATGCCAAGATTTAACTCAAGGGAACCTTCAGAAGAAAAAAAGCAAAGGAAAAAGCCTAAACAAAAATGCTGCAGAAGATGACAGTGCAATTCAGAAACAGGCAAAAAGAAGTGGACAGTGTAAGCGTCAAAATTCAAGAGGAAACGATTCATGTCTGTCATCTGTTTCTGAAAGTTGTTATGATACTTACCAGCATCAGGAAAGAATGAGGCAAAAAATTAAAGAAGTTGAAGAAAAACAGCCTGAAGTCAAAACAGGCTTTATCGCATCTTTTTTAGACTTTCTAAAGTCTGGGCCTCGGCAACAGTTTTCAGCTCCAGCTGTACGAACGCCAAACAGGACTAGGAGGCCAGTTACCCAGATAGTTCGCACCCCTTGCCTACAGCCCACTGCAAGGCCTCAACCACCACCACCACCTATAGCTGCTGAGGTTAGTGGAGAAAGTCCAACCAAAAAAGTAGATGAAGAACTTAAGAAAAATTTAGAAACATTGCCTTCATTTTCTTCTGATGAAGATGATTCTGTGGGGGGTAACCCTGATCTTCAGAAGAGCATCTCGACTGCATTGTCAGCCCTGGATGACACATCTGATAGAAAGAATAAATCAGGTAAAACAGTTACTACAAGTAACAGCAAGCACGTGTTGACGGAAATTTCTGTACATGACAGAGGAAAAAAAAATCATTTTAGTTCTATTCATGTAAAGGTTTTGATTGATTTTTTAAAAATTTTAATCAGATTGATTTTTTTTTTTTAATTTTAATCATAGACAATTTTAAGAATTCCTTTCAAAACCTTTGTTCACTGTGAACTAAACTAGTGTTTTCCCCAATTAGAAAATGTTTAGGTAAACTTTTTCATGCTTCTTATACAGGACACTTCTTATCCCAGAAAGTTACTTTAGTTCAGAATTGGAATAACAGGTCTATGCTTTTCTTCTCTAGCTTAGAGTGCTGAACATGATTTTATCCTGAAAATTCAAAAAATGTGATGTTAGAGGATTTAAATCCATTCTTAAAAAAATTGTATCGTGAGAACATACTAATAATTAGCATCAGGAGACCTTGCGTTCTTCCTAGGTAGAGGTACACATGCACTTTTTGTGATGATACAGTTGTACAGAATATGTTTATAAGAATTTTCACTTGTCAACAAACAGAGCAGCGGTTTGGCTAGTCTTGCCCAAGATGGGAGTCATTTGGCTTGGATTTCAGCCATGTTGATCAGGAGTGTTGTAGCTCTGTGGTGATACGTTGCTAGCAAAAGAACAAAATCTTGAAAGGGTTGCTTTGGGCAGGGAGGAGTAGGCAGCAACAACTCATCACAGTAGTTGTTAATTTTCCACACACATGTCAGTTTTACTTGTGTTCATGTTTGCCATACTCTGGTATTCATAGCTTTTAACTGATACCGGTTTGTTTTGAAGTGTTTTCAACATACAGCATATTTTGGCCTAGATAAACCTTTTCAGTGAAGTTTGTTTTCTTTGGTAAGCAATTAAAATTATTCAGCAAATTACATAACTGTACTAATGCAAGAGAAGTACCATTAACTTCCAAAATAATCCCAGGGAAAAAATGAAACATTTCTTAAACTGTCTTTCGGGATCCATAACCTACAGGCAGAGTGAAGACTTTTTTCTTTTTAGATTAAAGGAGAGAGGAATTTTTTTTCTTATCTCTGGAAGTGACATAATTTACTGGAAAACACATTGCACAGTTGAACTTAAATTGTAATATTCAGACCTAAAATAACCAGGAAAAGGTTGCAGAATAATATGCTAAACAATACTTCATCATCTTTACTCTTCTGCTTTCTTATATGGATATTTATATTAAATGAAGTTCATGCCTTTTGGAAAGACTGTTACAGAAGATTAAGTTCCTCACGTGTCTTGCTGTTGATACATGTATTTTAAACAAGAAAGCAGTGGGGTTTTTTTCCCAGAAAGCAAAATGTGCACAGTGCCACAGTGTGAACCTCTTGATGAACCTTGTTGATTTTAATAAGCCATGTTCTGTGTACAGCTTCCTAAAGAAATATTTCAAAGGGTTTTTTTGTTGGGTGAGCATTTCCATTAGTGTTTTGTTTGCAGTGGTTTCCTTTATAATGTTACTGTAGTGTCCTTATTGATCATAAAGATGTAGTATTTATACCACGAATTTCTTGAATTCACCTTCCTGTTTTGTTGTATACAAAACTGTAAATTATACAAGAAGCTTAATAACTTCTTTTTTGGTTGCTAGCATTTTGGAGATTTTCTAGTAATGCCCTCTTCTGTCTGTTTTTGTACATAAGTATAGGAAGACAAATACTAAAACACAGTCTTTTGCTCGTAGTATTAAGTAGCATATGTGCATTTTATCTGCTGTTCTGAAGAATGTGTAAATGTACATGGGGAACCAATAATGCTCTGTCTAATTAAAGCTGTCAAAGCTTTTCACTGAACAAAGAAGTATGTCTTTGCAATAACATGATATGATATATGCCATGAAATACATTCTTCTGGATAGCAATGTTACTGATTTAATTTAATAAATATTCCTATATCTGGTGTACAGCTTGTGTATTGACACATGAATTTGACATTTAAATAATTTGTTTTTAATCACTTTTACAAAAATATCTGTCATGTTGTCCTCTTTCTATTTCAAGTGAAAAAGTCAACAATTAACAGTGATTGTAACAAAACTGTACAATGGTTGCCTTAAGTTTGAAGCCAGTTTCCTAAGTGACATTAGTAATTATCCTATTGCTAAGGTAACTTTCTTTCTTTTACATCAGCAAGTCAGTGTTAAAAGTGATATGTATAAGAGTATAAAATGTTGTCTAAAAAGGATTCTAATTTTTTTCAGGTGGGAAAGAATAATAATTCTGAAAGGTGGGAGTTCTCTTTGGCTCTTTGGCGTAGAGGAGAAGAATGTTCTTTCCATCTTTGTTTTGTTTCATCAGTTCTCACTGCTCACCTCTGTTAATATTAAAACTCATTAGGATATTGCCAAAGTTTTAACCTGGAACTTGAGTCATGCTATCACGAGTTATAAATAATAAATGTCCAAAAGTCATATACCAGCTATTTACATATTTCACGTATATTTCTCTTTCTTTAAACCAATTTTAAAAGAATGTACTTACCAGCAGATTGGAAACAAGATTCAGTGCTGTAACCTTTACTGTTGTATTTTCTTATTCACACAAAGTATAACAGTATTTCCTGTTGATCATGCCTGTAACATATCAAATTGTTTTCTAAAGCATTCATCTTTGTTATTTCTACATGCTAACAGATGCAGGAGTTTAATACAGAGGTCTGCTAGCTACAATACTTTGATTTTCTTCAAGGTTAGGTTGTGGCTAAAACGATGCTTCTATTTTAACTCTTAGAACAGGTGTTTTTTCCTAGAATAGTTGTTTTTAATATGTACTGCAGTAGAAAAAAAATTAAATCTAGTTCCTGTTTTACTTTGCTAATCCTTGATAATTTACGTAAATTTGGATTTACTTTTTTCCTTCAGAAGCTGAAAAAGTGGCAGCTGTTACTGCTGCTGCCACTGCTGCTACTGCTGTAATAAGGCAAGAATCTCAACAGACAACTGCTCCTGTAATCAGCGTGCAGGAGAAAACGAATCCAGCTGACCCCTTAAAAGTAACTCAACAGGACACTGTGACTTCAGACCAATTGGCAAAAATACAGGCAACTATTGCAATAGAAGGATGTACTGATGAGGAGAATACGGACAGTGGAGGAGAGGGCATGTACAGAGAACGTGATGAATTTGTAGTGAAGATTGAAGATATAGAGACACTAAAGGTAATACAAATATTTACTGTGAAAAAAGAAAAAAAAATCACAAGAACTGCTGCATATGAATTTAGTATCAACAACCTACAAAAAAGGGAAAGGCTGCAGATGAGTTTCTTTTTCTATTCTAATATTTTCTGGCAGATGCCAAGATGTCTTAACTGTGCCTTTCTGGTGCTGGTTATGAATATGTTCCTATGTACATGACCCATTTTATGCTACATACACAATAAAGTAATTCTGTGTGCTGTAACCTCTGTTACAACTTAGAATTACCTTTTTTAATATTAAAGCCCATAATTTTTGGGCAGACTTTTTACTCTCCTCCCCCTACCTTTTTATTTTTCCCCTCCCTTAAAATAGCAGTTGACTTTCAAGTGTAAAGTGTTGAGGAAAGACTTTTGGACTTTTGCAGAAGACTTGGGATTGTCTTTTCTTCTTTTGTGGAAGAGATTCTGCTTGCTCTTCCGTAAGAAATGGCTTCCATAAGCAACCAGTGCAGCTCTTCACATGGGAGTGTTATCTTGTTTTGTTTTAGTCTTACCGGTTCTCCACCTTTCCTCTTGTTGCTATCACAGACAGCAATATTCTACCATTCATTTTTAATATTTTTATTGCTTATCTATGTGTTTATCCTCTTGAGCTTAAGTTTTAAATGAATTAACGTAGCTTTGTCATATATGTGTTACCAATTTTTAAATATTCCATTGTCACTTATAAAACTGATTAAGATATGTTATACTTTCAACTTTAAACGTTATTTACTTTATTTATTTAAACAGACATGAGAAAGGAACCACTTCTTGATTTTTTTCCAAAAAGAGAGCTTTTTGAGTTAGTAGATTACATGTAAGAGTTATAGAGAATTGTTATTACAGCTAAGAATTTCAGATTTGTTCTTAACATAGTTTACTTCTCAAACTACACGAAGAAAATCAACTCAAACTCTTTATTTTTTCTTTTAATTATTAAGTTAAACAGAAAGTGTAAAATCTGTTTCACTGATTTGTACCAAACTCTCTCTTGACGTTAGTGCAAATGTCATGCTATAATGTGCCTGGACTTCTGCTACACAATCTCTAAGGACCTGCAGACTTTTTACTACTTGTAGTGATTCTTGCATTTTTGTTTGAGAAAATATTTCACAGAGCAAAAGAATGAAAGATCGGAAAAATATTATATTGTTTTAGAACCCAAAGTTCTGTAGCTTAGTTGCACAGTCCACATCACACCATCGGCAGAGCTATTGGATAGTACTTCAGCACTGCAGAAGTAAAATTAGTACTTAGCATTATGATTGTAACTTGCTCAAGAAATACAGTGCACAAACACACTTCTGGGAGAAAAACAGGCATGACTTTTAGTAGATAATTTTATGTTCTTACAGGTTGCATTACAAACAGGAAAAGAACCTCCAGCTATTTGGAAAGTACAGAAGGCTTTATTGCAAAAGTTTGTTCCTGAAGTGCGAGATGGACAGAGAGAGTTTGCTGCTACTAACAGTGTGAGTCTTAAAAATTCCTTATGAAGTCTTATGGGAACGATTTTCCTAATGGATGTCTAGGAAACAAAAATGTGATTCTTGCATAGGTTCTCTGCAAGCAACCTTGAGGGACAAAAAAAAAAGATTTCTTAATTTCACAGGTTGATTTGTTGCTTTCCAGCTTGGGCTATTTGGTATCATTCACTCTGCATAACAGAACAAGTTTTCACAACCAGTCTGAAGTAAGTGGAATCAGGCTTGTAAACCAACTGCTTTCCACAATGGGAAGGATACAGATAGGATAGAGTTTCAACAGGTAGCCATTTGCCAGGCAACACATAGGGATGATTAAATTAAGGGAGAAAATTAAGGCCAAAGTACCTCTCACCATATTTTCATACTTTAAGTATTACATGGAAATCCATTTGAGAACTTTTGGGAGATTACAAATGCTGTAGAATGACTCATCTTTGTATGTAAACAAAGTGGGTTTAAACTGTCTTTTTTTCTTTAGTATTTAAATTCTCAGTTGTTGAACTGAATAATTTTGCTTAGAAACACTTGTGTATTTATCTTTTTTTAGTACCTTGGGTATTTCGGGGATGCAAAAACAAAATACAAACGTGTGTATGTGAAGTTCATTGAAAATGCAAACAAAAAGGAATATGTCAGAGTATGTTCAAAAAGACCACGAAGCAAGCCTGTACAGTCAGCAAGGTATTTTATTTCAGTTTCCTTTTCATGTTGCTATATTGATTTCACATTAAGAATGCATCTATTTTAATACACAAGACTCATAACTTGGGCTTATGTGAATTTGTTTTGGAAACTGAGAACTGTGTGTTTTTCTTGAAAAAATGAGATATTAATTACTGCCATATCAAGACTTCGCCACTTTGAATCTGTGGATTGCTATAATCATTAACTTTGGATATGTTAGGGCTCCACATGTGATTTCCTTCTGTCATCTTCTGCCATGTTACTCAAAATAAGGGTAGAAGCTTACAGATGTAATGCTTTTCATTTGTGTGTGTGTGTTGTTTTCTCCTGTCCTGTGGACTTAGGTTAAGTAGGTTTTACTGGACTGTTTTAATGACCATCCTGTTTCAGTGTGCTAGAAACTCTGCTTTATTCTCAATCCTGGAAAGTTAATTTAAAAACAAAAGTTCATTGCTTAAATTGTTTGTTGCAAGCATGGTTTTGCTTCTTTAGTATGTCCTTGCACACTGAGGGTATTTTGCATTTCTTATTACACCTGCCCAACCCCTCTCACCTCACCCTAAAAAGCCTTATCACTTTGAGTCATATCATGTAACATCTATCCAGGCATTAAAATCAGTAATTCCAGTAGTATTACTTTTATTTATCTATGATGGTGGTTTAAAACCCAAACAAATCTGTCATTCTGGAGAGCTGTGTAAAGAATATAGGGCAGATGTACTCAGATTTCAATTGTTCTAGTAAATATCCTATTGATCCTGCAAAATGTTACGAAAAAAAGTTTATCTCACACAGGTACTTTGGCTTTCTCTGAGATTTCATGTCACCTTCTTTCTGATAAGGTTTTCACTGTAATTCACTTTTTTAAGGGTTTTGCTATTGCATTTTGTGTTGACCTTTGATGGTGCTTTTGGAAAAGATGGCAGATTCTGTATTGTACAAACTGTCACACTTTAATGCTTAGTTTATTTTACCTTCTTGTAACTTCGATGGCCTCCGAAGGCTTTCTCTCTCTATGGAGCTTCAAGAACTGTAATTTAGGCAAATTATCAGACATTAGTAAATAGTAAAGAAAAAAATCAGTGCTCCTCATTCTAGAAATGACTGTGTTTTTAAGTCTAGTTTGGTCCCAAACCAATGCCATCAGATAATCGATTTTATAAAATAATCATAACCTACTTAAAACTGTTCCACAACCTGTTCCTTAAGTGTTCTGAAACAATCCTGTCTTTTAACAAAACATGATTATGATTAGCTTGTATCTGTATGCTCTTCTTTCAGTACCGTTTTTGACCTTTATTGCTGCCTTTCCCTCATGTTTTTACTGTATGATGTATTTCTGGAGAGCAGTCAGATTTCATCTCTGTCTTGGTTTCACTAAACTGGATTAATCAAGATCTTTCAACTTCCTCATCCATTCCTCTAATCATTCTAGTCTACATTTTGGTTTTAAATCTTCATCTCTGACAGGTGACTAGAATTATTCTCAATGTTCCTGGATCATATTCTCTCTCATCTGTGTATGGATACAGTATCCCAAATTCACTTTGTCAATGAATCTCATTGATTATTAATATTTGTTCAAGTTGGTCAAGTCTGATTTTTTCATTAAAATATCAATATTAGCTCCAATCTATTATAGCTCATAAATTTTGCTAATATTGGGCAAATTAAATTTTCTATGTCTGTTTATCTAGTAACAAATTTGCAATATTATTTAATCATAAGTAGTTGAGAATAATTCTTAAGCATTATATGGAAAAATATAGTAGTGTATATGACCTAATTCCTAGTTACATGTGACAATGAAATAAGTAAAAATAGTCTGTGAGGAATATATACTGGTTAAGTATAAAACTTTTATTAGTGCCAAAGCTCCTGTGGTAATTGTTTTCATAAAGATCATCTTCACATTATTGCAGGACTGTTCATTGCAAACCTAGTAGTAGCAACAATAAAACCCCTGATCCACCAACACCAAAACCAATAGCAACTAAAGTCTCTTCTGTGAAACCCAAAGCTAAACAGCCAAAGGTAAAGGCTGAACCACCGCCAAAGAAAAGGAAAAAGTGGAAAGAAGAATTTTCGTCTTCCCAGTCTGATTCTTCACCTGAAGCCCAGAGTGATGAAGATGGTGAGTGAGATACTATTGTAAGCATCTAGTCCTATTTGAACTTAACTGAAAATCATATTACAAAAATACACTGCTCATCTCACATAATTTTCTTTACTAGCCTCAGAAAAAAAATTTAAGTCTGATAGTACCACGCAAAATGGATTTCTTCAAACTATTAACTTACTTGTGTATGAGCAAATACGGGCAACTCAATTCTCACATGTAGTTTATCAGATGCTTTTACTACTTGCTTTATAAGATGGGTGTAACTGTAGGAGGGGGAACTGATTTGATTTTCAAATACATCTCAAGAATAGAATTCTTCATTAATTTTCCATTGCAACTCCATGTTGTATCTAAAACAGCATTCCTGCAGTGCCTGTCTGCAGGCAAATGGGGGGAGCATTCAGATGTTACTGTTTTTTCAAAACCCAAGGAGAAAAAGCAGTTGAGTTTTGGCTGCTTCATTGCTTCTTAAAATGCCAGCTGTTCAAATGCAGCCTGCTGAGCAGATTTGCTGTTAAGACATTCTTGATGTCTTAGAACATTAAGATGTGATGCTTGCAGTAATTCTCCAGAACAGAAAGCAGTTTTTGAAGTGTACATTTTTTTTTTTTTTTTTACAGATTACCTGTGGTAGCAGATACCAAATGCATTTTGCAGTTGTTTATATCATATATGTATGAAGTTAAGCTGTGCAATGCCCATGATTTGTACTGCTGCATTTCCAGAGCATGTTGGCCTCGGTGACTTTTAACTGTAGCTAAAGCTAGGGTTGGTGTACTGGAATAGTGCTTCTGCTGAGGGCAGCACCTTTGAAATACTTATTTTCAAGCAAACTATGAATACATACAACTACTCACATTTAAAAATCTCAAGTAACCTGCTGATCACAGTCATTCGTAGAAATGTGGATATCTGAGGAAGTAACAGCCTTGCTAGCTAAATTACTGCCAAATATCGGTATCTTACATGGAGCCTCTAAAAAGCTCCAGAATGCTTACTAGTACTAGTTGACTACTCCATATGCACGTTTAAAGTTGCTGTCTGTGGAAAAAATAAGCTTCCTCGGAATATATACAAATGTGCCTACATTGCTTTACTGGTAAAATTTGGTTTACATGTTTTTTGAGTTGGAGGGTTAGGTGGGTTTGACTCTGATGGTATGCAGACTCCTTAGGGACATCAGTACATTCCAACATTTTTCTGTTAGATAGCTTTAAACTTGCATGTAGGCCACTTCACTTAACTGACGCATTATCCCTTGTCTCTAGATGTTCATCTACAACAATACCTGTACCTAATTTTTGTACCTGGTTTTGGCATCCAAGTAGTTTGAGTATTCTTTGTTTATATTTAGTTTTAATCTTGTGGGATACCAGTAGGGGTCACTTGTGTGTTAAGAGAGAAGCCTTCAGTTTTGAAAACCACAAATATTTACAGGATATTGAAGGAAACAAAATAATCATATTCTGATTAATTTTCAGAGCTTGCACCTCCAGCTCCCCTTGTTACTCGTTTTTTGAACACAAGAGCTATGAAAGAGACTTTTAAGAGCTACATGGAGTTGCTTGTTAGCATTGCCTTGGATCCAGACACAATGCAGGCCTTGGAAAAGAGCAATGGTACAGTATGTTTAACATTTGTACATTTCTATTAGATTTTAAGGTTGTTAATCAGTAAAGCAAATGTATTTAAAAACAAACAAACAAACCCCACACTGCCAAACTTGTAGCTGTGTGTCCACATCTGAAGAACACAAATTACGTGTCTGAATATGTGTATTTTTTCACTGTCTTTTTTGAATAATCAAAGTAATTTGGAAATAGTATTTTGTCTGCTTTGTTACCATGTACTTGTGCTATGAATGTCAGAACTGAGCTTTGTTTCTGCTGATGCTGTATTTTAAAGTCTTAGCAAACACTTACGTCAAATTACAGTGTCTCAAGTATGTGCTTACTTTCTTATGAAGAAGTAATTGTATAAATATAACTACATTATTCTTGCTGTTTTTAAAAGTTCTAATTTTCAGACTCTGAAATCCTAAAATTCCAATCAAAGACAACTGTATTCCACTTTTTCTTTGAGGAGAAAATGTTCAGACTTATCTACCATAGTGGACTCCAAGATAAAAGTCAAAACTGTTTTATTTTTCAAAAGTTGGCAAAACACTCAAGTGTAAAAATAAAGGTCCCAAAAGAGTAATCAATTCTCATATTATTTAGTTGCAAAGTGTTGCTTTATACTATATTGTTTTCACCTGTGTTTAAAAAAACTATTTTCTAGACTACCTTTCCTGGTTTGCTCTGATTGTGCATCAATGCATGTCAGTAAGTCTCACCAAAAGCAAAGAAATTGACTTTACAAATAAGAGATCTCATACCAAACTGTAAATTTTCATTCATGGCCACATGCCTATGTCAAAGGCATATTGTGCAATTTCCAGTGGTTTATCAGATAACTTTTATCCATAAGCAATATTCTGAATTTCTTTTGTTATAAATGCCAGCAGGGTCATCTCCTGTATTATGGAATGGTGAATGTCATAAACACAAACTTGTCTTATAAAACTGCTAGCTGTATTGCACAGAAAGAGGTTTATCTAGGAAATGGTTTGAAGTTATCTGTAAGATTTGTGCTGTGTTGCTCTACCTTAATTTTTCTTCCTTTCAACAAAGAAGTCAAGGAAGGAGCAGGATTGCAGTTGGCAATTAAACTGCATAATATCTAGACCAGTTTAGCAGACTGATCCAAAAAAGAGAGTTTTGTCACATTTAAGATGAGTTTGTGCAAACTTCCACATTTTGTGTTAAGAAGTTGAACTACAGATTGAATGGGAATCACATTACTCTGTGTCTCTTAATAATCAACTACTAAGATTTTTTTAATGTCTTTCAGATGAGCTACTTTTGCCCCACATGAGAAAAATTGATGGTATGCTGAATGACAATAGGAAAAGGCTGCTTTCCAAATTACGATTGGATCATACTTTCAAGGTATTCTCTTTTAAATTCTGGGATTTTTGAAGTAATATTACGAGTAAGTCATTGAATGCATACCATGCAGGCACAACTTAAAACCCAGAAGGCAAATTTGTAACAGAAGTGAATATGGATTTGAAAGAGATGCTATAAATTCAGTGCTTGTATGTGGCATTTGGAGAACATTGTGTGATGGAGGAGTCTATGCTGCAAAGGTAAAGTTCTAGTTTTACTCCCCATGTGTTCTGGTTCATTCTTAAGCATTTTCTCTTTTCACTTTCTCAAATTTGCCAAAAGCAAATCTGTTTCCTGTCCTTATAGCGTCTTTGGTTAAGTGATTGTATTGCCTGAAAATCTTAGTAAACTTTTACATGAAGTAGCTATGCTGTGGAGCAGACATCTGAACTTCTTTAAAGTAATGAACATGGACAGAGTAGTTGAAAACCAATAGTTTATAACTGTATCAAAAACCATGGATGAATTGAACGAGTTTTGTTTTCTTTTCCCCACTGAATACAGTTAATATGGGATATTTTAGCACTGTATTACAAACCAAATCATACACTGAAATTAGCAGTCAGTGTCTGGTAGTTTTGCCTGTAACATTCTAACAGTTTATCTCATCCTTTTGATTATGGGTTTTTTATAAACAAAAATATAAAATATTAGCATTGCTTTAATTAAAGCTGGATAAATGAAGCAACTTATCTGAAATGTGTAAGTTGAATTTGGAAACAATTACCATGTGCTCTTTTAAGATGTGGAGTTTACTAGTATTCTCTTCATTCCAACTCAGAATTGTCTGGTTTAGGTCAGTGCTCTGGCCATGTAAACTGTTCTGCCTTCCTCTGGAGAATTCCTATTAACCAAAGCCTCTTGAAACTCAAAACTTTCAGGAAAGCTACTGGAGTGAATAGAAAAACTAGATAATTTAAAATTGTTGAAGTTGTTGTTCCAATTTGAAAGCATTGCAGTGCATATTGTGTATGAACAAGTTAGCTGGCCAAGGTTACTGCTGCCACTGTGCAGCTATCTCTGCGGTAGATTTTTTAGCTTTTTACTGAAAGGACTTTTGTATGAAGTGAAAAATGACTGATGCTAAGAAATTACGGGCAGGGGAGGTTGTTGAATTCTAGTACGGCTTGTTAAAAGAAAATACGAAAATGTAGTCAATTCTGTATTTTAACCCAATAGTCCAAATTAGATCCTGAAGCTCCAGCATGGATTCATTTTTCTGTATGCCTGTTTTTTTTTCACTTCTACTGGAGTATAATGCAAAGATGTATATTCATTTAACTCTAAATATTTTGTTCAGAACCAGACTGTATAACATAACAGTTATAACTGTTTCAAAACAACTGCTAATGTAATGCTGTATTTGTACAACAAAATTATGTACAAATTTATTCATGCAAATAACAGAACTGAAGCTAGAAGAAATGCAGTTCACTCCCATGAGTTGATGTCTTTAAAAACTTGGGCTTTTTTGAACCAGCCATCTACTTCACAGTGCTTTTCCACCTTACAGATAGGATAAGATGCAATAATTTGTATTGTACAAAAGCTGGGACAAGACCTATGAAGATATTTAGACATTCAATGTCTACTACAATTCACAGACTTCCTATGCCTGACTAGGCATTAAGTACTTGGGCATTTCCAAGTAACTCAGAGATTCTTGGATAGAAATTGAATGGAAAGCATTTTAGACGGTAAAAAATGCCTAGTGGAGCCTTTTTTTTCCTCTAGTTTCTAATGAAAGAATGAAAGTGATAAACTAAGATACAATAAAAGGACCTTCATGTCTAGAAAATTTATGGTAGTTAGGAATAGTTGGTCAAAGTGCATATGGTTGCTTGATCTGATGAAGACCTTTTATCAGGTCTTTGGGGAAGATTAAATCGTTTTATAAGAGACTGCACTCTAACTTTTCAAGAAAAATGGCCAGTTTATCAGCAGTCTAGGTGGCCAACCATTCTTGAATTTGTCCTAATTCTTTTTTTTTCTTTTTTCTTTTTTTTTTTTTTCTTTTATGTGCTCTGTTTAAAGAATGCTTTGGAAAACTTTCCTGAACTGACAGTGGTCACTCGGGATTCTAAGACAAAAAGTGGAGGAGGAACATCTGTGTCTAAGATCAAAATGAATGGTAAAGCTTACAACAAGAAAACACTGAGGGCTTCTAAATCAGCTACTAAATTAGCACAGGTGAGTGTTCAGAGGGTTTATTGCTGCCACCATCTGACTTTTAATATGATAACCACATTTACTTTAAATACTACTTCATGTATTAGATTTTGGGGAATATTTATCAAAACATAGTTTGTTAGTGGGGTGCTTTAACAAGTGAATGTTAAAAACTTAACATTTACAGCAGTATGTTAAATCATTGTTTTAACTTATCTATGAAACACAGTTATATTTGGTAGGGATACAAAATATAATAAACTAATTCATAATTAAATTCTGTGTTTAGACCCAAATGGGATTTCCTGTTTAAATTAACAGGAAGTCTTCTGTAGCAACTACTCAAGACTGTAAGATGCTGAAATGTAGTAATATGCAGATTGCCTGATACAGGCAGCAGGTGGTAGGTGTAGTTGGGTGGGAAGGGAGAGGTGAGCTCCACTGTTGCTGTGCTTCTTGCCTGCCGTAGCATGCCAAACAGCAGAGCTCTGCTAGAGTCTGCTTCTGTCACCACCAAAACAAGGACTGAACTTCAGATCCTATTTCTCTGTAGCAGTCAGCCTCCTGGACTGTTGCTGAAGCAGCAGCATTTTGCCTTTGCTGTTGCAATTGTGGTAAAATCACTGTGTAGCTTGTAATGATAACTTAAACTTGCTGCAAAATGTAAATGATACAGTGACTTATAAATCAAAAATGAATACTCTAAAAACTGAGACTAGATAACACTTCTAAAATATGTAGTTCTTTATTGCTCCTATCCTCATTTCCAATGACAGAATGAAGCTATGTATCTTAGATTTTTAACTCTCTTTTAAATTAGAAAGTAATGTAGAAAGTCTGGTAGAAAAATAGTTAAGCTTTGGTAATTCTTGCAGTAGTTCTGAAGAAAAGGAGTATCTTGCCTGTTGTAGACTTGCAGTGAGTTTGGCAGGAGTGAAAGCACTCTTAAACCTGCCTTTGATAAAATGGCTTTGTAGGGAAAATGGAAACTGTGATGTAATATAAATTACTGTGTACCAAAATATGTCCAAGCAATTATTTTAATTAAGTACTTCATTTCTGAATTGTTGAAAACCAGTTTGTTTACAGAAGAAAATTACTATATCTGTGTCATGTATTTATTTAAAATAACTGTTCTTTTCTCAGGAATTTACCGTAGATCCAGAAAAAATACAGCTGTATTCTTTGTATCACTCACTCCATCATTACAAATATCACATATATCTAACATGTAAAGAAGAGGTAAGTATTGTTCTCTTTGAGATACTTTAACTTTTATTGAGAGAAATTATTGAGGGAATGGTCCAACTAGAAGAATTGTTCTATTCTTGGTAAATGAGTACTAATTGAGGCCTCCTATTTTAGTATTAGTTCTTCTGGCAAAGAAAAGGGTCTGCTGAGCACATATGTTGCCCCTAATGGGCACTGCTGAGCAGAACATTCAGATATGAGGCTTACATGGTTTCTGTTTCCCTCGGGGGCAGGTAAGCTGTCTTCACTGTTATCCAAAATAAACAACACAAATTCTATCAGTAACGTCTCAGATCTACAAGCTAGTTTTTGTCTTAGAATGCCCAATCTTTTGATTTTTTTTTTTCCTACAGATCCTTTCTGGTAATATTCCAGGTAGCAAAAATACAAGAGTTGAGGTCTCAGTTGTTAAGAAATGCATTTTGTTCCCTTGTTTTTAAAGCTTTAATCTTTTCTTCCAAAGTAGGTTCATATTTAACTGCAAAATATTATAAAAACAAAACTTGTGAAGTGCTGGCAGCCTAACATGGTACATGTGTATACATCTCCCTTCTCTCTCTTTTATATAGATTTCTTCTGTTCAGAAGAAGAGTGGAGATCTAGGACAGGAAGAGATTGTGCAGCTGTGCATGAAAAATATAAAATGGGTGGAGGATCTTTTTGAGAAGTTTGGTGAACTTTTGAATCATGTCCAGCAGAAATGTGCATAACAAAAATATATCCCAAATCTCACATTCTTCTACAGCACTAACATGATGGAACAGAAAGCTCAGAGAGAGGCTCTGATTTCTTTACAATGCCAGACTGCTTTCTTGTTTGTAGCCTTTTTATTTCTCTTCACGGAACTTCATGCCTTGGCTCTTGCTAAGGAGAAATTATGCTGCCAAGGAAATCAGTCCCTTGAAGATGGAACTAAACATAAACCTAACCATGTTTTTAACCTGAAGAATTATTTTCTATTTTGTAAACTATTGGATAACTTAGTTTTATTTTCAGAAATGTTTTTGACAAGTGATAAAGCATGCACTACATATACTTTTTTCTTTATTGCTAAGAAGGTAACACTTAATATACTTCAGATTTTTCATCCTGGACTAAGCAACAGAAAATTCAGCATTGAGGTGAACTGATTTTTACGTGTCTGGCCACCAAATTTAGAGTTTTGTACATTTTGTCAACAGAGCTGGAGTGACATCAGTTTCTGCATACGTATATTGCCATCATAAAATCCAGAAATGTCATTATGCTTTACGGACTCCTTTTACTATTGTCATGTTCAGGTGACTGAACATGGAGTTGGTGCAATCCTATGACTGCTTTTTGTGTCAAATTATATTGTAATGAAAGACCTTAACTATTTTCCCTCTTTTGAAGAAAAAAATATTTTCCTTTATACTGTGGGGTTTTTTTTCTTTTGGAAAAAAAAAAATCAATTGTACATTTTATCTCACTAATAGTTGTATTTTTCACAGAGAAAATATTGTGGTTAAAATTGTTTCATGTATCTTTGTAATACATTTTCCATTGTTTTCAGTAAATCCTATTCATTTATATGTTGATTTCATATTGTAAACTATATATCTCGAGGTAACTCTTGTTTATACAGGTTTGCTTCAGTGTTAACCAGAGTAATGCATATTAGACTAGTTTTGATTTAAATGTAGTTGTGTTAGACACTGCAATTATTTTCTGATATGTGAAAATAAATTTCCTACTAAACTAGCACTTGATTAACTGAGAGTTTAAATGAAGAGCTACCATACTTTATCTTCGCCAACAAAAACTGATGATTGAATAGAGTATATGCAGTGTTAAACACAGCTTACATAATTGTTTGTAGAACTGGCAGTTGCAGAGCTGTTCTCTTTTTGGTGCCTTTCAAGTCTTTGGAGATCTTTGTAGCTTTTTTGCTCCCTCCATTTTGTTATCAGTAGTGCCACTAGTCACACTCAGACAATGAATGTAATAGGCTCTAATCAGGAGAACATTTTCTTTAAATTTGCCAACAGAATGCCTTACTCAGTCATTCAGAATAGATTTGTACTCTACTGGCGTCCTAAAAAATAGTCATGTTGGTTTTTTTGCAGATAATGTAGGAAAAAAAAATCATTCCTTTATCCTTTCATTGCCACCTAGTGCCTTAATTTCAGCCAAGAAAGCAGGGTTCACTATTCATTGGCCAAATGAAATAATATTCATTGCCATGTGACCTTTTTTCCCCATTATCAATTTTGGTTGTATTTAGTTGTTAAATATTCATTAGACCGTAGAATTATAAAGAGTTTAATAAATAGATGTGAAAAGGAAATTATTTGATCTTGAGTAATCAAATAGAGGTTTGACTATTAAAGTATGTACAGAATTTTAGCTGATTAGTTTTAGAACCTTGTAGGATGTTTTACCATATTTCCAAAGCTTTTCATCTTTTAAAAGCAATAATTCTCTTTTAAAATTGATATGCAGACTACAATGAACAGAACTGGGTAGTGTCCTTGCCTTTTTGAAAGCCTTTTCATCGAGGTTTTGCTTTAAAAAGGGAGGGCACTGTCATGTTAATAGTTGTGTTGTGCTACTGCTGTGTCTACTATAATCAAGGAGGGCAAGATGGGTTTCTGTTTTGGCTTAGGAGGAATATGCAGGTTGTTGAAACAATCACAAAGCTAATTCATTTTCATGGTGAAAAGAAGGGTAGCCACAGGATTGAAGAGTTGCTGTTGTTTCAGTCATACTGCATTGAATCTGATAGGAGCTAGAGTGTATGTGGTGAAACCAAACAGCAAAGATACCAACATTGATAGCTGTCAACTAAAATTATTGTAGTGTAAATATGCACACTCGAGATAAGTAGAAACATGCCTGGTATACTCTTTAATCAGTAGTGGGAGTTCCCAAATTTACTTAGTGTATTCCCTTATTGGTGGGGGTGGTTGGCAGCATGTGTAGGTTCATGAGAGCTATTTACTCGTCCAGACGGAGTTCTGTTGTCATGTTAGTCACATGCACAACATTGTTTGAGAGTTTCTAATCTGTATTTTAAAAATCATCAGGATGCAGACTGAGGGAACAATCCAGTTGGCTCCTGGATGATGCTATGGTAAAGAAGTGGCCAGACTTTGTGTGTCTCACATCCCTTCCTAAGATGACTATGAAGCAACTAATTGAGAGGGGTCTCTGCTTTCTAAATGATTCTATACTGCTACTGTATACATACTCTAGGTTTTTTAATCTAGGAGTAGTTTTATCAACCTACTTGTCTGTAGAAGCTTTGGAGTAGCGTGTCCGTATTTAAAAAAAAAAGACATGAGAGGCTTTTGGAGTAGCTTGTCTGTATTTAAGAAAGTAATTGTAACAACCACCATTTAAAAAACAAATAAACCAAGCAAAAGTGGCCAGGATGCTCTGCACTGCCATAGAAGGTGACCTGGCTAATTTTTGGCTGTTTTATTTCTGATGTCGGTTAAACACTTGGGCCTGTAAATATAGGAAAAACCTTTCTGGTAACTAACCCAGGCTATTGAAGATCAATATAATGAGCTTCCATCTTTGTCTTGGACTTCAAAAATGGTGGCTGGAGTATTAATTTACCAAATTAGAACAAGTGAAAACATGGAACTCTCAAGTGTGTTGAAGGATCATAAATCAAAACAAAGCTTTGTTAGTTGGATTGAGGAGGGTTTTTATACTGAAGCAAACTTTGAAAATAGTCAATGTACAAATTACTTTTTTGCACAAATATTTTACTTTGTTTTGTTGCATTTTAGGTAATTAATTCTCCACTCACCTCGATTTTTTTGTTTCCTTGAAGTAACAGTGAGGTCATCATCCTTTAACATCTAGCAGTAGAACTTGAGCACTCATTAGACTGCAAGAGAAGATGCACTAGAAGGGAACAAAACCTTCTGTAGACTATGAATTACCAAAACAAAACCTAAACTAATTGCATGGTGAATCATTTGGGTTTCAGGATTTTTTTCCTTTATTATGGCACCCTCATTTATATTGGGTTTGTTTTTATTGAAATACACTATTTCTCTTAAAGGCAAGTTTTCTTTGAGGTGCTACTTCAAAGCTCTGCTAGCAAAAAAAAATAAGAGAGAAAACTGGATGGAGAAACTGTTTCTAAAAATGGTTGAGGACTTTAGGGTCTTTGAAATTCTATGGCATGTATTGTATTCATATATTGTCAAAATGAAATACTACTTTTGAAAAAGTCAGATCTTACAGGCTGTCTTCCAAGTAAATGGTTTCCATAGGGAAATATATTTTAAATATTATTTAAATATTTACTACTATTTAAAACAATTTTAAAACAGAAAAGCTAATACTATGGTCACAAAATGTCAGTGTGTCATCAACCATTTCGTATATGGTTCTCTCTTACTCTATTGCATACCTGTGCTTTACACAGTGCACATTCTGCCATCTTATTGATTAACCTAATGTTAACATGTCATTGGTAACAAATGCATGTTTTTCTGCATATCTCCTCTCCATATGGCAAAAATGAAGCTAGGGCTAATTAAGAGACACTTTATGCATTCTTAGTCCAGATTTTCAGGTGGTCCGTAATACAATTTATGGAAATGTGAAAAAGGACAGTTTTGTACCATTCATGATGTTATTAACTAAACCCATTAAAGTGAAAACACTTTTTAAACAAAAACCTTATAATGCTTAGTCATTTATTACTAAAATACTAAGTCTTGAAAAACTAGATTGTTGGGGGAAAAAATGGCAGTTTAGACTACACTTTTTGAACTCAGTGTAAAGAAATACAGTTCTAGGATTTGGGTTTGTTCTTTTTTTTTTTTTTCATTATATTGCATGAATTGAGCATGTCTGGTTGATCTAGTTTTTTACATTTATGGATACATTCTAAATGTTCTGAATTAATTTTCACAATGTACCTACCAGGTCTTAAACCGATGTGGTAAGTGAGGAGTCAGACAACTGGAGTAAGAGAGAGACTACTGAAGGTGTTTTTTAGCTATACTCTCTTGTTCTCTTTCTTGCTAAACTGGAATATCATCTCCATATACCTATGGGAAGAAATAGTGCTTTAGAGGGTTTCTAGGGGGATTTTTCATCTTCTATTTTTTTTTTTTCCCCTCCCCACTTACAGTGAACTACTCTGGATATTCTTAAGAATATTTTTCCCACGGACAGAGAGCTGAAGTCCCATGATGTGTGTATTGGCCATAAGATACATGTTAGGCCTTCTCTGAGCCACTTGCTTGCAGAAAAAGGTGAATGTGAAGGGCTGCAATTTTTTTTTTTTTAATGTTCCTGTGTACAAGAGTTGCTTCCCAAACCAAAATGAAGATAAACTGAGACATTTGTCCATGGGGTTGATGGTTGTTTTCTCAAAAAAACACCACTTGGGGAAGCAGGTAGGCATAGAGAATGTCCCATTGCAGTGTGGAGGCTGAAGCTCTGGATACTAATGTTCCAGTTAGAGGGTTAAATTTAGGAAAGTTTTATTTTTTAAAAAAAGACAAATGTATGCAGCTTTTTAAAAGAGCACCTCCTGCTATCAGGAAATTGTTGGTAAGTATCTTAGACAAGCAAAATACTTTATCTGCATTATTTGCCTCTCCTAGAGAAAACCTAGCTAATCTTTGTTTCATTTACAGAAAACTCTTAAAATTCTTTAAATTTGTTCCCTTGTAAGGACATAGCGATGCATACAGACAGCAAGCTAGCTATAGAGGAGAAAAATAAAAGGTGAGTCAGGAAAAACACCAAACATTTGCAGGGCTGGACTTCATCTCATTTATCTCATTTGTTTTACACATCTGGACTATTTCTTCTGTGTGTGGATCGTTTATGTTGAGGGATTTTTAGCTACCTGACATAAAAAAAGAAGTAGCAATAACAGCAGTGCCCATGAGCAGGACTGAAAGAACAGTTACAGTCCTTCACTTTATGAAAAACAGACTCAGAATAAGGTGGAAGGCCTCATATTTAGAGCAGGAACTCCTGCTATAATCAGTTTTTGAGCATGTGTATTAGTGGACCATGGTTCCTACTTGAGTTGTCCTGTATTGTCAGTGTTCAAACAATCACAAAGAGAATAAAAACTCTTTTAAGAAGTGCACATTGTATTGCAGTCATTGGAGACAAAAATTCTAATTTTGTTTTTGCAAGCACAGGTATACCATCAGAAGTTTAGCACTCACCTTTCTTGTGATATCCATGGGAAAGGTTAAAAAGCTTTGGGCAGTGTCACAGCACGAAAGGATTTCTGTCTGTATGTATTGTTTGAATTACGATCATTCTAAATAAAACAATGCTACAACCTTGTGCAAATAGCTAAGAGATTTTAATTGGAAATAAGTTGCTAATATTTGAATCATCCACACAGGTCTTCTGCGTTGATGTACGTGGATGTGTGCGTGGTAAGTATATGCTGAAACAGCTGTTAGAAGAGCGGCATTCAAGTTAAGTGCACATTAGTAGGAATAGGGCTAGTATGAAGATGATGTGTGATGATACTAGCAGTAAACTGCAATGTAAAACTTTCTATCCAGTACCAACTTTAAAATACTGTAACTGATTCCTAATGGAGCATGCTGAGCAGTTAATTATTAATCATATAGGTTGTGTAACAGCTTGAAAATGGGAGTATTTCTCTTCTTTTAGACACACTGGGATGTTTACACACAGGAGAATTTTAATTGTGTATACAATCCTGTGTGTATGATAGGGGTTATAGATGGTAGTGGCCACTCTTGGCTCCAGTTACTATGCTTGGCCTTAATTCAATTTAAAATGCTGTAGTTAGTTTTCATAGGTGGTTTTGGTTCAAATTATGATTAAATTAAGTCTTTCTCCTACATGTGTTACTTGAAACCTTAAACTATGTCATTGGAAGTACACGCAGTAGCCATTGAAGACTTGCAGGGCTTGTGACAGCAAGACCTTTTAAGTAAAATTACATTGTTTGATATCATCATCTGCTTTCTAACAGTGGTGGCTGCTGGTTTTGTCTGTATATTGCTTATGTCTCACATATTTTTGCTGTGGCAACAAAAGGTAAGTTATATGGTAAGTGAATAAAAGCTGCAGCAGCAATGCTTTATCGTGGTAAGGTCAAATGGGCAACTTGTTCAAAGCTCTTTGAGAATAAGGATTTAGATGTGTTCTCCAAGTAAAGCAGCCCTGGTGGTTTCTGAAACCTCCCATATTTATGTTGTTGGTCAGCACATAGGGATTACTACCCCTACAGCTTTCATAACAGAAAGTAAAGTGAATGTTTTTATTGGCTTCAGTGCAAGGTCCAGCAACTTTGTTTAAACAGCCAGAGAGGTAGTTTGACTGCAGTCGATGGACTTTGCACTAAAGGAGTTGCAAGGAAAGCCTGTGTGTTCTGCAAGAATCCAAGAGGCACAATCCTGGAGCAACCAGGTTTTAAAAAAACCCCTGAAGTTATTGAGTGCTTGACTGGGTATTGTAACTTTCCTTTTGATGTGAACTCTGCAAGTTCTCTTTGAGTTTTAGTGGGGTAGCAAACTCTCTGCAGGATGCTTCCAAGGCCATTTTCCCATCCTAAACTGTGGGCCCGGCAAAACATGGCATAATTGGCAACATGGTATAGTAATATAAAAGATTAATTATAGATTTCCTGCTTGTAGCATATGTAAACAATAAGTCTGATCCTCTGCTCTAGAACACAAGCCTTACACTCACTGTAAATAGAAATGGTTATATAGCCGTTTTCTAGAGAAGGCAAAACAAGTGATCAAAATAAGGGATTTATTTACACTTGGTAAATCTGTTTAGAGTTCTCACTTTTCCCATGTTTATCTGTCATCTCCTTCTGTCCCATTAAGCTAATGTCACTACTGGCCGCTAACTTTGCAAGCAGGGACAAGAAATTTCTCCCTGTCAGATAAGTGTGAGTTATGGACCTAACTGATAAGTGAACCCACCTGGAAATTGCTGCTCATTCAGCTGGACCTCCCCAGACTCTCCACAATTGTGTAAACTGGTGAGAGCTGCTCCCCTAATCCTTTGTGAACTTACCTAAAGCCACTTTAAGTAGTAACGTAAGTTAATAGGTTTTGGTTTTGTGTTGATAGACATGCATTCAGATACAGTGAGTTACTGCAGCTCACCTGAGAAATGGGAACGCCCAGCTGGGCAGATGGTAACTTCCACTTGTTTGTGTCTAGTTGTACTTGCTCATTCTGGCTGAACAGGTTTCTGGTGTGTAGATGACATCAGGTCTTTATCCAAACAGTATTGCTTGGACCATGCTGTCCAGAACACACTTAGGCATGCTGCAATCAATCTCTAGTAATAATAATTCTTGAAAGTCCCAGAAAACTTCCACAAGAGGAAAAGATGAAAAACCCATTTAAGACAAGATACGATAGTATTTATTAAGGCTGAGAAGCCGAAGCTTGTTCCTGTGTTTTTGGTGACTTCACTAATATAGTCTTTGTCCCCTACACATTTTCTTACATCTCGAGTAATTCTGGTGCTGACTTGCTGCCTGTCCAGCCCGGATGCCTGGATTGTGACCCAGCACAGCAGCATTTTCCACGGGCAGTTAGCGTGTGCCAGCACAGGCCCATCAGGTTGCTCAGGCCCAGCACATTGCTCTCTGCCCTCTGTTTGCCATGCCCAGCCTGGCTTCGGCCTCATCGAACTGGCACTCCAGCCCAGGAATGGAAGGATCAGATTGTGCACCTGAACAACACACCCTTTGTCGATTCAGTCAGTCGTCCAGAAGCTTCTGTCCTGGGAACTTGATTATTGTTCCAGTCACTTGAAAAATGAAAGGGTGGAATCCTTACAGATTTCTTATCAGTACAAAATGCTGGAGTTCGTGCTTGCCCAAGTGAGATTACGCCTGTAAGTGGCCTCTTAACACCGGGGCAGATGTGATTGGCATTGTGAGTTGAATGTTGCAGGGTGGTACCGCTGCATCCCACAGACCCTACTGCTGTATGAGCTTTTTGAATTCAGATGTACATGAGAAACTGGGACTAAGCAGATTGAATTTGTGAATATCCTGCTCGGCATCATCAGTGAGTGTCATCCCTCTCCACCCTATGGGGTTCAGCCCCAAGCAAACCTCTCGTGCTCTTTGGTATACATAGCAGAACGTGTCACTTAGTAATAAAGCAGACTGGCTGTGGGAGTGCTTTCAGCTTCCTTCATGGCTGTCTGGCATATCAAATAGCCTTTTGCAGTCCTGTATTGTGTGAACAGCTGTTCATTTTATTAAATTTGAAGTTAATAAAGGTGAAAGAGAGTTGTTCTATTCTTATAGGACCATTTCAGTATTAAATACCAACATACTGGACTTTGTATCTTCATGCAATGAAATAGAGATTTCATAATGTTATGATAATTGTGGCTTAAAGAAATAGTAATTGCTGAAACTGAAGCTGTTGATTTTTCCCTCAAGTGAGTATCTTAATGCAATAGTGAACCATACATTGAAATTTTTGTCTCATCATTTATGAGTGAAGCAACATTTTAAGGGTTACTGTTTAAAATGTTCTCCTTTCATCAACTTCATCACTGCAGTGAATACAGGCATTGTTGATATTTATGTGAGGAAAAAACAAAAGAGTAACTGTTCTAAATAACTGGAATATTTTTCTGAATTTTTATGATAATTATTAATTGCTGTACTTTTTCAGAAACAGCCATAAAGGTTGTGTTCAATAGATTCTTGTGATTGTGGCAGTAAAGTATGAAGTCTACATAAATTTAAGCTGTGTTGACATACACTTGATCTTTAAAGCGGATATTGTTACAGGAAGACATTTGAAATCTAAAGAAAAAAGTTTGGTGTTAGAGAGAGAGTCTGATGTATTTATGAGATGTAAGGTTAGCATTTGAGTTTAGCATCTGTGTTAATCCTTTAGAAAAATGGAATCTAAATTCTTTTGAAAATAAAGAATTGGATAGTATTCTGCAAGAATCCCTCTTTATTTCATAGCCAATTTTCAGTGAAAAATCAAGGGTTTTTTTTCAATTTTCGGCATTTAAAATGTGATTAATGATTGAAATGTGCAACATTTATTAGATTTAGAACATTTTCTTTTCCAGGTTTTGGGGTCCTTTCAATTTTTCTAAAAAAAAAAAAAAAGACATTCAACCAGCCTTTTTCCTTTGTTTATTTCAAGAATACATTACATTTCTCAGTTTAACCAAGCACTGATCACCACCCTGTGTTTTCTATTAATATGCCTCCATCTTTTTCAAGCAACACAGCCTCCAACTTCTGTCTTTTTGGTAATGATATTGGAAGATGTAATCACACAGTCATTTTTTTCACTTTGTAAGGTCTTGTATTCATTTTTATCTCCTTAATTTGTGCCCAGAAGACCTGAAAATTCTCATATGCAAACACTGGCTAGTTGTCTGTCCAGCTTCCAAGTTCATTATGGAAAAAGCTACACAGCACTTTATGTAAAGGTATGCATCAGTTTCTACTTTGTGATAGTACAGGTTTCCATTTTTGCCTTCTCTCTCCCCCTAATCAGAGAAGACCTGAATGTGTCTCCTTATCATCACCTTTATCCTTGAGCAAATGCTTAAATTACATGAGTTAATCAGATACTGAGCAGCAGACGTGCCTGAACTTGTGTCTGTTGAATTCAAACACACTGTTTCTGATTTATGCTTGTAATGAAACATTTCATACATGAGACTCAGAAATTCTCTAAACATAGGTTTGTAAAAACATCTTCAAAATGTAGGCCTCTCTCAATTCTATTGTAGTTGGTAGGAGTAGTTCTAGTTTCAATGAAGCTGACACATCTGTACAAACTGGCACTTAGCTGCATCATTTGTTCAAAATACATTTTAGTTGATACAACTAGATCACAAAATTGTGGTTCTGTGCAACTTCACATAACATTATTACATAGAGAGACAAAACCAGTAAAGCTTTCCATACCATCAGCCTTATTTCAGTAGGGCTGTTTACAGTCTGCCTTGCAGATCTACAGCCCGCAGTCCAGGTTTTGATATTTTTACCTACAGCAACATCTGTCTCTGGATGTGTCCAGTGGGAACTGCTTTTGGAGCAAGGTGACAGTTCCATGTGCATGTGGGAACACCACTAAGTTGGTTCTAATTGATTCGACTAATTAATTATGTCAGTTATGTCTTTCTAAGTGCCATTCTGTGGTGCATCCTGTGTTCGACTTTATGAAGGTTAATTTGGTGAAAAAACACTGTGGAAGGTGAAGGCAAATACAGCATGTTGCATCTTCATCCTGAGATCTTTCCACCACACTGTAAGGAATTACACCAGCTAAGAATGAGCATACTGGCTGCACAAGATTGTGTTCTTTCAAATGACTGTAAAAGTATAAATAAATTAATTGTGTATTGCATAAAAGTATGTCTGTGCTTCAGGAAAGTATTTTATAGTAATGTAATAAATACTACAAGATATTTATAGCATTTTTCAGCATCCTTTGATACCAGATGTTGTTGGATAGCCCATGGCTGAACAGCTGATAGCTGCTGTCTGCTCATGGAGAAACCAGTGTGTTATGGTTGTGATTGTTGTGGGGGAAACATGAAAGCAAAGGCCAAAATGCAGGGGAGACTGTTGGCCACCTGGTGATAAAATGCAAGAATAAAAACGTTATCACCTTCTAGATTAACAGCTCACAGTAACCATTAGCTGTGGTTCGCTCTGTTTCCCCGCAAGCAGTATTTTGATAAATTGTTTTCTGATGCAAGGTGTAATGTTCCCATTAACTGATTGATACACCTCGTGTTTGAAAATGGTTGTAGTTCTACAGTTCTCTCAAGACTGGTGAACCATTGCAGAATGATTGTCTGCATCACTTCAGTAATGATACAAAAACAAGTTATTTCTAAAAATGAAAGTTAGCTTGGGCATTCACTGATTTGCAGTTAATACACTTAAACATTCCAGCATCAAACTGCTACAAAAGTAGGGAATAGTAAAATAATGGGTGGTGGAAATCTCCATTGACCAATGCATTATATATATTTCTACTAAGATCTTAACAACAACTGTCAAAACAGGCACCAGGGAGTCAGGGCCACCAAGATGATCAGGGGAATGGAACATCTTTCATATGAGGAAAGGCTGTGGGAACTGGGGCTGTTTAGTCTGGAGGAGATTGAGAGATCTTATTAACATTTATAAATATCTAAAGGGTGGGTGTCAGGAGATTGGGACATCCCTTTTTTCTATAGTAGATAGTAACAGGACAAGGGGTAATGGGATGAAGCTGGAACACAAAAAGTTCCACATAAGAAAAAACTATTTCACTGTGAGGGTGATGGAACAGTGGCACAGGCTGCCCAGGTGGGTTGTGGAGTCTCCTGCCTTGGAAGTCTTCAAGACCTGCCTGGACATGTTCCTATGCAACCTTATCTAGGTGAACCTGCTTCTGCAGGGGGGTTGGACTAGATGATCTCTAAAGGTCCCTTCCAACCCCTACCATTCTATGATTATATGAACTACCTTTTTTTTTTTTTAACATCTTCCCCAATAAACAAATCTCTTTTCACTTTCTATTGTTGAAAAACAGTGTGAACTTTATTTCTGGGAGGCAAGCATTTTGCTACAGTTTTAATAGATTCCTTTTTCACTGGAAGACTTTTTCTGGAATTTCTTTTTCTCAGAGACTTAAGTTTTTCAGATAAAGTAGTCTTAACAAGAATTTCTGCTCTTAGAACTCTGTTCTTAAATGCTGTATTGCTCTGTCAGCAAAACATGAAGAAATAAATGCTGGTTTGCCATAAGTTTGTGATAACTAGTTCCCTGTACCAATTTTTCACAGCTTAAAATGTAGTCCATTGTTTATCCATTTACAGTTATATTTATCCTACCTTTAAGTGTGACAAATAAGGAAAAAAGAAGAGTAACCTGAGCTGCAGTGGATAGCAGGCATCCTGCACTTTACACCTGCTTGCATGGAACTGGTTGTAGAACAGGCTAAAGTGTCAGAGGGGATTTTGTTTTGTGAAACTACTGTCAACAATTCAGTAATCTGAGAATCCAAAATGAATTTTTGTATCTCTTGTTGTATCTATAGTATTTGGTCTTTAATGTGCATGATACACTTTTGAGTTTGCATATCATGGAGATTGATTTGGCTTTGTCTCTGCTCCTGTTGATATCAGTGCAAAAATGAGATTGAATTTTATGTTGTTTTAACCCATTTTCTTTGAGTAAGAATCATCAGAATACTCCATAATATATTTACACTTTCTACTACTACTTAGTAGAAGGTTATCCTGGCTCTCTCAACAGTTTCCTGCAGATACTAGAAAAAAGCTTTCATTACTCTGAAAGTGAATTTTTTATTTCACTACAATAGAAAATGCCTACTGCTGTAATAAACAGCTCATCCAAGGTGTCAGAGGAAAATTTCAACCATATGTGCTTGTTCAAGCCATATGTCCTGGAAACATGCAAGCACATCTGTTTAATTGCTCATCCACAGTCACGTACAAGGCCTCTTCCCAAGTTACCTTCACAAGTTAGAGCTGATCAGTCTGATTTTTCAAAAATTGCACAGTAAATACGGGGGAAATGTTGCATTCAGTGCACTAACAACAGGGTTTTCTATCCCTCTGCTAGGCATGCCAGGGTAGCATTTCTATTGCTGTGGGAAGCACCAGGGCTTGTACTGCTCTAGTGCTATGGTGCAGGCAGTGCTGCCATCCAGGCCAGAGCAGCAGTACCCTTGCCCCAGAACCACATCACTGGTAGGCACAAGCTCTGCTGTATTTTCTGCCCTCTCCCCAGAAGGTAGACGCTGTCCATGGATTCCTGCTGCTGCTCACAGAAACGAAATAACAGTGTAGTGGTTTTGCCTGGGCAAGGTTTTTGGTAATGGGGAGGCTAGAGGGGTGGCTTCTTGAAACAAATAGCTACCCCGAGCTTCCCCTGTAGCTGACAGGGCTGATGCCAGTCAATTCTAATGACAGCTGACCCAGGCCTGGCCAATTAGTGACTGAGGTGACGACTCAGTGAGTAATGTATTTGAGAAGGGGTTGCTGTGCAGTTGCTAAACTGCAGCAGTGACAGCGAGTGAGAATGTGAAAACATCTTCACAGACACCAAGGTCAGAGAAGGAGGGGGAAGAGGGTGCTTGGGCCCTGAAAGAAAGACTCTCCTGTGATCTCTGGTGCAGCCCATGGTGAGGCAGCTGTGCCTCTGCAGTCCTTGCAGGCCACCTTGGAGCAGAGACCCACTCACAGCCCATGGACTACCCCACGCTGGAGCGGGTGGATGCCTGAACGAGGCTATGACTCTCTGGAAAGCCTGTGTTGGAGCAAGTTTCTGGCAGTACCTGGGAGCCTGTGGGTAGAGAGGAGCCCACGCCGCTCTGGCATGGTTTGCTGTCAGGAGTTGTGATCTTGTGAGGGACTCGGGCTGGAGCAGTCAGCACCTGCAGGACTGTTCTCCTGGTGGGTGACCCACACTGGGGCAGGATGTGAGGAGCTGCCCCTATGGGAGAACACATGCTGGAGCAGTTCATGAGGAGCTGCAGCCCATGGGAGGGAGCCACGCTGGAGAGGTCCATGAGGGAGTCTCCTGTGGGAGGGAACCCCACAGTATAGCAGTGGGAAGTGTGATGAGGCCTCCTCCTGAGACAAGCAGTGGCAAAGTCCATCTGTAACAAAGTGACCACAACTCTCATCCCATGCATAGCTGGGGGGGAGGGAAGGAGAGTCCAGGGAAGAAGCAGGGGTTGGGGGAGGTGTTTTAAGATTTTATTTGATTTCTCATCTCCCTGTTCTTATGGTTTATTAATAAACCTTTTTCTCCCCAAGTTGAGTCTTTTGCCCATGACGCTAATTTCTGAGGCATCTCCCTATCCTTGACTCACAAACCGCTCGTTATATTTCTCTCCCCTGTCCAGTTTAGGAGGGGAGTGATAGAACAACTTGGTGAGCACCCAGACAGGGATAAACCACGACATACGTCGGTCTGGCTGTGGGTCAGCCTGTGCCCGACTGGCAGATACACCCGGAGACAGCTTCGCAGCAGGGCGCTCGGACGCGCTTTCACCACTCTGTGCCGCGGCAGGCGCGGGGGTGAGGGCCGTCGCACCAGGCGCCTCGGCGCACCGCCGCAGCCTCTCCTCTGCACGCGGACGCCCCTGAGCCCGCCCCGCCCCTGAGCCCGGCCTGGCCAATGGGGGCCGCGGGCGCGGCGGCCCCGCCCCCTGGCGGGTAGCTCTCCCCGCGGGCCGTGCGCGGCGCGCCAGGGCGCGGAGCCGGCCATGGCCACGGTGCGGGAGAAGGCGGCGGCTCTGAGCTTCAGCGCCGTTTACAGCCCCGCCACCAGACCGTCGGGTACGGGGCAGCGGGCGGGACGGCGGCTGCGCGGGGCTGGGGAGGGGGAATGGGTGCTGTGCCCTCAGGCCGGGCTCGGCGAGGACAGCTGGCGAGGCGAGGTGTATCCGAGCCGCTGCGGGCTCAGGGGTCCGGAGCCGTCCCGCGCCGTGTTCGGCCCTTGCCCGCGGGAAGCTCCGTGCCGGCGCCTTTCCCGGGTCTACGGAGATTCGAAAGTTGGCCGCTGTGCGCTGGCGGTGGAGGGAGGTGTTTCCGCCCGGGAGGCCCCGTCCGGGCTTCGCGCCTGCCCTGCCGCCGCCGCGGTCGGCCGGGCGGCCAGAGATGTGACGACCCGGGCGGTTGGCAGGCGGCAGCTCCGCGGCCGGCCCCGGGGATTCGCGGTGCCGCGGTCCGGGTGGTCGGCAGGCAGCGGCTCCGCGGCCGGGCCCGGTGGTTCGCGGTGGGAGCAGAGGCGTCGGTCGTCTAGGGCTGTGGTGAGTAACGGGGGTCTCGGGCAGCTGTTTCTGCCCTCAACACGACTTAAAAAAGTAGGTGGCTGGTTAATGAAACGTCAAGGGTGGAAGGTCGCTCGTCCAGAACAATTTCTGGGGTTTTCCCGCCTCCAGCATCTCTGTAAAACCTCGTAACCCTTAATACCACCTCCCTCCAAAGAAAGATTTTGGGGGCCTTGTGTGGACAAAGTGCTAAGACAGTGGTTAGGAGAATTGTTGCAGGTAGGGTGTGTTGATGCTTATTTTAGCAACAGAAACCAACGTTGGTGTATGTTTCGCGGTGTTGGGTTTAGGGCATTTTTTTCCTGCCACACAGGCTAGTTGACCATCAAAGCATAGTGCTGGGAGGAAATTCTGTACTCAGTTTTGTTTGTTCTGCCTACCTGAAGGTGTCATCAGGTTAAAGTATCAGCAAGCTCCTGCTTTGTCTGTCTTGTACTTTTAGAGCTTTGAAAACTGAGGATTCTGAAAGTTTTCAAGCTAGCATGGTTTAGTGTGTTATATTAAAACACTTTTTTGTTTCCCAATCTAAATCTCTTCAGAAAGCAGGTGTCTATATAGTGATGACCTCAAAGGTAACTATTGCTTTCCTTTATGACAGTGTTGGTATGTTCAAAATCTGTTGTGTTTTTTTTCCTTCTTCCTTTTTCTGCTTTTTTTTTCCTTCTATTTTTTTTTCCAGTCTTTACTGTCCCCATAACTTCCCCCTTCCCCCTGCTCTACCAACTTGCTAATTTCTGGGCTCTCTGGTAGATGGAGATCAGCTGGGAATTCTGGTGCCCAAAACCAGGATATGATTCTATAAGGCCACTTCAGACTGAAAAGACAAAAATACCTTCTGCATCTCTGTGGAAAATGTTCATGGTAATATGTTCCAAAATGAGTTGCATGGTTTTTTTTTTAAACACTGCATCACACTGTTAATTCATTTGGTTTGAGGTCTGTCATAACCCCAGATGGCTTTCTGTCAGATTGCTGCCAACTCCTTCATTCAGTATTTTGTCATTCAGTTTTTGATTTCTTTCTTCTTCCTCTGCTCTGTCTTAATAAATTATTCATCTGATATACAGAGAGACTTATATTCTAATTCTAGTCCCTCTGGTGACTGCAAGTCTTCTTAGTTAGGTGCCACCTGCAAACTTCAAGCACATTTTGCTTTAAGTTCTTGTGGAGGCTGAGTCTAGCCTCTGGTCAAACTGTTAGTTGCTGTTGTGCTAATCTTAATCAGATTGGTAAATGAGTAATAGTTCAGTGGTTTTATTGGGGGAGGGAAGACTGGTTAGCTCAAGGAAGTGGAGTTGAGTGCACAGAGCCTCAGTCTCAGTTGAAGTTGTGCTGGTAGAAGGCTATTCTGTGGGTAAGTGTTGAGTGAGTGGTGTGTCAAGTGAATTCTTGATCATCTTGGTGATATGCTAAGCACTGATATTGGGTAGCTTGCGTGTATGCAAAGTCCTGTAGGAAATGAGGCTCTGAGGTGTTTCTTCTTCCCTGCCCAGCTGTATAGTTTTGTCAGGGAAGAGGAACTTTGTCGGGAACTAGGGAGTTACAGTTCTTGGTTGTGAGAACATATGTGCTTAGGAGTAGGTTCTGCAAGTGTAACCATCCTTGGTGCTGGAGGGAGCATGCAAAAGGGTAGTGTTAAAGTGGCAGCCTAGAAAATTAGAAACTCCCGGTTGCAAAGTTGCAGGCTAATTATGTAGAAAGAGCAACCATCGGAGAGATGTGTTGGTAGAACGCAGACAGACTTGCTAAGAAAGCAGCAGAATGTTAATGCATGAGCAACCAAAGCCAAGTTGGAAGTCTCAAAGGTTTTTTTAAATCCTTACAAGATTAATGAAAGCCAGTAGTCAGGAACAGGGCAGTTCTTTTCTAATTGCAGCATGAATTCAGTCTTTGTGCTTTCTCTGCTCTTAGGCTTTAGCTTGGCACAGAAACCATTTGGAGCAACCTATGTCTGGAGCAGCATTATCAATGCACTTCAAACTCAAGTGGAAGTGAAAAAGCGTCGCCAGAACCTGAAGTGCTATCATGACTGTTTCATTGGTTCAGACGCAGTGGATGTTGTCTTTGCCCATCTTCTGCAGAACAAGTATTTTGGGGATGTTGATATTTCCCGTGCTAAGATAGTGCGTGTATGTCAAGCACTGATGGATTACAAAGTATTTGAGGCTGTTTCAACCAGGGTCTTTGGGAAAGACAAACGATCTGTATTTGAAGACAGTAGCAGTAGCCTCTACAGATTCACAAACGTCTCAAACCAAACGGAACTTGATAAAGATTACCAGCAGCGTACACAACAGAGGTCAGTGTGTGGAATGGGAAGATAAAGTTTGTACAATGGGAAAGTGTTATGTATTCTTGGGGAGAGAAAAAAAAGCTGTTGTACAACTGCAGGACCTTGGGGGGGAAAAGAGTTGATACCATACAGTTGTTTGTGGGTGAAAGATAGGTAGGCAATTTGAAGTGAGCAAATCATTCAGCCTGCCTAGTTACTACTTTTTTGTGTCTCTTATCACATCACCCTAGGGGAGGTGGGTAGGAAGGTAGAAGTTAAGTGCCTTACAGATGCTGATCTATTGGGCTCTAAACCAATGTAGCCAACAGGAATTCAAACAGGGTGATGCAATAGAAGGATCTTTAGTCCCTGTACACCTAGCTCTGCCAGAAGCAGTAATCCATGCAGTTTATTAAAAAAAAAACAGGTGCATTTTTTTTCTGATTACCTTTGCTTCACTGCACTTTAGTGTTCTGAGATAAATGTTTTCAGCTGTTCCTCCATGCATGTATGACTTGTGCCTAGGCTAGGCGGCAGACTGTTCTGCTGTTGCACTATTACATGACATGGTGGAGACAGAGGGAAGTGCCGTGGTGATGTTTTGTTTCCTTGTCTCGGGCAAAAAATCCCCTTGGTACTAACTAAACCATCACAAAGCAGAACACATTGCTATGTAAATGACGTTTTGTCAAGTAACTTCCCTTAAACGTTTTTTTTGTCAAGTGTTCATCTCTAAACATATTCTGACATTCTTACAAGAAAGTACATTCCTGTAGTTACTGCTAAAATTATTGCAATGCGTACTTTTGAAAGCAGTAAATTGTATCAACCTAAAAAGAAAACACCTTATGTAATTAATATGTTCATGATTAGCAAATGTCAACTTCTGATAAGTTGAGCTGATGTACTGAAAATTCTAGAAGCAGATATTAAAAATAGATAGTTCCTTGGTCCTGCTTGGAAAATATCAGACAAACAGTCATGAAATGGTTTCATGTTCTATGAGTTTAGAATGAAGGCATTCTTCTTCTGGGTAGGGAACAGATCTGTTTTACATTTCTTCATTTAATGAAAGGAGCGGTTCTGTTGGTAGATACAGCTTCTTGTATACAAAGCAAAGATAGTGGACATCAAAAGGATTTTGCAATGCCCTAAACCAAAGAAGCTGTAGACATTGATATTAAACAAATATTCTTGGAGTAATTTTGTGGCTGGAGTTACGTTATCTGCTTGATAGCATATGAAAGTAGTTGTGAGAGGAACCAGCTAACACGCACAAGTAGATGACAGGTTTCTGAAGCTTTTCATTAGCTGATGGCATGAGCCAGTTGCATACCTTTAGGAACGGTGTTGCTACTGATCAACCACCATCAAGGACTTTCGGGAACAGCTCTTCATTTTTGTCCTCACTTTGCCATTAGGCCTAATGTCTTAGAACTCTGGAGGTTTGGAGAATAGGAATTTTGTTTGAGGTTTTTGTAAAAATACTTTCCCCTCTGTTTCCTCTTCCTCTTAACACTTTTTCTCTGTGGTAGTTGTAGTAGTGGGCTGATGCTGACTGTGACAAGTTTCAAGAGAGGAAACTATGCACTTGCATGCAACTGTTGCATACAAGTAATTTTTAAAGGTATCATATTCTGCTGTGTGATTTGGACAGAAGAAGTGTCAGGCAGGGGAAAAGGGGGGAAAAGCTATGCAAATATTTATATAGAGAAAACAATTTTTAGTGTGGCAGTTATCCATATCTCTATGTTACATTATACATTTAGTTATCTGTGTATATGGATAAATATATATAAATTCTGTTTTTACATCTCAGACATGAGAAGAGCATGTTTCATTCTACTCCGGTCAAACCAGAAAGCTTGGAGGATCTCTGGGAAAACCTGAGTTTAAAGCCTGCAAATACCCCTCAAGTAAACATATCAGACAGTTTATCCCGTCGAGGTGAGCAAAATGGTGTATCGGTCATTTATCTGTGGGATAAGGAACAACTGTAAGGCTGGAGAGGCTTATGCCTGTCAGATTGGACAGAGATGAAAGGCTAATTATGTTTTTTGGCAGGCTTTTTGCCTTATTTCATCAGATAGGACCCATTATCTCTAGTTGAAATAAAGCAGTGTTGAATCTTGTGAAGAACACACAATTGTTTAGAGCTTGATTTTAGTTAGGAACATTCTTCATCATGTTCAGTTACCTGCACTACTTCTGTGCTTGGCTTAATCATGGCCAACAGTGTATTTTTAGTTAAAACTCTTTCATAGCATTTTAACTGTGTATCTGCACCATCTGGCACTACTTCAGTATTCTTAAGAATTCATATCCTCTCTCTCAGACTAAACTATGATCTAATGTTCTTTTTCCTTTGGTTAAAAATGCAGATGAATCCTAGAAACTCTCAAAACTCAAGCCAGATAATAGTGGAAGCTGTGAAAGGGAATCACTGTTACCCCTTTTTTTTTTTTTTTAATCCCTTATCTAGAACAAAGATTGCTTGCAAATTAGAGCACAAGGAATGTAAGGCACTTCAGACTTATACAAAAAACAATTCTTTGACTCTTGCAGTTTACTAGACAAATAGCTAATTCTTGCCTTTTACTGCCTTAAAAAGTACTTAAAGCTGATAAGGGCCACATGTTCTTCTACTGTACCTCTTTGGTAAAATGAATCTGTCAGGACTGATGGGGAGGAAAGGGAGTTCTCTTTCATAATCTCTCTTTTTGCACACACTGAATCTTCATGTATTCCACTCTTTGCAGTTATCAATGAAGTATGGCAAGAACAAACAATTGCTCGTTTGCTGCAGCTTGTCGACCTTCCACTCCTAGAGTCTTTACTTAAGCACCAAGAGATCAGACCTCAGCTTCCACAGCTAAGGAAGGGAACTGATTATGTTATCACAAGTAACTACCTAGACAGAGAGATTCTCAAGGCCTTCAGTGACTCGAAGTGAGTATTTTAGTCACCTCTTCAACTTGGAAACACTTTCTGCTTTTATGAGAATGTAAAGCACAGTTGATCTTTGATAGAAGTGTAGCAGCCTGCAGTAGACTGAGAGTAGACACTTTTCTCCCTGTTAAACTTGACTGGAATAATTGGTGAATAATTGTTGCTGAGTTCTAAACCAGAAGTAGCCAAGACAATTTCTGCTGAACATTGGAGGAGATTTTTTGAATGTAATTGATAGTATTCCGAAGGGAAATTGTTTTCTGTGTTGTAGGAAGAACAGAGCATTCTGCTATTGTTCTGAAATGTATTCTTTAAAAAAAATTACTTGTGAGGGGACAGTTTAGTTGCTCCTACTACATTAAAAAAGCCAAGGATGCTGAGCCTGGAACTGTATATAAATACAGTTAAAAACACAGTCTGAAAAACATACCAATCTAAATCAGATCAAGGCTTATATTCCTGTTTATCTCACAATGATTATGTCCTTGTCTAACAGTAGAGGACATGGCTAACTTCAGGTTTAACTGCTTGTGACTGTTTACCTGTGTGGGTGACTAATTCTTCATCTTGATTAAGTACCTAACAAAGAGGTACATGACTACAACCTACCCGAGTCTGCCAGGAAAAGCCTTGTCTTTTTGTTGATTTCTAATGTATTTAAGTACCTACATGTGCAGCATGTGCAGTTGTCACTGTCCTTAAGAAATCAGTTTACCTACTTTCTATGAAAAACAATGAGAGTGACTGAAAGGCATCAATAAGTACTGCTACAAAGTTAAACCTCTCTGTCTTCTAGAACAGATGAATGGCTCTCAGCAGCAATAGATTGCTTGGAGTATCTTCCAGATCATATGGTGGTAGATATTCGCAGGAACTTGCCTGATCAACCAGATAAAGCAGACACATGGAAGCTACTGCTGTTTGAAAATATTGGTAGATACTATGGCCAAAAAAAGGAGCCACTGTTAAGCCACGCATCTGAAATTCATTCTGGCATTGCAGAACTATTAGGTAAGTAAAATAAAGTTCTTCAGCTTATGTTAGATACATGCTGCAGCAGCCAAGCTTAAAGACTAACTTCTGCACATTTGTTTTTAAATTCTAATCATGAAAACTGTGCTTTGAAACTTTGGTCCCGACTGTTGCAGTTTCTGTAGTTTCTGTTCAGATCTATGTAGAAGGTTGTGAAACTGGAGTGCTATCATTATTGTAGTAGTTGATATCCATAGGGAATTTAATATAAATATTACAAAAATATAAGTTAATAGTAAATATTTAGGCCCTGAATTGTAAACTTAAAGCTGTGTAGATGCTTTGTACCTCATTCACGACTATTCCCTCTTTTTCACAGAAATGTGCCTGCCTTAAATGTTACGTTTATACATACTTTTAGAAAGCTTTTGATGTTTTAGTCTTGGATTAATATAATCTCATCCCTGTTCTTATTTTTCTTAATCCTTTTCTGCCTGATTGTTGTTCCTCATTGGTGGGAATATTTTGCATTTTTATTCCTCATCCCTACATGGTAAAGATTGGATACTGTACAACCTACTTCATTTCAATAATTCACACATCTGAAATGGATATTCTCATAGTAAGACAAATTAAAACTTAGCAAAGCTCTAAGAAATGGCTGGAATTTAATTCATCAAGCTAACCCATTTATTTAGGGCATAATTCCTGATTTCTTGGGAGATTGTTGGGGCCTGGGCTATGGAGTCAGACAGAAACAGAGAAAGTCAGCAGTTTGTCTTTGAGTTGCCTTCTGCAGCAGAAAAGAAAGGACTGCCGATGTGATAGCAAGCTTGAGCAAGGGGAAAACCGAAACTGCAGATTTTAACAGAAACAAGGTCAAATCAAGAAGAGAGGTCAGAGCATTAAACTAAGCATTGTTAGAAGATTGAATAGAGCATTCAATTTAGCATTGTATGATTGGTTGCACCTGACTAACAAATTGTAACATATGTAACTAACAATAGTATAAAGTTAAGTAAATGTAAGGTAAGTATAACCATAGTCTAGTGTTAGAGAAAACTAACTGAAGGCCGAACAGATGGGGTGATATTTTAAGCACAATAAGACTGATGTTTTAAGTACAATAAGGATGGTGTTTTTACACAATGAGGTTGGTGTCTTAAGTTGTTACAAAAATGAAACTTTGAGGCCTTATGCATAGCGCGTGATCCTTAGTATTAACTACTTGCCATGAATTGTAGCACATATACAGCATTTGGAAAAGGTGTATGTGATGATTATGTGACAATAAAATGGAGCTGATGCACATCATGTTGGTGTCTGGTCACTCCCATCTCGCGCAACAAAGAACCCCTGCACAATGAAAAAAAAACCCTGCAGGAGATTGTTATTTCCACAGCAAGAGGTCATTCATTTTTATAACAGAACCATTTTCCTTTTTCAGTATTTCACATATCATTCAAGGTGGCTGAACTGTAATTGGACTTAATTGAAACTGAGCTTTCTTGAATATCAGGTTAAAAGCCTGGGTGCGGGCTTTTCTCAGATTGTATGAACAGCTCTCACTGCCCCCATGAGAAATTCCTGTCAGCATGAATTATTTTGTTTGATTCTATGGTCATCTCTGTTTAGAGGGATGAACATCTTTTTCAGTGGCTAATTTAGGTGGTTTGCTGTAACATTTATTTAAATAAATATGGCAATAGATACATTTTTCTCTCCCCAGTGAATGGGAAGATGGAGCAGTCTTTAGAAGCTATTCAACTCTATTTGAAACTTCTAGACAGCCAAGTCAGGGAGGAGTTCAGAAGACTACTGTACTTCATGGCTGTTGCAGCACATAATAGTGAGCTCAAACTACAAAAAGAGGTAAATGTTTATACTTGTGTTGCTTTACACTTACTGGAACCTAGAGGTCCCACATACTGGTCAAAAAACTTATAGCTTAAATATGTGACTACAGGAAAACTGATGACTCAAGAAGGGTGTTGTCTGTGTTCTAAAAGGGGAGAGACTAATTCTCCTCTTCTGGTCATTATTTCATATTAGAGTGACAACAGGATGGTTGTGAAAAGAACATTCTCTAAAGCTATTATCAACAATAAAACCTTATCCAGAGGGAAGACTGACCTCCTGATCTTATTCCTTGTGGATCACCAAAAAGATGTGTTAAAGGTAAGTGCTACAAACTGGCCAGGTATTTGTTATCTTGTGTGCCTATGCAGAAGTGCCTTTTTTAAGCTACTGTTTTACTATCTTCTCTTTCTATTCAAGATCCCAGGTACACTACATAGAATGGTCAGCAATAAACTGGAGGCTTTGCAGAAAGGCCAAGATCCTAGTAAAATAACAGGTAACAGTTTAAACTGAACTTTTTATTCTTGTCATGGACCCAAATGAGAAATGAAAGGAATTCAGATGATACAAAAAGACTTGCTGTAACAATTCCTAACTTTAAAGAAAGACGGGTCTGTAGAATCGTGAGGGTGGCTGACTGTGCTGTTAGCTAACTGAATGTCTCCTGTTTCCTTTTAGGCTATACCTTTTGTCAGAAACTTGATGAAAGAGAATATCGCTCCAATACAGAGAAGACTACAAGAGATGAGTTGTTTTCTCTCTTGAAAGCTATTGATGAAGATTCAAAGCTCTCTGACAAAGAGAGAAAGAGACTGCTAGGTCAGTTTCATAGTAGTAATCCAAGTATTTTTATGCAGTATTTTGGAGACAGAGTTACTAATATGTGTGTGTGACTTTAAATACAGATTACTTTCTATACTCCAGCATTGAAAACACTAATATATTGTATTTTTTTTGTATTCAAGTATCTAATAAAATTATTTTGTGGAAATGGATGGAATTTATGCAATTATTTCCAAGAACAATGGTACCCAAGTTTAGCCTTATAGTTCAGCTTTCTTCATTATTTATTGCTGTAGGATCAAAATAATTCTTCCTTATCTCCACATAAAGCTGAGCCTGACACCCTCTGTTCCAGGTATCAGAATTACTGAGATGGGAAACACCTCTCCCTGAACCAGATCTCTCTGACTTCTTTTCCCCCAGCACTGATTTTTACGTTGAATGCTGTTTTTCTGCTTGGCCTTGCATTATGTGACTCTGTCAATAGCACTGGTCTTTGACTTGCTATGTAACAGACAGGGCTGAATAACATCTTCTGCTTGATATCCCACAGCTTTTCTTTAAGCTTGCCAGCTAATTCTACACTGTACGTACGTGACAAATGACTGTGCTGTTTTAAGCTAAAATGGCACCATATTGAGGAATTGCCAGGGAAGATGGCTGAGTTGTTTTCCCAGCTCCGGGAAAAAAAAACCAACAAGCCTGCTCTGTACTCTGAACTCCCATTGACTCTCCTGGGATGGTAAAATACTCTGGGTTTTTAAGTCACTAGGGCTTTGGTTGTTTATGGCTAGCTATCTTCATCCCTGCAGTGTTTTGCTGTATAAGCTCTATTGATGTCACCAGCTGTAATTAGAAAAGAGATGGAACAAATGAAAGGCCTTTGCGTTGTCTTATGGCTGTGTATTTTATCTATGTCTAGTCTATAGTAGAAATCCCAAGCTGTGCAACACAGACAATTGCAAGCAGGAAAATATATAGCATGATTAGAGATCTAATTTTGACTCTTGCAGAGTTGTCTTTGTGATGATGCCAGAAAAACTTTAATAAAGTTACTCGTGCAAGAAATCACAAGTTTTATTCCCCACACAGTGTAGATGGAGATCTGTTCTCTTTTATTTGGGAGAAAAAGATAATTTACTTGGGATCAAAGGTATCTTAAACATGAAAACAAAGCTTTGACTATTCCAAACATGTGCAGTGAGCTGTTTTTAAAACCAATCCTATGTGAGATACTGCTCTGTAATGTACCAGTAACTCCTCAGTTATTAGTGGTGTCTGTCACTGCTGGTTATTGCTTCTCCAGAGCTTTTTCCCTGAAAATGAGATGATTTGGTGTGCAACAGGACAATATGTTACTGTACTCTGATTGAACATTGAAGACAAATGTGCAAGAAGCTCATTTGAGTCAGCTAGAAAGGACTGTTAAAAGATCATCAGTTCTTGAAAACAGTAGCAGGGGGAGAGTGTAACCCTTTCTGATAGGGGTGGGTTTTTTCTAGGTTTTAGTTTTAACTGAAAGCTTTTGATTATACATGCATTTTCTCAGGAAAGGTGGCTTAACTTTAAAACATGGGGCTGGAAAGGCAGTATCTTGTTCTTAGAGTTTCTGATCATATTTAAGTTACTTGTCATGTTGCGGAGGTTGCCTCTTCAGCAGAAGTCTACTCACTTTCCTGACTCCTGCTCCTGTGTGCTGTCTGCGCTGACCTCACTGTGAAGAGGATGAGATTTCCATCTCAAAACTTAGTTCCTGCCTCTGGGCATTGCTGGCTGGAGTGCAAGTTCTGAATTACAGATATCTCTGCACCGTGGGTCAGGGGTTGGTTGTGGTGCCAAGCTTGCTTTCAGGCTACCTGGAATCATGCTGCAGAGAAGCAGCAGCCAGGAATGATGGTTGACAGCATTCACTGATAGGCCACAGGGGCCTCTCCTTGTGCACCTCCTTTACCTGGCTGTAATAAAGCCTGTTCCACGGTACCAAAGGTTTGATGGAAGATGTCTGTAAGTAAATAAATGCCCCCAGGACAGCACCAACCAGCCATGGCTTCTTTTCCTGGCTCCTCTGGGGATTTAATCTAAATAAGCACAGCGTGAGGGGGCAGCCACCTGAGTGTTGGAGGACAGAGAGAGGCTACAGGGATGCAGCTTCTGTCTGGCCCAGTGCTGGTTGCTGTAGGGTCGTGCTCTTTGCCTTGTTGCATCGAGGTGAGCACCCCCTGTGCCCCACACAGCAGCGGTGAGCCAGACGAGGGAGGATTATGCTTAGAGGTGGGGTGCAGATGCGAGACCTCCCCCCGCCTTGCTCCTCGAGCCGAGTTCGGTGGAACGAAGCCCCAACCTGTGCCGGAGGGCAGCGGGGCTCCCGGCGGCGGGGCTCCCGGCAGCGGGGCGGGCCCACGGGCCGCTCGGTGGCTGCTCGTCCCGCCCCTGCGCCGCCGGCCCAGCCCCGACCGCCGACCCGCAGGAGACAGCCGGGGCCGGGCGCCCGCCCCGTTACAGCCGGTGGCCGCGGCCCCTTCTCCGAGCGGCGGTAAGGCGGCGCGGGGCGGCCCGGGGAGGCGGCCGGGCCCCGGGCTCGCAGCGCAGGGCCCCGAGGCGGCGGGCGGCGGCGGGAGGCACGGGCCGGGGAGGCCGCGGGCTGCCGGCGGGCCTGGGCCGGCGCGGCGGGGGCTGCCGCGGGACTGGGCCGGGCAGCCGTGCCACCGGGCATCCCGGCCCCCGGGCCCTGCTCGCTGCCATCCAGCGCTGGCCGGAGGAGGCTCGGCCATCCCCGGGGCGTCCAGAAGAACCCTCCCGGCAGCTCTGTAGGTGCCCGTTTTCCGTGCGGCCCATTCATGAGCCTGTGCTGCCTGTGGCTGGAGCTCCTGCCGGCACCCCGGCGGGGCAAGGCAGGGAAAGGGCCGTGCAAACTCTGAGCCCATGTGAAAGCGCTGCAGGAAGATGGGTGCCCTGCAGTGGGAGGGCGAGAGGCCATACGATGCCGTTACTGTGCTGCGGTACAGCGGTTTTGTTACCCTACCCCCTGGGCTCTCTTCCATACACCCTGCTGATGGAGCGGGACCGTCGGGGCCCTGCACAGAACAGGTTGCAGATAGAGATGATGGCTGAAGTTGACAAGCATCGTTTCTAATTTGGAAGAGGGACAGGACGGAGTAGTTTCACCATGAGATGTAACTTTCCTTTAGTGGTTTAGGAGGGAAAGCACATTGTGATGTGGGAGGTGAGAGGAGGGAAGAGAATTCGGCATTGGAATGAAGCTTGAAGAAAAGTGGCCATCAGGGCTTGAGTGTTTGGCCTGGAGACCTGCAGAGCAGGGAGGCCATGCTGGAGTTAGGAGCAACTGCTTCAATCTCTTGTGTTCTCCACAGAAGCCTGGTGAAGTTTATTTAATGACTTGAGGACCTTTGATGAAAAGAACCTGTGGAAAACATTTTGTTTCAATTTTAATTTGTTGGGTTTTCTCTTGGACTTTTGTTTTTATTAAAAATAAATGGAAGGAAAGTGCCAAGAAGTAGACTTTATTCCACTAAGTCAGAATTTTTTGTGTGGAAGATGGTGATGATGGTGCTTTTGGAAGAGGTATTGTCAAGCTTATTTACCTAGTGGAAAGAGGGTAAGTTCTAGATGTGTTTTGGCATATAGTAGCAGTAATCCATCAGAAAAGAGTAGACTGCTGCAAACTAAACAACTAAATCAACAAGTGACTTCCCGTTTACCTCATCTGCTGAACAGTCATTTGATAGAATGGCACAGGAGTTCTTGTACCCACTTTCCACAGCTAAAATAGGGCTTTAAAAAAGAAAAACCAAACAGTAATTCAGTGAAATTGGGTTTGAGACTGTAGCTCTTGATCTTCTGTTTTATGGAAGGCAATGCTTTAGGATGTAGTGTGCAGAGCAGGAGTTGTACCTGGTGGACAAAGCTGGAGTTGTGGTCCTGAGACTATTGTCTTGGCCCTGTCTTCTGCAAGTCCTCAAGTGACTTAACTTACACCTAAATTTCCCCTCTGTAAGGAAAGTATATCCTAAAATTTCTCCACTTTTCTAAGGATATTGAGGGTAAAGCACAGTAAGAGAGAGCAAGGGACTGTGGGGTGTGCTGTGCATTAAAGACCTAACTGGGTCTTAGATGAGTCATCTTTGTGCTTCAGGAGGATGCTTTGTGGAAGTGAATGGATAGGAAGAACAGCCTCTAGTCCGGTTGGAATGTGTAGCCTTTATGATAAGGCTTTTGTTCTAGCCAGATTCAACAACATATTTCCCTCCTCTGTTTAACCAATCCTATCATTTTCTGTGACAACTGTTCCTATGATCTTCCCTGTTAACTGCTCTTTTATTAACAGAGATTCTTGTCCTCTTGCTGCTAGAGCATTTGCAGTAACACACCTTTTGTCTGCTGGACTGGAGATCCACTTCTGGAGCACATCACAGGTTTCCCACTAGTGTTTTCCCACTGGTTTCCCACTTGCCTGCTATCATACAGGAAGCTACTGTTCAGACTTCACTAAAACCTATCTAAGAGTATATGTCTCTAACAGTTAAAAAAGGCTGCCTTGTGTTACACCCAGCCAGAGGCCCTCTCAGCATCAGTTAAAAGGGTGACAGTGTGACTGCAGCTCTGCAGAGAGTGCTGCTTTCTTGTTCCACCTGGGTCTGACTGTGTGTGCAAAGAGGGAGTTTGGGGCAGGAACATCAGTGACTCTGTCCCAGCTAGAGTTGGAGGCTCATGTATGGGTCTAACAGTACTTGTACTGATGTCTTGGTTTTCCTATGTGATTTATCCCATACTTTTTATGCTTTGCTCTTTTTACTAAGCTAGAAATCACACACTGCTGTGGACAAGTGTTGCATGTCATTGTGTATCTCATGCATCTAGCAAGATGATGATCCTGAGTCATTGCTGTAAAGCAAAACCATTTATCTGCACTGAGCTTTCCAGCTGTCCTGTAGAATCAGATTGGTGCAATCATGTTCAGCACTGATGGAGTAGGGTTAGTTATTAGAGCTGTTGTATGACAATAAATACAAACAGAATGCTGTATTTTATATTGCTACGCTGTTGCTTGCTTATGCTGCATCCTCTTCAGCGTAACCTTTGACACTGTGAAGTATTTTTTCCTAGCAGCTGTGAGGTGACTCTGCAGGCCAGATCTGTCTCCTCTGAGAGCTTCTTTCTTTCAGATTTTGCAAGTGAGCATGGTGGGATACTAGCGTGAAAGAGGAAGTTATTGTTTTTCCAGAGCTTGCTTTTTTAACTGTTAGAGACATATACTCTCAGATAGGTTTTAGTGAAGTTGAAGTCTGAACAGTAGCTTCCTGTATGATACGAGAGTTTTCAAGAGTAAGATGTGCAAATTCCATTATAAGTGGAGGTAATGAGTGGTGAGACAGGCTTTTCAAATGCCTGTGTTTTCAGTCTAACTTTGGGTACACTGCAGGTGCCTGTCATGTAATATAAACATTATTAATTTTCTAATGTTTAGTAAACGCATATTTAAAATGCCACAACAATGTTATTTACTCTCCTAATGTAGTGTTGTTTTTTTAAAAATAATGCTGATATTTTCTGCATAAATCATGACTCTTGCATTGTTTTCACAGTGAGAGTGAGGGAGTGCTGTAACAGGCTGCCCAGATGGGTTGTGGAGTCTCCTTCTGCCAACGACCATGGCTAGGAGAGGATGGACTCAGACATCAAACCAATATGATTTAGAACTGAGCTCATTTATTCTTTTGTTCTGATTACTTATATACTGTTTCAAGCTAAAGCCTGCAGGTAATAGGGATAGATGATTGGTTAAACATTGTTGTTCACAAGCCTTGCATATATTGTGGCATACACTGATTGGATAACAAAAATTAGCTAAAATATAATCTAACAGTTAGTACATTGATCTTCCAGATGTATCTTCCAGATGTCTGGGGTCCTTTATTCTTGTGCATCCTTCAGAGATGTTTTATGGCCTTGTTTACTTCCTTAGTAGTTCAGGGCTAGGGCGACCTTGGGTTCTTTGCTCGTATTCCTTAGTACACATTCTTTATTCTTATCTTAAGGTAACTTATGATACATTGGTTTCAGCTCAAATGCTCCCACTAAGGCCCCAACACCTTCTCAGGAGACATTTAAACCCCATGTGGACGAGTTCCTGTGTGACATTCTCTAAGTGGTCCTGCTCTGGCAGGGGGGTTGGACTAGATGATCTTTTGAGGTCCCTTCCAACCCTTAAGATTCTGTGATTCCTTGAATGGAAATATGGGAGTCGAATTTTGTATTAATTTCTCTCTCATCCTTTTCCTGCTTCTTAATGCTTTTGGATAGCTCAGAGTGAGAGCTTTTTCAGTTCTGATGGGACAGATCATTGTCCAGGAAAATGTTAACGTTCAGGAAGATTTATCTTTATGTAGTGGGGAAATGTCTCATTTTGCATAATCTCTTGGTAAAATATGGTTGTAACAGTATTGTGAAGGTGTCTTTCACTGCTGTCTTGAAAGCAATGCTAAGAAAGAAAAGGAAATACATTTTTTCTTTCTCATCTCTATGCATTATGGTGAGGGAACAGTTTGAGGTTTTTGAGAAGTCAGTAGGACTACATGTTAAGTAGGTGGTATCTGTGTTGAAAGCATCTCATTTTGTGCAAGATGCGAAGTGAGTGATGAGTCCAGGTCCCCTGCCATTATGGGAATGACATCATATAATTCTTCATAAGAACTGGCCCTGATGGCCACCTTTCTTCAAGCTTCATTCCAACGCTGAATTTTCTTCCCTTCCCTCTGTTCACCTGCCACATCACAATTTTTTCTTAATCAAGAGCACTCTGGTGATATGTGATGTTTACCCACTCAGCCATGTCAGAAAGTGCTTATTCATTCCCTTTTTCATCTTTTTTTCTTCTTTCTTTCTAAAAAGAGCCAACTGAAAATGTCTCAGAATCCTGACAAGCCACATTCAAGTAAAGAGAAGTTGGGTGGCTTGGAGGATGGTCAAGAGGAGAGCTTGGACAACCTGGACCAGTCTATTAGGAAGAGAATACGACAGAGTGCTCCAGGGTCACACAGAGATGATACACCAAAGTGTAAGCAAAACTGCTTTATACCAAAAAAAAGTGGAGTCTATCATTTTTTGCTGAAGGCAATCCTAGCATTTTATAGCCATTGTACAGGTTTGAATGTTTTGCAGTGAAACAATGTGTGACTCCTGATCATTTGCTTTGAGGCTGTTTGTAACACCGTTCTTCCTATTTTTAGTGCTTAATTATACACAGTAACCATGTTGTCCTGAGCCACATATACCTTAAATACCGTAGCACATCTGGGTTGAGAGAAAGGATAAGCCCTACTGCAGTGTGTTTTAGCTAAAATTTTAGCTGTTTGCATTATCAGCTGAACCTTCTGGGTTGTTGCAGCCTCTGTTTCTACTGCAGGGCAAGAAAAGCTGTTATCAATGAAATAATGTCCTGTCACCCCTCTCACAGTACAGATGGGAAGTTGTGTATTTAATACTAATGTTACTTCTAGGTCAGGCAGGACTGCATATTCTAAGTTTATTCCTAGGGTGGTTTTTGTTTGTCATTCTGCTTTTAACATGAGGAGCTGGATGCAATATGGCCACCAATTATTTCTGGCAAATCTATAGATAACACCAAGGGGAAGTTTTCTCATCCCTGGAGTTCAATTCCTAGAGGCAAAATGACTCAGATCACTAGTTCCAAATTTGTGTAGAGAATGTCTCAGCAGATAACATTTTATTTGTTACATTCTTTTTACTTTTTATTCATGTTTGTTATCACTTGAGGTTTAGTGTCCTGTTACACAGAGGAGATGTTCTGAGAGAGTTTATGTTCTTAGGTCCTGCTGGTTGCCTGATAGGAAATGCGGTGTGTTTCTGGAGAGAGGCTATAAACACATGAAAGTAGAACACACAACACAGACTCGCACTGCATTGTACCACAAAGAGGTCATTGGTCTCAAGCCCTCCCCTTTTCTAAGGGAGCAGATAGGAGAAAGAAGTAACATGATTTAAGAGCATTCTTTGGTAGATGAGTCTCAGCTTTTAGTGCATCCACTGCTGGAGTGAAGTCATTTGGCAGTAGGACAAGAGCACTCTCATTTAGTCATGAATTTTTGTTGTCCTGCTTGATTTTCTCAAAATATCAATCCTTGCTGTGTTCCCAGAGTCACTATGTGAGATTAAGCTCTAAGCAGAAGGAAATAAGGCTTATGGGGGACTGCATGAAAAGATCATGAAAAATGAGAAATGAAAGACATGAAAAAAAGAACAATGAAAGGTTAGCACATGGGAACCACACTGTGTATACTTGGAACAGCTCCGAATGGGAGACAAGTGATGGATAGTTAAAGGACCTTTTCTGTGTTACTAGCTTAAGTGCAATATCTCAGTGAAGCCAGCCTATGAAGATCCCTGGTTGGTTTCCTTCAGTTTGGGCATCAGTAAGTTGCTTCTGTGCTGGACTGTAGTTGAAGTGACTGACTATGGAGAGGAATCAATCCATTATGGCAGTTCTGTTGTGGTTCATTCCCTCACTTTGACTCCACTAAATGATTTCTGGAGGAGCTGAGATGAAGTTTGCCTTTCTTTTCTGCCTCACCTTGAGGACACTATGATCTAGCATTCTCATTTTTTCTCAAATACTTGGACCAGGGCAGAGCTGTGGTGCTTCTCTTAACTTCTGGCAAGGCATTGCAGGGTGCCCATATGCACTCCTTGCACTGGTGCTAGCGCAGCTAGGAGCAATCTTTGCCACAAGCAGTCTGTAGCAGCAGGTTTCAGTTGGCTTACCAGACAACTTACTAGCATGGCCTACACCCTTGGCATCTTCTCAGCCTTTATGTTGACTTGGTTTTAGGGCTCTGACACTTCCTGCAGCACAGCAATGCCAGTAGTGTCCCAGGAGGATGTTATATAGTCCAGAACAATTAGGAGCTGTAATTCCCAGTGCATCCAGGGAGCAAATGACGTTTCCTGAAACCATCCCTGTCCCTCTTGTACCTTCTAGATTTCTACAGTCAGTCACTACCTTTGTCCTCTGCCCAATGAAAACTGGCGTGGTTTTTTTTCAGGTTTGGTGCTTCCTCCCACTTGGTTGTGTGCCCCAGGGCTCAATTAGAAGCTGCTTGGCCATCTTTGTCAATCTCAGATGCCTGCCAGAGGAAGAAGTCTTAGGCATTGGTACTGGGACTAGGTCTTGACATCCTTTGTTGCTAGGATGATGGCCTCTGGGGGGAAAAAAGAGAGTTTGGAGAAGTGCCAGTTGCACTGGTAGTAGCAAGAATAATTAGCTACCAGTGTGCTCTTGCTTAATGTTAATGGTGGTTTGTTTGCTGACTGCTTTGGAGATGAAGTCACTTCCTTGAAAAATAGAAAATGGAAATGTGAACATCGGCACAATAAATGGGAAAATAGTGTGACAAAAATACCACTATTTTGGATGATCTCTTCCTACAGTATGGAGAAAGATACTATTAAACAGTACTGTCGTGGTTTTGCCCAGCCGGAGCAAAGGGGAAGAAAACCGCGACTCCTCCCCCTCCCCCTCTCGACGGAATGCGGAGGGGATCGGAGAGGGAGAAAAAAAGTAAAAGAGCCCGCGTAAGTTGAAATAAGAACAGTTTACTGGGGAAATTGAAGAGTAACAACTATAACAAAGACAAGGGGATGTTACAAAGAAAACTGGTGAGTGATACAGTTGCTCACCACCCGGGACCCGACGTGAGCGACCGCTCCGGATCGGCGACCAAGAGTCCGCGCCCCCCAGAAGAGCTTATTCCGGCCAGCCCCCACCTGTACCCTGGGCATGACGGTTAGGATGGTATCGAATACCTGCTGGCCAGCCTGGGTCAGCTGTTCAGGCTGTGCCCTTTCCTGGTTCCTCACGGGAATTAACTCTATCCTGGCTCAAACCAGGACAAGTACTAAAGAAGTGGGTTTGGGGTTTTTTAAAAGGTAGGACTTGGAAGCAATTGTCATACTGAGCCCAGGATATCGGCTGAGGCTCACTCCTTTATTCTCTGTAGCACTCCAAACCTCCACCATCTGGGAAAGAAAGCAAAGGAGAGGAGAAGAGTTTTCAGATGATCCTGGTTTTTGTCCTTCTGTACTGTCATGAAGGTAGAAAAGCATCAGCAGACTTGTTTTTTCCATAGACTTTGATAGATACCTGACAGTTTGATTTATGTTGCAGCCAGTCCTCCTCGGCCTGTGTCAGTAGAAGAGCTCATGGAAACAGCTAAGGGAGTAACCAACATGGCATTAGCACATGAAATTGTTGTTAATGGAGACTTCCAGATAAAACCAACTGAATTACCAGAACACAGGTAAGTCTGTTACCAAATGGATCTGTAAATACACTTTGCATGTGTAGAACTGCAGAACAGCTCTAGTGGCTCGGCTAAAGGCTCTGTCCAGTGTCTTGTCTGGCAACGCTTGGCAGGGGATAGGGCAGAACATAAGATGCAGCAGTTCTGCTTCCCCAGATACACGTGTGTGTGAAAGGTGAACCTCTTGGAGGAGCTGGACATGTGTAGTGTGCTTTCTGTAGGTGTCTTCTTGTCCCAGGGGTCTGAGGCCACAGTCTTCCGAATGTCCAAGTCTAGCTGCAGACACAGGTTGTGCTCTTAGCATCTTTTTCACTTCCACTGCCTGTGGGAGTAAGAGGGAACTGATATTTTTTGCTTTTTCTGTCTGTTTCTCCAGGGATTTTTTGGGAAAAGATTCTTATATTTTGTTAGGTTAGTACTTGCTCCCTTTGAGTTTGAAGCCTTTCCATCTCTATCAGACGTACATGAAGTAATTCTATCCCCAGCTGAGAGGGGAGAGGGAGAACAGAAGCAGCCTTGATATCTGTGGTTGCATACTGGCCAGTGTGGCTGACCCAGTCTTATCTACAGATGTTTTCTGCTTGGTAGTTGATGGCTGAGAATAAATGCTTAATAAAAAATGATGATGAGTGAAGAGAGTGCTGTTCTACCCAGTGTCTGCTTCTGCTCCCTGTTCCTTCCTGTGGATTTCTCATGTGAAAACATGCTGTGATAGTGGAGAACTTTTCTGCTGTGCCTCAGTGCCATAAAATTGATCTCAGCATTTTTCAGGGAATAAGGATTATATCATGTCTTCTTTTTTCCATGCCTTCTTCTTTCCCCACCATGTTTCTCCACAAAAAAATAGAGCTGGGGGCCTATGGAAAGTTGGATGCCGTTTCTCAGTGATGCTGAGCAGTGGCTGTAGTTTTCACCAGAGTGGCTGATTTGCATCTAATTTGTGAGGGTTTGTGTACAGCTATTTACCACCTAAAAAAGAAAGAGCAATCATTCAGATTTTGCTTGAAGAGAGACCTTGGAATCTTCCTTGGATTAATGTGGGTTTTTTCATGTCTCAAGCTTAGAGACCTCTGCAGCTTAAATGTACTTGTAGACAAGTGGTTGGAGGAGAAAGCACTTGTGAGTGTATTTGTGGTTGTATACGCTGTCAGTGGAGCAGATATTGGCTGCTCTTAGAGGGCCACAGGGCATATGTGCCTCTGGGGCTGCCTGAGCCTCAGCTGCACATGGAGTCAGAGCCTTAGGAACCTGCTGTTTCCTGTGGGCATTCTTTGGGTGCCTTTGAGCATTTTAGTTCTTTGGTGTTAAAGGTAAACCTGGTCTGAATGGGAGCCTGCCTACTGAAGAGGAGTAAAAATCAGTATTTCAAATTAGGAACTGGTACTGAAGCAGTGCAACTCATTTTTTTTTACATAAACTGAAATGGGCCTTTGTATCAGAGTGGTTGAAATATTCATGTGCTGAAATGAGGGAGCTTTTGTGTCATGGAAGCTACTTCACCAAACTGTTAGGTTTGCTTAATGAGTTCTACTCATGAGAATTACAGTTCCTTAGATTTTGAAAGGAACGTGAATACTGATCTTTTGAAGACAAGCTGTAATTTTGGTGATTTCTTGTTTATTTTCTTCAAGTTGTTTAAGTTAGAGGCAGCACATGATGGATACATTCAAGGATTTTCATTTGTTGCTGCTTTTTCTCGTGTGTAACCCTTTATTAGAGTATAAACCATTCCACACCCTATGTCCAGTTTTTATTGCTTTTCTGATTAACTAGAAATGGCAGGTCTCTTCTGTTAGCTGTCATATATTCATTATTACATTATATTCATGTTATTACCTGCTGTTCTTCGGGAGCTGGAGATTATCTTTGTAAAGTGGTGCAGAGAGAAGTAATATTCTTTTTCACTGGTCATATTTATCCACAGCTTAGAAAAAAAAGTAAGAGATATTGTGCATAAGGCTTTTTGGGATTGTCTGGAAGCTCAGCTACAGGAAGATCCACCGATATATGACCATGCAATTAAACTACTGGGAGAAATTAAAGAGGTAAGATGATGAGAAATCAAGGTAAATTACTGTGTTTGAGTAGCTGCATTGGTATGAATGAGCACAAGTGGTTGTAGTTTGGCTTTTCATAAAGGACTCTTTTGATCTTTTTTGACTGTCTTATTGTCTGTGAACATAGTTAAGTTGTATCACCCCACAGGAGAGATTTGAATGTAAAAACAAATGCAAAACCATGTAAGATAATTAAAAGGTAAGTAATACTGGTTTCATAATTCCAAGCTTCCTTCATGTTGTATCAGTGGTAATACTTACAGAATCAATGAGATGCCCCAACTCTGGGCTGACAAAGTGAAGCACAATAGTCTTAAGAATGATCTGTACTACAGAGTATTTACCACTTGGTAACTTCAGGATCAGACAGAGTGAAGTGAAACGTTCTGAGAGGAAGAAAAGGAAGGCAGGCAGGAAGGAAGGGAGGGAGGGAAGAGAGAGAGAGAGAGAGAAAGAGAGAAAAGAAAGAGTCCATTTGTGAAAGGCAATTAGTTTAAATAAAAACTGGTTCAATAACTGCTTTGATCTTTATGGTATTTGATATGTAGAACTAATGCACTATTAAAAACTTTCCCTTTCAGAATCTCCTGTCCTTCTTGTTGCCTGGTCATATGAGACTGAGAAGCCAGATTACTGAAGTTCTTGACTTGGATTTGATAAAACAGGAGGCAGAAAATGGGGCCCTTGACATTTCTAAGTTGGTTGAATTTGTTATTGGGATGATGGGGACTCTCTGTGCTCCAGCTCGAGATGAAGAAATTAAGAAGCTAAAAGATATTAATGAAATAGTTCCCCTGTTCAGGTACTGAAATGGTATTTCCTAGTCACATTGGAAGCCTCTGAAATAATGTAGGTGTGGGGTGGGGCTTCCAACAGGGAAATCTGCAAACCTTTGTAGAAAAAAATAGAGTGATAGGGAAAGGGATATAATTGTGAGTGTAAAAGGGAGATATGCTCCAGAAGGTTTTAACCAGGATCATCTTTGTTGTGGTGAACTGGTGTATTTGTCTGGCCCCTGCATGACACTGGGAGACATTTTCTCCAGTGTCATGCATATAAGCCTTAAGATAGCAATCAGTTTCTATCAGAATGTAGACAGCGGGAGGGGAAAAAAGCAAGCAGGAGCATAGGAAAAATGTATTATTGTTCTCCAACTAGCTCATCCTTTTGAGAGCTCTCTTTACCTCCCACCCCACTCCCTGTATAATACCCTTTCAGTTCTAAAGGGAGTGGACCTACCAAATCTGGGAGCACAGAGGCTTCTGCTTTGTCACTGTGTTCTTAGTTGAACAGCTGAAGGTCTCAATAGAAGAAATTTCATTAGCCTTGTTGTTTTCTAACCTGATAGGCTTCCAAGAGTTCAGGTTGATTTGGCAGAGACACTGCCAGCAGGAATTAGGTTGCTTTGAAATGAAGTTGAATTTTCCTTGATGTTTTTGTTTGTCTGTTTCTTTTATTGTTTTTTCCCCTCGTGTCTGATTATTCACTTCCCACTGAGGTTGGCTTTATAGGCTGCCAACAGAGGTAGCATGTAAGCCTGGAAACCCAAATGTCTTTTTAGGTATTCAACATACCATATTGCACATCCTGGAAAATACAATCTGTGGAGCCAGTAAATTAATTCCATGGAGGCAAGGGAATTAATTCCAGGGAAGCAAGATTTATTTCCTACTTGGAAGAGGCACATACATGCATGTACCTGCTTGCTCAAGCTTTCTATCTCATGCTCTAAAATTGTTAAGCATCCTGTTAATGTTTCCTTCCCATGCACATTTTTGCTCTTTCCTTAGACAATCTGTAATAAATCTTGTAAAGAGTACCTTTTAAACATCTGCAGCCTTGAATAACTTTTTCTGTTTGTTTGTTTAGAGCAATTTTCTCTGTATTAGACCTAATGAAAATGGATATGGCAAACTTCGCTGTCAGTAGTATTAGGCCAAAATTAATGCAGCAGTCTGCTGAATATGAAAGAAAGAAGTTTCAGGAGTTTCTTGAGAAACAGCCAAGTATGACTTTGTTCCTTTCTTTCTTCCCCTCTGACCTCCCAGTAAACTGTGTGTCTTTGCTTGTAGATCATGAAAAAAAATCTGAATTTTTGATAAGCTGTAGAGTTCATGTGGTAAATGACACCTTGTGTCCCAAAACCATGTGGTTTGAAAAAAATCTGCCAGAACAGCAGTTCTGTACTTAGTACACTGGAGTTGAGTTTCATTTCAGTGCAGTGTAGGGCATAATTACCTAGTGTCATCACACCTCCAGTTTTCTGTAGCTGTATGGTTATTAGTTTTGATGTAGATGTTCTACTTAATGCAATAAATGAAATGCATGTCAATAACTGCTGCCTTGGGTATCAGTAATAGTAACCAATGGGATTATTTGGAAATTATTGGTGGAAAAACCTAACTTGGAAAGGGAATTTTCTTAACAAGACTTCCCCCCCCCATTCTTCCAGATTCTTTAGACCTGGTTACAAGGTGGTTGCAAGAAGCAGCAGATGATCTTGCAAAGCTGAGATGTAAGATGCTGCCTCCACACTGCAGTAGTGATGGTGCCACAGGGGGAGCTTTCACCTTGTGCCCCACTGCTGTACAAAATCATGCCTATCTGAAGCTGCTAAAGTGGGATCACTTAAACAGGCGTTTTCCAGAAGTAGGTATTTAACAGAAAAATGAATCATATGCTTGTTCTGTTTCGTTGTTTCTGGGATATAACAGATGTCATTTGGATTTGTAGCCTTCCAACAAGAATGATACTAAAATATTTCTCTCTTGGTTGAGAGCTATTGTGGCTCTTCTAGTAGGTACTTTTTTCAGTATTGAAACTTAGTTGGAAAAGAGGTGTTTTCTTCATTTTGTTCCTGACACTTATCTGCTGAGCATATGTTGCTCTTTTCCGTGTCTCTGTCTTATCTTCCCTGCTGTGGATAGGTAGGGATGTTACTTCACAGCCCAGCATGCTGACTCCATTCTGTGCTGGTTTTCTCGCTCTTTGCAGACAGTGCTCATGGACCAGAGTCGCTTTCAGGAAATACAGCTGGAGCTGGAGCAGCTGCTGCTGATGGGGACAGTCCTGCTGGTGACGTTCAGTGCATCAGGCCCCGCGCTCATCGACGTGCCTGGATTTGCTGAGAGAATCAAAACCATTGTCAGGGTACTGCTGACAGGAATGCATCTTCCGTGAGTAGCAAACAGTCTGAGTCAGGCAGAGGCAGGTGGAGTTCTGTTTTCCCCACTAGTAAATACTCAGTTTAAGCCTCTTTCTGGCTGTGGATGATGGAATACATGCGGAAGAAGTGATGAGGGCTTTTTATGAGCCCAGACTGATGGTTTGTGTTCAGCCTCCTCAGACAGAACCCTCCGTTCTTGCTCTGATAGGTACATACTCTTTTTTTCAGAGTACTTTTCTCATGGTGCCTGGCTGGTGCATGAGAGTGCAAGCAGCTAACCATGCTCACAGTTTGGGCCAGGCTTCCTAGAGTGTGGCATAGTAAGCCGCTTGCAGATTTAGAGTGATTGCTGCACACATTACAGGTTGACAACTGTTTTTCCATTAGTCAGAGCTGTCTGTGTAGGCAGAAAGGCAGCGCTTATTTGTAGGGACTGTTGAGGATGGAAATCTTTAGTGCTATCTACCTACATGTTTTGTATCTCAGCTTTGTTTTTTCATATATAAACAAATGTATTATTCTTTATAGTTCTGGCTGTATCTGGGTTACACTTCCTCTGTTACATTTGATATGTAAGGCAAATGTAATTGGTTACCTTATTCTTAAAAGGTGGGGGAAAAGATGAATAACTGAAGTAGCCAAGTAGTGCTGTGCTCCACATCCTCTAGGTCCTTTAACCTGCAGGAGTCCTTGGCCACCATGGGTGAGAAGGTGTGTGCTGAAGTGAACAGCTGCCTGTCCCAGCATGGCTTCACGCCCTTCACCGCCGAGAGAGAGGCTGTGCTTAAAGGGCAGATCCAAGCAGCGGCCAACCCAGAGAACTCCATCTGCAAGCTCGTAGGTATGCCTTGGCAGAAATGCCCTGCTCTCAAGCAACCGCTCCTCTGTCCTTGTCAAAGTGTTGCTGGCATGTCGTGCATGGTTCCTCATTTACTCTGTTTCAAACACTTGCTTACTGTGTGTAGGCTTTCTGTATTTTACATGAGATGACACTACTGACTGAAAGCAAACCAAACCCCTCGGTCCAATTTTTCCAGATTCTCGAATTCAAAAGTTTCTGGAGAATTATCTTGCATCTAGTCACCAGAAATCCTTACCTGCTGTTCCTGGAGGATTAGGCCCTATTCAAAGAGAGCTGGAAGAGATTGCTGTCAAGTATGTTCGTCTTGTCAACTACAACAAAATGGTCTTCAGCCCTTACTATGATGCAGTCCTTGGCAAAATACTGACTAAGGAAGAATCCCAGTTTCTAGGGAAGTCAGAAGAATCCTAAAACCAGTTTGTATGCTACAAATGTGGTATTGTCAGCTATCTGAAAAAACAGTTGCACCGATACTTGTCTAGGAAAACAGCTTTCCATGTAAATACTGGTTCCTTTTAATTCACTAGTGATGACGGGCAAGGAAAATCCATGAAATACAATCGAGGTTCTGAAGTAAATGCTGAGAGATGCATTTTAAGTGTGAAACCGGGGGGTGTGGCTTGGTACATTTCTGGCTGCAATTTTGAGGGTTTAAGAACCAAACTTTGTATTTAAGTGGCTCATTTTAGGGCATTTGACTCTGATTTACCGTGAATTTAGTTTAATTAATCCAGAGCAGATTAGCAATGGTCTTTCCCAGAAGGGGTGATTTAGCTTTTAAAAAATACTACATTAAAAGTCTTAAGAAGAAAACAAAAATTAGGTAAGAGAAACTTTAACAGGCAAAAACCAAATCCAAACAGCACTTTATTGTAACATTATGGTTAGTATGGTAAACTACAAGTTTTTTCTGCATTTGACTGCATTTTTAATAGCGCTTTTTTTGCTGTTTACCTGCAGATGTTACAAAACACATGATATATTTTTGTAGCAATTTTTCTGGTTATTGGGTAACTGTCCTCTGCTATGTACAGAACTTCCAAAGGTGGCAATCTTATAGATTGCAGCTGTATTTATCTCTTGTAAAGACTTCAGAAGGGCAGAGCTAAAAATGTTGTGATAAAAGTGGCATTTCTTACCTTCTTTTTTTTCTTTTGCTAGTAGTTTACTCCTTTTTATGTGAAATACTAATTTTGAAGTAAATCTTTGTCATTTTTCAGAAGGTGGATTTCAAGTGTGTGAAACTTTAGGCTGAAACTTTTACTTGCTTTTTTTAAGTTTACAACTGGAGGTGGTTGCATCTTCAATCACATCTTCAAAAATATCCAGGGGTGCACTATTGGAAGTGTGATTTTAACGTACTGTGAGAAGTGAGTTGTGTAATATTTAAAGTAGAAGATTTTTTTCACTTTGTAGAGGTGTTTGTGAAACTTGAAACTATTTGTAGGTCTTAAATTTAATTAGCTACATGTCATATAGAAGAGTGTTCGCAGAAGAGCTCAGTGATCTTGCAGCCTTGTTGCAATTTCAGACTCAGCTAGGAGGTAAGTATGTTTGCAAGTTTCCTCTAGTTGAGCAGAACACTAGATTACAGTAATCAAAATTTGATGATTTTATGAAAGCAGAGTTCTTAGTTGTAAACAGTGTGTCCCAAGTGCTGGACTATCCAAAACAGAATGTGTCATCTTTCAAAAAAAAACCCCAGGTTACGTAACATAAATAAAGAGCCCTTTGATTTCTAACATCCAGGTTCATTTCATTAATCCATTAGTCAGCCAAAATAATAGAACGTCTAGGAGGCACTTGCTTATGAATCAATGTTGATGCTTTCCTTCAAATGTCAGTGTGGATACAGCTGCACTAACTTTGAGTTTGGAGGAAGGTGGGATAAGTAAGACCTTTTATTCCATGTTAGCCTGTGCAGCGATTAAATCAAATGTTTTCTCATCCATTACAATCTCTTCCCCTAAGGGAAAAAAACCACCAAATCCCTGCAGGAGACCACCAGCTCAGACAAGTGATTTTTCCTCTTGGCTAAATGTACTCAGAAAATGGATGTCTGTCTGTCCATGTTTCTGTGATAACTTGAAAATCAGTAAGTTGGTTAGCCAGAAAAACCCAGTTCCGAGTATGTTTTTGGTGTGGCCCCCTTCGTTGTTTGAATCAGCAAAAGGATACTAGAGAGGTCTTTGAGACTGCTGCATCTGCACACTGTACTCAGTTATTAGTGCAGGATCCACCTCAAAACACAGCTTTGCAGCTCCAAAACGTTCAGTAGTCTGTGTAACAAAAGAGCTACTGGAAACATTATTGCTGGAAAGAGGAAAAAACCCAACCCCCTACGAGAAAGCTATTTTCATTTGTGTTAAATGAGTTGCAGAAGTTATACATTTTAGTATTGCCTAGAGACTGCCTTTAAAGGCCCCTGTGAATTTATGCTTATGACAAAAAACTAGGTGCTATAGAGGATGATCTCAAAGATGTGAGAAGGAACAACGTAACTTAGAAAGGCCTACTTCGAAAAGTAGGTGACTGCTGCCAGAATGACTGGGGCTGCATGAGGGATAGATGAAATCGTGCTTGGTGACTGTAAGAGATAGATGGCTGCCCCCAGCTCGGGGGCTTGCAGGGTCCAGGATTGATCAGGTCCGTGCTCCCTCCCGCCAGACCCACAGTCCCTGTACTGCAGGGGGGGAAGGTCACTCTCCTTGTCCAGCGCCGGAGTTTCCCAGAGCACGGGGTTCTGACGCTCTCAGCCAAGTGCAATCCTCAGACAGTCAACTACCAGTTAAAATCTCAAGCGGGCATAGAAATGGCTTTGAAAGTTCACGTAGTGTTTTTGTTAGCTTTTTTGAAAATAAGAGGTTAAACTATGTAGCTGATCTATTAGCATTTAGCTTTGTGCATTATTAAGTGGAAGAACCAACGCAGCCATGCGGGGACAGACGGTGTTCTACTACTCCACATTAGGAACACACACCCAGTTTGTCTTACAGTGCTGTCTTCTTTAAGCAGTCGTGGAATTAAAAGCAAAAGTATACTGTATCCTCTAGAAAAATGGAAGAAAAGCTAATTCTAATATGTATGTTCTGAGCAATTTCCTGTGATGGTCTTATTAACATTGCTTTTGAAGTGGCTGAGTAATATTTAAGAAGTCTCTTGTTGTGTTTGAATAAAACCAGAATGAGGCATGAGCTTATGGATATCCTTTTATTTTAAAGGAATGTGTTTTTTTCCCATTTTCAACTACAAAACAGATTTAATACATTCTGCCATAAATAAAAACGAACAATAAGGCAGGACACTACATGAACAAACTGAGAACAACTGTTTTCCAGAAAATGTGAATTAAAAATGCTTCACAAGTATAAGCCATCCAGTTTTTAAAATAAAACTGTTGAAAACCCACAAGATTTCAAGTGGTAAACATGAACACCCTTGAGGGACAAAATGCAGTTTGGACATTTTGCACTTTTGGTTTTGAAAACCTAGTTTTGTTCAGAGCACATTCTAAGGTTTCTCTGGCTGTTTTCGGATCAAGAACCATAGGGGAGAAGAGGCACCACAGTAACAAAACCATTTTCAAGATTTCTTTTGTTTGCAGCTGTCCCTTGTAAATGCTTGACTTTTAAGAGACTGATGGACTCAATGCAAGTCTTTGTCTGTCACAGTACAACTCCAGACTTGTTTCACCGGATTCTCTTTTGCTGTCGTGCTCTGTAAATGTCGTGTACGGGGGGAACTACAGACCCCTTCTCCTCATCGTCATCAGAATCTTCGTGTGGTCTCTTCACAGCCTTATTGAGCATCGCATTGTTCTCCACAGGTCCATTGCCTTCCACAGCTATTTCAGGAAGGCCTCCGGTAATTATTCGTACAGCTTCATCAACAGCTTTAGAAAGAGAAAAGGAATCATTTAATTTGTGAAACTAAGAAGTTCCCTGATAGATACGCTGTGGAACAGTAAACAAATCCTGCAAATCTTAAGTCTCAGCTGCCCCACACTCTAAGCTGTGGCAAACACTAATTATCAATGAAATGCTGCTGCTTCAGCTTGGGACCTCCCTTTACCCAAGTACTGAGGTCATTTGCAATCTTCATAAAACAGTAAAGCCTGTTGGGGAGACTGTATGACTGGTTCATGACTCATCAGAATGCAGAGCAAGGCAGTTTCTGCTTACCAACAGAGGAAGCTTCAAAAATACCATCTGTAATTTAAACAAATGCTTAATTTTCAATCAAAAAGAAGTGAAATCCTGCCTTTCTTTCTGATCATTTGCTCCCCAACAGGGGAGGTGAAAAGCAGCACGTTATCATCTGCTCTAGTTTATGTGAAGCCTGGAGCAGGGATCTGTCCTGGTTTTCTGTTTCAGAACTCTGCCTTGGTTGTGGGAGCTCAGAAAACTGCTCTGGAATCGCTATGAAGCACCACAACAATGTGCACACACAGTTACACCAACCAGGGAACTCCCTGTACTGTAAACTTGTCAGTTAATGTCACAGCTGCCATGCCACTGGAAATAACATCCTGCTGCTTTGAAAGGATATTCGGAAAACTTTCATTCCTTTCTTTTAATGGTTACCCCCAAAATGGTACTGAAGGAGCAGCCTCTGTTGATCTCCCTCCCCGCAGTGAAATGTACAAACATCTCAATGTAGATTACAACCTATACACACAGCCAATTCACCAGGATGCTCCTAAATAATAATTACACAGCTGTAAATGAGGTCTGGATTTTAGATGTCAATATCTATATGTAAAACAAAGTCACGTGACGCACTATCACAGACTCCAGAGCAAACAAATAACTTACTGTCTGGCAGTTTGCATCTTCTAAATATCTCCATGAGCTCATCCACTTGAACAAAGGGACCCTGATTTGTTACCAAAAAAGAGGAGTATATTAGGTTATTTTCAATGGAATTATACATACTGCAGGTGCGTTAAAACAGAATGGCTTCTGCAACTTTCTGAAGTTGCCAGAATTCCTTAAAACAAACCTGAAAACAAACAGGAGGTGGCAGGAGCTTCATGAGAACCACCGCTGCTGGTGGAACAGGAAATACCCCACCTGGGACGGGATGTAAACCTGGAGCTGTGGGAAGAAAAACTGCATGAAGCCAGCGTAAGACAGCTAGACTTGAATTGCTTTTGCAGCGTTGCTATTTGGCGCAAGTAATTACTACCCTGTCACTTCTACCTCTGCTGATGCCACATTGTTTAGTCAGTGATCCCAAGTCTATAAGCAGTGTGTGTAACAGCTTATTACCATTTACCAGACCCCAGACTACTTGTACTTATTTCCATGTGACCTTAGCATTAAAGTAAAATATATATGCCTTTAGCAATCCAATTAAAGAACAGCCAAAAAAGTAAGTACATGCTTAGAGGACTGAAGCCCAGGGAAGTCTCTTTGATCAGGTTTGCTAAACACACAGCTCATGGCTCGCCGCTGGGTGAAATCCAACCCCTTGCAACAGACCATCTGACTTACGTGCTAAGTGTCTCGGCTGAAACGGAATCATTTGTTGAGTGTCTGGTTTGGGGTATTCAGGTTTTCTGTCTACTTCATCTTTGAGAACAGGCACAATGGAAGGTGCAACCACAGGGTCAGGAATTATAGCTGCCAGCTTGGCACGGGAGACGTCCTGTGAAAGCCAAGGAGAGAGGACTGAACTTGGCAAGGATCACACTGCTCTTTTAAATTACAGAACAAAACATCTCTCTAGACCAGTCACTTATTCTCACGTTGTCATCATTATAATTTCAGATGTCCCCTTAGAAGACCATCTGGACAAAACTTGCACGCTTTCATCAAACATTTCAGTCCTGCAGGGAGGGGGAACACTTTCTTTTGTTATCAAATGGGACTGGATTTGTCATTTCTGAGCAGCTCCTTTTTTAAAGTTAAAAGGATTTAGGTGAACAGGTGCAGACCACTAGGCCTTCAGCACCACCATTTCTCCCTCATTTCATTCCCTGGACTGCTTTGGTTGGAGAAGCAATAAGGCATAAGGCAGGCAGCAGGTGTGCAAAGCGCCGCTTCACTTCAGATTATCTGTTGGCATGTTACAAGCAAAAGAAATCAGCCTGAAGAGATGAGGCAGAACCACACACCGCCTCATGCACAGATCACCTCTACTGTAAACACACCTCAGACTCCAAATAACTTTGTCCCCATTGCGTTAAAGAGTATTCAGTGGTTCAATGGGACTCTTATTTGCACCTGTGAGGTTATTTTACAGCTGGGTGAAGGCCAACCATTCAGCTGCATTGCTGACTTTGATGGCTTCTGTATTTTTCATGAATTCCTTTTCTGTGTAAGAAATAAATGGAAGCAGAGACACTATTTTTGAGCTGTGAATTGAAACCTCTCTTCCCATTCACATGAGTAGGAAACAGCAGTTCCTCCAACAGAGCTGCTTCTGCTTCTATGGCAGCTTATTGTATATCATACTTCAAAAAACACAACATTTTATTCTGTTCTAAGGGCTTTCCAAAATGTTATGGTCTTCTGCAGGGCTAAAACAGTAGTTAAAATACACGTGGTCAGAAATGAAATGAGAGATCACCAGACACAGGTGTCTGGCCCAGACTTTAAATTCTGAGTAGCAGCACCAAAGCCCCTGAGCCATAATAAACAACTGAAAAACCACAGGCAGCTGCTGGTCTCAGGAGAGGAGAGAACTCCCCTCAGCCATTTGCAGCCATCACTGGGCCTCCAGTATGTCTGGCTTGATCTGGTTCTCTCTGAAGTGAGTGGAGTTCTGCCAACGGGAGTGGAAGGGTAGCAGTGATGTTCCATACAGGTGACCTGATTCTACAAACTTCCACAAGCATTTTAGGTTTTGAAGGAGCTGGGGTTGAAGCCTGCAGTGGAGGCCTGTAGCTGAGTGGTGAGGACATTAACACATCACCCTTTCCATGGGAAGATCAGAGGTAAACATGAAGCTGCATCTATTAGTCATGCTCCTTGCTCCTTTCTGCCCCTGGCACACAGTGGCTGGCACTTTGCTGCCCAACAAGACAAGAAGGAGCCAGGCCTGTTTTACCTGCTTTGCTAGCAAGGAAAAAAGTGTAAGGCAGGTCCTAAACAAGGAATTGCTGGAGTTTGTCAGGACTGAAAGGAACAACAGTAAAATCAAGTGTTCTTATGCACTTACCTTATAACCGAGGGCCTTCAGCTCACTAGCAGAGCAAGGGTACAAATCCATGAACTTATACCTATCCACCAGCAGAGCTGTTTCTTTACCCTCATATTCTTCCTTGAAGGCTGTAAACCTCCGTTTTTCCACTTTGAGTATACTGGCTAGATCACCAATGTTACTTTCAAAGGCTAAAAAACGAGCCCAGATTTCCCTGTAAAAGAACAGATAAATAGACGGTTGCTGAAGGAAAAGAGCTACAGATCACAACCCAATTAAATACGCGAGAGGAGATTCAAGGGAGGGAATATGGGAGGACATGACCATTTCTGTTCTTTGCTTTAGATGCATCTATGACATGCATTACCCTCCCTGTGCCTGACATGTTTCTGTAAAAAGCTCTCTCAGTCTAGTGAAGGGCTCAGTGCTGGAGAGGAAAAGGTTACTGGTGTAAATGACTTCAGCATGGAGGTGAGCTTCTACCATCAGTGTAAGATGCACAAATAGACTTTACACATCATGCTACACAGAATTTCACTCTGGTCCTGATACGTGAAGGACTTTTCAACACAGTGGGGATTTACTTCATCTGCATGGACTGGCATACTCTTAGCAGGCCAGAGCAATACCCTGTGGCACAACAGGCAGCACCTCAGAATTTTACACAGCCTAAATGACATGTAGTTACAGGTACCGCTTATTTCTCTGTGGAAAATCTCATCTGTAACATAAACAACACTGACAATATTTCCAGACTTGATTCAACTTCCATTTCAGCTTTGGAGTTCACCTTTGAAGAAGATTCAGTTTTTCAATTATTCCATAAAAATACTTGTCAGGGAAGATGAGAATTAAAGCACAGAATGACTATGCACAGCAGTGTGGTGTTTGACTTCCTGGTTTTCATAGAATGGTATCATAGAATGGTGTGATGCCTTATTGTCTACGAGAGTAACAATGGTGAGAGCTCGGACTGCAAAGCATTTTTTTCAGAGAAAGATTGAAAAGTAGTAATGAAAATGTAGCAGTGAGTGGTTAATCCAAGTCTTTGCTGGTTCTTGCCCTGTTTTATTTTCTGTTGGCTGGGAGTTGTTCAGCCTTCTCCTCAGTAAATTCCTGACTCACCTCCCTAACGCACTGCTCCTGAAAGCCATCGCCAACTCCCCCTCCCCATCTGTCTCAAGCACCTGGTTGGTAGCAGTGTGTGTCACTGGCCACAGCACCTGCTCAAACCCCGAGTCCCTTATGTGCTCTGTCCATAACAATCCCCTGTCAATGAGGTTTTGAAGTCGAGGCATTAATAAATTTCACTGTGAGCAGGAGAGGGACTTTTACAAATCTGTCCCAGGTGTTGCTGGTTTAGCTTGAAGAGGAGAAGGAGCATCTGTACCTGATTTTGTCTTGCTGTTCATTTTTTTTCTAATGTCTTTGGGATGTTTGTAGCTGAAAGGGGTTACGTATCTTTTTTAGTGTAGTGAAACTGCTTTTGCAGACATACCCAGATTTTTCAGGTGGAAGGCTCCCTGAAGTTAAAACACGTTCAAACAAAACTCTTGTGTTATTGTCCTCTTTAAAAAGAGAAAGAAAAAAGGGGAAAAAAAATCACACTGAGTAAAATATATTAAAGACAATTGAAAATCATCTCCATTCAAAGAAATGTGCACATTGAATTAAACTGAATTCCAGTAAGTAGGAAGAGAAGCTGAATGCCTACATAAAACTTTGAAATACTAAATTCACAGTAGAATTTAACATTGGTAAAGTCTATTTTTGTTGATAGCAATAAACCAACCTTCATACAGTCTCTTTTATAACAGCACAGTTATTGCCTGGCACCTCTTTGGGATCTGCTTTTTTCCATTTTCTTTAGCTATCTCAACAGCACATCTCAACAGCACATCACAGTAATTTTAAATTTGGCCTTTTGATTCATTGTTTCCCCTTTAAATCAGAGGAAGATTCTTCAAAATCCTCCCAAAGTTATTAGATCTGGTTCCCAAAGAGCAGTCAGCCTTTGTGCGTTGCTAGCTGGGGGAATGGAGTGGTGTTTTGCTCGGGGCATCTGCCCTGTCTCTCTTGCTGTATATTTTACCAGATCTTACACTGACAGGACTTCAGGGATCAGCTAAGACAGAGCAACACATTAGCAAGTGTTAAGATATTTTTTTCTGATGGCAATCTATGGAAAGGCCTTGCAAAATTCATGTAGACCTAAAAGAATTCCTTGCAAATTAAATATACTTTGACTTGAAAAAATTCTCTCTGTTTACAGCTTATGGGAGGAAAAAAAAGCTCTAAATCTGCTTAAACTTCCAGAGCCTGAGAAAGAGGACTGTCGTCTGAGAGATGCACATGCCTGATGCCTCCAGAATGCACTGGGAGGTTGAGAAGACCCATCAGCATGGCCCACCACAGCCACCCCTCACACCAGCAACTCATACTCCACCCCAGCTTATGTTACACCTCTGTGGTGTTAGGCTACAAATACTGAGCTGCAGTACTGCATACTGGAAGTACCTAAAGACAGCACTGGGCAGCGAAGAGCTGGGGATGAAGTGCTCATCTCCCTCTCCTCTAATTCCCCATGAAACATGGACCAGGACAGTTCCACACAAAAGCCCCCATCAGCCCTTGATTCCCACAGAGACCAACTAATCCATCACTCCTCTCATGCAGATTTCAACCTCCCATAGCTCTCTCTCCTGGGGATGCAGATTGCTCACTGTACTCCCTTCTGTTCACCACAGATGCTGTCAAACTGCTGCCATGCAACTGAGGCAGAGTTTGGAAAGTTCACTCTCCCCTTTTGAGTAGGACCAAGATCTAACATCCCTGTTCCTTCCAGAACTGCAGGAAGGACAAAACAGCAGGTTTTGGTTTCAAATTGCTGAGTTTCATGAGGAGGTTTCACTGCTCTTCAAAAGGAATTCAAAGGAAAGTACAAAGAAGGTGGCGTGAATGTAAACTAACAGAGAAGGCAGACTGATGCTTCCTTGGACCTCCAAGCTCAGAGCTTACCGTTAAGGTGAGACAGGTAGTCGATATATGCCAGCACATATTCTGGAATGTCCCCATATTTTTTCAGCCCTAGCTCAAAAATCTTAAAGGCCACAGACTTATCCTGCAAATATTAAAACAAACCATAGCGTTACTTGCTTCAGTCAGCTACGCACCTTCCTGACCCTTCTGTAGTATCAAATTGAGCATCTATGATTACCTTACTACAATAATACTCCATTAAAGCTGCTGTAACATAGACGTGATGGCGGGTCCGGGCATCCTCTCTCGCTTTCTTAAATATCATTCTTCCAGATTTTATGCCTTCTGCTCGCCTTGCAAATTTCATATATTGGATATAAACCTAAGGTGCATATTGATATTTAGATAGTAGCAGTGCTAAGAAAGCATACTAAGTTGTCATAAAAGTTTTTGGTTATAACTGAAATTTTTTTTTACACAAAATACAGCTACCAAGTCATAACAGAAACAAGACTGTGTTGTGCCTCTGTGGTGTTTTGCTATAAAAACTGAGGCAAAGCTCAGGTAAAAAAAACCCAGAGTATACCTAAGAATGATCCTTTGAAATGCTACTAATTAATACCCAGATGTTTCAAGTAGATGAATGTAATTTACTTAAGCTGGTGATTTCAGAGAACTAGAGGCTTACAGTAAAAATGGCAACTTTCCAGGAAAGATAAGGGATCCACAAGTCTAAAGAACAGTTGAACGGCCTGATGAAGCATTCTGCTGCACATTATACAATCCAAGACAGAAATCATCCTCTCTGCAAATGTTCATACAATCATGAACCTGCTACTGAATAGAGTGGTCAATTTGTGATTTGCATTTCTTTGGGATCTAACTTTCCTACATCACAAATAACAGCACTCCTCAAATAGGAAGAAGCGGTATGTGGTTTCTCAGAAAATGTGTTGGGAAGTATTATGATCTGTGTTTAATTACTAGAACATGTCAGTAAACTAACACCTTTCCTCTGACACTGCCCTGTTGTTTCATTTAGACTTCAAACCTCCTCCTTCCCTCTCATTCTTTGTGTGTCTATTTACGAACTACATTAACCTTTTGAGGGCAGGTTCCCTTCTCATACCATTTGTTCAGTGCTAGCACAGCTGGCACTACAGACAAGGTTGTTTACCATACAACTTAAGCAGATGTACGACAATACTCTTTGATACTTGCAGGGTGTATCACAAATGTCTTTGCATACCACATGTACACAGTATGCTGTATTTCTGCATAGGGAGAACAATGAGCAAAGGCAACATGCTTTTCATCAGTTCAGGGGAGGCAAAGTGCTATTTTAGTTGAGCCAACAAAACACACGCCAGTTGTGATGAGCTGTGTCATCAAATCTTCAATATCTTGCTCTTCATTGCTCTTTTTAAAGATTTTCCAAAATAGAGGAGAAAAGTATGCGTGACTTAGTGTATCTAAGTGGATTAAAGGCTACAGTTATCCACCTTGCTGAAATTTTAATCTGATTCTGTCATGTGCACCTGCTCAATCACCCGTGCTTCCCCATTCTTTGTGTGTACTCAGGTGACTCTCCATGCAGGTGTGGAAAAACTCAATATCACAGATCCTCTTACCAGAGTGGGATCAATGTCCTCAATCGCCAGGAGTCGGTTGTATATGCTGTGTACTTTCTCATACTTCATTCGACTCTAAGTGAACACAAAGGAAATGCAGACTGCTTGGTAATACTGTTACAAGTGGCCTGAGAGAATGCAAAAACACAACTGGGAAGAAAACTACAATTTTTCTATTTCTTATGTCAGTCCCTTTACTCAGACACATTTTCCATCTTGTGCAGTCATTTACTTCCCACATTAATTTCTCACTAGTGCTTACATATGTTTTTCAAGAATCTCTGAAATCTTTTTCTAAGCAATACTGCATCAGAGCTGCCACTGGGGGTGTTTGGAATAAAAAGACTGTTCCCTTTGTCTAAAAGTAATGTGCAGACAGCTAGGAAACCCACCTTCTTCCCTCTCCAGCCTATGAGTTTCAAATAATCCACTCTGTTCCCTGCCAGCTGCTGCCCTCCAAGAAGTACTGTGCAACCTTAGAAAACCTAAATGGCCAGCACGCTTAGGATACAAGAGGCTGCTCTCCAAGTCAAGGAAAGCTTTTCCTTTTGAGGGCAAAGGGTTTATTTGTCTCTTGTCCTCAGGATCTTCCTGCAAAGACTCTTACGTGTTGCGTCAAGTGGGCAAAACGTATTCTGCAGAGGACTCCACAGTCCTTATCTGCTCAGTGGGACACAGCCTGTATTCCTGATGGTTCTTGTACAAACCCACCCACTGCCCGGGCATCCCTCCCTGTGGAGGCTGTGCAGCCCTGGTGAAGAGAAGTCTCCAGACAGCTGCACTGCAGGCAGCCTCCCATCCCCTGACAAACAGAAATATGAACCCCACCAAGTACTGGATAGGACAGATGTTCTTCATCCCCATTTTAACATGGAAGAAGCTGATGCTCCAGTCAATGCAAACCTATCAGTCTTTCAACTTTGTAACAGTTTGAAAAATACAGTCAACATTTAAGTGGAAAGACAGTACATTTTCAAAAATGTTGTAACTCATGGCCTGGGCTTTTCCTCTCTGTTTTGTAAGCTCAGGATTAGAATCACTGAATGAGGCTGAGGCTAGAAGAATCAGTAAAGTAATTCTACAGAATTCTGCGTATCTAGTACAATTCAAATAACTGACATTATTGATGGGGGATCCCTTTGGGGTTTAAAAGCAGTACATCACTATTTTTGCTCACCTCTTCATAATCTGCATATGCAAAATAAAGAAGCATATTCTTCTTTAATAAAGTGCTGATCGCTCTTTCATAAATATTAGCAGCTTCATCACTGAAAAGTTTTGCATTGTTCATGTCCTGTTATAAAATAAGTATGATAATGTAATTGTTCAGCATCTGTGACAATGAATGGAATATGGAATATCTTCTGTGTGTGAAAAGTCCTAGTGAATTTCCATGCAGTTCTCCAACAATGAGATAATCATCTCAGTACTTAAGAAATCACAAAATCTGGCCAAAATACTCCCTCAAATAACTGGCCAACCCTGATACAGTTTTTTCATCACTCTTATCTCAAGTGCAAATATTTTTATTTCTTAAAATAGCCCCAGTTTTTAAATTCTGAACATGACACAATTTATGGTGCTAAATATTTTTCACATCCCTTTCCTTGGTTCTTCAGCATTGAGTAAAAACTAACAGTACATCAAGTCAAAGCAATGAAATAAGAAAGAAAACCCACTTACCCCTTTTTCAGCTAGCAGTTTGCTAGATTGCTCAAGGTACTGTGCAGCTTCATACCAGATATCTGGGTGATGTCCCAGAACCAAAAGGCATTGCTCATAGGCAAACATAACTGGGGGAGGAAAATAAGAAATATTCTACATATATTAACACAGAAATGATCCTGTCTTGTACAACAGAAATATGAAATAAAAAACCCCTAGCAAATTAATCAGACAATATTAACATTCATTTGCTTTGAACACAATGATCACAACTGCAGTTCTGTTATATTGCCAGGAACTTTATGAATTGTAACAAGCAACTCAAACATGCCTCTTCCACAAAGGAAGAAGCAGAACTCATTCAAGAACATCAGTCATAAAATCAGGCTGTGATCCACTGTTTCCTGACCTCCAATGAAAGTTCAGTGGCACACAACTATAGCACTGTCCCTCAAATCCATGTACTATTTCCACCTTGGCTTGAGCAAAAACTAAATAGTAGTTTTAAAAAAACTCAATAAATTTGGTCAACTTCTGCTCCAGCATGATGACCGAACACTAAATCACATCATTACTTATGCTGGAGGTCATGAATGGAACTAAGAAATACAATTCTACACTCCCTAGCACAATATCAGATTACCTCTTTTTGTTATGAGAGTTTGATCTTCTGTACGCAGAGGATTGCTCTTTTCCCACTGAATATATTTCTTCCACATGTCTACCTGCTGAGCCTCCTGGGGGGTATTTTGTGGGGGGACAGAGGGAGCGTTGCGGTCCAGACCTTTCATCACTGTCTCATATTCCTGAAATGGAAGCAATGTTTTAAGCCCATTAAACACTTACTTTAGGTTATGCTTTATAAAACTGATACAAATAGTTAAGTGTATCAGCCTTATTAGTCTAACACATACTTTTATTTGAAGTAAGAACCAAATTTAATGCTAGTTTTTAGAATTTAGCAGAACAAAGTCACAGAAAGTTGTACCTTTGCTACACGTCGTGCATTCATATAATCTCTACTTCTGTCTTCAATCATCTTCTTGGCTAAGTGAATATTGATGCCCTGGAGAAGGGTAGAAAGAGGAATTGGAAATATGCAATTTCACTTTGGAAATATTGAATCTCATTGTATAGAGAAAGAAGCTTGAAAGGAGGTGCAAAAGTGAGCAAGACTGACAGTTATTTTAAAATACTGGTCTCAAGAATTACTGTGTATTTCTCCTAATAAAAAGCAAGAACTTCTCAAAGAATAAACTCACTACCAAAAACTGACTGACCTGAAAGACCTCAGTATACTTTTAATCACTTACAGCTTTTAACAACACAATACAATGAACTTTACAGGAACCTGCTGGGGAGAAGGCAAAAAGAATGTATTGGTGATTTACATTTTTCCTTTCGGCTCACGGCCAATGCCTAGTCAGTCACAGCTCCTTGCCTCGCTGCTGCCTGCTGCTCACTGTGTGAGGGCTGAGGCAGCAGATGAGCAATTCCATTTTCTTGGACAAGAAGTAACAGAGATTGACCTCCAAGCTCAAAGCTCTGCCTTCTCTGTTCCCAAAGTAACTGACAGCTTTTAAAAGAGGTTGTGTTCAACACACACCCTGCCAGACTTGTGCCTTCATCGTCTGAGAGACCTGTGAGCTGTGACTGCAGTGACAACCCGGCAGGCCTGTGTGGAGGCCCCACCATGCTGCTGGGCAAGAACTGGGCCCCAGGCACAACCCACACCTCAACAGCAGCAACAGGGGCCTAAGCATGGGCTCCAGGGCAAGAGCTGGGCCCCAGGCACAATGCACACTTCAACAGCAGCATTGGGGGCCTGAGCATAGGCTCCCGGGCAAAAGCCAGGGCTTGGATACAACTCGCACCTCAGTAGCAGCAACATGGGCCTGAGCATGCGTTCCTGGGCAAGAGCCGGGCCCTGGGTACAACCCATATCTCAACAGCAGCAACACGGGACCAAGCACAGGCTCCCACGCACAGACAAAGCCTCTAAAACCTGCTCTTAGGGCAGGGTGATACCCTTGCTTTTGTCACGCCTGTGTCCAGGTGGGTTTTGCTGGTATGACTGGTCAGGACTCTGAGGAAGGCGAGCACAGCTTTCAGTCCTGTTCCACACAGGCACCTTAGCTGGGTACTGCCTCACTGCAGGAGCAAGGCACCATCTGAGCCTGCACAGAGTGCTGTCTGGGATAGCCACACAAAACCAGCAGCGCCCCATCAAACCCAGGACCAGGCTGAGGATGTGGCATGTTCTCCCAGATGCACTCCCAGCCTTGCAAGGTGCAGCTGTGGGAGCCAAAGGCTATCACTTCTCTGCCTCACTTGGGTTGTCACCACTTTTCACCATTGGTTTAATTAGAGATGTTGGTGATTGCCAGGCCAATATTGCTGCCTGGTGGCTACCAACTGAGCTAAAGGAAAGCTTAAGAGTATTTAAATTGCAGCAAATAGCCAGTAACCTCTCATATTAAGACCTGCACACGATCTCTCTGTTGTTGGGCTACTGATGTGGGTCATTGCTTCCCCCTCCATGCGCCTTTCTGGTGAGAAGCATTTCTTTCCCTGTGCCATGACATCCATAAGCAGCAGCCCTTTCCCTCAAGGCCAGAGCACAGGGCAGAGACACCAGTGTCTAAGCAGAGCAGAGTGCTAGCTCTCAGCTTCCAGAAACTCTGAACAGCCCAAAGTATTAGTTTTGTGTTGCAGGTGTCAGCCAGAGCTGCCTCAGCTAGAAGAAGGTACAGAACAAACACAGGACAGGTTTCAGCTGTTGTTTTGACAGTCTCCCTTTGTAATAATGAAAGCAGTAGGAACCAGCACTGACAGCCTTCATTGGCTGTGTGGGAGGAGAAGAAGAGCTTTACAGGAAGTCATACTGGGGCTTTTTCTACACATGAGAAGGTGTGTTGTTGGGCATCTTCCCTAGTGCTCAGAAGGCTCTTTGTGGTGTCCCTGAACACCAAAGGGGTGAGGAGCTGTGAAAGTGCATGCTTGTGGCTGCCTAAGCACAGTAGCCCTATTAATGGCAGAGGTCATCAAACCTACAACTTGCCTAATTAGCAACAAGAAAAGAGAAGTTGTCTCTTCTTTCCTGCTTATTGCACAGCTGACCTATAACATGCAGACACCTGCAAAACCTGGGCATAGCAGGCAGGACAAGGGAGAGTGCTGTAGGAGTATCCCTCCATGACAGTGCTGAGCACAGGGCGTCTACCTTCGTCCTGCATTCTCACCTCTGCTGACTGGGGTAGGTTAACAAGCTGTTTCCAAATGTGTTTACAAATATGCTATAAAGGCGCAGTTGCAAATTAGCTTGCAAGGCCAATAAGTGGAGGTTACACTTGCTGATGACAGTGTAGTAGCAGACTCACCCAAACTGATGCTGTAATGGCTTCAGGTGAAAGACGGTGAGGAGCATTTTATATGTACATGAGACTATATTCCTTAATACTGTGAAGGAAGTCCAAACCATCATAGCTGAATGCCATTTTAACCTATTCCACTACAACTGAAGGGAAGTGAGTGCCTCCCTGGGGAAGCAAGCCCTCATTGCCAGCTGATCTGCTCTAGCTTCATCAAATGTATTCTCCATCAGTGATGACAGGGGTTTCCAATTCACTAGCAAATCCACTGGGTCAACTGGGAAATGGGACAGTTAAGTGTATCATATAGAAAGTCTTTAAAATAGATTTAAAAAATCACTTGGGTACCTGTAGAGTTTTGCCATAGGTCTTGGTACATGCTGCACACGCAAAATGTGTGTATAATGCTGGTCATCTTTTACACATAGTTAGTGGGTACAGTTTGGGTACCATATTTGATTATATAATTCCCTTCTTAGTGTCACAAACAAATATCATGTTCTTGATTACCTCTTCGTATTTGTTATAATCTCTCCAGAGCTGCTCTATGTTAATCATTGGATTCACGCAACCACGCTGGTAAACCCTACGGACAGCTGTTATCCTCTGGTTTTCTGCGTAAGATCCTACTGCTTCTCTAAATAGTGGGGAGAGAGATTAATGTCAGCTGTTACAGATCATAACTGGTATGAACATCAACATCACAGTAACTGAGCTTAAAAAAATTCTTTTAAGGTACTTACACGCCTTTCAAAAAATTGATGTAATCCACCCAAATCTATATGAGAAAAAATATTACAGATAATGAAACCAATGTTTAGTTGTACTTGTTATAAAGTTAGAAATAAAACATGTTTTGATTTAAAAAAACATACCTGGTATGACATGATTTCCATGCCAATCTTATCCAGAGCAAAATCATATGCCTGAGCCATTTTTTCTCTGAGGAAAAAACAAACCACAAAGACCATAGAGCAAAAGCTTAGTATTTTCATTCTTTATTTCAGAGAATTCTTTTGTGCAGCAAATTCTAACCAAACATTGAGATAAAAGTATCATTCAGCAACTGAGGGTAAAAACTGGAATCAAACTTCCTCTGATTCCAATAGCTTTAAATTCTACATTTAGGTTTTTTGTTTGTTTGTTTAAATCTGTTGGTGGCAATCTAGCATGCTAACAGTTCCTGGCCCCTCCTGCCTAAAGTAAGTGGAAAACCAAGTATACCATGTAAAATAGCTGACAGAGGTACCCATGGTTTCTTCCCCCACCCCCCTCAGAATTCTTCAAACCTTGTTGTAATTCTCCAAATGCACCAAAAGGCTGGGGTAATTAGGAGTAGCTCCCTTGTGTGGAAATGAGTCAAAATCTTTCACATAATTTCTTATTCCTCTCAAATTCAAAGAATGTGCCCCCAAATTTGAGATGTTTACAGACTATTTTTTTGTTCAAGTTTCAATGAAAACAGCTTTTTGTGTCTCATACTCTTCTCCCAGTTTCCTGACAGAATCACATCTTTTAGTACCTTACTACCTCCTTGATCATATTAACAGGAAAAATAGAGGAAAGTTAAATTAGCTGAAAAGATTGGTGTGTGAGGAAGAGGGGCTGACACTTTTAAAATTGTTAGAAAGCAGTCTTGTAAAAATAAATACATGTGGAAGGTTTTTTCCCTGGTAATCAATTAGTTATCTGGGCAATTATAGTACAAAGAAATAATAGATGGGCTGGAAGAGAAGCAGTTTACAGATACTGAAAGGTACTGATATTCTTCGAAACCTCGAACAGGAAGAAAAAGCATTACAGTGAGTCCATGGGATTATAAACAAGCAAAATGTGGTAACTGAAATGGGATGAAAACACTCCCAAATTTTGACACCCAGGGTATTTTTGGCCTTTTTATCCATTATGAAACCTTCTCTGATTACTGAACTATTTACCCAGATGGAATCAATGCTGCGGTTTGTGGGGACTCTGAACAGGACACTAAAGGGCAGGACAGCAAGGAAAAAGAGTGTTTCAGATTGGCTCAAGCACCAATCTCGTTTGCAGGGCACCGTCATGGATACACCAGCTACTGCCCTGCTCTTGTCCCACCTTGTTATAAGGAAGCAATTTTACCCAGCAAGGTCAATTAAAGAAACTTTAAAGGAAATGTTTTCTAAATGCAGGTTATATATTATCCTCCCCAATCATCAGATTGCCAGACAGATTTGCCCCCTAGGTTCTTCCCCGCACTTAGTCAACAACCAAGGATAGATTCACCGTTAAACTAGAATAATTCAGAGCAACTCTGAGTGAACTTACTTGTAACTAGGTAGCTTCCCCTTGGTTTCTCGTACATAGGAAAGGTAACATTTCCATAAATCAATGTGTAAAACCTTCATAAGGCATCGCTGAAATAACTGTTTAATACATCAAGAAGATGTGATCAGGATTCCAGATGCAGAAATTAAGTTTCTACTTTTAGAGCTATACAGTATGAATTCAAATGCTCTTTGTAATTATGATTGAGATTTGTTAGAAGAATAAGTTAAACTACTCATCCCTTGACAAAAGCATCTCCGCGCTATGCAAGGGAACTGCAGAGAATTAAGCAGAGAAATTCCTCTGCACACTTCACTGATTACAGCCACTTTAGCAATATGTCTTATCTGTGTCTTTGAATAGCACATTCAATGACAATGAGTTCTTTTCATTCAGCTTTAGTCTAATCACAAGATACTTGTTCTTGCTATAGAGATATATTTACATATATTGACAGGACTCACCTTTTCCACTTTGTCATAATTTTTTGCTTTAATCTATAGGGAAGCAGAAAAAAACAGATCACTTAAGAAACTATTTTAGAGTAGTAGGAATATATTCTTCATACAGTACTATAGCAATCCAGTTTTTTCTTTGGCTGCCTAATCACATTGTAATATGACAGAACGTTGCAAAACTCTAACTAAACATACAGAAACCATGAACTTTGCTTGGTTTTCTCAAAATTCGCAATTTTTTATTTATTTATGCTATTTTTTCACTTCCCTTATGGCCAAAGTTTAGGTATCAGTAGGTAAAGGTACTCTCCTGTATTCTGGTTTGGACACCCAGACTTAGCCTCTTGTTTCATGGTGCTCTGTTGCCTTAAGTACATATATTGACTTAGGTAACAAAGCCTCTAGATCAGAGTTTAGTAAATGAATGGCATAATACCATATTTACAAAACTAATAGGCTAATAAGTGTACTATATTTTAATATTTCTTTCTCAGGTTTATACCTGAGTATGCTGATGCTGAGTAAAGGCACAAAACCACGGGGAACCTGGTTCTCAATAGGTGCCCCCAGCCCTCATGCCCCCTTTCCAAGAGGGACCAAACCACACTCACATCTTGGCACTCATTTCATTCAGACAGCACGCGCACTGCACGGGCAGAGGGTGAAATAGAGCCTCCAAGTAACAGGCTGCCTTTCAAACAGGGCAAAGAAAAGCATGAGACAGAGGTAGAGGGCAGACCATTCATGCATTTATTAGCTGCAGTTATATGAACAAGCTAGGCAATCTGTAGAGACACACCCTGAAGAAAGAAGGAAAATTGATGCCTTTAGAAGATGCTTATCTCTGTTGAAATAAAGAACCTTTAATAAAAGAAGGATTTGTGATGATGTGTTGCAGTTTTTTAAAGCACCGAAACTCCCTGTTAAATCTCATTGCTCTTTGTATACTGAAAGGATTGGCAGCTTGTATTTTGGTGTGAAACATGAGAGCCACAGAAGCAGTTCTGGAAGCCTTTCCTTTTCCCCAAGGACCACAGCAGTATGCAGCAAACAGTACACTTTCACACCAGGTTATTAGTGATATCATTTAATCATTCTCATTCTAAAGATCAAGAGAGTTTTTTATTGGAAGTGATAGGAAATGACTTATCTACAGGAGGCCTAAAATAAATCTATCTTGTACTGCATTGTGCACTGCCTTTCCTGCCTGCTGCTTGTCAAGCTTCTATACTCGTGCAAAATCAGGGCTCTGAGAGCCCTAACAGAGCAATCAGCATTTCTCTCACTCCTGAACAAGAGCAATTAAAAATGAGAGAGAATTCAAACAAGTTTTGCAGAAACACTTTAATACCACACATGGACCCTTGTGGGTTTTGAACTGGAGCGATATCCTGCCCAGGTTCACAGGATTTCACAGAACCCGAGTTTGCAGAAAGTTATGCCTAATTACATCTTGCACACATAATTTTCTCACAGTCTTTTTGCAAACTATTCAGTTAGAAAACTGGCTACAGGAATTACTGATTACAGAAATAATGCTCTGAAGTAAGACTTCACTAAAATCAGGAGGCAGCATGTCTATGCTACAGAGAATCCCCTTCTAACCTCTGTAGTAATACACACTGACCCAAGGCACCCTTGGGTAGGGAGTATGTATCCTACTGCCACTCACACAGCTTTTTTTGTGAGTAAATCACAATCTTTCAACCTTTAAAAAGTACTTATTGTGGGGTTGTTTAGAGAGAAGTCTTTTGTGCACACAAATTAACAAGTCCAATGCTGCCCTATTTCTTGTTGAAAAAAAAGGAAATTCTTATATCTTCATTTTTTCCATTGTAAAGTCCAAAAAATACATCTCCCATTTTTACTTCATCTTTTTTTGAAAGTGTAATTTTCCAGGTTCCTCGGGACCTCTTAGATGATGAAAAGTATTCAGCTCTCACTAAGGAGCCTGAGCTCTCCATCTACGCCTTCCACCCCCTGCAAACTCCTTTTATCTGTAGTAACTGAGTGAAAGAGAACAAATGAATCTTGGTTTGTTTGTGCAGCACACAGCACAACTGCCTGCAATTTTTGTCCCCCTATACTTACTCAAGTAAACTCTTCAATAAGATGAGCAGAAACCTTTTTTTAGGAAAGAGTAAATGCCCAGGAGACAGTACAAGTTTTGTTGGTTTTTTTTTTTTACTAGAAATTACTTAAAACTAACTCATAGCTTTGTCACTCACAAAAGGCACCACCTTGCAGTTATTCAAGAACAAGACCAAACCAATTTTTTAAAAGCTCAGAATGAAAAGCTGTAAGCAGGCAGGGCAAGGATCTGGGTGCCTTCCAGGTTTAGCCACGTAAGAAGTATTTTGCACATCTGTCCTGAGTTTTTATGCCAAAGACAATTCCTAGATGTAGGTGCTAAGGCTGTGAATGCTCTCTGCCTGCTTAGAAGGTGTCCATGCCTCTTGTCACCCAAAAGCCCAGTGACAACTATTCAAGTGACCTAGATTGACTTCAGTAATCGTACACAGCACAGTAATCCCACTTAATTGTTTACTACAGTAAGTTTATTGGCTTCTGGCAGCACTGTCAGAAAGCAATATCAAAAGATGGAGCACAAGGAGTACTTATTGTTTAGCCCTCATTCCCTTTAATAACCAAAGGCTCTGAAAACTAGAATATTGGAGAAAACACCTATACTCTTTATTTGCATGTGTTATGACTCAAAGAACAAAATATTTTCTATGTGAGTTTTTGGATATACAAAAAGCTGCTGACATCTGGACTTAAATCACTACTATATGTTTAACTTCACACAAGTGGTTTCATACTGATACCTGAAAATTCACAAATCCTGGTAGCCATGAAATTAAGAGGCTGGAGCTTGGCAAGATTTGTTAAAAATCACGGAAAGGAAAAAGCAGTATTGGCTGATGCTTCCTGGATCTCTCTCAGTAGAGAGTTTTTATGAAGCCTCCAGAGCTGGAGGGAAGAGAGCTATCTCTCCTACAGGAATTTCTTTGCATTTCTTGTCTCCTGGCTCTCAAGAACACATCCTGGCAGCCCTGGCTCAGGGCCATCCCAGGGATGGGGAAAGTCCATCACCCGAGAGGGCACACGCTGCTTCCAGCCATCACACATCTGTTACATTTCTTGGTTTTCCTACTGCAGACACAGGAACCGGCAGTTATTAGATGTGGACAAACATTAAAATGATTAAAGTAGATTAATATTGTATTTTTGTCCTTAAAGATAAATAAAAAACAAATTATAGATCTTTACAGAAGTTTATACTTCAATTTCCAATGCTGCCTGTATTCCTTTTCTGATTGCTTTAATACAGGAGGCAGTCATTACCCTGCTTGGAGCACACCCTGAATCCACTACCTACTGAATGAGTTTAGGTATACTGTCATGCTAAGGTAAAACTGGTATATGTGAGTATCTCCCCTCCATCCTTGAAGACTACCCAAAGGCCACCAAGCCTGCCTAGCTATACTTAGACACTGCTGCAGTAAGACACATCTGAACTGTGACAATGAGAAACTTCACTTGTTTCACTGGAAGAGTAACTTGAAATTTGATGCTCCAATAGGAAGTGTCAGCCACTACTGTATCAGCTTTGTACAAGTCGAATTAATAACAGGGTCAAATTTCTTCCCAGAACACAGCACATGCTTCCCTATAATGAGCTTCACAAACATTCAAGGGCAAAATTTAATCCATAAATTACATTGCACATCACCCTTTTAAAGAAACTTATTAAAAGAAGTGTCATTTATGATTATGCAAAACAAGTGATTTTATTAATCTAGAGACTTAAGTAGTCTTAATCAACACAGGCCTAAAAAGTGTCCTAGTTTTATTTTAACCTTTTGCGTGTTTCTTGGTTTCCATCAAGTTCCTAAGGAAACAAGGATAGTATGCAGCACTTAAAAGATCAGCATGGCTTCTTCTGCCATCTATTTCTCGATCCTAACCCCATCTTCTTTTTCTATGGTTATTTTCCAAGGAAAAAGAGTAATCTTCTCCAGCATAAAATCTAATCTTCCCCTATCCAGCTCTTCCTGCTCTACCCCAGTAAGGCAGATCCACTTGCTCTCTCCCCAGTCCACCACCCCTGCACTGCTCTCCAACACTTCTTGGAGCTTTTTTTGGAAGAAAGACCTGAAGATAAATGCTATGGACCACTGTCAGACTGCACTAGGTGAGGAGGGCCAGGATGGCAGAGGAGAAAACACTACACTGCAGCAGTGGCATTAAGTTGCTAAGGTTCAGTGGCTCGCATTTTTAGAACTACTATTTCCTAAAACCTGGGTTCATTATAAATACTACCACATATGCAGCATCTTAAAAAAAAAAAAAAACAGAACCCCACACACAAAACATATCTTTCTGAGGACAAAATTACAAACACAGCCTACATGTATGTATTTGGAAGTATTGCTTTTGTTTATTAACTGAAGGGAGCTCACTGTGAAGACCAGTATTCATTGACAGTTAGATGAGTAGGTATAATTAAAACATTAACATTTAAAAAATAAAATCAAACTATACAAAATTTATCATTATTGAATCCATTTGTGTCGACTGTTTGCCTCTTTATTTAATTTTTTTTTAAAACATCTTGATTGTTAAGGTAAGTAATCAATTAACTGCTGCCAAGCCCAGGGGGATGCAATCTAGGTCTCTACTAGCATAGAACTGTAGGTGTACAAACAAATACATTCACATGTCTCAGTTTCCAAACCATAGGCTAGGGCTGGCTGGAGAGATTTTGTTCTTCATTTGAGGAATAATACTACTTGGACCACAGCAGCTGAAACTTTTCAAACTGCCTCAAAGAAATGCAATCTTTGAAAGGACCAAGAAGGTATAACAGGCTAATTCACTCTCTCTTTAGTACATTCAGCCTTTCGCTATTTGCTGAGGCTTCCAGTCAGCAACTAATTGCCTGAGCACTTGACATGACAAGTTTTCCTACAGGTCAAATAACAGCAATTACCTTTGCAAATAGCAAAGCAAGCTCTGCTCAAGCACATCAAATGCAGGACTAATGTTGCACTTGAATGTGGACATTAACCAGCAGAGGCTGGATCATAACTGCATAGATAGCTGGATGTAAAACTTACGTATGCTTAACAAAGCACATTGCACTTGTGCAAGATATTCCAAAGCTTACCAGTGAAATCTTTTATTTAAAAACATTAGCATGTAATTGCAGATGTAATTTCTGTAATACATAATTTTACTGCAATTTGTACCAGATAAGGATTAAACAATTTGTTACTTCTGCAGTCTTTACATAGAGTTTCAATATTCCTTGTCAAAATACAGCTTTTATCTTGCTATTAGTAAAGACTGCATGGAAGTGATACAGTACATTGACTATGGGAAAACTTGTTTTCTCAGGATGTAATAAGATGAGATTCTACGTATTTTCATTCAGTATGGTGTAGTTTTTCACATTCACGTGGTTGTGTGTTTCAACTCCAAAGCCTGCCATAAAATGGAAACTGAAAAGTTCCTTAAAATTATTCTGAATTAAATGCCTCCAACTACTACCTCATGTGTTATTTCTAGAGCTTCCAGAACCATGGCACTGCATCAAAATGTCAAAGTCATGCTGTTTCCACTAGATATATCACTTGAAAAACTGCCTCCCTAGAAGGTGAACTCACAGCTGCCATATAAATGGCTTTAACATAGAGAAGAACCAGAAAGCACCATTTTGCAGTCTGCTTCTAACAAAATTCAAGAATAAAATATTTCAGTTGGGTGGGACCTACAATAACTGTGTAGTCCAACTGCCTGACCAATAGCTCATTAAGAGCATGTCATTAAGAGCATGTCCAAATGATTCCAACACTGACAGTCTTGGGGCATCAACCATCTCTCTAGGAAGCCTGTTCCAGGGTTTGACCAACCACACTTCCTGATCATAACCACCTTTCAGTTTTCACAGTTGTTTCCTGACTAACAAAACTGTGGTCTATCATGTATATAGATTTGTATTTATCAAAATTTATTTGAATTTTCTTACAGTTTTTAAGAATAAATAAGCTTTTCAGCAACTTAACACTATAATTCAAGCCAACAAACAGGACATTGCAAATCCAATCACCAGTTAATATCCTGCGTACACAAATATAAGAACAGATACTTACTGAGCAGCTAGCAAAACTCTGGGCCACATCACCATTTTCTGGCAGATTAAAGACAAAAACCATTGTAAAAGGTGGCCATGTCTACAGGAAACGCAATCACTTATAAATGGAGGGCAGCATTCTCGTAAGGAGCCAAGTTGCAGTGGGAGCCTGGGACAGCACAGCAGTAGAGCTAGAGAGAGATGGTGCAGAACAGCCAGTAATACGCAAGGTTGTTCCTCACTCTCTAAATTCTTGAAGATTGTGATTATAGCCCCAGGATCCCAAGCCTTTAAAGACCCTTCAGGAACAATTAACCAAAGCACATCAGGTTAATACACTCCACCAAAGTTTCTCCCCTCAGAGGGAGCAGCCTGGAGAGATCTCCACATGAACGTCTATACCACCTGACTAATATCAAAAAATCCAAAAGGCATGACTGAAGATTTGAACAGACTATTTCTGAAACTATGAGCATAAAACAAGATTTATCTGTAAGTTTAGGAAAAGGAGGGACCCAGATGCACCTGCCCAAGGGCAGTCAGGGAGCAGCTCAGAATGTAAGTCTTCAGAAAAGAGTGTAAATGAGGAAATTGTGAAATGCTGCTCTGAAGACAGAGTAAGATACACCCCAGTTGAAAGTTAAACCGTTCTTAATTTAAAAACAATCTATGTAAACAAGTAATTATCAATTTTTTAAAATCTCCAACTGAAATATATGTTTTTGTTTAATCTATTGGACTAAAAATCCCAAAACCTTTAATTTTCAGATGTATCACAAAATACATTAATCCAGAAGAATATATTAATAAAATAACCTTAAGGTATCAGGAAATTGTCTGAAGTACAGAAGTACAGTAATACAAGGCCTGAGAATCTGGACAGCCTTGTTGACCAAATTTACAGAAAATGACCTGACCTACAAGTGAAGAAAGATTAATCCATTGTTGCAAAAAACCCTTAACTTTGCTACTAACAATACAGTTTGGAATACTAAAGAACTATCTACCTCATCTAATTCCTAAACACCTACTCAAGCATACAGAACAAGGACTTTGTTAAGAAATAAGAGACCTCAGAGACAAAGTCAATAAAAAAGAGCTATTGTACTTCAGCTTACATCATAGTGCAATTTGATTTAATCCCCCATATAGATTAATCTTCAGGAATAGCATCTGCCTCTACTCTTTACAAAAAATGTTAGCCTCTCAGTCCTGCAGTGAGACACTTTATTCATGTTAATACTTTAAAAAACAAGCATAACTTTCAGACACCAGTATCAAGAGACTAGCCAGAGGCTGTAGAGAGAATTTATTTATAGGCAGTCTTAATAAAAGTTGTGTGGTGACAAAACTGGTAAATAATTTTTCTAGTTGGAGAATGGTACTGAATTGAAATCAGATTCACTTGCTACCTCATTTATTTCTGATGTCACATAGATTTCTCTGTTTTCTTCCCTTTGTTTTCAGTCTGGATTATAAAAATGAAGAAATCATTTCTCAAGTGTACTTCTTCCTTCCCATCTATTGTGTTCTACTGCTATCTCTTCTTTTCCTTGTTCATGCATTTTACTTCCTTTCCCCAACACACTTCCAGGAAAAAAAGAAAGTAATTAAGATCTGCAGTTATGTTTAAATATCACACTCACCTCATGTCATTACTTGCACTTGTTATTTTCCTTCCTGACAAGCTGTGTCCCGTTACTGCAAATACTTTTTACGGATTAGTTTATTTCAAGTAAAGCTGCAGCAACAACCCTTTTCAAATCATGATGAAAAGCACACTCCATGCTCTTCAAAATAACAAGAGACAACTTCAGTTATCTGTTACTTCATCACTCTATGGATGTGACATTTAAAAATTGCCTGGAAACTGGAGATGAAGGAGAGAGCTGGCTGCATCTCTGTTTTGTTTACCTGCACATACTGCCTCAGTCTAATGAAGTGGCTGTTGCTGTAAAAGCTCATATAAAGCAGCAGCACTCCCAGCTTCTCTTCCTTGTTCTATTTCCTCAGATTCTTGGATGAAAAACGATTACGTTTCCTCTATGAATGTTCTAAAGCTGTCACCACCAGAATCTGATTATTAGGTATATAATCAATAGTTACGCTTTCCCTCACAAATCACTTCTCACATCTGCTATTTACTTACTGTAAGCAGTTCTTACATGCCAACTTCGAAATCAACAGACCACAGACCTTTTTATTAAGCACCTTCTGTTTGCAGTCATGCCACATTTAGTAAATGGCAAGAGGTATTTCCTGCTTAGAAAAAGACAAGACTACATTATCACTACTTACTTTTTTTTTTTTTTACAGAAATTTTGATCCTTTCCTTCCCTTTTAGTCGTTTTGCTCCCAGATTACCTTTTGCTCACTGTTTGCATCTAACAGCTTCACACGTGCAGAGATACTGTTCCTTACCCACTGATCTCACCTGACTGAACTGCACCATCTACTTCATACTCCAGGATCTAAAACATGCCTGTAGAACTCCAGCAACCTACTCATATACATGTCTGACTAAAGGCACTGAGACTTCCTACCTAACGTCAGGAACTTGCCTTTCATACTCTCTGCTCAGCACCATTCAACAAAACAGGTTAGGTGTTTAGGGCTTGCCATGCACAAGCATCTTTCGGTAACAGCATCAAGCTTTATGCTTCTAACCAGGAAGAATGTTGGTCATGGTTGGACTAGATAATCTTAAAAGTCTTTTCCAACCAAAATGATTCTATGATTCTGTATTTTCCAAATCATGGGAGACAATCAAATGTTCTCTGCTCCTTTGGTCTGCACTGTATTGTACAACATATCTTATCCATTCTTTGCTACCTTCTCCAAATCAGGAAAATCATTACCATTTTATTTAGACAATTTGCCCATTATCAAATTTAATGAAATCTTACCTATTCTTGTATTCTCCACTCCCTTCTACCCAGATGTAACTTCATACCTAGACTGTCCCTGCAAAACTAATTTTAATAAAAAGCCAGTTTTCTACGTGTCCTGTAGCTTGTAATTTCCTCTTCAATTTCACACATTCAGCTACAGCAGAAAACAACACCCTACATTCACACTCCTGCAAACTACCTTGCTTCCTTCGCGACTTACACATTTTTGTTCTTCCTACGTACTTTAGTACAATTATGCTTCTCATTCTCATTTCTCAATGTCTTTTGTATTTCACAGGAGCAGTGGGAAGTTTTAAAATGCATATTCAGATGGCTGAGGTTAACAAATCTACCAATATCCTTTGCAGTTATTATTAGGAAGTACGCCATTTCACAAAGCAGTGCACCTAGAATTAATGTTATATTGCTTTAACTCAGAGGGACAAATTATAGGACTCAAAAGGACACATGAATCATAAGATAATATTTTAGCATGAAAAAATGCAATGAGATAATGCTGTCTTATCTATTGGATAGATCATTAACGAGGAAAACCTGAAAGTTATTTAGCTTGTCTTATCAGGCTAGAGATCCCTCATCTGGAAACTCAGATAAATTACACCAGTTGTCTGTCTCAACCACAGATCATAAGCAAATTGTCCCTCAGCAGGGGCACTGGAATTGGACACAAGCACACCTCTAATGCTTTTACCAGCTAATTTAGTTAAGGTAATAGGCACCAGGATATCACACAAAGTTGCCAAACCAAGGAGCAGCCTGCCATCACCAGTAGCAAGGCACTAACCCTGTAACCCAAGCTAAAAACTCCTTGCAATACTAAGACCTTAAAAACAAGGCAGGGATCAGACTGCTGCAAAATTACATGTAAGGGGTACATGAGGGACCACTACCTAGAAAAAAAAGAGAACCCAAGTGTTTCATAACATAGATATCACCCCTAACAATGCTCTAACATCACTGTTCAGTACAGTAACATACAGCTCATCAAAAACATCATCCTCCTTTGATTTTGGTATCCTCTAAATATCTCAGAGAAAACAAGCAAGCAAAATTTGTAAGAAAGTGGTAATTATGATGCAACTAGGGAAAATGGGACATTTTAGGGAGCATTAAGTCCCCCATTAGGTTTATAATCTGATTTCTCACTACACTCATTGCACACCTACAGTTTTGATGTATTCCTTTTGATGTATGTTTGCATAAAAGCATAGGAAAGGGTAAGTCTGATAACCGTAATGGTCTTACACTCTGAATTGTATTTATAGAAAATTACTTCTTAGAATAAAGTTATTTGATAACTTTCAAATGGAAGGTTATAAGAATTCTCCATTCATTTACCAAAATAATGTTAATAATATGACCAAACAAGCCATAATTTCAGAGAGATCTTACTTTTTAAAGGGATCCTTGAATATCTATTTAAAAAACGAAGCAATACATCTAGAAGGCGGCAAAGGTCACTTAAAAGTCTCCACGCTGACTTAACAAAAAGGTCTTTAACAGTCCAAATGAAGACATCTTAGGACCAGAAGGACCTGCTGCCCTTTTGACTGGTCAAATTCATTCAGAGACCAGGCACTAGTTCCTTCCATTTTCTAGCATGGAACTAGTCTAATAAAGGCTCTCCCCAAAATAAAGACAGCCAAACAAATAATTCTCCCAAAGAAAAGAAACACAAGTTGCTCAAAGAATCAAACAGTGGCACCAGAAGATGTAATTGTATCATGTGACATAATCTGCTTACTGTTAAGATATTAGCACGAGATTATTTTAGGCTGTCAGCAGAGGACAAATTGTTCTTAACATTTCATCTCCATTAGTTGGAATGTAAAGAGAAATTTTACAATTATTTGTTGCAAAAAGAACATTTCTCAAAATCATTAAATTGGTCCTAAGTCTCCAGAGGTGCTTAGGGGCTCTGATGTTTGACCACAGGAAACAGTTGTCTCATCACAGGAAAACGAGAATCAGAAATCTAGAAGTTAATAGCAGAGAATACTACTCAGGCACAAGTAATTCTCTACAATTGTGGCATAGCGTCAATTTGCATTTGACAGGATGTGTACTGCATTACAAAATAAACCTTAGGAAATCCAAACCAAGTGCATTTGAACTGCAGTGCTACAAAAAAAAAAAAAAATCTGATACAGAAGGGACGTGGGTTCTGGCTTTGCCAGGGATTTCCTCCGAAATCACAAAGAAGCATTACACCAGTCATTCACTGAACAGAGAAAATAATCTTCCTCAGAAATGTAAGATTAACCCAATGACTGGTTTTGTTTAGTGAATTAGCATATTTTTCTAATACATGCAGCTGCCCTAACAAAAAAATCCTTCCTATGTTTGTCAGAACTCAAGGAAACTTTTTATTTCCTGAGAATGCATATTCTTAACCATAGTTACTGTAAAGTCACATCTGTAACATTAAAAAAGGAAAGTCTGTATTTCAAAAGTCAATTACAGAATTAAACATTCAGATTTCTGTCTTTTGGCAGTGAAGAGGAAATAAAATTCACTATAAAAGTACCACTTGGTAGTACTTAATAGTTTCCTTCAACAGATGAGTTTTACTGCAGTCTTCTCAGTATCTAGTTAGCAAGTCTGGACTGATCACACTCAGACTAATCCAAAATCACATGAACAATGCAAATCTCTCTGGTTAAACATCTAATAAAAAAGATATTTGAGTGGGTCCTATTCTGGGACCACTGTTTCCAGAATACTTGTGTTTGAATGTAATTACTATCCAACTAATCAGACTGCTTAATACATTAAAAAACAGGTTGCTAGACTATCTTAACATGACACTATTTCGCCCACTTAAACACTATGTAAGTACAGGTTTTTAAATGGCTTCCCCTTCTTCCGTTTTAAACTTCAGCTCCATGCTCATAAAGGTTAAAGCCAAGCCTGCTGGGCCTTCCATATACGGGAACAGTCTCACTATTCATAAAAATGGATAAAGACAAAATGATATGTACTGCTATTTTTAAATCCGTGAGTTGATATTAGTGCTTAAGTAACTTCAGCTACCTTACACTTGAATAATTGACTCCATAAAGATGCACTGAAGCTAGAAAATAAAAATACACCCTCCCATTCTTTACAAATGAAAGCTCCATAGGTGACATTTCTACTGAAAAGCATGTGGGATATAGTTTTTAAGTATCACTCTTAAACTGAGTTTACAGAAAAAACAAAAGAGCAAAGTCTGAATGTTTAGTCACAATTTACATTAGAGAAATTAAAGTCTTAAGCTTTAACAGGAAATTGGACAGTCTGTTTCCTGCTCAGTCTTATCAGTACTGAGACTTCATCAAGGATAAATACTGTGGAATATTCTGAGGTTTAAAAAACTACTTCACTGCCCATCCTGCTCAAGTACTCCTATGCAGAATTTCAGTTGACAACTATATTCCTAACACTTCCCTCAGGAATGCTAGCTAGAAGGCAAGAGTAATGGCCAAGTAATGCACTTACCAAGGCAACAATTCCTTTTTTTGCGAGTAGAGTAGGGATTGGGACACTGCTCTGTAGTAAGCATTTTAGTTTGCATCCACAGCATTTTTTCAGGTAGCTTGGAACCAAAAAGTCATGAGTTGGAGGCTATTTTAGAGTGCATTTTATGTAGAAAACCTCAAGTAGCTAGTAGGGTTGACAGGACACCTTTTTGTACTTATCCCTTTACATTGTTCATCATAAATGAACTGTACTTTCAGTTACTTTTAATATAATATTCAAACATCATATTTTTTAGCACATTTTTATAATTAGATAGAATTTACCATTCCCAAAGCCCATCTCAAAGATGGAATTCCCCTGGTGAAATTAAAGCTGCTAGATCAAGGCTCTTGGTGAAAGGCTTGCCATTCTAATTTAAGTGTGAAGGAAATGTGTCTTCATGCATGAACTTGGCAGCATTATCAGGTTAGGCAGGTAAACATTCAAAGCATACTGCTTGTACTAGAACTATCGATTACTGCAACATCCATGGAAAATCTGGGAAGACTCCATTATAGCCATGGAAAGGAAATCTGCAAGCTAAACTTCCACCAGCAAGATGTGTTAAAAAGCAATTTTCTGTAAACTTATTCACTGTCATTCATCTTCGACTTATGTAGATGAAAGCCTATATGTCCTAAATTACCACTGTTATATTCTCCACAACACAAGATCAATGAGAGGGTTTCTTACTCCTTGAGCTCTGGCATGATTCAATTTAATTAGAGTTTTATCTTCTAGTATCTGTACTACAAAAGATAAACTACAGATTAAGTAAACCAAGTTTCAGTGAAACTTTAAATGAAACTCGTGTATCACAGGCTCCTAATTGTGTTTGTGTGCTTTACAGTCTCAATAGCAGCTATGCAGTTGCATAAGTACAATTTAGACATGTTAAAAGCACTAGATTTCCTCTACAGTAATTACTATATAAAAAGAATTTTGATTTAACAGAATCAGGAAGGCAGAAAAAAGTTACTATTATTTCATTACTAGGGAATCTTCCCCCTCCCCACTTTCTGCTCCATCAAAAATGGTAAGTAAAATTACAATACCTAAAATCAAAGAACATTTCTGAACTGTCCAAAGACAGCTCCTTGAGGAGGACTCCTGGGACCTTCTTATCATCTGAAAGATGAATTGCAAGGACACACTGAAAGGTATAGCCCATGGTAATACCTCACGGTCCACAATTCTTACAGCCAATACACTTCTAATTCCATCCATAAAAACATACAAAACAAATTCTTTTGATGGATAGGAAAGAATGGAAAAAAGGCAGGCCAATATGGAGTTCAAAATCAAAGTAAACCAGGAAATCTAGTTGTTTTCCCAACTCCTATATATACTGCACCAAGTCACGGTTTTGCACTCAGACTGAAGCTGTAGATACTAAAAACTACATTCACTGGTATTCTAAACATATTCCACTTGCACAAATTATTTTTGTCAACTCTGATTATTTATAAACTGAAATTATCTGTAGACAATTTGCACTGATACACCCATACACTCAGATTTCTGTTTAGCAGAATTTGAAAAGAAAATTATGCTGTGTGACCTTATTCCATGAAATGTGTATACACATTTGTGTATACACAAAGTATGCATGTGTGCACATACATACTTTGAGATATGCCAGAGGAATCCACAAGGCAGGGAAACTACAGCATGTTTTCATTTAACTGAACAGCTTAAAAATATACCTGCCACTCATTTTTTTAAATATTACCCATTTTAATCTCTGATTAAACGACATAAAAATAAACTCTCCACACAGCAAGAATAGTGTTTGAAAACCTATACCTCTCGGAGGAATGATATCTAAAGTAAGTTGATGGCTTTGCTGCAGTCTGGACATAGAATGCACTAAATCAAACTACTAGGCATCATTTTGCAAATTATCTTTCTAGTCCAAATACATGACTTGCAAAGTGGTTTTTATAATGTATTTAATTCCCACGTAAACAAATACGGAAGTATCAAATTGTTTATACCAAGTCTATTCTGCTATGGTTATAGGTTAACACATCCAATAGTGTACTGTCATTTCTCTTTCCAGTTTCACACAGTAATGCAAACCATGCATTGAACTGGAGAGAGTAAGCTGCCCTTATCAGAAAGTCTAAGTTTCATATAGTCCTATTACAAGACTCAAATGAGGTAAGACAGTTGATCCTTCATTGTACTACTGAACTTTCCAATTAGTTGATTCAGAGGCACAGTTTGAATTAATGATAAAGCCTATATAATTTATATGCATAAGCTCCATAGTTGTTTTGCTGAAATACAGAGTAAGTGTGAATGGACAAATAAAATTACTATTACTAAAGTTACTCCTCAACATATCAACAATTCTGCCTCTCCTCCTTTGGAAGGAAGTCAAAGAAAGATTGCAAAGTTCTGAAAGCCTTTAGCCCAGCAGTCCTGTAACCAAGACCCGTGGTTATAGGATCTAGTAACAGATAAGCAATGTGTGCTCACTGGAATTTGTGAAAACTAAGATTAGTAGTACACAGACTCTGTCACATGGCTTTAGTACAATCTGTTTCACAGGGGAGAGAACCAGAGCCAGACGAAATGTTTACACTTGAGGTTCAAGGCAAGCTCTCTTCAACAGTCTGGTGTAAATATGCGACAGGACTCCACTCTTCTACTTAATGTCTATCCTTAAAACAAAGTATTTCTGATGCCACAGTTCCAGTGAATTCTGGACATGTTCCCAAGCTTCCATGCTATGAACATTTTTAACTATCAAACTAGTTAAACCCCAAATCAGATTCAAATCGCTGTAAGGTGTTAACTGCACATACACAAAACAGGTGAATATTGCCTGTGTTAATGGTGCACTTATACACCAACGTGTTTTGCTGCTTCTCACTTTGGAATTATTTTATGTAGAAAGCAAAAATGTCAAAGTTTACATTATTAGGTACACACTGCAGAAGTCCCAAGTTCTTACTGGATGTAGAGAATCTGACATATTGAAGCCATGTGAGAAAAAGCATACCGTAATGAAGGGGAAAAAAAAAAGCCACACTCTTAAATGAAGAACATTTATACTAAAGGGACACATGAGTGACAGAAGGAATGGCTTGCCTTCAGTTTCTAGCTAAGAAAAGCCATTGTATTTCATCACAGCAGTGGCTCAAAGCCTTTTCGTAGCCTGCAGAGAGATTTTGCAGCAAATGGAGTCAAGTATTATTTATGTAGTAGCACTAGTAGATAAGATTTAACAAAGTATTTTCTCAAAGTCTGAATAAAGAGCATTGAGTAACTCAACCAGCTGACAACTGGAAGCTGGAAGAGATGTAGGAATGAATGAGAAATTATGACCATAGTTCCCTCACCCATGCAGATGAAGATAACCAATTCATAACTAACAGACTACACAAGAAAGCTCTGTATTTTTTCACTTCTGGTCCTTTTGGGGTCAGACATGAGAAAGAAGCTCAAGTTTTTGCCTGACCTAACACACATTTCCCCCTGAAAACATCAACATAAGGATCAGCAAATGCTGTCAACAAAAGAAATCACACAATGAGTAAAGTTTTCACTGTCCTCATTACACTTGAAAGCAAGACTTTAAAAGTGTTGTGAACAAGAGTTTTGTATAACTACCATTTCTAACAGGGATGTTTCTGTCACCCCACACAGAAAGAATACAACAGAACAGGAAGTATTTCATGTTTATTCATGTGAAAACAGCAACATGCTATAGAAGAGGGTTCATAGTAATCTCTTCATTAGGCATCACTTCCACTTAAAAAATCAGAATCCCTAACATTTTCCCATGGTATTTTTAATGATCAAATACAGAAAACAGAATTATGAAGAAACCCACTTGTGTTGTACCGCGCATCTTCAGAAACTACAAATGTCAATCGTGGGTATACAACTTGTAGGACCATGACAACTATGCAAGATGTACACGCCTGTATTAAACATTGAGCAGAAAAGACAGGAAAGAAGTTGTACTCACTTTCTAGTGCAAGTCTATAATAATCACACAGACAGAACAACATTTATTAACAGGAATGGAATAAGTCCACACACGAATAAGAAAAGATCATAAATAATACAGTTGTAAAAAAGATTAAAAATCTCAGACTGAGGTATCAAGGATGTGCAATATGGATGTTTGTACAGAGTATCTGTACGGCAGTTTCTCAAAAGCAGAAGTTTACTATGAGAAGTGTGGTAGACTAGCAGGGATGGATCATAATGGGTATGCCTTCCATTAAGAAATTAAAAGATCAGCTAGTGATATATACCATCTTTTCAGTTGAAAATACCACTAAACATAATCTCAGCCAGGAAGTCTATTCTACTTTGACTTCCCATCACTCCAACTTCATCCTGACAGAAGTCAGTTCCCATTTTTCCCCAAGCAGAAGAATTTTGGTGGTATGTATAACAATTTCTTTCTGAGGTCAGACCAGATTAAAATAAAACGGGGAAGAAAATGCTTTGAAGAAACACAAACATTTTAAACAAAAACAGTAATTTTTCTAAATGGTTTTATTTACATTTTTAATATACAAGTATGTTAATACATTCTGACTAGTATCCACACCAGTGTGAAGTACATGACTTAAAGATACTGATGTATTGCATATGATGAAATGCAAAACACTCAACCCTAAGCTTTGGTCCCACCCTCTGAATCCTCATATACAGCATCTGGTGTGTTACCAAGACATCCAAAATTCAAACTGTTCATACCAAATAGAAGTTATCCCAACAAATGTATCTAGTTTCATTTCTTTAGAACAAGTAATAACACATAAGCCTTACTTGCAAAATTTGCAAGATGAAAGTACATATTAATAGCCAAACACTTTACATGCGTGTAACTAGCTTTGTATTTATTGTTTCTAGATTTGGGAGCACGTCACAATTGTCTTGTGCTTGTAAATTTTAAATCTTTAATTATGGCATCCTTTCAAACCTTGCTAACAACAATTCAAAGTGATCAGGATATAATGCAATATACTCAACAATGAAAACGGTAGAAAGTTGTGCTGTGAACTGGCCTGAAACACTCGGGGCAATTACAGATTAAAGTTCCCACTTTGACCAATTTTAACTAAAAATTCTTTAGAATGTTTAAAAAAATGTTGCAAGTACACAAACATAGTGTAATAAATGTGCTTAAGAGGATTTTCAACCTGATGATTTCTCAAAGGAAACTATCAGAGAAAAAGTTTATCAAATGCTTGTTTCAGAACTACTGCAATACTTACAACACTGGTAAAGTAAAAGTTCCTTCAAGTGCATGAAAAGCATTACCAAGTCTTTCTGTATCTAAAAGATGGTTCAAACAGATCAAGGAGACAAAGGAAATTTTAATAGACAGCTAGGCCTATGGGATCATAGGGCATTACATCAAGATTTATTTTTACATTTCTGTAGCACCTTTTACTCAGATGCCAAAAGCACTTTAATTGCTAAAGTGAGCCTCACAACAACCCTGTGAGGTAGGTAGGTATCTGTTTTAATGGTGGCAAGCAGGTTCAATAACTTACCCAAGAAGACACAGCAAATCAGCAGAGCAGGCTAGAATCCAGATCATGTGATTTGACATTATGGCACATGTGGGATTGAGACTTAATGTGCTCCTTTTTAAGACTGTGAAAAAGGGACTGACATGTGATTTGATTCAAGTTTTCTAAAAGTGGACTTATACAGAAAAGGTATCAAGAGAAAAATGTGCTCTAAGCAACTACAGAAAACAAGAGTGTAAGCAAGAAGAGGGGCATTACTGTACCACTTCCTAAATTGTAACAGATGTGGAACAGGAAGGTAACTATTTCACTTGCTAAAATATGTATCCAAAAATAGACTATGTAGTCTGTCTAATGCACTAAATGAAGTTCTAGTATCACAAGTCTTAAGCATTGGAATACTATGACTCAAAACCATTGTGAATTGCGAGTTGTTGAAACCAGTTCTATTATTTCTATGTCTTGAAACACTTCTTTGAATGTCAGAAGAAATAAGAACCAGTGTGAGAAAAAATTTTTTCATCAATTCAAACTTTAATAGTAGAGTTCCCATTAACAAACTGTCAAATCACACTCTTCCCAGTTATTGCCATGTTCTACTGACTACCACACCAGGCATAATAGAGAGACCAGAGCATCTAAATTGCTGCTCGGCACATGGAATGGAAACGTGAAGTACTGACGTTACTTCAGTCAACAGCAAAAAGTTAGATGATACAGTAAGGGTGGAGCACCACTTAACACTATATTCCACCAGGGAACAAAGTCATACACAAAAAGGAAAACAGTCAGTGAGCTGAACAATCACTGTAAAAAACAAGAGGTAGTCATAGAAGTGAGGCCTGCACTTGTAAGTTTTACATCACAAAGTGAATTGGCATACATAGGGAAACTGGTTTTGATCATATAGATCATAAATAATTATTTCTACTTGAAGATTGGAAGACTAAAAAGAACACATTCCTCAAGTTAGGTAAAGGGAAATTTAAAGTTTTCTACAAATTTCATAAAGAATACAGCTGTTAAATGGCTAATTCCTTTTTGTAAGGCCATAATTATAAACTTCACCCTAGCTCATATTCCAAGAATAGACCATCACTGTGTAACCATATTCAGTTCAGACTTAAGTTGTTCAGAGGACAAAATGCTCTAGAGAAAGACAACTTCCCAGAAAACAACATCCATTTTCCTCTTGCTTTTTTCTGTCTTTCTATGATGCACAGAAAAATGTAATGTTAAAGAGGAAAGTGATATGCTTGTTTTGACATCAGGAAAAATGCAGCTTATAGATGGCTGAAGATTTAGCAGTTTTCAGATTCAAATACTGAAGCACTAAAAGATTTACCACAGGTTTACTTTCCCAACTCAAGGCTGGAAAGATCTGCGCTATTCTGAACTATTAATGAGAAACCTTCTAGCAGGAGGATACTGCTAAGATTTCCAAAGAAAAACAGCTTTGGAAAACAACTCTATATGTCTTGTACATCTTATGGCAGCAATAAAAGAAACCTTAGAACAATTTCTCTATCCAGGTAGCCTTCAAATCTTAATTTTCAATTTTGATCACACAGTTATAAAGTACATTTGAGAAAAGGTTTCATTTTGAATTTACTCTCAGATGGGACTGTATATAGAACATGCAACAATACAAAAGTAACAAAATTGTGCCAGAAGTGCCCTACTGTGTGAAAATATCATTGAGAGAGGAATTTGGAATAAAAAACTGCTTTCAGCTTATAGCTATAAATGGTTACATGTATTCAAAAAAGGCAGAGATACACATGTTGCTTTTTAGTTTATCAGTCACTATGTGACTTTTGAGGGAAGTTACTGGAACCAGGAAAAAGTTAAAAATTTAAGTCATATCTGGGATTTAAAAAAAAAATTGCCTGCAGAAAGGTAAATTTCTAAAGAGTAAACTCTTACATTTCTTTCTAGCATAACCTTTTTCAAGTGTGACCTCTACCAGAACTCTACATGTTTTCCTGTTGTTTGAATAACAGAATCATACATTCCATGTCTCGTCTATCTGAATTGTAGTTATAGGCACTCATACACACAGATACACAAAAACATACACACGTGAACGAGTGATCTTTATGTCAATTCTTTCCTTCACAATCTACCTTGTTTTACCTGGTCACCGTACCTGCCGAGTAGAGGCTGATCTTCCTTCCTTGAAGAATCATGTTAAAAATTATACTCTAGATTGTTTTGCTTTCTCACTGTTTCTAAACAGTACTAGATTATAAATTAGATATATCAATTAAGGGAGGTAATGCTTGTCAATTTATCTCCGAAAGTGGATCAAGACAAGAAACCTCAGACAATAAGCTTTACCCTGATAACAGTACTTCTGCTGAAAGACCTACAACATAGCAGAGGCTGAAGCTGTCTAATTCAACTCTTATATTTGAGGTGTGGGAAAGATAAAGGTTTTAAATAAGCATAGAAATCAGATAACTTAATGTAATCATCAAACTAGATTAGATTTTAAAGATCCTGTAGCAAACATTGCAGGGTACAAGAGGCTAATGAATTTGGCTGCAGGGTTCCAAAGGGAAAAATACACATCTGTATGTGTTAGTGCACCCACAATCTCCCAAATATGGTCAATCACCAACATTCCAACTATTACTGCAAACTACTGGAAACAAAATAGCAAAAGTTTTATGTTATTTAATTAGGCAATAATAAATTTAGGTTGCATTAGAACATCTTCCTATAAATTGCTATATCAACGGTTGTTAGATTCCCATGATCCCAATTTTATTGAACAATCTTCAAAATCTACTGCCAGATGTCATTTAAAGTAAAATATGATAAGTATACAATGTAGTTTTGGCATCTAGACTGCTGCTTATCAGTTTTCACATCAAATGGAAAAAATCAGATCATTTCTCATCTACAGAGCAGGGGTCTTCACCCAGGTAGTTCTGCATGTAGAAGATCTGTCTCAAGAAAAATGTGCAGCTAGAAGATGCCAATGAAAAGCATGTTTGTATTAGTACTAAATATCAACTATAGATAACTTTAAAACTCCTTCAGATTAAACAGTCTTTAATTACATGCCATGAAATGCACTGTACAAATGATCAATGCACTTAGTGGGGAGCTTTATAGTTATGTAAACAAACACAAATTTGTTGGTATTTTTAGAAGCTATTGAGCTGTGCATTTTCCCAGGATTTTGATTCCAGAAATCAGCCCCTATCCCACACCCTCCCTGAAAACACTGTTCATAGAAGCAATTCCCTAAGGAAGTAAAAAAATTAAAAGATCCAAACATTCACAGGAAGCCATTCAAATAAGTTTGTATGTATAAATAAAAAAAAGTACTCTAAATAAATGAGACGGGAGGCAATAAATTGACACGACAAGTAAATAAAAGGCTAAAGCACTCCAATACCATTGAAACGGTTTTAATGTTGTTGCAATTCCATAATGCAACAATCATCAACTCATAAAAACCCAATACTTTAGAATTCATTTTAATCACTCCTTTGTACCTATTTTACAAAATAAAGGCAAGGCATATTTAAAAATCCCCTTTTACCTAGATATATGTGCCTATCTTATTTATAAGCTTATGAAAGCGTAAACTTATAATGCTATCAAATGATATATAAGAAAAAAATGTAAAAAAATATTAACCTCTGCTTCAATGTACAGTTTCCAGAATCTGCCAGAACTGGGGAACTGGGCAACAAGGCGTTCATAGGTCTTCCGTGCTTTGTCTATAGGCTGATTCTAAAAATTGAAAATCAAAACAGCATTTACAATATTATGATTTATGTAAATGGATATGCTGATTTTACTCCAGAACCAAATAGTGTGAGTGGACCATAGATAAGGAAATGTAATCCTATGTCACTAAACCTGTGCCTCTCGAATGAGAATGCTCCAAGCGTCAAGGTCATATGGATTTTCCTCTAGTTTCTTTTCAGCCTTCTTCACTTTTTCTGGGACATATTCAGCAGCCTAGAAAAATTAAAAAGAAGACATAAGAGATCACAAGTAGAGTTTGAAAAATTCTGTCGCAGCTACAAAGTAAAGCTAATAACAACATTCTGACACTGTTGACATTCCAGATCTCAGTTTTTACCCTGGAGTTACTAAATTTAATTTTATGTGGAAAACAAGTTATCCCAGTAAGAGCGCTTACCATGAGTTCCACATATTTATAGGTGGACTAAGCTGACTAAATGTTTCTAAAACACTAGAACAAATTTGAATTTGCCAGAAAGTGTATTGCACTATGAATCTGAAGCAGTTTTACCGATTTGAAACTTTCAACACAGTAAATTCAGATCAATTCTTCTATGACAGATCTTAGTCAAACAAATCCAAGTCATTCTGTATATGCAGGACAGTACATACCTCACATCACAAGCCACAGATTTAACAAGAAAGCTAAGTAGTAACAGTTCTAGTAGAAATATATACATGTTATCCAAGCCTAATTTCTTTTGTTAACTTTCTGATCATTTAATCAGTGTATTCTTACCCATGCCTTCATATAATTTTGGCAGTAACTACCTTAAACCACTCTATTTTTCTTTTTTTTCCATTCATTCATTTTGGAGTTTAAAAGTATTAAAGACTTGGTGAAATATATTGCTTTAAGGTCTCCAGAACTTTTTTCCTAGATTTAACATTGTTGGCACAAAGTAGACAAAAAAACCCCCAAACAACTACCTGATGATCACACACAGATAAGCCTTAAAATACATGCTTGTTGCAACCGTAAATGATATTAAGTTTTTCATCAAGCATGACACTGTTCTGATCTGTACTCCAAACAGTTTCTTTACTATCTTTCCAAACTTCACTCCTTTTCAGGCAGATGTTAGCAGTCCCAAATCACATAATCAAGAAAATTCTTGCCTTCATGTGATGTAATGGTAACAACTTGTAAATTATTACTATATGAGCCTTCTTGGGAAATTTTACAAGTTAGCTACATAATTACTGTTAGAATATAAAATTCTATATTGTATAACACAGTGTGATATTTACTTCATAAAAAGTTCTAAAATCACATGTCAAATTATAAAATACTATTTCAAGGAAACAATTTTAATTGATTATATTGGATCTAGGTCAATACACAGCTGACACTGAACATGACAGAGAGAATTGACACTCTTCTCTATCAAGGGTGCCAGCACACAAAAAGGGCAGCAGAAGGTAACCAGATACTACAGAGATATGACTTCTAGCACAATTACCAGGTATCACTGCTGTGCATCATTATTGTACATCATTACTGAAGGAAAGCTGAAGTTTCACAAATGCAAGTCCAAGGTATTATTAATGGATTTTACTGGAAGACCATTTACAGTGGGATTATCCAAAGATAAGCTGACAGTGAAGTATTGTGCAAAATACGGATTTAAGAAAAGGCTGGCACTAGCAAATGCAGTAAGCGCTAGTTACTTAGGAAAATGAACTTTATTTTCAGAAGTCCCCTGTTTATTTGCTTTTGTCAACCTCTACAAATGCACTACAACTGTGTAACAGCTGTTTGTTACACACAGCAATTCAACTTCATCATTTAAAATAGCTACTGTATTTTAAAAGTATTTTTCAGCACTATCAGTTTCTTTGTCAGTCCCACTAGTAAGAAATAATTCAAGGCATATACCTTGAAATAAATCACATGAAATTTACTTAAAAAATAAACAAATAATAAAAAATGCTGCAGAACTGGTAAACTGACATGTAGTAGCAGCCATACATAAAACAGAAAAAGAAAAAAAATCAGTAGGGAGGCTTCATATAAAGAACATCACTCTGATTCAATATTCAAGTCATTCTTAACATTAAGTGCTCAATGCAAAAAAGAGTAGCTTAGAAGGCAAGTATCAAGTCCCACAGCAAACTAAATGAGAAAATTAATTTGATTTTAAAAATAAAATAAAAAATTAGTAGCTCAAAGTTCTCAGCTCAAAAGCAGAAAAATTACACATTTCCATATAAATATTTTTACGTCCCTATATCCATCAAAATTTTAACTCTGAAATACTTCATATTACAGTTCAGCTGATAGTCTTAAGATGCAAATCACAGTATGAAATGAATTAGTGTCAGGAGCTCTACAGAACAGAAAGTGACAACATGATCAGGTTTGTAAAATGGACTGCTTGGAATTGCTTACACCTTCTGTCATATGTAAGAGAACACTCAACTCTAAGGCAAGTGACCACTTCCTCTCCTGCCCCTACCCATCTCCAGATAGATAAAAGTCACGCACGTTTCAGTCTAAATGCACTGCAGGCAAATTGGTGTCCTAGCTACATCTGAGCCAAAACAAGGCCTCATTATGCAGCACCTTCACAAATAATCAATCACTCCTAATACAGTAATCAACATTTTGGGATTTCCAGTATGGACCATTTATTTTGCCAGAACTAGGAGTGTAAGTAATGATGCATGCAGCTACACATCAAACATACAATGATGTCTATCTAGCACAAGCATGCGGTGCAAGAGAACAAGGAGCCTGATTTTTAACCTGGCTCAACTATAGCCAGCTAGGCATTTGATCCCCATTTTTAAAGCTGTACATTTACTGTACTCTGTGCTTAGATCTGCTGTTGTCAAAGTTCATGGGTATGTGGCTTTTGATTATGTACTTTTAATTGTACTGCTTGCACAACAGACAGTATTAAACGCTGTGAATACTTAGTTCTTGGTTGGTTGTTCCCTGTCACAGTTTCACCCCTAGATAAGCACTTTCCACACTCCCTCTGCTTAACAGAGGCACTTGAGACAATCTCATCCTGTAACAAGAAGCCAATTCAAGGAGTTAAATCAGCAAAAAAATAATCCTATTTAAAAAGTGATTAACTTCCTAATGGTTCAACTCCTTGATTTCAACATTAGCTGTGATGCAGACTTAAGGATGCAGAATCATAAAAGACTTCAGCAGTCCCAACTTAGATTGGCTTAAACTACCACAAAACTGCACTTAATCACATACATAGTGGCTTTTAACTTTTCTCCACTGCCTGAAAAAAAAAAAAGCCGCAAAGAATTGTTGCATACCACAAAGAGTTTTTCCTCTGCTTTTGATAACTTTTCATATATTTTCCACATAATCAAGCTCGTATCCCACAAATTACCATCTGCAAGTCATGGAATTAATTTAGCATTTAAGGTTCCACGTCTACAAGTATCTGTATTATTACCATCTAGTCTGATTCATAGCTGCCTTTTTAGTATTTACACAGGGATAAATAACAATGGATTTTTAGTTTCACAGATACTAAGAGTGTAAAACGATCTTTATGACCACAGTTACCAAAATCTGAAAAGATCAAATTATCCAAAAAGAAGTTTAGGAATTCCTTCCCGCAAAATACATCAAGTACACAAAATGACAATTTTAATTAATAAAGGATGTCTGAGGGAACAAGAACAGAAGAAACAACATTGAAAAACAACAGTTAAAGAGTTTCCTCCCAGGCCTCTGAGAATGAGCCCTCATGACTCCGAAATGTGCAAGAAAATACCTAGTCAAACATTTCTTTCTACTGTTCAAACCATGTAACGCATCCAATTGCTTAAAGTACCCTCCTGCTTCCTCAAAAGGACCTATTGCAGTGAAAAGAAAATGTATTTAAACAGCTGCTCTGGCTTTGAAGTTGCCAGTCTAAGATGCTTTAACAACTAACACTAATTACAAAATGAGAACCTCTACAAACAACAAGTTTAGGCCATTGTACTCAAAAAGACAGGAATACTCATGGCTAGTTCAGTCAAATTGGCTCAACACCCAAAAGGAGCTTTATGTCCATTAAGACAGAAGCTACTGTTTGGAGGTTTTGGCTGGCTGTTGCACAATTTAGCATAGTCTGGACTTTAATAGACCCAATGAATGTAATTTCAAATATATTACCATGCAACTTACAAGCATTTTAAGTTGTCCAGTTATGCTAATTTACAAGTTTGTCTAGTAAAAGTATTGTTTTCATAAACGTTATCTACAGTTGCACATGCACAGAGTAAGTTTTTAAGTCCTTTCTTCAGTAATATATTCCTTCATTGCACTTCCTCTTTACAAGTTCTTGCACTTTCTTCTGGTTTTACTACCTTGTCACCTTCTATTCTACCACTAAGACAATTCAACTGTGAATGCCATCTTGAAAAAAAAATATTTGTCTTTTAAGACTTGGTCACAGAATCACAGAATGGTAGGGGTTTGAAAGGACCTTTAGAGATCACCTAGTCCAACCTCTCTGCTAAAGCAGGTACATCTAGATCACGTCACACAGGAATGTGTCCAGGCAGGTTTTGAAAACCACGAGAAAAGGAGACTCCACACCCTCCCAGAGCAGTCTGTGCCAGGGCTTCATCACCCTTACAGTAAAGAAGTTTCTCCTTGTGTTTAAGTGGAACTTCTTGTGTTCTGGCTTATGTGCATTACTGTATGTCCAGTCACTGGAGACAACACGAAAAAAATGTGGTCCCATCCTCCTGATATCCACCATTTAAATACTTATAAGTGTTCATGAGATAACCCCCCGTCAGTCTTCCCTAGGCTCAATAGCGCCAGTTCCCGCAGCCTTCCCTTGTAAGAAAGATGCTCCAGTTCCCTGATCATCTTGGTAGCTAGCCCTCTGATGATCTGTCTCCAGCAGTAGCCTGTCTCTCAAGCTGAGGAGCCCAGAACTGGACACAGTACTCCAGTTGAGGCCTCATCTAAGGGCAGAGTAGAGGAGAAGGATAAACCTGGTCACTATTAACAGACATAACTCAGCATATTTACCTTAAATTAAATGGATATATTTTTTACATACTGGATCCCCTCAACAGAATTTAGTCTGGCTTATATCTCTGTACAAATCAAGAGGTTTAGATTAGTAATGACTACTATTCTTTCCTCACGAGACTATGCCCCAAACATTAGCTTTTATATGGACATATATTTTCTGCTTTAACTTCTTATTGGTATATCTGGAACTTACTGACTCTGGAAATGCAGCTAAAATAGAGATTGTTTACAGTTATGTAAAAATGGGAAAAAACCCACTGTATTATAAACATGAGGATTGGTGGAAGAAAACTGGAGCTGATTCTGTTTAAAACTTGTTCCTACAGTAAACCCAGTTTTACTACGTATCATATAAAGCAATATGCTCTTAGAGGAGTTCTTCCAAATGGCTCCTCCTGAGACGTTAAACCCACACAATCCTGCAAGAACAAACTTCTGCTTTCAGTAAGGCACTTATGACATCTGTTTTTAAAATACCAAGTTAGAATTAACTACCATAACATTTACTATTGCATTTAGAATTCTGAAACTTACATAAAGTACTAGATCAGACAGACACAAGGCATGAATGAGAAGAAGAAATAGGAAGAATCAAAAGAGTACCAACAGGAAACAGGAATGCACTGCTTTAGAGGTATTTATTCTATGGACACATAAACAACATAGATATCTTTTTTCCCCACAACTCAGTTTTAGACCAGATTCATATTCATATAAAGTAACACGCATCACAGATTGGAGTACGTATCTTACAGAAAGTGTGAAATGCATGTTGTAGCTTTAAAAGACTAGAAGGTAACTAACGCAGTGGTAAAACACATACTGTATCAAGTCTTCAGATAAAATTGAAGCCTGGCAAGTATATATTTATTAATAGAATAAGAACAGTGGTTTTGCCACTGGTAGAAAGTGGTAGAGAGCACAGCTATTTAGCACAGCACATGAAATAACCACTATACAACTGAAATTAAACTAGATGTGTATATTAAAGTCTAGAAATTGTAACAACATACATAAGTGAATACTTGTAACCTCGACACATCAAGAGATTGGGAAGAGACTGTCTGGAAATTTTCTGGCCAACAGTGGTAGATGCAGCCTTTCAGTCTATGAATGTGGATTTCTATGACACAGATAGGACTGTTTGGTAATTCTGGTTTTGTAAACATTATATAGACCTTGCCAGGAGTCTAACAAGAGACATAACAGATTTTAAAGTCCTGCCATCATTCAATTGGTTTCGCAGAAACTAATTTGGGTCCAGCATAGTTAACAGTGTAGGAATTTTAAAAATATGGCAACAGTAGTGGCTACATGGCATTTCTTTGCCCCCTTGCCCCAATCTGTTCTATCATAATGATGCAATAAGTAGACAACCAAAGTAACATAAGTTACAAGACATGGCTGATAAAGTGTGGGACACAACTGTTTCAAGCTTTGTTGTTCCTCCTCCAGAGTGGTACAGTGAATTTAGGTCTACCACACCCTGAAAGATCACAGTTAGACCTGCTTCACATGTAACTGGATGACTTGGAGCCTACGATACAGAAAATTTCATGGCAGTATTGCTGAAGAGACCAATATCAACTTATGGTCTACTTCAACACTCAGAGTGAGATGCACAAGCCTCCTAGAGTAAGGAAAAAAAAATAATGTAGAGGATAACTTGGTGAACCTGAAAAAAAAATTGCTGGAAGGGAAGTAGCTGACTATAACAAAACTTAGAGAATTCTAGTAAACCAGAGGCTTTCATGAAGAGGATGAAGTAGGAAATGCATAATTTAACCTCACCTATAAAAAGAAGAGTATGTGCCTTTAGAATTTTTTATTTAAAGAGCATCCAACACAAAAACAGGAATGACGATGGGTAATACAATGAACCCTAATGTGAATCAAAAAAACAAAATCCAAGCCATACGTGAAACTACATGCTATACGTAGGTTGCAAATAAGGACTGGCAATTTTTTGAATGCTAAAACCCTCCGTGATATGGTATCACAACATTAAAGCCATTACTCTCCGGAATGGCTTTTACTTCAGTAAGCAGACAGTAATTTAATCATTTTTATATATTAAATGCTTCCTTGAAAACAAAACCAATACCTTAAGTCAGCACTGTTTTAACTTCCAGTTGAACAGTAATGTAATACAAGTTACAACAACACCTTGATGAGTTTAATTATGCAATTAAAATCAATATAATTTTTAAAAATTGTATTGGAATAGCTAAGCTTAAATATGAAACAGGCTATACACCAGGACTACCAAAATTTCATGGTAGCATTTTCCTACTTCTTTGTAGCCATCTACCTTATGATGAAGTTAAACCATTCTAAAGAACCTCTTGCTTAAAGGTACTGAAACTATATTTACTAACCTGAACAGTTTTGAGCATATAGGCTTGTAATTCATAGGACATTTACCTAATGAGACAGAAATTGGGTATTTTATATTCTGAGCACTTGCCTTTCCTACTCCCCCTCCCCCCCAACTGGTGACCTTACAAAGTGTTTACATGCCGCCCTGTCAGAGTATAGGCTCAGACACACAGAAACAAAACCTGTTTTGTAAAGAGATTGGTATTCTACAAAGAAAAGCTTCTTAAGGGAGCACTAAGTCACCAGCTTAATTCTAAGAATTTCTGTAGGCTACACTGGCAACTAAGGCATACCACTGTTACCAAAGACTCCTCCCTTAGTCAGAAACTCATCTCCATCCTTCCACTTAATACCAACTTTAACATAGCCTTAACTATTAAAGACCTATTTAGGGAAATACTGCCTGTAAGTAGGAAATAGTTCACCGTGAGTTTTTAAAAGATAACATTCAATGATCTGACTGCAGCTGCCTAGAAAATAAGTTGTTATAAATATGTATTTTAGTATATTAAAAACTCCAAGCCTAAGCTAACAAACAGTAGTGATTTTCCCCCAACAAGGGTAAGAATGCTGTACCACAAAGAAGATTCTTTATTAAATAAGCACATGTTTAGTATTTCTAATTAAAAGGTGTTTTAATAATGCCTTATTCTGGAGGAGAAGGACATTGTTCATGAAGTCCACAACTTTATATATTAAGTGAATATACTCAGCAAACTCTCACTTTCCAAACCACTGCAAACGTATCAGTGTAAAAGGTTTATCCGGGTTTCCATTTTCTTCCGGAGTGCGTCTGTTCAATGACCACGAATAAATGAGATCAGGAAAGCGAAGCTCAGTGGAGCGTCCATTGTCCACCTCGATCTGGATTAAAATTTGCTTACGAAAAACGCGAAGCCTGAGCGCGGCGCAGTTTTCGGAGCGTTACCGGTTTCGCCGAGGGCAGACGCTGGGAGCGGCTCCGCGCACCCCCTTCCCGCAGCGCAACGCTCCGCTGACGGCAAAAAACGCGACTTCCAAAATGGGTGGGTGCGCGGCGGAGAGAAGGGAGCCCTTCGCCAGCCGCCCCACGGAGGAGACTAGCAGGGCTAATGGGCGCAGGGAAGAGGCGAGGGCCGCGCTCCCGCGCCCCGGCCGTGCTCCCCACAGCCCCCGGGGCGGCTCCAGGCGGCTGTCTCCCCCACACGCGCGGCCCCGCCGAGGTCCGCACAGCGCGAGCGGCTACGGCACGAGCCACTCTACCCCCGCGGCAGCCCTCACCCTCACCCCCCCACAGCGAGCGGCCTACCGCCTCACCCTCCTGCTGCTGCTCACCTGGTCACCGGCAGCTCCCTCTCCAGACATGGCGTGTTAAAATAGGGCTGGGGCACAGAGGCCCCAAAACAGATTAAAAACTCCTTTAAAAAACGCCCGGCGCTGCTAGTGCCGCCGCCTCGGGCAGCTCCACTGATCGCGCCAACCGCTGCGACTCGGAGTTTGAGCAGCGCTTAGCGATAAAATGGCGGCGCGGCGCCTCCGGTCGGGCGCTCGGCGGGGGCGGGGGGCGGAGCAGGGGCTGCTGGGAAAAGCCGCGGGCGGCGGCGCTGAGCTGCTGCGGTGTGGCGGCGCGCGGGGAAGTGCGTCACTGCGGGGCGGAAGTCCCCAGACGCTTTCCCGCGGGTGCTGGCTGAGAGTGGCAGATATGGTGGAGGTGATGGTGAAGGCGCTGCGTCTGTCCGGCACCCGCGGAGGGACCTGGCCTGCCTCCTCGTCTTTGCGGGAGGTGGGTTGGCCTGCCTCCCGCCGCATACGGGCAAAGTGAAGCACCAGGGCCGGTCCTGGAGCCGTGAAGCGGAGCGCTTCCTGAAAGGCGGACAAGTAGGGCCCTGGGGGCCGCGGTGTCGTATTCATGGCGCTCGTGAGGGTCGCGTCTTCTCCCATCGTTCGGCGTCCTTTTCCTGGCACACTGCTTGTTGTTGATACTCTGAAGGACTGTGAGCGGAAACTAGGAGGTTTTGGTCACGTGTAGCTGCGTCCCTGCGGGCTCGTCGTGGGCTATTTTATTTATGAAGCGTTATCTCTCGAACAGTCATTTTTTTCAGCAAGCTGGCATGCAGCCCTTGGTGAGGGAACGTCAGCAATGTCTGCTAGCAGTAGACTCATCACTTCCACCTCACAAGAGCTCTTGTTTGTCAAGGAGGCAAGTTCAAAAGGCAGGCTAACAGGTCATCATCTCAAAAGACGCAGGAGACCCATACCCCTAAAGCTACTTAACTTTATTTACAAGGTAATCAGCAGTCTGTCCATGAGAGAAAGGCTTTGAATCAGCCACTACAGAGAAGCTGTTTGCTATGTGAAGCAAATTAATGGAAGGAAGCTTGGCAGATATCAAGGCAACAGTTGGCTTAGGTGCCTTCACAAGGGCAGTGTAAGTGTTGTTCAAATTCTACAATAGTCATGCAGAAATACTTTAAGTATCTTGGTACTAGCACTCTTTGGGTTCCTTTCTGCTTCATTTTCTAAAGTAACCTTAAACTACAGTAATCTGTGCAAAGAGAGCATAAGAAAAATGCAACACATAACCTTTTCTTCAGAAGCTTGGCACACATTCCCCCCTCCCCACCCAAAAATAAAGGAAGCAAATAGTAAACACTTGCTTGAACAATCTGTGAAGTAACACTTTTCAGTATTGAAGAACTCTGATTCTGTTATGCTTCAGAAGTTAAATACAAATGTGCCTCTCAATCATAGAATTGTAGGGGTTGGAAGGGACTTCTATACATCATCTAGTTCAACCCCCTGGACAAAGCAGGTCAGCCTAGTTCAGGTAACACAGGAACACAGCCAGATGGGTTTTGAAGACCTCCGGAGAAGGAGCCTCCGCACTCTCCTTGGGTAGCCTGTGCCAGGGCTCCATCACCTGAATGGTAAAATAGTTTTTTCTTATGTTTAAATGGAACTTTTGTGTTCCAACTTCTTTCCATTACCCCTTGTCCTGTCATCGGATAGAACAGAAAAAAAAGTGGTGCCCCAACCTCCTGATCTGTCTTGGTAGAGAAACAGTTCTCCAGTTTCTCAGGGAAGAGTAATTTTGTGATATGAGGCTAATTTGTTGTTTCTCGTGGGCTGTTTCTTCCATGTCAAAACAGACTCCATTTTGAAAATACTTGATATGTAAATGCATTTTCTTTCCAAAAAAGTTCATTTCGAATTTGTCAGTGCAGTATTTTTCCATTTCTCATCTAGGAACCAATTCCTTATATTTGATTGCTTAAGCAATGCCAGTGAAACTTCTAATTTGGTAACATGTATGTTATTCTAGGTCTACAGAGTGGCAGCCATCTTAGTGGCTTTGTTGAAATTTTGTTCTAATTGGTTGTGGGGTTTTTTGTTCAAATGTATTTCTATTCTAATTTTAACTGCTTCTGATTTTGAGAATGCTTTCTTCAGTTTCATAAAATTATAAAGGTGGTTTTGAATGATGACAGCAGCAACATCTTGCTTCTCTAATAGAAAGGGGCAGTAAAGAGTGAGATGAGTTATAGCTAATGTCATTAAGGCTTGCTTTTTGCCTCCTATAGCCCCTCACCCCACATAATAAAATAATGTGCTATCTCTTAAACTGTTGGTGTTCTTGATTTCTGTAATTCCATGCACAGAATAGACCTCAGGCAAAACCCCAGCTGCTGTAAATACAAGTAATTCCTGTTCCCTTTCTGTTAAGCGTTGCTGTAATAGCCTGAATGAACTGCAGCTCCAATACATGGTCTTAACTCTGTGTTAGTTGGAGAAAATTAACAAGAGTCGTAATGTACAGAAAGAAAATGGAATGTTAAGGTCTTATTGATACGTTTTACCTTACCACTTCAGCCCTAATAGCTTGCCTCCTTTTGCAGTTGAATGTGAACTTTTTCACAACTGTGTGATAATGAAGATGTTTATGTTTTGGTGTGAGTCTTACAAGGTACGGTATTGCTTGCAAAACCTGTGTGTAAATCATAGATTATGTTTCCTTGTCTTAAATGTAGAGTTTGGATGTTATGTTTGCTTAACTCAAGTTTTACCTTGCTGTAAGTTAAATTTGAGCCTCATGCGAAAGTCTATTGGCTGGAGTTCAGTAACATTGTAAGTTTATGTTGGTTGGCCTGTTTGACAAGCTGATTTGGAGCTGTCTTGATGATGATATGGGAGAAAATAATGGGGATGCAGCAGCTAAGCTTACAACAACTACTTAGTTGCTAATTCCTCCTGCGTAGCTCAAATGTTGTTTTACAAGGCAACTGTTCTTTCTCTTCCTTCTGAAGCTGCGTCATCTCCAGTGAAGTAGCTCAAGACTTCTAGCTTGAGGTAACCGGAGACGTGATTACAGGCCTGTCTGCTTGGGAAGGCTGCACTTTAATGTTCAGATGGTTTGTAATATCAAAGGAACAGGACATTGCTAATATGTACAGTAGTGATTCATGCTTAGTTCAGTAATTGACATTAAACTTAATGGCAAGCTATGAGTTTACAAGTAAACTGGTGTGGATTATACTGCTCTGTGAGTGTTGCAGAAATGGAAAACTAATCTGAAACCAATAAATTAAAGACTTCTATACCTACAATTCAGTGGTACTTAAATATTTCTGCTTGGAAAAAATAGACAAATATTATGTATCATTTACAAAAAACAACTGGAAGTAAAGGAAACCTTAAAACAAATAGATGTTGGCCCTCAAAGGCTGCTAGGCCAAAATCTTGGCAAACCATGAAGTGGAACAAACTTAAAAGGAAACTGCTTTCACAGAGTTGGGGCAGTGGTTATCAAACAGACCTGACATACTTGTCTGCCAAGTGATTTTAGCTGCCACAGCAGATTATTTTTTAATACTAGTTATGAAATGTTAGGTTTTGTGCAACATTTTAAGTGCAACTCTGTAACCACTAAAAACATTGTTAAGAAATCCTTGTTTTCAAAAGGATTCATTCACAGATACAATTATATCTCCTCAATGCTAGAGAGAATGTTTATGGCTCTTGGTTTTGAACTGCTTTATTAATTTCTCTCTGTTAATGCTGAATCTCAAGCTACTTGAATGCAGAGGATGTTGGGAATTGTCCTTCTCACTCTGTCAAAAAATTATTACAGGCAATAGACTGTGTCACCCTTCTTCTAAGATGGATTTCAGCATATGTAGGGTGAAGCCACATTAACTTGAAAATGGAGAGCCTCTGCGATACTATTAACCAGACTGATGGTGGGCCTTGTTGTTTCCTCAGCTGAGTTCTGCAGTACTTGAGTACCCCTGTAGAACCCATAATCTGTCCTTTTATTTTTCTAAAATGACAACACCGTGGAAGTTCTGTGAACTGAAAAAAGAAGGAAGTCTAAATTTATATTCCCATAGGCCATAATTAAGAATGAAATTCATCTTTCTGCCAAACTAGTTTTGCTCCCAATTTGACATCCACTGATTTAGAGGGAGGTGTGGCTCACAATTGGTTACATCAATGACAAAGATGAGGAAGGAAACAAGACCCAAGCTAACAGGCTATGCTGAGATAGTTCTCTTGGGCTCTGCCCTAGTACTGGTTGAATTTGTAGTAAAGAGTGAAGCAAGCAACTGAGAGGATTTGAGAGGTAAGGAGGAGAAGGTAATAGTGCTCAACTGAAAATGGTATGCTCTAAGAACATTCCAACTGTCAGGAATACCACTGTGGTAAACTATTTGCATGGGTATATGACTGGTAGGAGCTGTGGCATCGGATCTGTTGCCTGAGGAATATTTTCTGACATAGGTTTCCTTCTGGGTATTTTCTCCCTCTGGTCACTGTGTCACATACAGCACAGTGCTACAGAGATTCTTTCTTTGCTTTAAATACATGATTTACAGATGCTGAAGTAGAAGATTTGAGCAGTGAACTACTTGCTCATTACATGAAACTCCCACTGATACCATACGCTGTGGGATCTGAAACATAGAAGACCTTAGTATATCAAAATTATGCTGCCTGGGAATCCGTTGCCTCTTACATGTTGCTGGATCCGGAAGTGGCCTCATTTATCATCAGTAGTCGGGGAGGAGATGTCTCTTCTCGTTTTAGTTCTGCATTCTTTCCAGTTCATGCCTTCTGCTGTAATCTTTCCTATGTGACTAGTGTAGGCACAAGAAAGGCATGCTGGGTATACATTGTGTGTGGGTTATCTGACTACCAGTGACTGAGGTACATTATCGTCCTTGTAGAAGGTGACAATAGGGAAAGTGCAGAGAGGATCCTGTATCATGAAAGTTCTCTAGGTAACAGGAACAGAAAGATAAGTTAAAACATCATAGCAAAGGACGGGATTCTGTCCCCTCTTGCCCAGTGAACTGGACTTCATGATCACAGTCTTTGAGAATTAAAAAGAAGGGAATTGATGACACGCAGTGGTAAGTAATGTGGATGTAATGCAATGAAAGGAAGTTTATTTTTTTTTTGTGAATAGATAGTGATTGGGTTTTTTTAGTTAGTTTATTTAAGGAGTAAAACTAATTTACACATTTCATATATAAGCAGAGAACAACAATGAATGGATTAGGGAGTAACTAGGGTCAATAGCAGAAAATAATTGTAGCAGACTGCATAGTTGCTGTAATGTATTTTAATTGTGTAATAAGGTATTAGAATTGTGGATTGAATTCCAGACTCCTCATCGTCAATTCATTTCCTTAAATTGGCTGTCATTTGATACTATTTAACACAGTATGACCTCATTTATTTTTTTCTAAGCAGATTTTCGGCTTTCCAGGAAAAGTGTAAATAATCCCCATGTAGATCAGTCATACTTCTTAAAATCTTCCTCTGTTTTTCACTCCAGTGTTCTTTCCCAGTATAAGTAGTTCTCTTTATATAATACTGCTTGTTGTTGTGTATCAGTATTAGTATTCGGCAATGTCTATTTATATTACCTTGTGGATTCTTTGAAAAATTTACCATAATGACATGAAATGTGAAGCTGGATCTCTGTCTCTTTTTAAAACTGTATTTTAATGATGAAAGATTATGCAGAAAAAATAGTGACAGTTGTTTAAGCCAGCAGGTGGATATCCTCAAAGTCTGGGTTACATTGTGTTTGTTGCTTAAGATTTAAGGACAGATATTTATGCATGTACAATTTATATTCGACACACAGACACACACAGACACACACCAAAAAAAAAACAAAACAAAACGGCAACTAAACAATGCTGTTTGTGTGCTGGATTAAGGTGGAGTCTGGGACAGGCCTTGCAGCTAGAGGAATAAGGGTGAAGTCGTGGATACAAATACACAAGCACTGTTCACTTGATTGCAGTGTTCTCAAATTTTTGACTGTTTGACTCTGTAACCTAAATATTTTTGAAACAGTTGATGTCTTTGCTGACCACTACCACGGCTAGATCTCTTCTTGCGGCTTATCCCTACTGGCTTGTGCTGTCCCCGGCACTGTGACTCACCCAGGAGGTGGCAGACAAGCTCCGCTCTGGCTGGAAGCGGAGCGAGGAGTCAAACAACACGTACCGGGCAGCCATCCAGCAGAGAAAATGACAAGTCAGTAACTTCGGATCTTCTTATATCTAGATTACAGTTACAGGACTTTTTTTTTTTCCCCCATGATATCAGAAGTGGCTTTCTATGAATCCTGCCATGAGTCACAGCGTCCAATGATGAATCATTTTAAAAGTATTTTAACTTTACCTTATATTAGAAAAAAGTCGTGGACATACTTGTTTTAAGGGCATTAATTCTCAAAGGTAATAATAAAGGCAGAAACTAGAAGCATTGGAAAAGAAAGTAGAAGCATCAAAGGATGGTTGGATCAAAGAGGGAACTTGCCAATATTTAACATCGCAGTCATCCAAAAAAATAAAAAGGAGAACAAGGTGAGGTGAGGCCAGAACATACTTATTTGTAACTGATGTTACACACTTTTGCAAACCAGTATTCAGCCTCAGTTGTGTTCTAGTTCATGCTTACTCTGGTTGTAAAATCTGTAGACAAAGCCTTTTAAAAACATTATGTGAATTGCAGTTATTTCTCACTTAGGATCAGTGATACAAAATTTAGTGTTAATTGCAATTACCTGTAAATCTGATCTAATACTGGAGTGCTTCCAAAAATGTTAGTGATTAACAGCAAATAAAAATTTACAATCTAAGTGTAGTGTTGCTTGCACTTAAATGCCTTCTGTTTATCTGAACAATCATTTTAAGATGAAGTTGTAGAAGTAAATTTATGTAGGTGCTATGCATTTTCATAATATATTAGAACACATAAACACGGAACATCACAGTTCCCACCTCAGGCTGCTTTGGGTAGAATTCTTGTTTTCTTTAATACAGTTGTCCACAAACTGGCTGACATAATCCTGCCTATTCAAGCGCTGTGTTTGTGCAGCCTAGAGAAAGAGGAAAGGTGGAACTGGCCAACCAGTCCACCTATAAATGGGGGTGGGGAGGTTGCTATGTGACTATAGTATTTCATGTTTTACTTGAAAGCTCAGCTCCAGGAAGCAAGGGTTTACATAAGACTCAATCTTTCTTCTGAGTTACTTCTATTACGAAACAAAGCTTGTTTGTGTGATCCAAGCACACTACAGACTGGCAGAAACCTGGATGCAATGTGAAAGAAACCAAAATTTAGAGTTGTTTTACTTTCCCGATTTTAGGCAAACTTGAGTCACAAATCTTGGAAATGCCAGTACTCTTGTGCTGGAAGAGCAATTGCCCTCTCCTGCCACATTTGTGGTGTACAGCTTGATACACAGTATATTCCTTGCCTCAGTTCACCTTCAAAACCTATTGTGACTGTCCTGTGTGTCCCACCTGAAGCTGCACTTCTGCCTCTAATGCCACTATTGTCACAGTGTATGGTTAGCAAGTCTATTTTGAAGAAATAACTAATGTTTCTGACCTCTGTGCAAATCTCCTATACTGGTGATGTTACTTAGTCAAGACTTAGACCTGCACACTGCATTTGAAATAACAGCTCTTTTTGAATCTATCCCTGTGTAAATTTACCTTGGCATATTGCATGCTCTTTGAATTAAGGATTATGTTTCATATTTATCTATAAAGCATCTGGCTACCATAGTGATCAGATTGGACAAGCAGACAGTTAAATTTGTACTTAATATTAACTGACAATGCTTTTTCCATAAGAAGCTGGGCTTCATGTTAACAGAGCTGTGTTCTCTAGTGAAATCAATGATTCAAGTGTTTGTGTATGCTGTTTTTCAGTAAATGAATAGAATCATAAAGCTAAGAACACGCTTTAACATTCTCTTTTATTAGCTAAGCTTGTAGTTTGCAGTGAAGTTACTGCATTTGAATTTCTGTCACAAGGCCTCAGCTCAACCACCACATGCTATAGCAGAATTTGTGTTGGTTTTGTATTTCTGAAATAGCATAAAACTGCACGTTGAAGTCTCAGTTAAAGGAATTATCTCAGCCTAAATATAGTCTTACATTACAGTTCATTTTATATTACATTCATACTTTTGCTATTTTTTTCCATGTGTTATTTTGACAGTATTTAAATAATAAAACCTGGATGAATGTTTACTCTGGAACAGTCATTTAATTTTATTAGCATACAAAGGGCAATGAGGCAGAAAAAGGAATGTCATGCTTATATATTAGCTCTTGTTCCAAGTACTAACTTTCAAAAGACTGTCTGGGGACAATTCCTGGGGGAAAATCCTCCCTGATTATGGTACACATTATCACATATTGGTTGTGAGTTGGTATTCCTATACAGCAAAGCAGTTAAAACCCTCAATTGTGAACTACAAGACAGGCCATGATACAGTTGCCATATATTCCTATAATTTTTGTTGGACAGGTGTGTATATATATGTCAAATTACACAAAATATAATGAGCCTGTAATGATTTAACACAAAAATGCACGTGCCTTGGATTTTTGTTTGTTCCTTGACCAGAAATCATCTGACTGTCATTATTCAGACTTTCTGTAGCCCTTCTTCTTGCAGTACTTTGTTCCTTGAAGCCACAAAACAAAAGCTGCTGTGTATCAGAAGTATGTATCTATTCCACTGTATGAAAATCAGAATTGCAATGCAAATTTGTTTGAAAATGAATTAATCCCACAACTTTTCTTTTTATTTCTGTAATTTGTTATACATTATGAGCAGAGAAGGCTGTATGTATCCTAGCACAATTTGGGAAAGCTATCCACTCAGATATTAAAGTAGGTTTGGGAATATTGTCAATGCTAATTACCTTGTAAATCCAAGAGTCTATTGCAACAACTGTAGCTTCCCAGTTGCAAACATATTGCCAGCAAATCTGAAACAATTTAGCAGTAGCTGTTTTCACAGAATGGTAGAAACATGCCTTTGGGCTATTGTTTGGATACTAGAAGTACCAGGGGACTTTCTTACAAAGCTATACATATAAAAAGCTCTGGACTTACTGCGGGTTAAACATCAAAATGTGCTTGCTGCAGTATGTGTTTGTATTCCTGGATGAAATGTAGCCTGTGTTAAGAATCACTCGTCTTACAGTGATTAAGAGAACAGAACCAATTCCATCCATGGATATGTGTCAGTTTGGTCTGACAAAGCTGCTGTTAATGTTTTTGTGGACTTAAGCTCTGAAATTCTCATTGGTATCTCCTTACATTTGACAGATCTGTATCCTTTTAATTAGGGAGAACAGAATCTATTTCTATGTTGTGTAACAGACAACCCCTACATTAACTTTGTTAACACTAAGACATTCATTTCAAGTGCCTTCTTTGTCTCGTGATCCCCAAGATGAACAGAAAAGCAAGAAATAACGTAGTGTGCTGTAGTCCTGTATGTCTCAGAATCCAGAGCCAAGCAACTCTGTTTGTGCTGATGAGATCATGGGCAGGGCAGCAGCATTGAAACTATCAAGGATGGCATGGTATTATGTAGGAAAATAGAAGACTTGTTGAAATGCATATAATAACTTACTTTTGGTTCACCTACTGAAGACAAATATTTAGGGAGTATGATAAGCTAACTGGTGACAGTGCATATGTGACAGACTGAAGCATAGTGTGTAAGAGTGTCTCAGTTATTTGCTCATCAAAGGATGTAATTGTGTTTAGAAAAGCTTAAAGACAGCAGGTTTGGCTGGTTTCCTTAGAATACTTAAAAGACTTAATGCATTGTGTATGTTATCTAGCTTCAATGGGCTGTTTTCAGCAGCATCTTTGTCCTCCCACTTAGCTTTTTGTTTCTTCCTGCTGTATGACTCATTTTTATAATATGCTTTTATTACAATTATCTCCTTGTTTTCATAATGAATCCTATTCCTTCCTTTTGCTACTCACCTTTTCAGGTTTGCTTTGAGAATTTGTATGTGTATAAATTCATGATCTTTTTTGCCTTTTTCTTGTAGAAGCTAGGTCTTTGTAATAGTTACTGGTGTTAAAAAACCATGCCTAAGCTATTTAGCAAACCATATTTAGTCATCTTTTCAAAGCCCTCAGGAGAATACTATGTATTAAAAACTGTTAAGGCTTACTCCTTTATATGTAAAAGTTAGAGCATCTATCACTAGTACTCAAACAAAAGCACTGTTATCCAAGAGAACTAGCTGGTTAGATTAAATAATTTTAAATGTCTATACAGCTTTTTGAAGTGTATAAGTATGCATATATATAATTGAGGAAACAACTGCAATTTCTCTTTTCCAGCTAGATTTCATTTGGATTTTTGCATTTAATGCATATTAAAAGGAGAACATATAGCACATTATGGTAACAACATAAACAAAGACATTTATAAAGCCCAGATATGAGGTACCTGGCTGAAAAAGCAATTTCAGCCCTGGATCTGCAAATACAGATTGCTTTTTTTTTTCCCGCCTAAGCCTATTTTAAATATTTCATAATGTGAAAATAGATTTTACTTCAGACAGGCCTTCAAAACTATTTGGACCGATGCTACTGTTTCTATATACTCAGGGTATTGCTTATACATTTTTCTTATATTTTGGTTATTTGACATAGGCTTCTAGAAAACTGAACTGTTACCAAATGTGGGACATAGGTTACGTAAATCTGAGGTGATATGGCATGTTGTCTCAGAGCCATCTGATGGAGCTTTCTGGTAGTATTGGCATCCATTTCAGTAAAACATCAGTGTAACAGTGAACAACAAATGACTGAGAAATTCCAATAACATAAGAAAGGAGAATGAAACACAAGCAACTATTTTGAGAGAAACTATTCTGTCTTCTGAATTTAGAAAAAAATATTTTTCCTAATGATTATTTGCATATAAAGGATTCAATTAAAGTAATTTCTTCTGTATTTTAGAAATGTTCGAGTAAATACATTTTCCTACTATATTCTGAGAATAGAAGGGTAAGAGAATATTTTAGGCACTTGTAAAATGATAAAACTCAGAGAAAAGTTTTATTTTTCTGTAATCATGGAATCATAGAATGGTAGGGGTTGGAAGGGACCTTTAGAGATCATCTAGTCCAAACCCCCTGCAGAAGCAGGTTCATCTAGATCAGGTCGCATAGGAACATATCCAGGCGGGTCTTGAAGACCTCCAAGGAAGGAGACTCCCCAACCCCTCTGGGCAGCCTGTGCCACTGCACCGTCACCCTCACAGTGAAATAATTTTTTCTTACGTTTAAGTGGAACTTTTTGTGTTCCAGCTTCATCCCCCTTGTCCTGTTTCTAGCTACTATAGAAAAAAGGGATGTCCCAACCTCCTGACACCCACCCTTTAGATATTTATAAATGTTAATAAGATCTCCCCTCAATCTCCTTCTCCAGACTAAACAGCCCCAGTTCCCGCAGCCTTTCCTCGTATGAAAGATGTTCCAGTCCCCTGATCATCTTGGTGGCCCTGTGCTGGACTCTCTCCAGCACTTCCCTGTCCCTCTTGAGCTGAGGAGCCCAGAACTGGACACAGTACTCCAGATGAGGCCTCACCACTTGTAAGTAACTGTATAATATCCTTTGTAGGAGTTGTCCAGATTTTTTACTAGAAGTAAAGAGAAGTTCTCATTAGGTGTCCTTCTGCATAGTTCTTTTTAGGGACTAATGCAGATATTTTCCTTGCAGGATGTTCCGTATTCTTTCTAAAGCTCATAAGAGAATATTTTCTCTTCCTTCCTTTTTTTTTTTTTCCCCTTTATCTTTTTCTGTCTTCTTTACAGAACATTCAATTTAATAAACTGCATTCAGATGGGGTAAAAGAGTAGAATATATTTAGGAATAAAACTTCAAACATAAGGTATGTACTCTGGTCATTTCTCTGGTACAATTTGTGCCAGTAACTGTGTCATACTGCTCTGCACAGTGCTGGGATTTGCACATGTGTCATGGGTGACAGAGTCTACTTCATATTATTTTTGTAAATGTCAAGGTAAGAAGTAAACAGCCTCCTCCCAGACACTATTGAAGTAGTTTTAGGACTACAGAATACATGCCATAGTACTCATTAAATTATGCCCTGGTTTCCTCAAGTATCCTAGTGTAGGAGTTGTTACTGGGGCAACACAAGGAGTACTGTGCAACTCCCATAAAAAACAAGTTGCTGGGGTGTGTCAGGCATCAACAATACACATACTCAGTGGCTCTGGATTGAAAATTGCCTCTTTTCTTAAGTTAAGCAACTGAGAAAAGCAAATGAGGATGGAAATAGTAATGTGAAAAGAACACTTAAAGGCTTTCTAAATATTTGGATTTTGTGTTATTTTTCTGTGTCCTGATTTGGGTGGGAGAGAATAGAAATGCTCATCAGCTGACTTGAGCTTGGCTGAAGCTAATGGGTGGGTGGCTTTACCAAATGGCAGTCTTCTCACCTGTCAAGTCTGATTCCAAATGTTGAGCAGCATCATTTCCAGGTTGGACTGGGAAGAGTATTTTCTCTATTTTATGTGAAGAAATTTCTCCATGGAGCACTAGTGTTTTGCCTCTGATAGCCACACAAAGGTGCGGAGTGACCCAATACAACTATGTTGTTCTAAACAAGTGCCGTTGCAATAGTTGAAGTGGTCTGCTGAAATCACAGCTTTTACATTTGTCTAGAGGTAGATAGGAAGCAGAAACCTTTTCAGCTATCCCCAAATAAAAGAATAGTCCCTAGAGACAGGCAGCAGACACAGTTCTCTCATATGAAGTCATAAGTTGCATATAGTTTTTTGTCTAACCTTTTTGGCTTTCTGTGTCTGTACAGCAGATGTTAATGCACCTGAAAATAGAAAGTCTGAAGCTTATATATTCATCCTTGTTTCATATATTGAAGTATATGTGTATATTTATATATATATATATGTATAAAAGTATGTATATAAATATGTATGACAGGCACCTTTAATGGTAATCCCTGGCTCATTCATTTTCATCACGCACAGCTGACTGCTATTTATCTGCTCAATTCCCCATGTATGTTAACATCCATGTTGCTCCTTCTCATAGGATAATAACAGACCATAACTGGAGTTAAAAGGCACTGACAGGCTTCCTGCATACACCATCTTTTGGAAAAATACCCTTATGTGCTCCTATTCTTCCTTGAAGCAGGATATGTGTAGATACTACTCTGTGGTGGCTTTCATTTGAAAGTCTCCTTGAAAATCCTTTTGAAAATGTAAAAGGCCTTCTAAATGTAAAAAGCCTTCTAAGTTGTTGCCTAATACATATATACTTCCAAGGTATACCTGTTCAAGTCCTGAGTGTTAGACCATCTTGATTTCTAGCAGTTAAATGTTCTGATAATGGCAATCTCAGACAGGTAATGTGAGATCTTCATGTAGTGGTGCTTGTTGGGTTAGCTAATTTCAAAGTTACTTATTTTGGCAAACTACTCTATGTTAACTAACACTTGTTCCACAGGTGCCACAAACAGGTCCCAGAAATGAAAGATTCCCTTGAAATGCACCCAGATTTTTGTTAGTAGGATTTGAAGGAGTTTTAGAGTTACTTCCCACGGTGATGAAGTGTGAGGGCATATATGAATTTAAGACCAGCTTGAAAGACCTGGAAGGAAGCATATTTCAGTGAGTGCTTTGGCGGTGATGTAAATACATGTTAGAAAAGGGCTCCATCCCAGGCTACTCTTTCACCTGCTACTCAGTTTCCTTGCCAACTTAGTCAGTCAACTAATTTCAGACTGTAGCCAGATGATTAGGCACTCTGAATGCAAAATCAAGATTAAAAAATGTAAGAAAAATAAAGGTAAAAGCACGGGAATGTGAGAAAGAGGAGAAATCACTCTAAAGACTGAATTACTGATAGTCTGAAGCTTGATTAGGCTAAAATTTCTGTTCATATTCATAAATCTATGTTTAAAATACTGAAAATAGAAGAGTGTCACAATAGTAATACATGTGGCAGCACAGAATCATAGAATGGTCGGGCTGGAAGGGACCTTTAGAGATCCAACTCCCCTGCAGAAGCAGGTCAACCTAGATCAGGTCACATAGGAACATGTCTAGGCAGATGTCTAAAAAGATTAGGCAGAAACAAAATGCATTCTACTCAAAACACATGCAGAAAGGAAAAAAGTCTGAATGATGCTTCATCTTAGTGGGGTGTTCAGGACAAGCCTCTGTATCTACTGAATTATTTCTTCATGGTCTGCTACATGCATTGACCTCCATGCACAGGTTCTACTATGCTAGCATGTAGGTACAAAATAAAGATTAGCTCTGAAAAACAAGTTTTAAAATTTAGAGCAATTTTGAAAGGTTTTTTTTCTTCTATTCAACCATGAAATGGAAGTGTCCTGCTGATGACTCCAGCATATTTTTTTAATTGAATAATTAACATGGATAATAGGCATTCAGCAGTGTTTTGTTGGTAATCATTGAATTTGCTAATCTCCCAGAAGGTGGAATGATTCAGGATCTTTTAATGCCCTAGAATAGAAGATAATTAAAACCCTGCATACACAACTTGAACTAGAATTGAGTACAAATGCTGAAGAGGAAAAAATAGAAAATGAGCCTGAGGTAAAAATAAGAGATGGAGAGGAAAAGAATAGTCCTAAGTACCTATAATAGTAAGGATACTTATGAAGTCACATTTTAAGTATTTGAAGTTTTCCTTACACTGCCACACTTTGTGAGTGACCAAGACTTCTTTCATAAAGATCCTCTGCCTGTGCTGGTTTCTTAATAGGGCTTTGCTGCTTACTGCATGGTAGGTGAGCTTGGCTGGACTGAGAGCAGACCAGTCACAAAAGCCACATGGCCATGATGTGATAGGTCTCAAGGAGATTCAGAGTAGTCTACACATGTACAGTGAGTGCTATACTAGTCAGCTGCTGAAAATTATGTATGTAGTAACTGTCTGATGAACTATGTCACAATGAGAGGAAATTGTGAGGGGTTTTGTGAGAAGGGTTAGCTTATGTAATCAATGATACTTCATTCCAAAGAAAGTCTAATGAGCAAATACACATCCTGGGTGTACTGCATCATACATCTCTCACTGGTGTATAGGATTTATAGGCTCCAGTGCCACCCTAACATACAAGGTTGCACAGCTTAGATTAATCTTTGACATAATACCTTTCGTTGTAGTAATGCAGTTCTGGATGTAGACCACTACTTCTATTTTGTGTATCACTTACTACATATCACTTACAGTCACTTGACAAGAGAGGGGCTGCTGCTTGATGCTGGAGTTAATACAGTAATGAAGAGCCAACACAAAGCTATCCACTTTCTCTCTCAAGTGCATGAGCTAATCTTTTAACCTTAACTTTTCCGTCTCTGGAGAGGATGGAAAAACAACCTTCAGGTAAGAAATGTTAGTTCTATCATTTACTTGACTAGATGAAGATAGTCATGAGGATGTGACTGGACACACTATTGAACCCAAACAGAATAGGAAGTGAGTTACTAGTCTTATTTCCAGTGTACATAAAACAAGGCTGTTAATTGACTTGTACAACCACTAGTCCTTTTACAGAGGTATAGTGGACACTTGAGACTTCACTATTCACTTCAAAGAGCTAGTGATCAAGTTCACATTGGCACAAGCAGGACAGGGCTGAATTTCTCTGTGCTGTGCTTCTCTGCCAAATTCTGCCTACTAAAATACATGAGTGTTTGCTTGAAACATTATTTACAGGCTTTGAAAAAAGATGCTGCACAAAGCCAAACATTATTTAACAATTTGGAGCCACACTTCGGTTTGTGGCAAAAATCTGTCATGAAATTCCGAATTTCTAGAGGAGTCTCATCTGCTCCCATAATAATTCTAACAGTCCAAAATGCTGACAAATGAGTCCAAGAGACATTCAGTACAACAGTGGGCAGGATATTCCCACCAGTGTAATCTTAAATTGCTCTGACTTTTCAGGCTGTGATGCCTTCCAAGCAAAGACTGAACACAGACCCGTTGTTGCTCATCTGACAAAGGCAAAAGTACCTGTGTCACTAAACAATTCCAGATAAGGTTAAACAATGGCTTTGATGAAATAATCCTGATAGGATAAAAAGATACTTAGGTTGTTATGCAATATAGCAAAGCAGCGTGCGTGGGAGCCATTTTGGACATACGTCCACATCACTATCCTGTGACAACTTGGCAGCCTTTATGAGTTTCCCTAGGAGCTGAATAGCAGAAACATTGCAAGTCGGTAATATTGTACATTGTTAGGCTGTGTCTTTTGGGATCATAGCCCAAAATACTACTTGCCTCTAGCAAGTGGTATTGTTTTCTGTCTTGTGTCACCACTCTTCTGCAGAAAAATCAACAACAAAATAAAGCAGTAGTAGCTTAACAGAAAGAAAAAATGACTTGGAATGCTGCTTTCAATGAGAGGCCAAACTCTGCCCAGTTTTTGTGCATCAGGTAGTATAAGAGCTAACAGGATCCTCACGTACCCTTCACACAAGAAGTAGGAAAACCCAAATGTATGAATTTCTCCTGCTTTGTTTGTATACCTGGGGAAAAATGTTGCCAGAAAAGGAATGGACAAGAGGATCAAGATGACTCTATCCCTAATTTAAATCTCTACAGATGTAGAAAGGAAAGGCTGCAGTGCATTCTGATCAAAAGTGGCAAGTCTTTGGAGTCTCTTCTAAGTCTTATAGCAGCTAGATTTTTTCTAATGTTACTGTTCATGGAAAATACATTATCAGTTTAGTTCAATTGGATTTTTTTTTTTAAGCAACTGATTTAGAAAAGAGAACAGAAGTGAACTTTAAAAACACAAAGACTGGAATTAAAACCAACTATTTATTGTTATTTTGAGATCTTTTGGATGTCTGGCTAACTGCTTTATTTTCTAGGTCTATATTGTGATAGCTTTCACACACCACCTCACACTGACTTATCTCTGGGAGTGACTGCCTTCAGAAAAGCACTACTTTTTCCACAAAAAACTCTGTGGATTATTATAGTATTTTACCACTGTGCTGCCATGGTTTTTTTGGATTGGATTTGGGTTGGTTTTTTTTTTTTTACATCAATTAGCATCATGTTTATTAAATACTTAATAAAGGTCTGATTCTGTAGACTTTTAATCCCATCTGATTGTGTAACGAATTCTTAGGCAGTGATTATTCATGTGACTACAAATTGTTCATCTAAATACATTTTTACAGGAATAAGATTAAATACTCTAAATATTGAATATTATTTCATACATAGGGATTTCAGAATTAAAACTAGGCTTTGTTAGTACAATACAGATATTATCACCGACAGCCTTCCTACAATTTATGTTTTGTAAGTTTTCTCCCCTCCAGACTTTCTCTTTCCATTCTTTCAAAAGTCATAATCCTGTAGTAAAAGGTTTTGAACTTGATTTTTAAATTTCAGGTTTTTATAAACTAAATGTTAGAGACATATGACTAATTCTGAATTCCCTTTCTGTTGCCCTGTGCTCCAAAAATTTATTCATTTAGTGCTTTGAAGTACAAACACGGTCAGAGAAGACAATGCAAATGTTAATAAAACTGTATTACATTAAAATAAAGATGAATTATGAAACAAAAATGTACAATTCAATACATTCAGCTTTAAAATAGAGAATGGCTAGTGCCTTTGTTACTTCCTGTAATCAAAAGAATAGTTGTTGGTTAATAATTAAATGTTGCATTCTGTATATACAAAGCTGTGGAATTAATTGTGTTCTATCCAATTTCAGAGATACTTTTAATATATTTAAGAGTATTGTTTGTCTACATGCTGATAGCATATTGGAAATTGAAATCAGAGTTCACTTTTTGTTGTAGTGACAAGACATTTTTCTAAGAAGGATAATCTTTGCATGTTTTTGCTACATATAAATGTCTTGAACAGCTTGTAATTTAAGAAAATATTTTGGTTTAGTGTACATCTGATCTGTTTTCATTTTGATAAGCTTGCATGTTGCTTGCATGGCATATTACAGCATTGATTGATCAAATGACATTAAATTATTATCTACTATCTGAGCTGGCTTCATTACTCCAGTGCCTTGCTACTTCAGCATGCAAAACTTTTGAATTAAGATTGCATTAAAAGGTAATGCCATCCTCTTATTTGCATATGCCAGGCATGATGCTTAATTGCTTGAGAGAGCAAACTCTCCATATGCATCCCAAGTATGAGCATGCCCCAGGCTGCAAGAAAGGGAAGGGAAATCAATCCTTGAATTGTCTCATCTTCCAGCTCTGTTAGCAGAGAGAAAGCAGTAAGGTGGTAGGAATTTGCTTCTTCTCCTGTGATTGGAGAAAAATACAGGTTAGCCTTTAAACTTCTGTGGGAAGCAGAATACTAAGAAGCATTTCCCTTTGCTTTGTTAAACTGTCCCCAACTTGAAAAAGAAGGGGGGAAAAAACCCATCCTTGTTACTGTTTGTAGAAGCTTCATAGTAGTGCTTCTTTTTACTCTGACTTCTGTTCTGTTCTGGTTATTTATACTTTTGCAATATACATTAGTTTATGCTACTAGCAAATGTTAGTAAATATAATTAGCATATAAACATGAGAAGTAGCTTATTTGTATCAGGTACAATTTAAATTACCAGGATTATCCAGGGAAAAGACTGAATACAAGTGGTGCTATGCCACTTATAAGTACTTCACTTGCCATTAAATTTATATACCTCCTTCCAAATATTAAAATTCCATATAAAATCAGTATTAAATGTTTTAATCAGTCGGTTTCCCTTGTTTATTTTGTGATTTTGTGTAAGATATCTATAAAGAAAAATCTATTTTAAAAGCTTTTTGAGAACTCTTTGTCCTCCATCTGGCACGAAGAGCATTTCTAGAGGGGAGGGGAAAGAAACAGACTACTGTCTGAAGTAAATTTGATAGTAGAAGATGGGATAAAACAAGAGGCACTTAGACTAATTTAATTAATGCCATGGTGAATTTAAGAATATGCTGTCCTCTACAAGCATAAACATAGATCGGTAGCTGAATTAAGGATGCAATATTAGACTGCACCTGTTGGTTTTCAAACTGAATTCAGACCTTGTTTCAGTATTGCAGTTGGGACTGGCAGTTGCTGAAGGGATTAAATTATTTAAAGCCTTCAGCTGGCTAGTGTAGGCTAGCAGTAGCTTATAAAACACTTAATCTATTTTTTTAATCTCTTCATATGTTTGCTTTACTTAGACAGTAAAACTATACATGACACACACCTGCCACATTCTGAAGCTTCTTTGTCAGATATTTTATCAATTAGAGCAGCCTTTAAACTGTAACCATTTGGATTTCTTTGACAATACACTTCTTGTTAGCGTGTACATTTTCTTTGATGAACTCAAAACTAAACAGACATAAAGTTCTTTTTCCACAATTGCTTTTAAAAAAGAGGTTCCTTCTGAAAGGCAAATGCTGCTGTCCAAATAATTAATGTTTACTGTTACCATTTCATTTGTGATTTAAAAAAGAAACTAATCCCAAACATTTCGGAGCTCTGGAACGATTTTTGCAGTGCTTTAGCCAACTGCTTACACAGTAGTTCAGCAGAGCAGATCAAAAATAGGTAATACCTTTTAGCTTGTTACGTGATATGTCACTTGTTTCTAGAAAGCTAAGAGTAAGTAGTGAGTAGTTACAATATGTTTTGAACAGAAAACCAGTCTGGATAGCTGTGCAACATGGGATTAATTAGGTAAATCCTCTTAGGTTTGATTATCCATTGCTTAGATATATAGTTTTTGTCATAGGTAGCTCCTATTAATGTCTTCTTTCTATCAAAGTCTGGTTTCAGTTTTTGCATCATAACTTTTTTGTGTCCAAGTGATGTGCCACTGAGCTAGCTTAGAATCTTCCAAATAAAAAGCAACATAACACCTGGAGTCAACTCAAGTGGAAGCTGATATTCTCGTAAGAGTCTTTTTAATAGTAATTTTTGTACATGGATAATTTCTATTTTGCTCAGCAAATGATATGTTAAATGTTTTTAATATGCCCTTCAATGTTAAGTTACAGGACAAGTAGGCATCCTGCTAGCAAGGATGAGCAAATGCTTATTCATGGAGATAAGATGGCTCCTGCAGTATGCTCTTCAAAAAAAAGCATGTGGTGTTGATATTTCTGGCCAATCTTTATTTTTTTTCTTCCTTTTCATTACATTGTGCAACTGTGATTTGATTTCTGTAAAATGAGTTTTTGTCATACCATCAGTACAAAAGAACTTAACCAGTTGATCCACTCTAGGTTCTTTATTAGTAGTGTATAGCATGCATATGTTGAAGTTGTTTCACTAATCAGTGTTCCTTATCTCACAATCTATCTAAAACTTTTTTTTTTTTAACTGGAGACTATGCCATTCTTCAGGAATAAGGAAGGATAAAACAGAGGAGAAATAAAAATGACACTTCAGAATTTTAGCCAGATAGCTCAGCCAACAGTGGGGGGAAAGATACGCAAAAAGACATGGGAGGAATTGGGCATTTCAGTGAGTGGTTATCAGAGTTTCATCAGCACTGGGATTTCATAGTTACATAATGCTTTGTACATGCCAGGGCAAGGCTTCACATTTGATATGATACACATAGGACAAAATCTGGACACAAAAATTTTCACTACTCTTGCAGTGGAAATTAGCATTTACTGCAAATATTTGTTCAATAGTCATCTAAGTATTATTTCTTCTGTAAGAAGGTATTAAATCTAAATTTCTGTTTCACCTTCAGTGAGCTAGGAAACTTACATCTTCATGTATTCATCTTCATCTTCATTGAATATGATCTCTGGAAGTGAATTTGGTTAGCCATTGTCATGTCCCCAGGCCAAACCAGCGTAAAAATTAATTATAACAGAAATTGAATTCTGAGAATACAATGCCCTTTGATAGAATATCAGTTGAATATTGCAATTGGAAATGGTCCCCTCCATGCGTGATTTAGCTCTGCATTGAAATGGTATCAGTGAGAGAAAATTTTACAGGTGACTGTTAATTCTGTTACTGTATGCCTCTCATGACTCAAGTGGAGACAGTTTGAAAAACATTGAAAAGTCATGGGCAAAATGGTACCATTACTATTCACCAGCTTGTTCCTGGGAAGAGAAAGATATCTTAAGCTCCATGACATGAGTATCTTCACTTTCTGTCTTCTAGATGATTGTGGGGTGCAGCCTCACACATCCATTGTCATTGGCTGAGTGTCACTCTCAGCCTGCTAAGAAGCATTTCAGCTAATTGAACAACATGATAAAACCATTATTGGTAGCAACCATGATTTTCCCGAGCCCCTGCTAGGTCAGAAGCTGGAATTGAGGTACTGTCAGTCATCACTCTCTGCTATGGGATGTCAGTTGGCCTTGTGAGACAAACTCATTTCAAAAGCTTTAATAACAGCGGGATGACAATCAATGGAAGAGGAAACATCTCTTTTATTATTACTGTTTATTTTTTAAAAACAAAACCATAAACCAAACTCCCCACCGTTTGCAGTACTTGCACATTCCCAACGTCATGGATGGCATTATATTTGTAAGGCACTCTTAGAGAATAAAATATTTGTAGAATTTTTATGTTGTTTAGCACTTAGGTTCATCAAGTTTTGCAATATTTGCTATTCTTTTCTGCAAAGTACTGATTAAACCCAATTTTCTGCTGTATTTTATTTAAATAGATGTCAAAGCACACATTTTAGGGCATGTATTAACTACTTCATTTTTAGTACCCATTAGCATCGACTAAGCAAGACCAGTATACAGAGAAGGACTACAGAGACACAAAATTCTTTTAAGGTGTCTGGAAATAAAAAAAAGAACTTCTCATCGTGATTTGTGGAAATGGGAAGTTGTGAGCTTTCTATGTACTGAAATTAATTATTTTAAAGCAGTATTAGACATATTTACTGCCACAGGTTACTTTTAATGGTAAAATATATGCTCTCCAGCTCAGATAAAATAATTCTGTGAGCTAATATTGATTTAGGATTAAAGTGAAAAATAGATTTCACTTTCTCATATTAATTTAATTCCAAATTAAGATTTAAATTAAAAGGTTAGGAAGAGGTCTCAAAGATAAATCACTTTGGAAGCCTCTCAACTTTGTTATTGTTTGTCTAATAAACATGAAGCTTAAAAAATAGGATGAAAAGTATGTTTCAGAAAGACGTTTCACCAAAGATGTTTTGAGAGTAACTTTGATTCCACAGTCACTTAGGGTAATAAGGTACCAAAGACAATGTAAAATCATTGTAAATAATGTCAATGGAAATGATGCTAGAAGTGACAGAATCGAATCTCCTGGAACAGAAGGCATTTCTGAAGCTACTGTAGAAAGATACATTTGCTGAAATGAGTCGGAGAAAGGAAAAATGACCAGGTTGCTGCAATCAAAGTACTCCATCACTGATCAGAGATACAGCTACAAGAGGATTTTTTCTGAAGTATACAAAGCAAATCAGTTAACCAACTCATTTTTAAGCACCACTTAGTGCAAAGGCTACAGACAGTGATTAAATTAGTTTTAAATGCCTTATACTAAGAAATGTGGTGTTAGCTAGATAACTAGGCAATTTGCTGTTCTATTTTTAATTAAAGATAATATTTTGAGCTTGGAATTGAAACACAAGAAAGTTAAATAAGTAATTATTGAATTAAACTAATGCTTTTCAGTATCATCTGCTGAGGGGAATGCTATTCTGCCTTAAAAGCCTCATATAAGCAGCTAAAGCAATCTTTCACACATGTAATAGATACAACTATTTAATAAAAAATGAATGAAGAGCTACTTATATCCTGCTGTGAAATAGTTGTTACCTTCTAATGTAATACAGAATTTGCATCTGCTAAAGAAATGCATTTAAATGGTAAAAATGGCTGATTGTTCATTTCATGTGTTAAACCAAAATATTTATACTGCTTTTAAATTCACAAGTAAATGGCTATCATCATACCAGGCTATAAAAAGCTGATTTCCTTGTCTCTATGTCATGTAATGATGAACGGAACCCCATTAACAATCCCAGGGGGATGTATGTTTAGTTTTTTGTTTGTTATACTTTTCTCAGTAAATTTTGATCTCCAAGTACTCACTCTTGAGGATATATTGATAGGTATGTAATCAGCTCTTGGAGAAATCGGAAAATAACTGAGCAAAATGTTGATCTCGCTCATATCAGTGATGTATATTTCAGTGAGACCAGCATTATATCTCTTGGGCTTTTCAGGCAATACACATTTTTGCCTTTCAGGAGAGGGAAAACGTTGGCGGTTCTGCAGTAATGAATAAGATTGGCACTGGCAAACTTTTCCTTCATGAAATAAAGGCTCCTGAGGCAGGCAGGCAGCTCGTGCACAGATATGACTCTGCCTGTTGTGCTGGCCAACATTGTTTACTTTTTCCTTGTATGCTCCCTTTTTCTATCTGAATCCATCTGTTGTCTCTTGTCTGATACTTAGATAGCAAGCTCTGTAAGATTTAATTCAGAAGCCATCACTTTGGTTTATATTTTAGGTGACTTCTAACCATGAAATTCTGGTCCATAATACGGGATACTCTACTAGTATGACTGTCTCTATGTCTATTAAAATGAACACTAGTTTCTGTGTATTTCCACTAGCTCCTGTTAATTAGCAATTGAAGCATTAGGTGATTTTGATTGAGCAAATCAAAAGTACAGGAGATATGTCAATGAAAATGAGACTTTTGCTATTATTCTAGCATTGATCTTAATAGCTCTATATGTAAGAAACTCGATAAATAAAATATCCAGTGTGCAATTTTTCTTCAGTAATCAATAAGCATCTGGAGCCATATTCATCCTAGAAATAATGTTACTGACCATAATGGATTTGTACCAGGAATTCATGTAGCCAGTGTTGCATGGTTTGTACATAACTGTCCATTAGCTTCTTTTCCACAGTCACATGTTAGAAAGTTTATGCCCAGCTCTAATGCTGCTAATCCCCCTGACCCGTTCCTGAATATATTATGATTAATAGCTAATAGTGCTGCTGGTGATAATAATCCTATTGTTTGATTAGCAGCTACAAAGTGAAGAACTAGGCATAAAAGACAATTCTATGAGGTATAGAGAGGAGAGCAAAATTAAAAACAGGACTGCTTTTTTTTGCATATTGATTGTAGTGTAGGATGTGGTACCCTGTGTGCGATGGATGCCCACTGCTGTTGCCATGGAGACTGTGCTCCAGCAGACTGTTGTCCACCTGGGACCTCTGTCACGTGGGGAAATCCACAAGATTTCTGTCCAAATAATGCCTTCATTTCCACTATCTGGGATTCTGCTTCCCAAGACCTATGCATATCTTTTCCCTGGTTTGTAATATCTGCTTAAGTACAAATGATGAACAAATGAATAAAAACACGTCTAAAACTGGCTGTACATGGATACAGTAAGTACACAAGTACATATGGCTCAAAAATAAATACTTTAGCACATGTTCAATTAAATAAAGTGTTGCTTTTACTTTGTAGACAAGTTGAAAAGTCCATATCTGTTGATTAAGTAGTACTTTTTTCTGCACTTTTTCATGCCTTGATTTGGGAGTATTTTAGTGTGAGTCTTAACGCTTGCCCTTTTACCTATGACCTTGAGCTGCTTTTAGGTATTTTTGTGAAACATGACTAATAGGTTATGTATTTACTCACCAGATGCATTTTGGGTTATTATTCAGAATAAGAACTATAGATTACAGTGTTTAACATTTAGGAAATTGGATAACAAATTCAATTGAGTAACAAAGCATATTTTTAATTGAAAGAGTTGGCTACTCTCAGATTTGTAAGTTTTATCTTTAAATCATTTAATAAAATGTATATCAAAAAATAAGTCTACAAAGGTGCTTTTTGTGACTGAAGGAGGAAAAGGATAAATTAATTTACCATTATTAAATTCTATTTGTCTAGAAAAGCTGTACACCTTTTCTTTTTTAAAATATAGCACAAGATGTACGAAAGGAAGTACTTTAATCCCTGGCAGATTAAACTATTTATGTAACACATGATAGTTCCTTTTCTCGTTTTGAGAGAGATACAGATTGTATTAAAAAAAAAAAAAAATCTGAACATGGTCTTGAGGTTTAGTGCACATATTAGAACTGTAGAAATTGTGTTTTTTAAGTCACAAGTACAGCGTTGACAAAAATAACATATTTGTAGAAGAATATAAAATCTTTTGTTTCCTCGAGACCTTCAGTCTGTTTTAAATAGCATGTGAGACTGAGGCTGTGAGCCTTTTCTTGTGCCTCTGTCTCCTGATGGCAATTTTTCCATCACTTGTGATCCCCTCCAAGAGAAGCTACAGCAAGATCGTTTCATTGGTGTTGCAAAATTTTAAAGATCATGTTAAAACTTTTGCATGTGCACATGCAGTGAAATCTCAGCATAATCTTGCAAGGCTCAGTCCTCCTGGAGTAGCAATAATGTTTGATGCTTTGCAGTCTCTGTCCCTTCATTTTCTTGCCTGTTGAATCTCATCACCATCCGTTTTAGTGTTAAGCATGACATGATGTCTATGACTGTATTTTTATTTATACAGATTTGCCATTTTCCTTTCCACTTCTACTCTGTCATCTTCTTTTAAACATCAAGTCATATATGCGTAGAGTTGTACTCTCTGTTCCAATAACAGAGAATGGTAATTATATCAAAAGATGATAAAGCCAGAAAACCAAACCGATTTTCTGTCTGCCTTCACCTCAGGTACAATTTAAATGTTACAATGGTAGACATGTCGTCTTCAAGAACTGATGCTGGGATGATATTTCAGTGTATTTTACACTAGTGTAATTTACACTAAAACATTTGTTGTTTAATCAAAAGTTTCTGTAATCTAAGTTAGAAAACAACATGAGCTTTAAGTCTCACTAACAACAGTGTGTTAAAAAAAAGGTAAATGAAAATGTTTATAGACCTTTTCTTGTGCTTATAAACTGAAAACGTTATAGGCTAAAACACTGCCACCACCAACTGGACATGCAGTCAGCTAAAGTAGAAATGTTACCTTATCTTCCCCTCCATTGTTTGAAGAGAGATTGCTCAGAGGTTACAGTATTTTGTGGACCATAATGACAGTCTGCTACTATTGTTCTTGTGATATGATACTTTCTGCCAAGTGTCTCATTACTAGGAGCAGACCTGGTGTATTTCACTCAGTCAAAACAATTCATTCAACTACTGCAGAACATCATGTTTTCCTTTGGGACAGATTTGGGCTGTTACTGGTTTGGAACAGAAAAATAAGAAAAAATAAGCCCAAGTTAATTTTTAATATTTGAGAAAAAAAAATACTAGAACACATGTATCTCAGAGTAAACACATTTATAAGAAAATATGTCTTTGTTAAAGAAGGAAATATTTTTTTCCTTATAATGGTTTGATCTGGTTTCATAACTTGTGTAAATAAAAAGTGCCTTTTCTGTTGTTCATTGTAGGAGGAGAGTCTCTAATGTGGTAATTTAAACCTTTAGAAAATATTTTTAACTTGTATTTCATTAATGATGTCTCATGAAGGGAAAATAAGGAAGACTTTAAGACTTGCTTTTAAAAAGTAGGAAAACATATAAGTGCCTGATGTATTAAACTGTTAAGGGAGGGTGTAGGTAAACATTTCTAAGTCATGTACAGGTTGACTCTGGTAAAATTGCTTCTTGGGAAGAATTTATGCTACAGACAGATTAGTACCAAAAGGAGCTTTTTATTTGGTTTGTTTGTTTGGTTTGGTTTTCTGTTTTGATGTGGTTGGACTCTAGCTGCTAATAGCAAAGCCCTGATTTAGTCCTCAGTGAGGAGGACAGTGAGGTTGGAGGGACCCAGGTAATGAGATCTTTTTCCATTTAATTCTGAAATAGGCCTGAATGCGATTCCATGCCTGCCAGAGTTCATTCCTCTCTGCTGTGATTTGGAGGTGGGGAGAAGAGTGATATATTCTCCATCAAGATAAAACTTTTTTTCCATGATAAAACATCATCCTAAACTAGGAGTCAGCTAATCAGATTATTTACTTGAAAAATCTTTGGAGTGTGTCCCAGAAGCGCAACCCCAGAAATCATTTTTCAAGTAAATAGTTTTCCTAGAGTCAGTAGACCTGCTAATAAGCAACTACTCACTTGAGTAATACGGGATTATGTTTTGATTCTGTAATTTGACTATCTGCTTATGTGTAATGATGTTTATTTGTAGGAATGATGCATTTTAGAAAGTAAGGTCAGCTGGAACATTTGTGGTGTTCATCTGTCTGCAACCCTTGATCTTGTAATGTATCAGTCACTAAAAAAAGAAGCGATTACTCAACTGTAAAAATGAAATGGTTGGTAATATTAGTGGATGGTACCCTATGAATATTCTGAAGTGTAGGTTGAATAAATGATGCTCATTTCAAAACAATAGTAAAAGGTACAATATTTTCTATGAAAGATCTTACAAATTAGCACTATATCATTGAAATACTTTAGTTTTAAATAAATTTTTAATTGTCATAGGAAAAGTGTTTCAATGGGTTGTTAAAGCTTTTTATGTCAAGTAAAAATACTTTTTTCCAATGTGTTGATACCATTAATTTGCTAACGTATTATTTTTACTACTTGGCTGCAAAATTGTGTGTAACTTTTAATGTCAGCAAATTTAAATGTGCATTTAAATGTTCATAGATGTTATCTTTCTCACATTATATCAGATTCTCACTTCTGTTTTATAGTAATCTGATATTGTAAAATATTGTATTGCCTCAAAAATAGAAACATACCATATTTTTGTACACATTTAACATTTGTTAATCCTAACATTCACTTCAAATTCTTTTCCTGATGGAGAAAGAGAAAAAAAAGTGAATATTAAATATCTTTATGTGAAAGACACTCAGACACCAGGCTAGTAACTGCACAAAAATAGCTAGTTAGAAAGACTCTTGCCAGAAAATTTACAGCATCAAACTACAAAGTTACATGATCATGATACATTTCATGAAGATATACTCTTTCTTTATGGATGTCCTAAGGTATATGAATGGGGAATGATCATCTTCTGTGGCTTTTATATAGAGGAAAACCAGACTGATAATGAAAATATGGACTGAAAAATACAATACCATGATGTTTTCATGTACATGATCCAGTAAAGATGTTTAAACTACTCTGCAGAATGCTGCATTAGATTCTAACTCTTTATAGTGCTCTGTAAATATGAACTTGGCATAGTTTAAGACACAGCTATGAAGTATCTGTCAAATCTACACCTATTGATGTAACATGAGCACAAGTGGAAAAATAAGCATTTCACGGTATCACTCAACAAAGTCATCTATGACAATTGGCAGGGTGCAGGTTTTTTTAAGATGGTTGTCCCAGTTGGTTGTTTCAGCAACTGGCACTTAAAAGAACAATAAGGTTGAAAAAAACTATAAAAAAAAAAGTTCTGCAAATCCTAAAATGAAGTAGTAATTATGTATTTGCAAGTTAAACTCTTGCTGTTTTTCTACTTAGATGGTTTTTTTTCTGCTGATTGATATACTACTTCTATAGTGTACTCATCCTGCCTTTCTGTGGTGTAAAAAGTAAGCAGATTAAATACTTCAGTTTATATAGGGTGTGCGTTTCTGAAGAGAGCCTCTTGTGAATCGTAATTTACTATGCTTTGGGTGCATCACAGAGCAACCTTGGAATTAGCAAACTTTATTATTTTGGGGTGAAACTAAACCAGAAGATGTGGTCCAACCGTCAGTGGACACTAGTATTAATTTAGTAAGGGTAGCGGGTCCTCAGAACCAGCTCTTCAAATTTGTTTCCATTGGCTTAGATTGGAAGAAACATTAGAAGTTTCTTGCAATTTGTTTTATTTTTTCAGTGAAGAGACATAACCTAACAATTCTTCAAGGCTGTTTTATTCTTTAGTGGGCACTTTTTTTGGGAAAGCTGTAAGTCCTTGAACAAAATTGGCTGTTCATTGTTTTTCTTAAAGACAGCATTTGTTACAAAGCTAGAAGAGGTAGTTCATCTCAAGTCAGCCAGCTTTTATCCACAGGATAATCAAAAAGGCTTTAAAGATTTCTTCTAAATTTCCTAAGGCTTACCATTTTAGTCACCCTGTCATTACCTTTGTATGTGAGACAAGTTAATTTCCTTGTTACACTTGGTAGAATTTGAAATAGCAATGTCAGGATGGTGTGTGAGTTTCCTTAGAACTGGGTTTTAAGGACTGAGAAAGAAACAAGCAGAAAGGAAAGTGGAAGAATGTTTTCAGCCTAGTTTTCTTCTTTGCAAGTCACAGAAGTGCATTGCTTCTCAGGAATACTGTTAGAGATCACAAGGAAAAGTGACATCTTCATGAAATGAACATCAGCACGAGTGTGTCTCTTGAACAAAAGCCTCAGAAACCACCACTAGCCCGTGGAAGGTGTCCTCTGTGCTTTGCAGCTTTTAAATCTTTCAAAATCGTCAGACTGTTTAACTGGCAATAAAGCAATAAACAAAATGTCCTTCTGCTGCTCCTCTCCCCCTCCATTTATTTTAGTCTTGTATTAAAGCTGTTTTAGTAAAGAAAGTAGTATTTTGATGAAAAAAAAAAAGAAACAAAAGCTGAAATTTGTGTTTGAATATCCATGCTTATTTTGGCAAATATCTTAAATAATGTAAACTGCACGGCAAAACCTGTGGCAGTTTTTAAATTGAGGAAATGACAGTGCTTCTCAACTGACCTTCCAGTTGTAGCAAAAGAGCAACGGGTATGTTTGCTTTACATCTGAAAGTCATTTATGCTCAGCAACAGAAGGTTGGATTTTGATATGTCTAGCAAACAAATCTATGGAGGAGTTCTAGAGAACTTAGAACTAAGTTTATCTGAATATGGTGGTAATCAGTGGAAAGTGTCAATTTAGAGTTTTAGGTTTTTTAAAAAGTACTTTTTATCAGTTTAACCCTGATCCCATTACAAGTTTCAGCAGGAATTTGGATCTTGAAATGTTATAATCCAATTGCATCGCATTAAATGCTTCTTTCTCATAATACAAGTCATATTTTGATGACAGTTAAATTAGTTTAGAAAAGTACTTTAGATAAGGATGAAAAAGCTCTTAACTTTGTCAAGTCTTATCTCTGATTTGGGAGGATAAATATTGTAAGCTTAAAACATTTTAGCCAATGTGAAAAACAGTAAAATAATGCTGTCAGTTGAAATCCTCCTTAACGTGTATTGCTAAATATTGTGGGAAAGACTAAAGACTGTGGCCTTGAAAGTTTATTAAGAGAGAAAAATTGAAGTGGAACCTTCCCTGTTCCACCCTCCTTATGTTGATCTGTACTTGCTGCTCGTACTCTTCAGGTTAGGTGATGACAGGCTGGATACCTTCAGTGGGCACAACAATGCATTGGCAACCAGCATGCTTCTGGTTTGTTTGAATTTTGTGATTTCTACCCAGAAAACTGAACTGAAGTTTGCGCAGCTCTACCTACCAACTGGCAAGGAAAAACTCTTGCCTTCCTCTTTGTGTTAGCTCTGACATCCATTGAGTATTTTCCTGAGCTGCTGCTACCCACCCAAGAAAACCCTTTTCTGGTGAATAAGTTGAATCTGCTAAATGGGAGCTTCAATGCCAGCACCAGTGGAGATTTAGCACTGGGAGAATTCGACTGGATGGGTGGAGAGCAGATCAAGAAAATCATTAAGAGACCAGTTCCCTCCCTTTTCACTGCGGTGGACCTTGAGTCTGGTTTGTTGTTTCATCCACAGCTGTGGTAGCACAGCCTTTTTCAGGACTCAAGTTCATTCCAAAACTAAGAGTCTAGCTGATATAAACAGCTCATACTGGCTGTAAAAAGGGTTTTGATGTAGCAGTTTGATAAGTAAGTCAAGTTATTATGTCCAGAGTGTTTTCTGTCTGTGTCCATACTTGAGATTTTGATAATAAAAATAGCACAAAATGTCATTGGTAAGTGCGCTGCCAAAAGCTTCTAGTCTGCATTTTTCCTCAGATCATCACTTTTTGCTGCATAATAGAGTACATTTACTGGAAATATATTCTTCTGTAACTTCTGTTTCTTCATTCCACTGAGCACTCACACCTAACTGCTGCTTATCTTCTGTGAAGGTATAGAAACAGCAAGGAACAAAGGGACTATGGAGGTGTATGTTTCAGTGCTGAAGATTATAAATGAATCTAAATGACATGGGCCTCCTTCCACTGAGTTACTTAAGTACTTTGAAACAAAACACTCCCTTCCAACTGGTATCAGTAGTCCACATTACTTAGAGGTGTAACAGGAGTTTCCATATTAACCCCTCAGTCACCTACCAGCACAACTGTACCCGCCAAGAGAAAAATAGGATAAGGAACAGTTTACTGTTTTTCAGATGACAAAAAAATCATATGAGGGCTTCTCAGACACAGTTGTGTTTAACCTCTGATGGAAGCATTTGAGTGTTTAAAACTCACCAATACAGCTAATGCTGTCTTACCGTGTGTTGTGGGCAGTTAAAAACTCTTCTGTGACCAAAATAATCCTTATATGTAGCTGACTGTTGGAGGAGGTTTAGTGCTTCAGCTTGCAATGGCACTTGCTGGACCTTTCATGCTGTTTAGGCCCTTTAGTCCTAAGTATGATGAAATTTGCACTGAGCACACAGGGACGCCTTTAATCGAAACAGCTCCCAAGTAAGGACAAATAATGGACCTTCAGAGAGATGCTATGATCCACAAAAACAACTGAAGGAGTTTCAAAGAGATTTGAGAGTTTGATTACACCTTGATGATACTCCTGTTGCAGGCTAAGTAGAAGTCTAGTGTGGTCTAATTAGCAAAAACTGGAACACGAGGACAAAACTGACAATGGTGAGATGTTTTGGGAGGCTCTGTTATGTAGCAAATATGACCATCTCAAAACTGACAGACCAGTGTAACGAGAGAGGTTAGTCACCGCAAAATCACTCCTTCCTTTTCTAAACTTAAAAGTAAAATCTATTTCTGAAAGCTGGTGAAATCTGTGCAAAGGTATAAGTGGAGCACTGGATTAATAATTTTGTCTGATTTTAGAAGATGAACATCATTCAAGTTTACAACCATATCTGGATTGTTTTAGTTATCAAACTATAAGAAGTTGCATGGTGAAAAGTAAATAGCTGCGAAAAAGCAGCCGTAAAAAATATGTTGAGACTAGTTAGTAGCTGAGAAGGAGGATTTTTTTTTTCAGTAGGTCACAAACATGTAACTTGGAGTGACGTATGCCAATTTATGATTGCGGATGAAATAAAGATTGAATCAGCATGTATTTAATGCTTTATTTTGTGAAGTCATTTTAGAATTAGTTTAGTAAGGTAATCAACAAGAATGTTTATCAACATTCGAAGTCTTTTGTAAGAGATTATGTTTTAATAAAATGTGTATCTGAATGATTCTATAGGGCTTTAGGAGATGTATAAAGAGAAGTTTGATTAATATTTATAAAATTAGTAAGCAAAAGGTGTGATGAGCGGCTCTTTAGAGCTATAATTTACTAACACTTGACACCCACGTATTTTTCCCCACCCCTAAATTATATGTCTCATTACTTACAAGGCTGAGTATCGGTGGTGTTACGGTAGTAACTTCAGTGTTAGGGTTTAGTACTTCTATACAATAACTATTTACTCCAATTAATTAAAATTCTGACTTAGCAGTCTGACAATCTTTATTACAAGGGTTGAACCTAAATAAAGGTTAAAATCAAGCAGACACGTGTTGAAAATACTGGAACGAGCAATGAGAGAAAAATAGGAGAGTACATATAGTTGGACAAGTAAATAAAGAAATTCTTGGTTATTTTTGGCAAGAAGTGGAGAAGCATGTGATGACCAGCTGTAGCCAAGGATTTATCTGGGGGCTAACCACTTTATAGGCAAACAGTAATTCCTTTTTCACCCCACATCAGCTGAGTACTATTTAGGGTCAAGAATGCTGTTTGCATAAGTTTACCAGTCCTACAAACAACCACGAATATTTAAGTGATGTATAATATTAGGGGCATGTTGTTACTGAGAGTGTCTCCTGTTATTTTGTGAAGAGTTGCACAAGACAAAATGCAGAACTGTATTGTGGGGCACAAAGAGGTCATTGCATTTGCCTGTCTTATTACTGTATAGCAAGTGGTGTGTTTAATGGTGTCTGACTGACATGGCAGGGGCTGCTTGTCGGGGAAGGATGGCAGGCCAGATTTAGAAGGTTTGTGCTTCATGGTTCTTTTACAGGGCTGGGGAGGGAAGTCTCTTCATCTTATATAGCAAGAGAACTCATTTAAACGATTTTGGAGCTCACATGTTTATTTTCACATTGTCATCTTCTAAGCTGCAGGTCCTGAGAGTCAGGTCTTTTCCCTGACGACAGTTTCCTCACTGTGCACGTTATGTACTTGTAAACGTTACTGGAGTTAGCAGTGAATGAGATGGGGAAGAAGAGCTCATCATTTGGTCTTTAGGATTGCCATCACTGAAGGACTATTAGGGCTTTTGCGTGGGAGTCCTCGGGAACTCTCAGAAAGCTCCAGGTAGCAACAGGCCGGGAAAGGCAAAGGAGGGTTAGTGGTGGGAACATCTCAAGTTGTCCTGACACGACTTCCCTGGGAAACGGTCAGCTGGCGATGAAGAGGCAGAGAAGATCCTATCCCGGCCCTGCCGCGCAGCAGCTGCAAGGAGCGATGATGGTCGCACACCTGGCTCACTTCGCCGGTACGGCAGGGCAGAATAGGTTCCAGCCGCTACTGGTGGCGCCGTCCTCCTCCGAGCCAGAGGCGCTAGGGTCGGCGGGGCCCTTTTGTTTTCGCGCTCAGGTGCTGAGAGAAGAGTTCGGGGCGGCTGCGGGCTCGCCGCGCTCGGCAAAAAAAGAGTCCTCACAGCGCCGGGGGAGGCGGCGGTGGGCGGCGGCGCGGGGAGGCTCCCGGCGGCTCCCGGCTGCGGCGGGCGTCGCACGGCGGTGCCGGGCGGGGGCGCTGCCGCTGAGGCGCGGGGCCGGGCCGGGCGGCGGGAGAGCCCCGCAGGCGGGGGCGCGGGGCTGGGGCACGCCGAAGCGGGGCCTCGGTGCGGCGCGCCCCGCAGGCCCCCTCCGCAGCCCTCGGTCGGGCCTCGTCCAGCCACTCCGGGACGATGGGTGGCGGTGGGCGCCGCTAGGCCGCCGCGGGCAGGGCGGTGGTGGAGGCGGGAGGAGGCGGAGGAGGCGGCGGTCGGGGGCGGGCTGGGTCCCTCCCCGGGAAGATGAGGCGGTGGCCCGGGCTGCCGAGCGGGCTGAGCTGGGGCTCTTCCCTCCCAGCCGCCAGGACAAGATGGCAGCGGCCGAGGCGGCGGCGGCGGCAGCAGGAGCGGCGGAGGTGAGGGGCTGAGCCCGGCCGGAGCAGCTCTTCCCCGTAGCGCTCCCGGACATGCCCAGGGCAGCGGCGGCAGCTCCAGCTCGGACGCCAGTGTGGCCCGATCCGTGAAGGTGAGCGGCGGGGAGAGGAGCGGGGCCGTCTCCGGTGGGCGGGGGGAGGTGCTGCCTCCGCCGGCGGCTCTCGTCTCCTTCCCGTACAGGGCTCTAGGGCGAGGAGCCGGGGCAGACCGTACCCCCGTCCCGGGGCGCGGCGGTGGCTGCTGGCTGCCGCGTAGGCGCGGAGTGCCGCTGCCCTTGCCGGAGCCCAGCGGCGCTTCCCCTTCCCGTCACCCTCGACGGCGCCTGCTCTGCCGCGTCCCCGAAGTTTTCCCTTCCCCAGACCTGAGCCTGCCGGCGCGGCCCTGGCAGCTGGGCGAGGCTGCCGTCGCTCGGCGGGGGGAGGCGTGATCTCCCGCTTCGCCCGTTAGCGGCGGCGGGCCCAGGCGGGCTCCGGCGGTGCCCCGCTCCCCTCCCTGGCGCGCTGTGGCCGCCCCCTCCTTGTATGGTGTGCCCGGCCGGCGGCGGCCGCTTCCCCCGCGCCGCGCGGGGGGTCCCGCGGGTGGCGCCCGGGTGCGGCGGTGGCTCCTCCCGCCGCCGCTCGTGCTCTCGGCTGCCTCCGCCTCGGTGGCTCCTCGCAGCCCCGGTGGGATCTGACCTTCGAGAAGAGATCCATAGGACCCCCTCCTCTGCGCTGTGGGGAAGTTGGTGCTGGGGCGGGGGAAGCAGGCGATGCTGTGGGGGTCGATGTAAATAAAAACAACTGGAAAGGAAATTGGCGCTTTAAAATTTGGTCAGTTCCCAAGAACTAGCTGTTTACAAATTGGGGGGGGGGGGGGGGGTATTGCTGGTGGCTTTAATGTAATGATTGCAGCAGGGACTGTGCTGGGTTTTTCGTGGTTCTTGATTCATCATTATATCAATTATAAAACTGGCAGATGTGTTTGCATGTGTTTACCGCTGTAGGAAACAGTAATTTTATTTTTTTTAACTTATATTTCAGTTGTCTTTGCTATGTACTTATGTATGTATAAATATCTTTCTTTTTGAGCCTATACTTTTGTTAGTAACTGTTGCATCTGACTTAAAATATCAGTGCCAGAAACTGCAATGGTTTCCTTTTTTGTTAACTTGGTAGTTGTCAGGCTTGCCTTCCCAGAAATTATATGGCTGTCTCGTGTTTTTGCATCTTTCTGCTTGTGTATAGCATTGTTTATTTCAATTACTTGAGTATCTTTAAATTGTGGGAAAACGTATAATTAGTGTGAGAGACAATTACATTAGGTGAAGCTGCACTTGTTGATAACAATGCATGTTGCTGTGACTATTTTTCCTCCCTTGGTATTACCTCCCTTTACATCATGTGCAAAAAGTTAATGCTCTGATGTCAAACAAAGTAGAACAGCTTGACTGGACTGTAAGGATGTGCTTTCTGACTAATAATAATCTGTAATAGAGTTACTTTGCTAAAGATTTCTGTAAACAAAGTTACTGTATGAATTTTAAACTATCTAATAAGTATGGTAGCCAGCAAAGAGATTAAGCACCTGGAAAATAGGTCAAGACTGTATTAAGAAGTAGCACGGTGAGATCGCAAATAAATAGAACAAAGTGTTAACTTGGACTTACGGGGAGAAAACTGATACTGATAGAACAGTGGTGACTGCTTTATCTGTGCTGCTGCGAACCATTTATGGTAGTGCACGATGAGATGATGTTTATAATCATGTAAAACAGGAATTAGATAGAGTTTTCATTTAATGCATTTATTACTAGGGACTTCTGTTGTAGTGCGAGTTCTGCTTCTTACTTAGGGTGTGGCATTGGTTGTGCTCGTAACTTGTTTTTTCATAGATATGTTTGGCTGCTCTAATTCTGGTTGTGGTGGTGTGTGTCTCTCCAGGTTTGAGGCCACGTTCTAATGGGAAGAATTTCATCATCTGGAATAAAATGCTTTTAAAAAATTACTTGGGAAGCAGTCCCTGGTTTGGGGTCTCTTGACAGTGCCTGTGATTTTTTTTTTTTTCTTTGTTTCAGGATGTTTTTGGTGTGTTTGCATGTTTCCTCTCCTGTCTTTCAAACAGCTACCTACAGAAACAGGGAAGTGAGATCGGCTCGTGCATACCGAGCTGCCGGAGACAAAGAAAGGATGTGGAGAGGAAGAGTGAGCTTTCAACTCATCTTACAGAACTTGACACAACTGATAGAGATGTTAGAGTTTCTGTGCTTCGATTTATAAGAGTTTTTTCAGAAAAAAATATTGTTTTGGAGTTGGTTTTTCAGGAAGCATCTGTCAGATGGATTGTATCTGTTAAAGGGGATGGTTGGCCAAGCAGCACTTTTAGAGGCAGAAGGTTAGCTTACCAGCTCGTGGCTAGAATGGTATTAACTATGCTTAATGCTTGTGAAAATCCCAGTCTAAATGTGTAGGAATGTTAGTCTGTGCTTCTCTAAGCTTGTGTTTAGGGACGTACCTCTCTACTGTTTGAAGAGATTTCGCTCTTCCTGGTTTTAGATGGTTTTACTCTTTAACAGTATGTTGTCCCTTTCTTGTATTTTTCATTCTGCCAGCATGCTGATTATATCAACAAAGATCCTTTTGACAAAGTGGTGCATTTGGAAACAGGAATTTTGTAGTTGGCTTTTTGTTTCTATGGGAAGAATGGTGTTGGTAACAGGCACAGCACTGTCATTTGAGGCCAAATGTGTTTCAGAGGAATGGTAAGAAGAAGGAAAACTTTTTGTGGAGCTGAATTTTGCCATTGCAATGCAAGGTCTGTTGTGAGGTATTGTGTCATGTGACTGCCATGCACAGGGTAGTTACTGTAGGCAGTATTATTTTCTGCACAGAACTTTGTGCAAAAAAGCAGAGATCTATGCTTTCTTAATTTTTTTATTAGCAAAGTCTTAGCTTCATTGAATATATAATTATTTCATTCCATATGCAGAAGCATTACAGCTGAGGTAAACTTCTCTACTGACTAACAGGAGTGTGAATCTGGTAGAGCAGATCTGATAATCAAATGGTGACACTTGATGGAGGGAAAAAGAAAGGTAGAAGTAGGGAGAAGGTGCAGTTTCATCAATTATCTAATGATGTTACAGTGTAATTACAGGAGAGTTTCAAAAGTCTTGGAGTAGGATTAATTTGATTGAAGAAATCATCCTTAACACTTCTTTGAAACTACAAAGCTCCTGTAGATGGGTTATGTAAACTCAGGGCTTGTCAGATACTTATTTTCAGCTGTTCTAAGTATTACATTTTCTTACCTTTGAAAAGGTAAGGCAAGAGTTGGGCTCGATTCTGAGGAGCTTTCTCTTAGCTAATGTCTCTGTTCCATGGTCACTGAAATACTAGTTTTCTTCAGATCTCCTGACTGAAAATCTGAGATGGAGTGGAAAATAATGTGTTGCTTTCAATCCAGGTCTTGGAAGAAAAGCTTTTTGGGTGAAGTACAAAATCAATCCCTGGTTAAGTTGTGTGTAAAACCAAATATGAAGAAAGGGGCAAGGATGATCACTGAGCATGTTGGAGATGGCTGATAGGTTTGTAGTGCACCTTAAATTACTGTGTTTGAAAGCAACCTTCAGTAGCTAGTACTATAAAATGAGTTAGCAATGTGTTACCTTTTCTGGCTTCTGCAGGCAGTGAACACCCTCTATTTGACCTAAAATAACCTATAATGAAGCAGAAAGCCTGGAAAATCCTGTTACCTGTTCTTTGTTTCCGGTGTCTTGCTCTATAGACCATTTTAATTCAGAGCCTCTCTTCTAGGGATTTCTAGAGAAATTGAAACTTTCTTCTCTTCAGAAGCGTTAACTTTTGAGGGACTAATGAGCAGAGGTGCAACGTGTAATTGTGAAAGTGAGTTTTAGTCCATGACTTGACTTGATAGTGTAGTATTTCTACAGGGTAGGTCCTTCCTTTTTTTAGAAAAAAATTGTTCTTTCCCCTCCCTTAATTCTTCAGGTGTTTAATTTCAATATCCTGAAAGTTGGGAATGATGGCAAGAGTTGGTGTGAATCTCACTTTTAAATGTAGTTTGGGGGGATAATATTTGTATAGTTTTGTAGTATTTTTCACATTATGCCACTGTTTGGTGGGTTTTTTTATATAGTGTTATAATATGCCACTTCAATTTTGAGAGTGGGTAAGTTTTCTAACAAAATTGAGTTAATTTCTAGCTTAGCAATTTTTGCTTGAAAATGGAAGAAGAGATGGATAACTGGAGTGTTAAGCAAGTAAATTCAAGTAGTTTAGTTTTGATTTGTTTCTTATTCAGTGGCTTGGAATCAGTTTAATTTAAAAATATCTCTATATATGTTATTGAAGTTCTGTATTGAATAGTTACAGCATTATGTGAGCTTATTCCAGAGTCTTTTTTCACCTTGTCTTTTCAGGAAAAATTATAAAATATTCCTTTTTAGAAGTATGGCCTCTTTTCCAGCTCTGTTGTATCCTACAATATTTGGGTATAATGGGATGAAGCCTTGAAAAATGTTAAGTTCAAGTTCCAAAACACAGCAATAAAACAAGACCCAGTAAAATATAAAAAAATAAAACAGATAAAGTTTTGCGGATTTTTAGTATGATCAAAGCTACAGCAGCTATCTCAATATTTAAGAGGTAATTGGATTCTTAAGTATAGAGAATTATTATCGCATATTGAGTGATACTCCCATCAAAAAAACTATTTTAAAAATCAGTAATCTTAAACTCATGACTCTTTCCATTCTTACTAAAACGATCTAACAGTTCTAGAAAACTATTTTAGCCCTTTTTAAAGCATATTACAGTTGTAATCTGATTAATGCTTTTCATAGTCAGCTATCATGTAATGAAAATCCCTATGCATTTGTATGAATGTAACTTGCCAGGTACGTACATCACTGCAGTAACTACCCTCTGTAGAGTCCCCTGAATATTCTCATTAGAAGAGGATGGTGGGGCTGCAGGCTGGAGATGCTCACAGCTGTTTTTCATAGCTGTGGGAAACCACTCTCTGTAATCCACTAATGGGAGCATTTCGTACCCTTCTCTGTACTGGTGACTGCACTCTGTCAAGTTACTGTACCATATTGTCCTGCAGCTGTCTTATGTGACCAGGACAAAACTACCATGGCATGAGATGGGCGGGAACTTAAATTGCTGAATGAGACAAGATTTTTATCACAAAGCTGAAGCTTGGCTGTGGCCTTGCCTTGGGGCAAATGACATTCAGTACTTGAGAAAACTTGCATTGAGTTATTTTAGGTTTACTTGACTATTGGTTAAAAGATGAACTGTGAGATGGAAGTGAATCTCCTCACCTCATGCTCACCTTGTCTTGAAATGTGATAGTGAGATAGCAGAACTGGTACCTGGGCAGGAAAAACTGCCAGGAGAACCACTTCATCTGGGATTGCAATAACTGGTGCAGCTGTACTTTGTGTGAGGCTGGGGTGTCTTAACTGCAAAGATATTTGCTGTTTTTATTAGTGTGGCCAGCTCCTTTCGGGCCTGCTCCCTGAGGTCTTTGGATATGAACCAGCATCTGAACCTTTCACCCAGCCTGCTGGTACAGACTGAAACAAGTGACTGCAAACAGAAATGAGCTAGCATAAGTTCAAGGTCTCAGTGAGAAGGCTGTCATGTAAATGCAGAAGCACAGAGAGAAAATAAACTTCAGTACTTAAATAAGGCTTGTTATAAGGAAAGACTTTTTTTTTTTTATTTTTACTGGCCATTTAAGCTCCCTCTGGAAGAGGGAAGATGAGAGTAACCAGTAGCATCAGATATTAATAAAATTGTGCGTATAGATAATTTTTATCTGAAACCTTAGTAACATTTTTTCATATGTAGATACAAACCCACATTTATATTTTCCTCAGTCTCTCTTGTTTAATATTTTGTTTTGATTCTTTATCAGTGTTTGCAAAAACATACTAATTTTTCTCCCTCTTCTGTATGATGCAGGTTTTGCCTATGTTAATACACAACAATTGGTGGAACTTGCACAATTTCCAAAAGACTTTTTACTTGTTCTTGTAAGGTGTCTTTCTGCCGTTTTGACTGAAAAACTCTTAAGTGTGCATCATTGCCTTGTAAACCTCTTCCTTCCTGTGTTTCCTAGAAACTTTGGTCATCTGCTACTTCCTACTCTTTTCCTTTCAATTATTCTGTGTTTTCTTCATTTAAAAATAAAAAATAATCTGCAATCTGTCTGTTCTAGTTGAGCAGTTTTCTCCACAGCTTGTTTTTGGATATTTATACTATTTATAGGGGTAGAGGAGGTTCTCACAAGGTTTTTATTTTTCAGCACTTATATCTGTTTAATACAGGAATTTTGGTGTTTGAGTTGTGAAACCCTTTGGAAGGAACAGGCTTTGTTCCCAAGAGAAGAAAAAAAGTTTTTTGTCTCGTCTTTCCTTACCTAGTAATATCAACTTATTGTGTGATTAAAGAAATGAATTGATATTCAGCCTAATAGGAATAGATTGCTTTCATGAGGTTCTGAGGGGGTTTTTTTGATACCTTTTCTTTATGGCTTTTGAAATGATGCTATGGGCTAACTTCTTCCTTTGACTGTGTCAGCTCTGAGCCGTGTAGGAGATTTTCTGGAGAAATATTTTGAGAGTTCTTTGTGACAGTGCTCTTTAAGACTGTAAATGTGTGTTTAATGCTCAGTTGAAGAGATGTCTGAACTTTGTTTTAAAGATTAAAACAAGAGTGAATGTTAAAAGCTTATGCTACAAATTGAAAGATTATTAAATGTGGAAGGGAACACAAGGGAGGAAAACCTGACATCAGTATTATGGTCTAGCTAGTGGAGTCATATGCTGCATGTAAGCTTGCCTTTTTGCATATCTTTCTGTGTAATTAAATCAACAAGTTTCTCTGTGTAGGGAAGAGGGAGAAATTCCTTGCACTGCTGGCTTTGGGAATCATTATAATATGGATTATTACACTTATTGATATGTTATGAGGCAAAAGGCTGAGCCTTCTGTGAGAGAATATGCATTTATAATACACTGACTTTTACCCATAGGAAACACTGCTTCCTTCATGAAAGAAGTGGTAAATGCTTATTTTTCCCTCCATTTGTTCTTTGTTCTACGTATTCCATGTCTGATTTATACATGTTATCAGTAAGCAACCAATGTTACCTTTATGATGTTTTTGTTTGCAATGAAGGAAAAGAACCTGTTATTTAAAATCAAAATAGTAAACCCCCAATTCGAAGTAAGGAATTTACATTCTGAAAAAAGGACTTCAAAGAGTTTAAATACTTTTTGTGTATATAAAAATAGCCCTTTCAAACAAATACTCTATGTGCGTGTTTATATTTGTGCATGTATACACCTCAGTACATATTGAAAAGTTGTTACTGTGTGTAGCTGAAATTACTGACCTGAAAACTGTAGCAAGAAGATAAATGAAGAGAAATATGTTGGGATAGATGTCTTGATTCTTTTACAGTTAAATCAAATTTTAAAGATAATCTAAGGTCGTTATTTACTGTAAGATTTTTGTTGCAGAAGGAATTGAATATGATCTAGATGTTCTGTCTTGGCAACTCAGTGACTGCTTGATGATTAAGATCTTGTTGGTCCTGCTGAAAGAGTGACTGATTTTTTCATGTATTGGTGAAAAGTTTCCCTCAAATATTATTTACTGCTGGATATTTCTCAACATGTAAGAAGCACTTTATGCACCTCCTGAACCATACTCTCTTGGTACAGTAGAAACTAACTTGCAAATTTTTATGTCACATGTCAGACTCGATGGGCTCGACAGGTTGAGTGTGCATGATTGCAAACTTGATGTGTGGGGACAACGATAGTTTTGTTCTGCAATACTGATGAGTGCCCTGTCTGGTTGAAAATGTTTTATAATAAGAGGAAGAAAGATAATTTTGAGCGAGCCTCCTCCACATTCAGTGACTTAGAAGACTTGATGAAAAATCAACTTTAAGTAAGTAGGACCGCTCTTTGGGCCTGCAGATATTCTGGCATGCCAGCATTCTGTGAAGATGAAGTAGCAATGAGGGAAATAGCCATCTGCATGTATATTCTTACAGGAGCTGCATTTGATATTGTCTAGAACTCTTCTAAAATGAAACTTGAAAGAAGTTCTTTAGCTGGGTTACCCTGCTTATAATTCTAACAGAAGACCAGCAGACTAAGAATGGAAAATTGAGCAATGAAATGGAAATAAAAAGGGGGAAATAGCATACATATTTCTTGAGGAGGGGTTTTTTTTTGGGTTTTTGTTTTTTTGTGGGGTTTTTTTAATATATAAATTAAACCCCAGACAATGGCATTTGAACAGGTGGTTTATCAACAAGCTAAAGTTTGAGTTAAACCCATCTATCAAACTTTTTTCTATTTTAGTGGAAGTGGTAACAACATATTGGAAATACTTCACAGTGATGGAAAAAGCATGCATTTATGTCCTGCCTCTCTGCTAACCTTGATCCTTCTTACTGCACTCCAGAGTAACAGGTGGTAGCTCTAGTTTGAATACATTTTTCAGTGCTGAACTGTCCAGGAGATGAAGGTGCTCTCCTAAACACCACTGTTAAGGACTTTTATTTCAGTGCCTACTGTTTTCAAGTTCAAAAAGAATTAGTCTTTTAAAAGAGGAGATTAAGCTTTGGATGTCAGGGCTATTTGAAACTGGCTGTTTGTGTTGATGGTGGCACATTCTGATTTAGAGAATATGCTCTCGTTTTTTGGGCTGATGGCTGATACCATGCAACTCGTGCTTTCTTTTCAGTTGCAGAGCAGCTTCTTGCCCAACAGAGAAATGAATGCTTGAGATATTGTTCTGTTTTTCTCTTTATGATTGCAGTCATACTGGCATCACAAAATTTAGTTTTTGGTATTTGTGGAAAATGTGAATATAGAGATTGTATTCTTCAATGCTGGTACAAACAGCAGCACTGAGTCATAGTAGTTCACTGATAGCTTATGTAAAATATGTTTGTATTCCCTGTACGTGTCAGTTCAGTTTCCAAGTGTTGAGACAATGATGCAATTGAAACTAGTTCACATCACACTTCAATGAACTTGTATTTTCAATATCTGATATCAATGCAGCTTTGGCAACATCTGATTAAAAAAATGTTGCACAAATCTAAGGTCAGCTTTAACATTTATTCTTTGTGTGGGTAGTAACTACACCTAACAACTGCAAAATTGGTTCATTGTATCATTTACTTCTCACTAAGACTCTCCAAGCTTGAAACCAATCTCTGGCCTTCTAGTTCTTCATTACTAAACTGAGTAGGAGCGAGGTTTCTTGTCAAGCGAAGGCTACTATCGGCTCAGCTTAGTTTTGTTGGTATATGATGGGCTAAAATTCATGAACTCTGAAATGTCTTATGTGTTTAGCCAAAGATCTAAATCATTGCTTTTTGTCAGTAAACTTCTGAGTCTCTGGTTGCTGCCTCTAGAACTGGTTGTTGGCCTCTTTGGTGAGCCAGCACAGACCTGCCTCTGCAAAAATACCTCTGCATCTTGCTGTTCTCTGTGATGGAGTGTGTGTGTGCCTGTGCAGTTCATGTCCAGAATTGCCTCCGTGGTTATGCAAGGAAACAATTAATACGGCACATGTTAGTTGGAGCACCTTACTGCCTTCTCCTTTGTTCCTTCCCTCCTTTCCTTGTGTCAGTGATCTGTTCCAAGAACTGGTTTCCTGGGCTTGAGGGATGGGCTTTGCTGGCCTTATATCTATTAACTCTTTGTGCTTTCTGTAGATATGTTTTCCTCTAAATTGCAAGAAGCCTCAACTGCCCGTGCTCTGTTATGAATTGTACAGCTGGAGTAAGGGAATTCCTCAGGGTGAGCAGTTCTCAGGAATGAAAGTGCTCATCTCAGTACAGCTTGTTCAGCTAAGTATCCAAAGTAAACAATAACAGAGAAATGCTGCTATCAGTAATAAGGTTTCTTCTGCTGAGGAAAGAGGGCAGCTAATTCAGCTTTGTGTTTGCTAAATTACTTAAAGCTTGGTGGCACCTAATGTAAAAAGAGCATTTTTTTTGGTTACAGCTGGGAAAAATGACAATATCCTCACAGTGTTTTCCAAATAATGTGTAATATAAATAAAACTCTTCGCAAGTGCTACTGCTCAAATTGTACATTTGTTGGAAGTTGCTGAGCTTTTCAAAAGCCTCCCTTGATGCCCAGCTGCACTGCAGGAAGGGCACGATTGTGTTGGAACCCTTTCTCACTGATAGAGGCTTGAATGAAGTTGGAAAACAAGTTTTCTCAGTTGAACTGTAACTACAGCATTAGGCAGCTGCCAGTGACTAGGCTGTGCCTGCCGGGGGTTTTACAACTGCAGCAGCAACATAGTGATTGCACTTCTCCAGGTAGTTAAAAGGGACTGTTTATTTTGCAGAAAAGTTAAGGGTGTAGTGTGGCATTTTCTTTTTAACTCTGCTGCAGTGGACTTACTCCACTACACACCCTCTTACTGTGCCATGAGGAAATTTCTATTTATAGTTAATTATTAATGGTGACCAGGCCTGGAACAGCCTGTACTTATCGAAGTTGTTACAGTCTGCCAAATTGGTCATGTTTATAAATTTGCCTAGAACTGTTTGAGAGGACTGGAGATGTAATTTCAACGATCTACTAGGGAGCATTGTTAGAGTTAGGTGAACATTAGCAAGATATTATTAGAGGTGTTCTATTTCACTGAGCAACGTCTGTGTAGTTCCGTATTGAGTCTCTATAGAGAGAAGTTTGACAGTGAGGGGGAAAACTGTGTGGTGCATCCTGTTTATTGTCAGTACTTTGTGAAAACATTAAATTTAAATAAATAAACAATGTACTTATTTAAACTGTTTACATCATTACTTTGTTCATACATTCTTCAGAAGCATGGAATTCAGTCTTGATCAAAAAAACTGATAAAAATTCACGCATTTTTATTTAGTGTTTAATAAGCAAAATATAGATGTCCCAGTTCTCTTTATTTAAAATTTAGAGTCAAGAAGGCTCTTTTCCTTCAATGGGAGCCTATCTAGAGGTGATAATAGTTACTTGGATGTCTCAAGACAGACTTTCTTGTCCACATCCACAGTGTTCTCTAACAGAATCTGGTTTGAGAGGCAGGATTCAGGAAGCTCAGTATTGTAGCAAAGCAAGCTGAAGAACTAAGGAGTCAACTTCTTCTTCTGTGTGCCACTGCTTGGAAATGATCACTGTGCTGTAGTGAAGTTATTATCTTGCACTTGGGGAAGGAGATGAGGCTTTTAAAAATGTATCTAGGGGAAATGGATAGAGTTCTCTGAGACTAAAACTGAAAATGAAGTGTGAAGCTGTTTGAATAGCCAGAGGCTGCCGGTGGTATGTCACATGGGTATTGCCCTTTTCAGTTCATCTTCTGATGGTTTTGTTTACTCTGCTTTGATTTGCATCTTGGAGTGGCATTGTAGTGCACAGATTTGGTTTTTATGAATGTTCAGGCTCAAGTAACCTCCCTGAAATGACCACAGAATGAGATTTTTTTTTCTTTTAACACTCTGCTTTGCTCTATACATCCCTCTCCTATTGTGCTATTGGACTTATTAATGTAGTTCTACCTTCGGATTATACAAAGAAGCAGGCATTGCCTAAATAAGAAAAATATGTATAAGCTCAATAAAATGACTTTTGACAAGGGAGGAAGAAAGATACCAGTCTGTGAGAGGTGAAAACATAGGGTGTTATTTTCTTTTACCACAAGACCTTTAAAAAAAATCACCACCAGAAACCCACTGCAACACAGTAACTTTACTCTTTTCAGTGTAGCTATCTGTAGGTTTACATTGTAACCCGAATCCCCCAAAATAGCAAAAACCAAACCCCACTCGAACAATCAAAAACTATCCTTAGCAAAAACCAAAACAAGAAAGACAACAAAAAAACCCAAACACTTCCCACTCCCAACCACATTAAGAAAAAAATCCAAACCAAGAAAAAAGCCCTCTCCAGCATGTGTAGCAGAGGGTGTTGTGGTATTTTCCCTTTTGCTTCAAGTAGTGTTGTGAAGCTCTGTTGTTTGGGTATGGGTCTTGAGTCTTCATCTAGGTGGGTGGAAATTCTATTAATAAACATCTCAAAGCAAAGACCTCCAGCAAGTGCTTTTATGGGTTAGTTACATGCTGTTCTAGCATGTTTCATTGTGTTTATGTTAATGCATAGTAAAGGATGTAGTTCTGAAGTGTCTTTTCTAGAGTTAATTTTTTGTTGACTATCAGGATTACATCAAAGGTCGTTCTTCCAGGGTATGTAATCTCTTTTTATTTAGTGACTTTTTTTCCTGGACTTGCTAAAGGTGTTCTGATAACTCTATAAACACTTCTTATCTGAGAACAGAGCTGTCACTGTGGTCAGAGTTCAGGGGCATACAGTTAAGCCTGTAAGAATAACACAAACTCCAGAAGAAGATACCCTAGTTTTTCTCATATGACTAAAATTAAAGAGAGAGCTGGGACTGTGCTTCCAGCCCTTCTGTACTGGTTTGAATAGCATGAGCAATAGAAGACTTAGATAGTTTTGAACTCCAGGCTCAGATAAGGATTAGAATGGTCCTCTGTCCATGCTTGAGGACTGTCTTCTCCCTGTTCTCTCTCCTCATGGAGTGGTTGTGCTGTCCTCAGAAAATTCCTTAATTGTAGTGTAGATGTATCACTGCCTTTTTTTTTCAAAATAATGGTCTACCACTTCTCCCAAGTAGTAAGTGATAAAAGAGGAACCGGCTTCAAGGTGTGCCAAGGGGAGGTTTAGATTGGAGATTAGGAAGAACTTTACTGAAAGGGTTGTTAAACAATGGAGCCAGACTACCCATGGAGTTGGTGGAATCACCATCCCTAGAGATATTTAAAAGATGTGTAGATGAGGTGCTCAGGGACATAGTTTAGTGTTGGGCTTGGCAATGTGAAATTGGTTGGACTTTATGATCTTAAAGGTCTTTTCGAACCTCAGTGATTCTATGATTTTTTTATGCCATCAGCTTTGGTGACATGTTTATATGGGCAAATACCTTCTCCAGAAGTTAAAGCAAATAAGATGTTGGCTGTTTAGTTATGGCAGATCCAAAGAGAGTGGACTCACTGGGGTTACTGCAGTAACAAGCCTCTAGCCTGTGGGTCGGGTGTCCGGGTACCTTCCTGCTGGGCAACATGACTTTGGCTGCTCACACTGACTCTGTTTCTGCCCAGGGGCTTAGCTGTGCTCCCAGATCTGCTCAGTGTTTAGATTTGTGTGCAAATCGTGGCAGTGGTGCTGGGCATTGAATTCCTGTCAGCAAGGTGTTGAGTAACACAGTAGTGTTACCTTGAAAAGAGGGACAGATTCTTTGCTTTTAAAGTGTAAATGGGTTGTTTTTTTTTTTTTTTTTTGAGGTTTAATCTTTTAGTTCTCTCACTCACATGCACGTGAAAGAGGTAAGTGGGGTTTCTAGCCAAAAAGCAAATGGAATTTTTTTAACACAAACCTTGAAAATATTTTTAAGACAAAAAATATTTTGAGAATTTACTATCTTTGCATTAAATGTGAGAATTCTGGCATTTAAGTTGTCCCAGAAGAATAGGAGGAAAGTTAGCTGCTGACAAAAGGGTTGGCTGGGCCTGGGCTGTGCATGTGGCACTAGAAACCTCCAAGTAGACTTGGATGTATGGATACAGTCAGTGAGGGCTTGATTTCAGAGCTCCAACTAACATGATCAAAAGAAATGCTTAATTTAAATATAGTTATTATAGAAAAGAGAGTGTCCCATAGCCAATAATATACTTATGCTGTGCACTAGGCACTTGTAATGCGCTATGCTGTTTACAAGATAATTCAAGAACTTGGAGAATTTTTGCCTGTATTCTGAGGTAGAGAATTAGTCTTAAATCTTTGGTGTGAAGGAGGAGGCTAGTGACAATACCGTGATGTCTGGTGGCAAGAGAGCCTAGCTGCCAGCAGTCTCCAAGGTTTCTGCAGCGTTTGGCTCTGGGCAAACAGTTTTGCAGAAAGGAAGGGGCTTTCAAGTTTTTTTTTCTACTGCTGGGGCAAAACCATTATAGGATACTAAACTGAGGTGATGTTATAATTATTTTAATAGCTTTCAAGATATTTAAGTGTTAATTTGCATAAATCAAATCACAGCTTCAGAATAATTATGCTGTGCATTTGGTTATTTTTTCATTTGATCAGAGTCATTGCAATGTCTGGCTCAAGTTTACTGTGACTCATCTGCAATTTAAGTACTTATTGCTGGAATCTTCATGTTCTTGCTATGAAAAAGTGATTAAAGCATTATTGGTATTGAATTCATCTCTGAGAGCTCATCAGACTGGTATAAGCCATAATTTCCCTGAAACCCTGTGGTCATTTACACTGGGGTCTATGCAGTGCCATTTTTATAGTGTTATGTGACATAAAAGTTTGAGACTGCTGTTTGATAGGTCTGGAAGGAGGCACAGCAGGGGCAGTGTAGAGAGAAGAGCTGGAAGGGACAATATCTGAGAAGCAAGATCTATGCCTTTTAAAGTGGAATTAAGTTTCGTTGTCCTATGTACAGGCCAAAGACCTTTGTCCTTCTCTTCCATCCAGTGGTTTTCTGGCACACTCTTGTTTTGTGCCAGGAAAAGGGAGGTAGAGCATGGAGCATGACCATGTGGACAGTCTTGTGGCCCTGCTTTCCATAGAGCTAGTCTTCTGATTTGATGACAAATTCAGGGAGGTAACAGGACTAATCCTGTACTGTCACCTGGGATGTGCAGAACAGAGCTGTTGTGCTTGGGGGTTTCCTGGACTGCCGAACTGCCTCCTCTTGTGCAAAACTCTTTTTTTGCTGCTGATTTCTGAGGTGCAAGTGTTCTTTCTGAGAGACTGTATAAGCATAGACTTTCAAAAATGTGGTGGCCTTGATGAAGGTGGAATCAATCAAGTTGAAATTTTGCTCTTAGCCTTACTGGGAATTAAAAAGTTAAAACTATCCATAGTATTTTATTTATTTTTTCAATTCTTTCTGAGCAGAAAAAAAGAGTCAAGAAAATATCTCTATTTTCAATATTATAGATAAATTCTTTCTTTTTCTTCTCTTCACATTCACTTGACAGTAAATTTTCTGTGAGAAGTCTGTCCTTGTAAGTTATTTACATACACTTAGCAGCCTAATTATCAAAAATTATCTTGATCAGGGACTTATTTTGTAGGTCTATAGAATAGGTTACTTTAGAGTGCAGGTTTTCTATGGCCCAGCTGAGAATTAAGATATCTGAAAGTATGAGTATTACATAGTTTCCGAGTCTGAATTGGAGGGGACAGTGGGGTGTGTGGCCCTACAGCTGATATGCAAACTTCTGTAATAGGATAGTATATAATTTCTGCATTTTGTAAATTGATTAGATTATTGTACTTCTTAGTTTATGTGAACACACACACACGCCCCTAAAGTTTTTCTGGGCTCCATCACATGGCTTGATCTCTTTGACTTTGATCATGGTGAAATTCTTTGGGCTTTAGCAGTTGTGTCATTTGTCTGTTCTCAGAAGCCCCTTGGTGGTTATGATGAGGTTGTATACCATGTGTAACAGGTATCATTGGCTCACAATTAAGAGCTTTCAAGTTATTTTCCATCATCATTGACAGATATTTGAATGGATTATTAAACTTATGCTACTGAACATTATGATACTTTGGTATGCAGAAATAGTGGGAGTTTTTAAATGGAAGCTGAGTTTTCTGTAGCACAAAGGTAATTCCTACACTTTAAAAGTTACAAGTATTGACCTGCTGCAAGCTGTCTCAGTCCTGACCTGTGCAACCAGCAAAACGGCTTACTGCTGTAACCTGTTTTTGCTGCAGTATGCTGTAGTGTGTGCACTGGTAAGGCATGAGGACCTTGCTCTTGGCCATAAGAAACTAAATAGGAAATAACTTTAGATTGGCTTGTTTGAAAATTATACTTGTCTTCATGTTTTTCAGTGATTTTTTTTTTTTTTTTTTTTTTAGAAGAGGAAGCTGCTGCAAAGCTTGGAAATGTGAATACAAGATCCTCACTTCTTTTTCTTTCTCGCTGCAGGTATGGCCTCACAAGTCTTGGTCTATCCACCATATGTTTATCAAACCCAGTCAAGTGCCTTTTGTAGTGTGAAGAAACTCAAACTAGAACCAAGCAGTTGCGTGTACCACGAAAGAACCTACCCACAGATCTATGTGAATGGTAAAAACTTTGGAATTTCTGCCCACAGGGTTAGTACGTACTTTCAGACTAAAAACCCATTAGACAAACCTCGAGGACAGAACTTTTTGTTGCAGTCAAATGCTGTTGCTTTAAAAAATATTGCAGGTGCTACAAAAGCATTAGCAGCACGGGTGCAGCAAGCTCAGTTAGAGGCACCTCAGACTGGGACGCAAGGAAGCCAATCAGATATACTGGAAGGACCCCAGCGATGTGGATTGAAGCGTAAGAGCGAAGAGCTGGATAATCAAATCAGCACAATGCAGATTGTTGACGAACTGTCCATCCTGCCTGCAATGTTGCAAACCAACGTAGGAAACCCAGTGACGGTTGTGACAACGGCTGCAACTTCAAAGCAAAGTGGTACAAGTGGAGATGGAGATTACCAGTTAGTACAGCATGAGGTATTGTGCTCTGTGAAAAACACTTATGAAGTTCTCGATTTCCTTGGGCGAGGGACCTTTGGACAAGTAGTGAAGTGCTGGAAAAGGGGGACAAATGAGATTGTGGCAATCAAAATCTTGAAGAATCATCCTTCATATGCACGCCAAGGACAAATAGAAGTGAGCATATTAGCGAGACTGAGTACTGAAAATGCTGATGAATTCAACTTTGTGAGAGCCTATGAATGCTTTCAGCATCGTAACCATACTTGTCTGGTTTTTGAGATGTTGGAACAGAATTTATATGACTTCCTGAAACAAAACAAATTCAGCCCTCTGCAACTGAAAGTAATACGGCCTATTCTGCAACAGGTGGCCACTGCACTGAAAAAACTAAAAAGTCTGGGTTTAATTCATGCTGACCTCAAACCAGAGAACATTATGTTGGTGGATCCTGTCCGGCAGCCTTACCGGGTCAAAGTAATAGATTTTGGGTCTGCCAGCCATGTATCAAAGACTATTTGTTCAACCTATTTACAGTCTCGGTATTACAGGTAGGTATCCTTTACTTTCTTTTGAACTTTCAATGGAACAAAGTTTTAGCATTTATTAAAGTTAGTAGTTACCTGGAAGACTAATTATATAAGACCATCTAAGAATGAAAGTCATACTAAGATTGTTTGGTTACTGTTTTAAATATGAATACTTGCTTTGAAATTTTTTTTTGTTTTTTTTTTTTTTACTAGAAGTATGTTTTGTGTTGTACTGTGAAGACATTACTTAATGTTACTATGAAACCTCTGAGACTTTTTTAAAAGGAAGAAAAGATTAGCTTTCACTTCCTTGATTAGGATGCCTTTCCTGCCTTCGTAACATAATGATTTTTTTTTTCTGTAAGCAGCTGGACAGTGTACTGGAACTGCCATATTTTTGTATCCTGTTGCCAAAGATTATGTAAATGCCTCTGTTTTTCTCCAGCACTTGTAAATATTTTGACTACTTCTGATAAACTCAATCCTGATTTGAGTGTCTTCATCAGCCATGAGCTTCAGTGAACTTCTGGAGTTAGTGGTAGGATACTTAAATGTTTAAGGCAGGAATATAAAGTGACTGTGGTGTGTGGTTGTGTTCTGCCTTGGCCTCAAAATACCCCCAAAAAAGGTATATTTATGATTTCACTTTTTAATCCTTAGTTTGTATACTTATCCAATTTGTGCGACATGTAAAACCTGTTAGTATTTAGCATCACAAGTACTTTATTTTCTTTGTAAGTTGAGCTAGTCTTGATTGAAGAGCTTTATCAGTTCTACTTTGCATCATTGGCAATAGTATGTCCTGGGCATTGTCTGTCTCTGCAAATTCAGGAAAAAGCTAATGAACTAGGACACTGAGTAATTTGAAGAAAAATTTAAATATCGTACAGCTATTCATTGTGCAATTAAAAACTTGAGCACTGCAGTTCTAGACTTCATGAAGTTAGTGATTGGAGTTCATGCCAGAAGAATCTATTACTTGAATGTAGCTTGTAAACAGGAACACATGATCACGTAAATATTCTGTCACTTGCATTTCCCCATTACTTAATTACAAAATAGAGCTGAGAGTTTAAAAACTACACACATTTTGTCAATAGAAAAAGAAATTGGGAAACCATATGAATTGATGCATAGCAACAAAATAAAAAATGTGCACGAGAGCAAAAAAAGAAATCAAGTAACTTGAGAATTCATTTTGATGTAATAGGTGTACACCACTCAAGATATCATATTTCCAGGCCTCTCGGGATCAAATCGTGCAAGTCTTGAAAGCAGCATAAATTTTGTGAGGTTCTCAGCAAGTGCAAATGACTTAACATCAACTGTTCTATATAAACGTGTAATTTGGCAGATACTCAAGATGTGTGGTCTAAGAATACTTCCTTACGTATTTTGTCTTTTATTTATTTAAGCAATTGCAGATTGTTGTGAGCTATTACCATTTCTCCCTTTTGCCTCCCCAAGAACTTGTAAAGGGAGAGACTGTAGGCAGCCAAACTGGGTGACCCTATAGTAGTACTTTGTTCTCAACTACCCAGTTTCAAATTATCTTTTCTGTTTCAGATGGCTCATTAGACATAGTGTTATTGTGATTTATTCAGTTTTTAGCTGTGATTTTATTTTACTTGGGGTGATGTTCCTTTGCACCTATACTTTATGTATAGAGTTTTGACATGCATACTAGGTTGAGCAGGTCTATATGCTGGCAAGATCAGTGTGTAAATCCTTGTCACTTTGCGTGCATTTTGGATACTTGTATTATATGCTCTGAAGTATGAATAAGTGGGGTTCATTAGGGATGTCCATTGAAAAATAAGTTTTTTTTTTTTCCCCCCCAAGAGCAAAACTGGTGTTTCATAATGTTCAATGATATTCATATAGACTCATGTAACGTGCACCTAAAATTCCCTGGTTACTAAGTTGCACTTAAATGCCATGTAAAAATTCAGACTGTTCAGTAGAAGGTCATATTCTTTTATCTTGTATAATTTTATAATCCTTCTATAAAGTAGCATTTAAACTAATCTTTTTTTTTTTAATGAAAAGGATATGATGGAAAAAGGTTAGGATTTATCTACTTTAATAGTTTTGGTATTACATTTAAGTTAAATATTCGTTGAGATAATTTTGAAACTGACTTAATTTAAAAAAAGAAAAGATACTTCAAAATTCTTTTCATCTGCAAGTTTAGTTGTGAAAAGGTTTTTAGCACACTGGATTTTACTGTGGATATGTGGCTTTCTACCAGTTGAGTGATTCAAATTTGTGTAGCTTGGCATGCAGTTTCTAAAACTTTCTTTTTATTGCTCTGGAAGCACCTGACTAGTGTAAATAATATAAAAAAATAGGGATTTGATCCAAAAGGTCTTGAAATAGGTGAATAGGTGAATTTGAAGAGAAATGCCTTAGAATGGAATGAGAACGGCCTTCAGAGAATATGTTGTATTGAGGTGGAATTTATTTTGCAAGAGATTGGGGTTCTTGTCAAACAAGTAGCTGAGCAGTATAAAATATGTACTTAAATGTTTTTTGTGTTAGAAAAGGGTGGGAGTGATAGTGCAGGTTTGACTTGTTTGACTGTGACATGTTGAAACAAACCATTAAAAAAATCAAACAGCTAGCCCATTGAAATATTTTTTCTTTTTTTTTCCCCTTAAGCTCATTGGTGCTATGTGTTTAGGTTATCTAGCAAGAAAACATTTATATAAATAGATTATTGCTTCAAGATTCAAGCTAAATTAATCCAACTAGAACTCAATAGGAAATGTGTTTTAAAAAAAATGCTTATTCCTTACAGCATCTCATTTATTGCTGTCATCCCAATTGTGTTCAGTGCATGCAGTCTTTGAAACATGTTTTTGTGCTGAGCTGTATGTGTATTGTCATGAGCTTTACCTGTAACTCTTACAAGTGAGGATCCTTGTGTGGTCAGAGGTGACACTGCATGAAACATTGCTTCACTGAGTGACAGGCGCAATATATTACTTTGACATTTATATGGGTATTTCCTAGGTAAATATGATGTGAACCTGGCCTTTTCTGGTGTGCTGCCAAAGCACTCAGGCCTAAGAATTTAAAGAAAAAGTTGTGAAAAGGAAACATTTTGTTTTAAGGTTACTGTTTTAGGATCTGAAGTCTTAGAGGACGGAACAAAATGCTGTTAAATGACAACACAGGTTGAGAGGGAGCAGGGCTGTATTGGGATGCTGCTTTTGAACCCTGTGCTGCTGATACTGCCCTGCTCTGGGGGTGATACTGACCCAATTCTGTCCCTTGTTCTGCTTAGCCCACATCTGCCAGAGTGCCCATACCACTGTGAGGAGGGACAGAGGGGAGGGAGGTGGCCTGTGGAGAAGGGAAGAACTGTTATTTCTGGCAGCACTGTGAACTTTTGCCATGATTATTTTCAAGAACAGGATTTAGACTTTCTCTATGGAAAGCATATGCTCACCAGTGTCTGTGGAGGTGTATGCTGAATGCTCAAGAGAAAGGCATAAAGAACTTCTGCAAAAGTGAATAAAAAAGTTGCTTGTTGTCTTGTTTGGTTTTTTGTTTTTCCCTAATCTTCTTAGCATTTTTTTTTCTTGTTCACGGGACTGCCATGAGCTAAGTATCTTGAGAATGGAGAATGCCACAAAGTCTTATGTTCCAATCTGTATTTTGAGTGGTAGTGTCAGGATTTTACATCAGTAAGAGGAAGTGAGTAATGAATTGGGAAAAGAAGTAATAAGAGGATTAGGACTTAAGGCGGGGAACATAATACAGCCAAGTGAATGGATAATGGGCTGATTTACCTTACCTACCTCAGTCTATATCAGAACTAGTTTCATAATGACTGCTGGAGACATTACAGGACTTTTATATGAGGAACAATTGTAAAAACCCGAGACTAATTGGATTTTAAAAGATTGTAGAAAAGCAGAAAAATGGAGACAAACTGGATAGAGTCATAAAGACGTGATGGTTTTCTGTTTCTGATTTGTCAAGCAAAGAGAAAGTAAGAAAATGGTTAAAATAAGTGTAAAGATACTTTTTGACTTTTCATTACCTTTTGGAAAAGTCTGGCTGTTATATATTGCTAGAAATGAGAGTAATACTAACCACAATACACTGTTGTGAGTCAGAGATTATTTTTGGGTTTGTTTTAAAGATGACATGTTATGCTGAATATTCTTTCCCTAAAAGACAGTGTCTGAGCTTACATGCTGTTTTTTTGCTGGTCTGGATTTTAATAACTGTGGACTAGAGAGATCTGGTATTTGAAGCCTTTGATGCTATCCTCACATGTTAAGAGTGTTGACCTATTATGAGTGATCTAAGTAGGTAAATAACTAGCCTGTGTATACATTTTGAAAACAAAAAACTCTTACAATGTGGATGGTTAAGCTTTTGTTAGATATGGAAATAGTACAAGTATGTTGCTGTCCTTTTAATCTGCTAGGCCTGAAGTCATGAAAAGGAGAGAGTTACATCCAAAATTGAAAGCTTCGTTCCCCCATATTGCACACTGAAGGTTCCAGAGAAGTGGAATCAACATGTTTCTTTTATTTCTAAGTCTAGCACCTTACAATCATCTGATGAGGAAGAAAGTTTTCCCAGGGTATGATTGACGTTCCTTCTGGATATAATTTTCCTTTGCTTCTCTCTTGAGGTTACATGTATTTAGGGAAGTGGGTGTGAGAAGGGAGGCTTCAAAATGGCAGACTCTAAGAAGAGTCAAGTGATTTGAAATGGTCCAACTAGTCCTGCCTATCTGCCCCAGAGTTGCATAGCTTTCCTTTCTTTTGCTGTGAGAAGCAGTGGCCTTCTCAGTGTTTTATATTGGGAGATAAGTCATTAGGCCTGGTTTTACAGCAGACCTCTTTTTTCTTCTGGTATTCCCTCCATGATTTTTTTTTCTTTTCCTGAGAAACTTCTGTTGAAACCTGTGTATCATTTCCCCTTTTAAAAATAGCTGTACACAACACCCACTGTTAAGGAATTCTGGTTTACTTGTGAGCTAACACCCAAATGCCAGTGATGCCCTCTGCACGTGGCTGTCATCTGTACCATTCAGCCATTGTTCAGAGCAGGTAAAGTTGTATTTAAAGGAGGCACAGTTCATCTGATGGTAATGTGTATGTGGCAGGATTTGGTAATGATGAAGCTTCGTCTTTCTCTGATACGTTTCTTCTCCCACTTGTTGCTCAGCTGTAACATCGGCTGGACACATAAGAAGCATGACAGTATGGTGTGTTGAGTGTAAATCACTAAGGGAGAACTATAGCAGCATGCGCAGGGCTTTGTGATTTCTAGGGTTTACTGTTGTTTGGGAAAGTTATTGCATAATTAGTTTTCAAGGGGAATCACCTTAGTGTTGATTTAATTTGGGGTTTTCTTCTCAAAAGATATGATTTTGAAAATGAGACCTCAGTAAACCTAAAAAACCTTACAATTCATAAAATTCTTTTGATATCATAGGCTTAACAGTGGCCATTGAAGGTTTAGGAGTGTGTGTATTACTTCATTGTGTGCTCGTTATGTGCCTCTGAAGGGAGTTGAACAGTCGATGCTCTAGCTGCCCTGATAGTTACATGTCCTGTCTTTCACCTTCTGTCTCCAAAGAAAACATCTGCTTCATCATACTGTATCAGATTATATTGCTGTAAGAGTATAGCTGGAAGTTTTGCTGAAAATATGTTTTGAGAATAAGCCCTCAGTTTCCTGATGGAAGGATGCTTCTCTTGGCATCTGCAAACTGCTGTTTAGTGTAGCCAAATTCCTATTTGGGTAGCAATATAATTGATTTTCATATAAAACGGGCCACCAGCTGAACGTGCAATAGACTGGTAGACAGCTTGAGTGATGCTGGCAGAATGGAAGGTGTCTGGTTATTATGGGAAGCTCATAACTTGGAAATGTTTTTCTGCTCCACTGGTGACAGCAGTAAAATATGATCCTAGTTATTCAGCAATGTGCCCATAAGGAAAAGCAAGTGATGTGAGTAGGTGCACTCAGTGGAGTCAACTCATTCCTGAAATGGACAGTGATACCTTCCCGACAGCCTTCCAGCTAAGGGTAGTTGCCAATCAACAGAGTTGTTCCAGACAAAATGCCAAATGTCACTAGTGGAAAAAATTTTTCTTGGATGTATTCCTGAGAGCAGGCTTTTCCCCCTCTCCTCCTCTTACCCTCCTGTCTCATGAAGGATCAGAGAGGATGACAGAAGAGTGATAAACATTGTGTTCTATGGTCCTGACATTGCTTTTCATTGCCCAGTGAGTTCTGCTGCAGCTCAGAAGAGTGATTTGATCCAGTGTGATCTCTTCTGCTTTAAAGGGTTTTGAAAAAAAATGTAGTTATGTGGTTTAATTACTGTCTGTGAGCTGGCTGTAGCCAGCTCTGTGTGCTGTGAGGCTGTTGCACTAGGACAGCTTTTTATTTATGACTTTTTCAGCTTCATACTTAGTTTCAGAATAAACCACCAGCAGTTTATGCTGGTGTTTTTTTTATGAAATTTATTTGATCTGTTGCACTCCTTCTTTACACACATTCCTTCAAAATGAGAAAAAATTTCTCATGGCCATAAATTCCTGGAGAGACTTGTTTTCTCAGTGACCTTTGTAACTTGATTAGATGCAGTCCTTGTCCCTCCAGGGACTCTAGTGAACACAGGCTGACAGTGCCTCCCTAGAGTGTTTTTGTTAAGTTGAATGTTTTCTTTTTGTAGGTTAGGATTGTCGGCAGGATGGGTGATTGTGACTCAGTAAAGTGTCTATTGCATCTGAGTTAACCAGTCAATTATTTTCTCCTGAGATGAATATGCAGCTTACATATGTTTAAAATATCAGTTAAAACCGTGTACAAAAAAGCACCTATCTTAATGCAGATTTTCTTTGTATGGTTGACCCAAGGGGAATAGTCCTGCAAATGAGAGGTGGATCTCTGTTGACAAATGGAGTTTTCTGTCAGTTAGGGAAGTGTGGTATGAGAACAAGCTAAAAATGTCTCTGTAAACAACTTGCACTTCAACATGCTAGCAGATGTTATTCTATCACTTTGAACTGTGCATCACTGAAGTGTATTGGGATATCTTAAAATAGTCAGGGGAGGTGGCCAGAGACTCTAGACTACTATAGATGGTGAAGGCTGTTTTACTGTTGCAATGAAATAAGCCAGAAGTACATGCTGCTAAGGTCGTTTGCTTGCTCAAGGTCAGCATGTTCAAAGTCAGCTGTTACACTTGTGAACATGGTAACCGTCAGTAGTATATATAAGAAAAGAGAGCTGATATTGTAAGGAACTGCTGTTACAAGTGAATTGGGACACTTAAGAAATCTTTTTTCCACTTTAAAGTAGCTGGGCCATGATGGCTGTCTTATTTTCTTATCTGAGCAAACAGAGCTTAATGTCAATATAAGCTTTTGTGGCTTGTGCCTGTGAACAAATTGTTTTATTGATTTGGCAAGATTTTGTTTGCACATTTTGCATAGTGTTCATTAATTGTTTAATTGACTTCCCATTTTAAACTTCTGTTTCACTATTACTAGGACCTAACAAAACCCCTTGGTTTTGATAACAGCTATTGATAACAAATGTATTTTCAATTATCTTTTTTTTTTTTAGTCAACATAATATGGTCTCTAATATGTTGTTATTCTCTGTTCATAGAAGCAGAAAATGAGAGCAGATTTTTTGGAGGCAATGGTGTGGTTTTTTCATTATGTTGTGTTTTTGTGGGGTTTTGGGTTTTTCTTTTTATACTGTGGAAAAGAATGTTAGGATTACTGTAAATTTGCAGGTTTTTTTTTTAGTCCCATAAAGATTAAGAGAAACTGTCATGGGAATGGAAGTTGATGAAATGGTCAAATTCAAACGGACTTCAAGATGATAATTTTTCTGAGTAACATAAATTATGAAAGAATTATGAAGTTCTTTCATAATTTTAAAGGAAAAAGAGCTACTGGTTCTTACTCTGATTTTTTTGAGGATGAACAATGGACCTAAATTTGTCATGGGTAGAGTTTTGGGAAGCAGCTTTTGTCTTTCATATGTTATCTTTCATACATTTCATACTGAAATGTGATCATTTTTTTTTCACTGCATTGGTATTTGTCGAAGATTTGTTCATCATACATCTCAGTGTACATGACTGGATCTATTTGGTATCTTAATTGCAGAAAACATCAGTGGTGGCTAGCTAGAATGCTGCATTTGTAAGTATTCTGTCTAATGGCTCCCAGTGTGCCTCTTCTGAAGATACATCTCTGTATTTTGGTCATAAGAGCAGATAGTACTAGGAATGTGATTGAAAGCATCAGTCCCTGTCACTTCCATCTGCCATCCTTGTCTTCAAAGGAGAGCTGTTTGGATGAAGGCTATGTTCTGCATCAGCTTACTGCATCAAGTGAGTGAAAAGGATGAAGCAGATACATGAGGGAAGAAGTCTTCTGCATATCTGAGTATATGAAGGTTGACTGAGTTGCTACTCTGCTGATGCAGCCTGTGAAAGGGATAGGATGTGCCACAGCTAGGGGCTCGTCCCATTAGCTGCAGAAGGCAAACTGCCTCGTTTGATCTCCAGGTCCAGCAGGTTGAACAAATGAAAATAGATAATGTTGACACACTAGGAATGTTTAACACTCGTGCAAATTCAGACCAAAACCAGCAATAAAACAGTGACAAGGAAAGATCCTTTTGTGAATTCTGATATTAATAAGAAAGTGGCAGAGGGATCTGACATAATGAGTATCTGAGAAGTAGTCAAGTAAAATTAAAATTTGCATGAAAATAAGTTGCCTGCAACATCTATACTGTCATATTTTATATCATGTGTTTGAAGATACACTGTAGTGCTAGTTAATATTTTTGAGGGATTTTTGCTTGGAGTGTTAATAAAATACCTTCCAACAACTGAAATTAGATTAGAGATTATCTCACAGAAGAGATTTTTCAAGCAGTTGCATTTTGAAAAACATGTGAAGTGTCATTATGCTTTATAATCTTGGTTTGTTGGTAATTTGACAAAAACCAGTTGATTAAAGGGCAGGCATAATGTAATTTGAACCCTAGTACTTGTGTGTATGTAGACGAGTTTTTATGCAGACAGGGATGTGCTGGTGAGGCAAAAAGTAAAATGAAACATTTACTAAAACTCTGAATCTCCCTACGGGTGTAAAGTATGTGGGAGAGGGGGCAATGCTATGGCCTCTTGTCTCATGCCCTTGTTGGAAGTGGGTGGAAGCACAAACTAGTAGTACTAAGCTTCCAGAGAGGATGAATGGTGGGAAGTGTTGTCTTCTGTCTGTGTACTGGTGTGCAACGTGTTGTATGGAATGGTATGACTGCAAATGGACTTCAACTGCTGTGTCTTAACACCAGAATCTGATGGTTAGCCTGCTAGGCAATGGAAAAACAACTGCATCCACATTGCTTGGTGAAGACTCACTTAAACAGTAGTAAATTCAGAATATATTTGGATTCATTTAATTTCCTTGCGCCTTCAAAAGTCTCAGCTTTGTTTACTAGCATTAAGTCAGAAACATGACCAAAATATCTTAGAGCACAATATGTACTTCAAAGTTAAATTATTAAAAATTACATATTTGGAAATGCATAGTATCTGGAATTTTGTGTCAAAGAATTTATACATTATACATGTCTGCAGCATATGCTACATTATCTGAATGCAGCAGTGTAGGAGCCTGGCTATGAAGCCCATATTCTTTGAGGGTAAAGAAGGACAGTCACAGTGCACTTTCAGACCAGGCAAGTCAAACTTGTTCTGTTTTAAACCTGTGTCGAATGCTCACTGGGATTCAAGATTTCTCACTCTTACCTTACTATCACGGCATATACTTAAAACCACTTAAAGCAGTGTACCAGAGAAGTTTGCCAATTGTGCTGTTTCTGTGCAACCGAGATGTAGCCAGTGAAGACTGTTTGCACAGGAAGCTTTCTTGGTGCTAAAATCTGTGCTCTGAGGACTATTTTAAATATTTAAATGTTGCCATTTTCCCCTTTGTAAATACAGGATGTTTCTGTTGTCCCAGGACAGAACAGAAATCTTTATGTGGATCTCTTAATTCAGAATTGCACTGTAGTTTAATTTTTACTGATATTTTGAATGGCAATTCAAATTGGTAATTTGAGTTTTGGATATTTTTGAGAGCAGTAGGTACTCACCCTTTTAGAGTAAATCATTCAGTACTAAGTGTTCAAAATATTTAAAACCACCAGATATTTAATGATGAAATCTTTCACTAGAGTGTGCTTTATTGTTTCAAGTGTAGTATGTAGAGGTCATCTTGGAAGATCTGTCCTTTAGTAACGATTCACTGTCAGTGTAGAAAAACATGTAGCACACAACTGAACTTTATAATTTTTTAATGTTGCAGATTCATCAAACTTGATTCTAGAAATTGATTTGGATTAGTTTACTACTTTTATTAAAACTTATTCTCCTGGTAACTATTGCATATGTGTGTTTCATAACTACTTTGAAAAACTTTGTGTATTGCATCACATGTACAAAGCTTTTATGTAAATGTAACATTATATGAAGCCTTTAACTTCATATTACTGTAGTTTTACAAAATGGAAAACTTAGTAATTTTCAAAATTGATTTGGATTGTTAGGGCGTGCTGTAGCTCACAAACTGTTAGTAGCACTTAATGTTACTTGCCCAAAAGGTCTGATGTCAAAAGCATTGGTTAATTTTCACGATCTTGGTTATAAATCTTTCACTTCTTGCCATCCATTACTGTTTTAGCTCAAGATGTAGTGTGTATTTGTTTAGATAAAGTGTGCTGTTTGTCTATGTCTATTTTGGTAGGAATGTTTTTTTAAGACCTGGAAGTTTTCATCAACATTTCCACACACTTGTTTCCCCTTCTTCCAGAATGGTTTCTGAGGTGCATTTAAAACATCATCTGCATCTTCTAAGTGTGCAGGTTTCCAGGTTTGGTAAAATATCTGTCTGTAGTTCATAGGGTTTGGAATTTGTCCTATGGTAAATCCAGAGCCTGTACCATGGGTTTTCCGCTTCTCTAGAGAACTAATTGATGAATGGTGTTAGCCGCTACCAGTGCAGGATGGTGTCTGCATGCTGGTGTACTTGCTATTCCCATCATGAGACAATCACACTGAGTACGGTGTTGTGTGTGGAGATACAGACAATTTTGGACACTTCACCTCTCTGGAAGAGTAACTAGAAGTGGACTTCAGTATTTTTGGTAACAAGAGCCCTGGAAAGTAGAACAGGGGGTGTAATTTGTACATTATACAGTACAGCTTCTGATTGTGCTTTAGTTTTCATCTAGCCTTGAGTTATGTCAACAACTTCCACTAAGAAAGTATTCTTAAATCAAAAACTTACCTGAGAAAGCTCTGTAGTTAAAGTTGATGTCTGTCTGATTGTGGTAATTTCTGTAAAGAGAGGCACTAACAAAAGTCAAGTGCTTAACAGATACTGTAGCTTATTTCTTGCTGTTTCTTTACTGATCTTTCTGCCTTACCAGGAGATGAAGTCATCTCTCACAGAGTTGATGGGGACCTGCTTTTTCATGACCAACACCACTTACGTCCGTAGTGCTGTCTTGCTCTGTGTAATTTTATTGTTAAGCGTAGTGTTTAATATAGGCAGCAGTTGTTAAAAACCCACCAGAAAAAGTTAAGAAAATGACTGCAACTTTTTATGGTATTGCATAGAATGATAATAATGAATTAGTGTGTGTTCTTAGTGCCTGAAGTATTCCACCCTGCCTTCTGAATTGCAGTGTGATAGGGAATATTGCTCGTGGAGTGATGCTGCATGCCATTTGGGATAGTCAGTTTGTAGCCATGCAGTTGCCTTCCTAAAAGAATAACTTGAGGATGACCTAAACCTAATTACCACAAATTTTACCACAAATTTTATTTCTCTTAATCTAGTTATTTTGACTGACTATGATTATTAAACATTTATATATAAGAAGCACCTTTTTCTTTATATTTCTACATGTAGAATTACGATTAGCCTATGTACAAATGATGTCAAATTACTTCCTCTTGTTCTAATGTAGAGGGATGTGGTGTAAAATTGAGACAACTCCCAAAACTCAGTCTGATATTTACTAGATACATATTTACTAGATTGGATAGAGCTTATACCTGTATATGTTTTCTTAGTTTTTAGCTATATTTTGACACTTGAGTGTTTTCATTTTGTGTGTACGGGGGATTGAGTTTGTGAGACCACTAGCTGACTTTTGCAGGCTTGAAATAATGCCAGTGTAACACCCATTAAATTGTTTGGTTAATCAGTGCATATAGATCCTATTTCACACAAGGTAATCTATATCAACTTCAACTATTTCACGGAAAGCAGTGTTGCATGAATTAGGAATACCAAATGCAGAACAGTGACCTCAGCCCTTGCTCTCCCTTAGTAACAGAGTTAAACTTCTACTAAAAGCTAATTACTTTGTCCTTAGTGCTGTTTCCCCTCTGACCCAGGAGCCCTGCAATTTCCTAGTTTGTGTGCAGTGCTTGGTTTGGATTGCCATGGGTTTCTGATTGTGGGTGCCAGGCTGATGCTTCTGGGAGGTGTGTTGAGTCTCAGCAGGGCGACTGCTGTGAAGGAACAGTGTTCCTGCCATCAGGTGATGCAGTCTGCCGCTGGCATGCCCAAACGTGTGCCAGGGAGGAGCTCCTCAGGCATCTTCAGGGTGGCTTCTGAAGGGTCCCTGTGCTTTGCACAGAAGTGAATGGGAACCAGTGAGGTGCTGGAGTGGAAGGAGGCGCAACAACTAGAAACCTGTCTGCCCACACTGGAGTGGTGGCTGGTGTGGACTGGACCCCCTGGTTACTTCCAGTGCTGTTCTGCAGCAGTGGGGCTAACATACACCATTTGGACAGCCAGGGACTACGTAACAAAATTTGTACATTTTAGAAAGCTACTGTAGTAACTTCTAGTTGCTTGAATAACATGGAAGGCTGCTGCATATGGTGGTGCGGTTGTGTTTGATTTATACATCCTTCCACCATGTAGTACATGTGTGCATGCATGCCCTCAGTCTTTTGTTTTTCATGAATGGCATTGCTTGTGTGTCTTAGGCATGCATAAAATCAGATGCAACAGCTTGTTTCCCTTTGCTGCTGTGCTTTGCTTTCAGCTTTGATTAAAAATTTTCAAAATATCTTTATAAACATTTTCCCCTTACTTTTTCCTAGAGCTATGCTTTAAAGAATTCTCTCTTCTGAGAGGCAAAGGTAGCATTTTGTCAGTCACCTGACATAAGAGGTTTGAGGTGAAATTAAAAATGAAAGGCAGTACAAAGGCTGGGACATATTAAAAATTGAAAGTACAAGTATTCAAGTGCAAGTACAAGCTTAATGGTAGTGATCTGAGTGGATTCAATCATCAGATCTTAAGTTATAGTGATGTAGCCTAATTTTCCTTCTTCACAAGACTGTCTATGTAGTTGCTATTAAAGACTCTTTGAATGTTTTCTCTGACCTCTTCAGTAATCTTTAGAAAAAGGTTACAGCTAAATCTCAGAAGTTTCTCTGGGTGTGTTGCATCTGTAACTGTCCAGTGGTGAGCTGTGAGGACAAGTGAAAGCAGCCGTTTTGAAGATGGACCATGACCAGCTTCTTGGAGGGGACATTTGGTTGTCTGCAGTCACAGTTCTGAAATACATAATGCAAGAAATAAGAAATAAGGTGATTGCTGAGCGGTTCTAACATAGTGGAGATTTTTGGCAAAACTTGACAACTGACTTTGAAGGTTTTTTGGCTGTCATCTTAAGCACATAAGTGTGCATTACTATCAAAACAAGTTCTTCAAACCAAATCAAACAGCAGATGACAGTCCCAAAGCTGCCAATGTCAGCAGTATGAACAGCAACTGCAGAGCAGAGGGAAGATGCAAACTAGTGATTCCTGCAAGGTGAAAGAGAAGAAGTTGGTGGTTGTCCTTGATCTTTTGAAGTAACCAGCTGGCTAGACAGCATGTGCATAGTTCTGGACTAACTAAATTATATCCTTGTTCCTCTTGCATGTTATAGAAGGCAAAATAGAGATCTAGGGTTGTTCATTCTTGTCTGGGGAGAGAAGTGCAAATCCTGAAAAAAACAGCAGCAGCAAAGTATAATTAAGTTGGTTGTTGATAAGCTGCTTTGTGTGGCATGACAGCACATGGAAGTATCTGGCACAAAGATCTGTGAAGAAGTGTGTGAAAAGCTTCCTGACTTCTAAAATGGACATAATTTACTGATGTTTATGAAGAGCCTGTGTTCTTAGTTTTCTCTCCAGCTCATTGCTCAATGCTTGCTTCTCATGACTGGCACTGCTACTGCAAGAAGAACAGAAAACTTCACAGACAGGGCAGGGAACTTTACTTAAAAATATAAGACAAACCCCTCCTGCCCTCCCTTTCCCAAGAAACATTGCTGTATTCAATTTTCCCCCTATTGCTCTTTTTTCTTTTTACTCTCCCATGTAGAAATAAATATTTTATGTCTTACTTGCCTTAACTAGTATTTTGTGTCAAACTTCTGTGGGTCTGAACCCATGAGAAAGTATGTGAAAAATGAAAATTAGCCCAGATCATACTAACATATACTCTAGTGCTTGACATATGAAGGACTGCCTTGTGGGATTTTTCATGTTTCCACTAGGCACTGTCTTTTAGCCTCAGCATTTCAGACAGATGCCAACTTAGGAATGTTACTACTGCTAGAGAGCCTTTAGGGATTGATATTCTTTCTGTTCAGTTCTGAAGGAAAAGTCCTTTATACCTCTAAAATAACTTCTTTTGAGGGATGTATTTATCTTATGATACACCATAATTAGTTCCATGGTTGAGGAATCCTTCCATCACTTGTATGTGTGTGGATGTACCAGGAATAGTGGTAAGTCCTAGTCTGCCTCATGGTAAACATGCAAGGCCCAGCATCTCCCACTATCAGCCCTTGGGGCATGGATATCTGATGGAGAATGCATGTGGGGCAGGTGTGTTTGAACTGCTCCTTATCAACCTACAGGTAGGCATCTCTCTGGTCTGAGAATCACTGGGTAATCTGTGTAATTATTTCGAGTATTTAAGTATCTTCAGTTAAGTAGCCACCTTTGCTGCCTTAATATCTTATGCAACTGGACCCTTCCCACACTGCTGGCTCAAAGTGAGGTGATGAACATTAAAAAATAACTATCAGACAAACATTCCTGTGAAACAACAAATGTATTTCAGATAGACCTAGATGTCAGTGCAATATTGTTTTCTTTGTAAAGGGCAATTCTTCCTTTCCTTAATCTCTTTATTTCTCATGTATCAAACATACCCCATTCAGTAAAAGGTGGGATGAAACAAAGCGATGCAGAACATACGTGTGAGCTTCTAATAACCTTATAAAGAATATAAACCCAGCTCTGATCGAATACCCAGTCAGTACGAGTTGCTAATAGTGACTGTTAGCTTTGAAATGTGATCGTTGACTGCTCATGTTGCTGAGCCAGGCAAGAGCCCAGGAAAGCAGGGTAAATTGTGTTGGAAAGATGGTCTCATGAAATTTTCTAAGCAGCTCTGCTTGAGTGCAGTATGGTAGTACTCTTTGCTGGTGCAGAATGAGGGACTATTGTTTTCTGAATCTTTTTGTCTGCAGCTAGCACATCAGTCTGTTCTGTCCCTAATGAAAATGTTTTCTTTGGATTGTGTTCCTTGTGTACTTTAACCTTTTTGATTATTCCCCTTTGCCCCTCTTAAGGGCATTTTGAGGCCCTTAAATAGAAGGCCTGTGCTCCGCCTCCTACCTGGTGTTAGCAATATGAAGAAACAAGAATGTTGTTTGGAGAGAAGGAAGAAAGTTAAGAACTCAGAATCCTCCAGTTTGGAACCGTTTGAGTCATTTTGTTGTTACAAAACCTAAATTTAACACCAATTCTGTGTTGTCTGAAGCACAGTTGGAACATAACTATACTTTAAATTTACTGCTGTTTGATTTTAGTTAGATGCTATGAATGGGAATGAGAGAACAAAAGAAAATCAAGGCTATGCTGCTTGTATTGGCATAGTTCTTGGTGACTGCATGAAAATGGAGGAGTCTTCCTTACTCTCCCTCTGCATTACCATCCCACAGAAATGGAAGGGTGAGGGAGGGCTCTGCAAAGGTGAGAAGTGCAGGATGGAGTGTGTTTTCCAGTACTATCACTCTGAATGCATATTTGTGCAAGAAATGTTATTTTGAGGAAGGTTACTTCTCTCCTAGCAAACTTCTTGTATTCATAAATTTCCTATGTATTGCATATATGCAAAGAAGTGGGTGGAGAAAATGAGTATAAATTTCTGTGACTGTTGCTTTTGATAGGAAAAACAAACATTTTGATGAAAATGCAGAGCTGGATTTGAGTTGAGTTCTAAGTGGCAGTCAGTTTTCACATCATCAAAATTGAATTCTCTTTAAACAACAACAAAAATCTGAAAAATTAGATGCTAATTTCTTGATTGGCTGCAAAATGTATTGAGCTTTCCAACCTGTGACTGGTAGGAGATCTAATTTCATTAGAACAGGTAATCCTGTGTCATACATCTCTTGAATGTTCTTTGCAGCATTTTTTTGGGTGGTGTTTTTTTTTTTTTTTAGAGTACTTTGAGAGCAAATTCATGATGAGCTTGTTTTAATAGTCACACACAGGATAAAGAAAATAGCTTGTAGGTTTGTTCTGGAAATGATGACTTGACAGTAGCCTCTGGCAGTGGAATTTAGCTATCAATAGTGTGTTATTCCAGTTAAGTAGAGAGCCTTTCATAGGGAAATACAAGTCATGTGTTTTAGCTAAATAATTACCTTTAAAGTAATCATGCAACTTGTAAACATTTGCCTTGATATTTTTGTGCTTGCTTTTTTTTGACATGGTTATGACACAGCAATAACTCCTTATTGAAGTGGGAGCACATGCAGTGGCTTTGGGTAGTATTTATTTCAGAACATTCTTATCTAAATCTGTGTTGGTACGTGTGAGCATTGGCGTAGTCAGCTAGTTTTTGCCTGTTCCTGTTTACTGTTTAGAAAATACCAAAGATGATGAAGTTTGTAATTACACTTGCATTTATACACCGCTTTTATAACATAGCAAGCTTGCATTGAGACACTTTGGTGATTTGGAACTTTATGAAGTTAGGGCTCTTTACTGCCTGACAAGTAAATGTCTCCAGGAGTCAGTTTTACCCATAGAGTTCCCCTGGACATAGTTCAGCTCCTGTCCTCTTCCCCTCCTGGGAGTGTGGGCAGTGGTTCAAACAGCTAAGGTTCAAATCAAGTAGAAAGAAGAAGATAGCTGGTTAAATGCATGATAACTTATTTCAGTTCACTCCTAACTTCAGTCTCTCAATTTTTAACATACTTCTTTTTTTTTTCTACACTGAACAGTGAAACAAAGAAACTATGATTTCACTTTGTTTCTCGTTTCAGTGGATATACTGACACCAATGGGGGATAAGAAATACACAACACAGTGAGGTATGTGCTTATTTTGTAGAACAAAGACTATTGGTAGCTCTCTTGAAGTTGATAGAGCTGGTAACAACAAGCCTTGTTAAGATTGCCATGTCATTCTTTATTACAAGATGCTGCTGTGGAGTCCTTAAACCTTCCAGATGTAGAACATTTGAACATAATCTTTTTGTTTCACATGTTTGAGGCTGAATGTAGGGTTTGTTGTTTTGGGGTTTATTTTGGTGAAACTAAGTCATCTAATCAACCAAATTGAACATCCCCTCCCCCTTGATCTTGGCAGATAAAATATGGTACTTGTTAGATTACTTCATTAGTGTTCCTTATAGCTCACCAGGTTGCTTTGACATGGCAAAGAGAATGGAAGCAAGTGGCAACTGGTCATCTGCCACAGTTGATATGGACTGCATGTGAACTTAAACTGAAATCAGGGATATGCAATTAATAGTCTATTTTTGTCATGTTTAAAATAATTATTTAGAAACAACTCTGGCATCTTTGAGAAATTTTGATGCATACAGTTTTATAAGTCATGTAAACGTGTTTACATCAGGTTAACTGCAGTGGGTCCATAAATGTGCCGCACTGTTACTATTGTAGCTTGCAAACATGTATATGGTCACTTGTTCTAGGGAATTGTAACCACTGATGGGAGAAAACTTAGTAGTCATAATGCACTTTATTGCTATGTGATGCTTAATAAGCCTTAAAGTGAACATTATAATATGACATGACCATCCTTGGAGAATATGGTAGTAGAATGTAATGATCTCTGTTTTGGAACAGGACCATCTTGCCTTTTATTTCAGAAGATAGTTGCTTGAAGTTTCTTAAGTGTAGGCAAAGACCTCTCTTCTTGGTACTTCAGAACAACTTTTTGTCTTTAGATACTTACAGTACCCTGCCAAGACTTGATAAGTCATTGACATAATTTTTTTAGACTATAGTGACCAGGGATTTTTTTTAATGTCTTCTGGGTTTTATGTCTCTCCCAGTTGGTTATTTTTAGTTATTTGTGTTTTTAAAAAGTCTGTAATCCTGCATCATAGTACAAGCTAATTTGCTCAAGGGCATTTACAGCATCAGAGACAGAAAATAATGATAAAAAAATAGTTTGCCACTGTCATCTAGTTTTCAAATGATTAATGAAAATATTCTTATTTATCATTATGCTATAATGGACTGTCTTCCTCATAAGTTTGTTACTAGTCTCTAAGTCTCTTCTATTTTTATTTTGATGTGGATCTGATACTGTTCTTGTTTCTAACTATTTATTCTCAAGGGGTTATTTTTATATAAGGCTTCAACTATTCCAGCATCTTGGCAATTATTTGATACTGGATAATTTTACTGCTCATGTCTCAGCATCATCATTAATGTATATATGGCTTATAGAGCCTTTTCAAGGATGTTTGACAACAGTTCTTTCTGAGTAACTAAAACTTATCAGTCTGTCTTGGCAGTGGGATTACTGCCAAGGATTTCTGTGAGAATATTGCTCTGTGATAGTTTATGTTAGCCTATTCATGGATAATATAATTTCTTTTTCATGTCTAGTTGATAAAATTTGACTCTCAACTGGTATCAGTCTTAATATCAAGATTTCACAAGGAAAACATTCAGCAAACTGACCATGGGGAAATTCACATGATACAAAATCCCATTGAGTTTATGGTAATTATCGTGTTGGATTTCGCCTATAATCTTTAGCCAATGTCAGTGACCAAAAGGAACTACAGGAATTTCATGAATATAGAAGATGTCTCCCACCAATAGAAGTGTGTTTGTGTGTGTGTGTGGGGACTGTCAGGTTGCAGGTGGCAACCTCAGGACATTGCTGAAATGGAGCAGTGGTGGGCTGCTTTTGGGAGGTAGGTTTTTTTCTTTCAAGAGGAGAAATATTTTTTTCTCTCTCTCAGTTTTAACATTCACAGGTTACACTTACATTTTTACATTCCTTCTTCCTAAAAGTGAAAAGCACAATGTAAAAATCGGAGAAGACTTAGGAGACTTGACTCAAGAGGGTACAGCAAGGCCAGGGTTGAGAGCCTTACTCAAAAGTGATGACATAATGCAGGGCTGGTCTTTGAAAATTTGTCCTATTAATTTGTGGTATGACAACATAATATAAAAATAGTTCTTGTGCCTAGGAAAATGTAATGCTTTGAAGATATTTTTTTTCTTTGAAAATTCATATATGCTGGAAACAAAGTGTGAATTCTCCACACTTCCAAGGAAATCAGATACCTTTTAGGGGAGATTTGTTAACTGATCTATAGATTTCATCTTCTCCAAGAGCAGCAGTTCCCAGTAAATACTCCTGCTGTGTAGACTCTGATAATACATTGGCCACTAGTACAGTGTTCAGGATTTGGCCAGATGTTGTATCATGTGCAAAGTCAGACTTCCCAAGGGGGTTATTTTTACAGTTTTTGTTATTGGCATTTTGAATACATTTCTAGTTGATGTATTTTGGTGTTGTATTTTGGTACAAGTCATTTGAAAGTTGAAACTAGAGTATCTCCCCGACATACTATGGCATTTAGATGGACTATGGATTTTATATGGTGTATATGTTAATTCTCAGTTTAGGACACATTTGAGAGTGCTTAATTTTTTTTTATTATATTAATGTATTTTTAATAGTTAAAATGAAAATATGGTTGTTTTCTCTCAGTAATTACTACTGTTATATTTTAAAGTTCAAGAAATGTTTATTGCTTCTCACACTTTGTTGGCAGTTTCTTGTGAAGTCGTCTGAAATTCTGTGCAATATTTTCTCCATACATTGAGAAGAGTAGGCAGTGATGATACCTTACCTTTGCTTTTTCTATTGGAGACAAAAACTATGTGCAACACCAGCTCAAGGAACTAAACAATTGGTGTGCAACGGCCGTATTTGAGCAGTAGCACTTCTATAAATCAGGGGAAAGTCCCCTGCCTATTTGATCCTTGTAGCTTCTGTTAATATTGTCAACAAGCATGTCTTTTTCAATCATGGATGTCTGTCTATACTGGGAACAGAATGAAGATTTTAGCTGTAAATCATGAGCTGCTTGCAGTTATTAGTGTACTGGACTGGACTCAGAGTTGGATGAAAGTCTTCCATTGTTATCCAATTATCTAGATCGCTTTATTATTGTTTCTCTTTAAACTCTGCTATATATTTCTAACTTTTTTTTTCTCTGTCAGCAAAATTATAGCATTCTGCTTGATTAAAAAGTATTTCTAGTGTAATTTGATTACTCCGATTTCCTCCTCTTTGGTGTGGTAGTAGAAGGTCTCATTTTTAGTACTAGGTATCAGGCAAGAGCTATTTTAGAAAGGATATCAACATTTATGTAGTGAGATGAAGAATAAATGCGAAAAAAGCCACCCTATGTTTTAATGTTTGATTAGAGTGTGTTAGATTTTAGCATATAATGTTACTTGAAAAATTGCAAAGCAAAGCTTGCAGAGATGTTGAGGTTCTTTGCTGTAGTAATATTCCTGTTGCAGCATGTTGTCAGGGTCTGATGTGACATCAATCTAGATGTAATAGATACATAGTTAAACAGTTTATTTTAGGCTCTGAAACTTTTCTAAGAATAGACAGACTCTCCTTTTGACAGGAAAGGACAAATAAATGGGATATCAGGGAAGGAAAAATAGATCCATTTTCCTCTGTTTTTTCCTAAGGAAAACAAAAAAGGGGAAAAGCATCAGACTGTTGCTGGTATGGCGCTCAAGGCTGGAGTGAAACATGTGAAGGGACTGTTAGATGTGGATTCTTTCAGCAGTGATAAGCAGGTGATATGACATACTGGAAGGCTGAAATCTTTCTAGCCTACCAAAATAGACTTGTAATTTTCCTTGCTAGTAGTGCACAGATTTACTCCATCAGGGAGGATTAAAAAAAATGACCTTGTAAATTTTCTAATTTAATTTTTTAGTTTTGTCTAAATATTGACGGATGGTTTTCCACAGTGCCTTAAAACTTAGGCTTTTCAGTGTTTCCCCATGATTAGTCAGGGGAATCACTAAACTGCGGATAAGGATATGACTTGTTCTGGTGGTTTCATATTTACACCAGGTATCAAATCATAGAAATTTGTATGGGAAAAAATCCTGAGGTAAGCCTGCCACTGCATTGTAAATTACTACAGCAGTATACTAATTAAAATTAAGGTAGTTGAAAATGTGTTCTGTACATGGAGTGTATCTTTCTGCATTGCTGTATGGAAGCAACAGATTCCAATAAAACCTTGTGCCAGAAAGATCTGTTTGGGTGTGAATCTAGCAGGAGATTTAGAACCCAGAAGCATTAAAAAATATTCACCAAAAAGTCTCAACTGTTTGTAACCTTGAGAAAGCAGATTTAATTTCATGTGCCCCAGTTGCTGCTCTGTAGTTTTTGTCGTAACTTTCTTGTAATATTAATATTATTTAGTTTCTATTTAGCAGCTGACATGGCTATTAAGTGACTGGATAATACTTTATATAAGGGAATATCCAAAGTGAAATGGATCTGGTGTTCCATCTATTTAGTAAGCAGGACATGAATCTCCTATATGGAGCTATAGCATCAGGACTTGACGTTTTGCTTGACAGTACTTCTCAAAAAGTTGTGTTGAATGCTTTGAATATTTGAATTTTAAGTGATAATCCAATGTGATTATTTTTAAATGTTAATTTCTTCTACAAGTCTTTGGCTTGTTCTTCTTTTAAAACAGAACAACTTTAACAAGCCTACTATCTATCCTGATGTAATGTTCTTAGTGTTTGATTCTTGATTTGACAGTGTTTTTATAATTCAGTATTACTACATAAATGTTTTGTAATGAAAATACTGACATTTTGCTAAAATTGATTTTTTTTTTTTGTTTTTGTTGTTTTTTTGTTTTTTTTTTTTTTTCTTTGTCTGATAAATTCTTCCTTTGAGGGCAGGATTGTATCACAGGAAACAATCTTCAGTCTGCAAGTCAGGATAATACCTGTGAAAGCCTTATTGCAATACATTCAAACCCTACCTGGACGAGTTCCTGTGTGACCTACTCTAGGTGGTCCTGCTCTGGCAGGGGGGTTGGACTAGATGACCTTTCAAGGTCCCTTCCAATCCTTAAGATTCTGTGATTCCGTGAAGAAGGTAAATAAGATAAATGCACTTGTTTGAATACAGAATGATCGGGAGGTCAGTGAGATGAGTGACATGATGGCACTCTGCCTGTTCAGGAACATCTGTGTTGATTTTTTTATGACCTTTCTGTAGTTCAAGCCATGTAATTTTTAGTAAAAATCTCTGAGTTACAAAATTTTGTGAGAATATCACTGGCCATCATCCAGATGGATGCACATTAGTAATTAGAAAGAAAATATTTTTGCGATGGACAAGGACGTGTGCAGATTTTCTTACCTTCTGAGGTATCTATATGGCATGTTCATTTCCAGTGCAGTTTGCCTACCTGTAAAACTTCTGCAACAGATGTATGCTAGAAAAATAGTTTCATGGTTTATTGAGCTCTTTAGTTTCAGCTGCAGATCTGCAGTAGACAGGTGTGTTGTTGCCTTATGGTGGAGGGCAAACTATTTTGCAAGTGCTGCTGCAGAATGAAAGAAATTTTCCTTTGTCTTCAGAGTAGATTTTCCTTTGATCTTAGTGTTGGGGTTTTCGGAGTTTTTTTGAGTGGTTGTTTTTTGTTTGATTGGTTTTCTATAGCTAGTTAATGTTAGGTAATATAATATGGTTCACATGATTCTTGACATAACAGCCATATCCTTGCATTCTCTAGTATTTTACCTGAACTACGAGGCAGCAATGTATCCTTGTGGCCAAGAAGGCCAATGGCATCCTGGGATGTATCAAGAAGAGTGTGGCCAGCAGGTTAAAGGAGGTGGTTCTTCCCCTCTGCTCTGCCCTAGTGAGGCCTTATCTGGAGTTCTGTGTCCAGTTCTGGGTTCCTCAGCTCAAGAGGGACAGAGGACTTCTGGAGAGAGTCCAGTGCAGGGCCACCAAGATGATCAGGGGACTGGAACATCTTTCATATGAGGAAAGGCTGCGGGAACTGGGGCTGTTTAGTCTGGAGAAGAGGAGACTTAAGGGGAGATCTTAGTAACATTTATGATTATCTGAAGGGTGGATGTCAGGAGGTTGGGACATCCCTTTTATTCTATAATAGCTAACAACAGGACAAGGGGTAATGGGATGAAGCTGGAACACCAAAAGTTCCACTTAAACATAAGAAAAATCTATTTTACTGTGAGGGTGAGGGAGCCCTGGCACAGGCTGCCCAGAGGGATTGTAGAGTCTCCTTCCTTGGAGGTCTTCAAGACCCGCCTGGATGTGTTCGTATGTCACCTGATCTAGGTGAACCCTCTTCTGCAGGGGATTTGGACTAGATGATCTCTAGAGGTCCCTTCCAACCCCTACCATTCTATGATTCTATGAAATGAGACCTTCACGATAATCATATCAGAAACTGGTACCTCTTTCTGTTGCCTTGTGTCTGCTGACAATCCCTTGGTAGGGCTTTTGTGGTGGGACCAGACTGCTTGCTTCTTTATATCCACCATGACTTTGTACCCTCAGTAGGAGTGTCATCATCAGGAGTGAAAGCGTGAGGAGCCTTCACACAAAACTGACTTAAAAAGTCCTGCTATTCTTGACGGGTATGCTACAAATACTGCTGTGCTTGTGACTCTCTTGTAGAAACTCACTGTCTCTTCTTCAACTGGTGTGATTGGGCACTGCAAGTTCATGCAGACCCTTACAGAGTTAAAGTTGATGTTCCCACTAAATAATTAAGGAAATAAAAACCTGGCATCTATGACTTGTGAGACCTTGAAATCTCTCACACTGTTCGATTATTACTTTTTTTCTTATGCTTGTTCAGAGATGGAAATCATTGCTTATGTTTTATCCTCCCCTCATGGAGGCCAATTTGTGGTTGCCAGCTTGCCCCACTGCATGCAGTTACCTATGCTTGCTCTAACTTCTATCTCTAGTCCAAATGAGATAATTTCAGGATAGGTGTTCTTCAAAAATAATCTGTACAATTCACCAGCTCAGTTTAGGGGGTTTTTTGGCACATGGTTTTGGGTGGTTTTATTTTGTGTGTACCTTTTTACCTTCCTATCCCCATCCCATCCTGCTTCAATAAAAAGAAGTAGGAGAGGAAAAACCCTCTGAAGGTGGTTGTAACATATAGGGTGGCACATTAGGGGCAACACACTATATGATGGAGACTATCTCATTAAAGTAGATATGTAGGCTGTTGTAGCTCAGAAAATTAGTATGACTGCATGCAAAACCATAGAAGAAAAGGTGTCTAGATCTTTCTAGTAAAAATGTTGCAAAACAGAAATTAGACACCTGTGTGCCTGTGTATATGCACATATGTACACCCCTATGACAGCCTATAATCCCCTGTACTCTGCCACAGAATTTAGGAGGCTGTACACAACACTGTGTTCTCTTTAGGAAGGCAGGAGATAAGGAAACTGCAGTTTGAGAAGGAAGTTTTGTCACACGTGATTTCGGTGTGCCATCTGAGCTGTGTGTCTTAGCACCTTGATGTAACTATGACCAGAGTGTGGCGTTTAGGCCGAGCACACTCCTTGCTGCAAAGGCAGAGGCAATGTCTGTGCAATCATCTCTTGCAACCTTCAACGCTTTCAAGGATAAAACACTGCTAGGTGGTTTCACAGTTAAGAGTACATTTTACAAGTGTAGGTACAAAAAGGATATTATAAAAATTCAGTTATTGGTAAGTAACTTAATTTTATGCTTTGAGTATTGACACTCTTCTCTTTTGAGGTCCCTTCTGACCCTTAAGATTCTGTGAAATTGTGTTAAATTGCAGATCTTATTTGCCAATAAAACATCTGAAGAATTCTCAGTACACTTTTTTTTTATATTGCTACATCAGTGTATACTTAATTTTTATGTAATTCAAAAACTGTTTAACATATCAAGTACATGAATAAATCACTTGATAAGTTGCAGTCTATCTGAGGAAAAACAAAGAATTATGAAAAAGAAATTAAAAGGCAGAAGCACAAACATGTAATTTTAATAAAGTCAATATCTCATTTCACTAGAGGTAGTGAATAAGGAGAAAAGAGTATTGAAATCACTTACTATTGTAAGTTGAAGAAAAAATCAAAAAAGGGATAACCAAATTATTATATTTAGTGCTTCTGGTAAATGGTAAGAGAAGGTGTATGAGGTTAAAATTTGTGATGACTCTTTCAAAACCATTATTTTTCATTATCAGCTAAGAGTGCTAGGATAATTTGCTTGTAATTTTATATTATTTAATGAAATGACCTAGGATTCTTTTATTATTTGTCTGGTTTAATTTCTTGTTGTCTTGTTTCCTCCCCCTTCTGTTGTGAGCCTTAAGTTTTAGTGAACTGTTTCTGCAATGATTGCTTCTTTTTGTAAGTAGTTACGTATTTGAGCTACTCTCCATGTAAAATCCTGTCACCTTCTGTGGGTCAGATCAAGGTTTAAAGTTAAACTGACAGCTGCAAGTCAGTTGTATATCAGCCTCAGAAGGCTGTGATGTTAAGATGGTCTTTTCAAGCCACTGAATGTTGCATAGCTTAATGCAAAATTTTTATATTGTGCTAAAATTAAGGTTTTTCTACCAGGAAGTGAGAATTCCTTTTTCTCAGCAATGTGGACACCACCACAGCAGTACCGTGGCCTTAAAAGTAGACAGAAGACACAGTGACTCATTTTCTCCTGTCTTCACTATCACTTGCCACATGAGGGTCTGGTAGTGCACCGACCTCCTTCAAAGGAGGAATGAAGTTATGAATGAGGGGATAACTTCTCATATCATCTTGAACGTATTTGTTCTCCCTGTGTTTCATGATAGATGGTGACATAGCCCTAAACTGCAAGTGCTATTTTTGAGTCTTTTCTGCCACCTTGAAGAAGCAGATGCCTCCATCTAGCATAACTGATACTTCCAGTCTATTTCTGAGCATTTACACTTTTGTTTTCAGTTTAAATCCTATCTTCTTAGAGTTTAAAAAAATATAAAATCTTGAGTTTGCTAGTTACATACGTCCTAATACTTAATCATAGCAGAGTCCAAAGAACACTAGAAAAAGTATAAGAAAAGCCAGGATTGTGAATATAAATCTATAATGCAGTTTTTGCGTTATAGATTTAGAGGAACAATCCTTTCAAAAGATAGGGAGGAAAGCTTGTCTGGCATAGTGTACCATACATGCATTTCAAAGACCAAATGTATGTTAACACCTGAGACTACCAATCTGTATTCTGAGATCTCAATAGGATTAAAAGCAAGAGAAAATTCAATTAAGGTGTTCTTAAAAAAAAAAAAAAAAAATCTTATCTGTAACGTGATTTTTAAAAGACTTCTATAAGTTTTATTGATATAACTCTTACTGTAACAAAGTGACATTATGAACAAACATTATTCCGACCATGAAGAAATTGTAGAGACTTATTAGTTTGTATCAAGAGATTTGCTTGAGTAGCTCTTATTTTGTGCAACAATAGTGGTTTTAATATGTAGGAAATTATTCACATATGTTATCAAATGGGTAGGTGATGGATGTATTCTGGTATTTTGTTTCTGGAGAAAATTTACTATACCAGAGAGCTGTACACAATGTCTTCTGAGCCAAGTTTCTCCCCTTTCTACTCAACTGATGGCTGTTTTTATTGCACATTGATATGAACCTTACTGTTTGATCTGAAGAAGTTGTGACATTTGTTCTGTTGATCCATTCTTAAAGCATTCTTAATATTTTTTACCTCAACAGTGGCCTATGATTCAAAGACTAGTTGTATTCTATCTTTAAAAAAAAAAAAAACACCACCACCCAAACTTTTTTATTTACAGCAGTCCTCAGTGTCAAAGTGGGTAGGGGATTCTTTCGTCTTCTATAGTGAGAAGACTGAAGAAACATTGGCTACTTCTCTTATTTTATGTATAATTTGCATAATGTTACTGATCATTCATTCTTTCCTGAAGCTTTATAGTTCTGACCAAGGTTTCTTCTTGTACCTAAGTTTCTTCAAGTCTTTAAGTTATATTCCTCTGCGTCTTTTCTGTTTGATATATCCTTTTTCAGATGGGGGTGACCAAAACTGAACACAGAATTCAAAAGTGAACACACAGTATTCAAGGTGAGGGAATATCACTAGTTTTATATAAGGCCTAATAATTCTTGATATGTCTTTGACCTTTAAATGCTGATATCCCGATTCTCAAATAATCTGTAAAGTTGTCTAGATTTTTTTATTTGGAAAGTTGGTTAATTTAAAACATTAATTTTTGTGGGTGATTAATGAGTGAATAACGTACATTTATTTTCACTGTGGCTTACTGTACACCATGTATGCTCTGCTGCCTGTCATTGTGTATCTAATTGCATACTTGAAATTCCTTCTGAAGTCTATCACAGATACACTGGAGAGCCAACTATATCCTTCATCATCCCACAGATTTTGGTCATTACATTGTTCATTTCCATTGCATCCTTCAGATTTTTGAAGTGTACTTGCATGTGGGGTTTTTCTGAGTAGTGCCACCTTGATTTGGATCCTTGTAGCCTGGAGTCTTTTGTGCTTGCAATTCTCTTAGAAAGGTTTGCAGTCCTCTACATTAATGATAAATATTGGTAGTTGAAGAAAATGAATTGCAGAGAGAATATGAGAATACTCATTGCAATGCCCATTACCATCTCTCATTATTATTATTAATTGCATCTGATCCTTCTCTTAGACCTCCTTTATTTAGAAGAATTACATGTCTCACAACCCAGATCTGGTTATTCCTCTCAAAGTATGTGCTTGCATCATGCTAGTAATTGTAGTGAGGGGGAGGAGTGTTATCCTGAGGTTGGTAATCTGTTTGAACGTTAACTTTTGCAAATGGGATTTGTTTTACATGGGTTCCCTTGGTCCATAGGATGACTTTGTCCAGATCGTTAATAAAAAAAAGATAAGCATCCTATCCTGTTGATAGCTTATGGGCATTGGTATTCATTATGACAATGTGTCGTAACCAGAGTAGACAATTATTAAGCATTGTCACTGTGAACAGTGGTAAATAGGGGGAATAACTTTTTGCTTATACGAAACAAGTGTAAGTTTTGTATTCCATGCTCATATCAGAAACAATGTCTCCGTTTGCCTTCAACTGCATGAGTAATAGATGCCAAAAATTAGATAGAGACAATATTAAAATTCTTATTTAATATGTTTGAAACTGCAAAGTTAAAATGGCTCAGTAAGGCTTGTCTGCCTGTTTGGAAAAATGTGTGATGAAAAAGTAACACTGCCAAGGTTATATCAGCATTCCCAGTGTCCAGCACCTCTGGTGTAAGCAGTAGCATCTGTGGAGAGTGGCTCCATGTTCCTCATATGACACTATTGCCTTCAGCTTCTAGCATTGATGTTGGTTTTAGGGGTGGCTAAAGGTTTTGGTCTTGGAAAGAAATCACATAGATGTGTTGAAAGTAGTGGGAGACATGAGGAGAGGAAGACTATTTATATACTCTTCACTCATCTGAAGTGGCAACCCAGTGGCCAATAAATAAAATATGTGGTAGACAATTGTCATGGTTTAGGCCCGTCAGGGAACAAAAGACCGCGATTACCCTCAAGTACCAAAGACCTAAGGATTGCCAAAGGGCAGGGAGAGCTTAATTGCCGCTTTAGGTCCAGGACAAAACAGACCAGGCTACTTGGCTTCGGGGAAGAAAACAGAAAATAATTTAATGCAACACCAACTAAAGCACAACCATAAAACCCCAACATAACAAACATAAAACAACACAGAATGGTACAACAATGAAGAGTCTTATCAGCCCTTTAAGACCACCTTCTCCCCACTCCTCCCGTCTTCTTGGGCTCAGAGTCCTGATCCCAGTGTTTTTATTTCCTCCCCCCTTGAACGGCCCAAGGGGGTAGAGAATTGGGGTTTCAGTCAGTCTATTCCTGATAGCTTCTGCCCTTTGTCTCTCCTCAGGGCAGGTGGCTCCACACCAGTCCTCGCTACACGTCTGTGGAGTACTTCACACACACGGCAGCCCTGCACAGGCTGCTCCAATGTGCATTTATTCCCAAAAGCTGCAGCTCCTTTCTGCCTCTCGTGTGGGTCTGCTCTGCAGTGTGCAGGTTCTCCAGCACGGCCTGCGCCATGGCTGCTTCCTCACACAATCTCTCGCCCATCTGAGTGCACTCACACGGAGCTGCTGGTGGCTCTCAGTCCTGCTATTGTCCTCCATGGGTTGCAGAGGGTCTCTGGTCTGGTGCTCCTCCTTCCTTCCTCTTTCTCTTGATTATGGGGTCCGCATGGTTGTCTCCATCTTGTATCGCTCTTTCACCTCCTGCCAGCACTTCAAATTCCCATCCCTAAATAGTGATGGCCGAGGTGCCAGACTGGCCCAGCTCGGCCGGAGGTGGGTCTGAACCCAGGAGCTGGGGGAGAGTCCAAAAACTCCTTACCTGGTCTTCACTGCAACCAGCTCTCCATGTTACCAATCAAAACCAGCTCCTTGCTAAACCATGACAACAATAGATACATTGATCCTTTCATAGTGCCAGAAGACAAATAGAAATTACTCAATCTTTAATCTCATTTCCTTGATGTGTGAGAAGGTATATGCAGTGTGTATATATGTTATAAGGCCTTCCATGAGAACATATCTGAGAAATTACTCCTGCACAGAATTTTTCATAATGTTAGCAGTTCCAGGAAGCTACTCATTTGGTTTTATGCTGCTCTTCAGTTGTTGTTATGTACGTTAACTGTTAGGTTTTTCATTTAACTTCTGTTGTAAATCGGATTTTTAACTGAAGACTTCTAGGTAATGAACATTTGAATTGCCTTGACTTCTTACAATTTTTGTAAAGACTTACTTTTTTTAATATGGCTAATTCTTGCTCTTTGCTTCCCCCCTGTAAAGGTTGGGAAAATTTTTCTGCTACTGTGCTGAGGTTTTTATTTTTGTTTAGTTCATGCTTGTTCTTCGATTTTGTTGGGTTTTCATTTTTTTAAGTCCTTCGTCAAGGAATTATTTCACTCTTCTTTGAATTAGTTTAATTGATTGCTTCATGCTAAGCTAGCTGACATGCTGAAGCTGAAGTATTTTATGAAACATTCTGGTCTTCAAGCAAGTTAACAGAACAAATTCGTGTGGTTTCTTTCCTCATAAGCTTACAAAAGCCTATAGAATAATATGTATATTCATGGTCTGTGATGTAATAAATAGAAATGTAACTATCCAAACAAGGAGCTGAAGCAAATATTTTTCTTTCATCTTAGCTATTTCAAGTTGAAAAATCTGCTTCAAGAGTTGATCTGTGCTGTGTCAAGCAAGAAAGGGGGAATTCAGATGTTTTTAATCTAGGAATTATTGCTTAATAAAGTGAATATTTTCAGTGTAGTAATATTTTTTTAAATGCTAAATTAAGTTTCCTGTTAATTTTTAATTAATGATTTATTTAACATTGATAAGAAAATAGCATTGATGAGAAGGAAATAGATGTGCTTTCTGTAAAATCTTACTTTTCATTTAAGTAAGATTTGTTGTGCTTTAGAAGTTCAGAAAATTCTGGTGTTCTTGTTGATGCATTGTTGATTGGATAACAGATACTGATTACCGAGTTGGGGACTATGGTAGCTCCTGGTGTGTTGAATATCTTGTAATCTGCAGTAAATACCAAGCAGCAGTGTGTATTTGTGTCTTATTTTGAGAGACAAGTACTAAGTTAAGCTTTTTTTAAGTAACCTGGTGTTAATTGGGACATCGGAAGTGTCTATCACTTAATGTCTAGGGTTGTATTTAGGAAAGGGAATACTTTCCTTTTACACTGTGTGTAAAAATATTTCTTATATGAAAAAAAGGAGCTGTGGACCATATTAAAAAAAAAAAAAGTTGGAGAATGACTCCCACCTCTTCAACCCTTTCCTTCCCAGTTGTCTAAAGAGATTTTGACTGGAAGTGTAAAGGAAGGAGAGAGAGAGAAAAAAAGGTGCTTTTGAGCATGACAACAAACTGTTTTCCTTTATTAAAATGTTTGAGCTTGTTAAAACAATCTAGACATAACCAAGCTCAGTACATGTTCTCCTGTAACTTTGCTGAGTGAGAGTTGCTCTATTTTGAGGACTAGCGTGAGGCCATGGTAGGACATGTCGAACCTGAAAAAAACCTAACTAGGTATTGTGGAGCAGTGGCTCTTCCTCACTTCCAGATATGCTGAAAATGTGTGGTTTTCACTGTTTTTGAGTATGGTGCTATGAGTAGCCCCTCTTCAGAGCACATTTGTTTCCTCTTCCTTTCTGGGTGGTAGAACAGGTGATGGGAAGTGAGGAACTCTGCTCTTGCCTCTCCTTAAATATCCCTTATCCTTAGAGTTGTTAGTGCTTTCATTGGTATTGCAGAACTACTTGGTACTCATGAAAAACTTAACAGATTACTATATTTTGAAATACAGTAAATGTTTTCTTCTGTCATCATATCTGCCCTTATTCTTGTTTTATTTGCAATCCTGTCACATAAAAGAGGTGAACAACAGACCAACTGACTGTGGCTATTTTTATACAGTTGAGTAAATGTAAGAGGTTTTAAAGAGTTTATTTTAGCAGAAACATTTGTTAAAGCCCCTATATCCATAGGCTGAGTGTATATTCATTAACTATTCAGGGCTGTAACATAATCCAACAAAAGGAAGCATATTTTAACAGAGATCTGTAACAACCATACGCAGACTGGCTGAAGGCAAATGTTTCTTACTGCTATTTCTAGTCTTGTGACATCTAGATATATTGCATTTATTTCTCAGATAACAAAACTAGCTAATTCTTACTGCAGTGTCACGATCCCACATTGCAAAAATACATGTTTGATCCCCAAAAGTTCATTGTAATCAGGTATTTGAAGGCAGTGGAAAGCTGAGCCTCTCCAGTTTCACTGCCAGTGTGACATGATTTATCCTTCATATAATTGCATCTGAAATGGTTTGTGATGAGGATGGGAACAACTGAAGCATGGGCATGAATGGAAAGTTCATAAATACTTAACGGAATGTCCTGTTGACTTTCTTATCTGTGGAACGTCTCGGATTTTCCTGATAGCAGAAGCCTGGGTGGCTTCACTGGTCAAGGATGGGGCTGAGCATTGGGAGTCCTTCTTTGGCAGTGCATCCTTGTAGCCTGGAGAATGTGTACTTAAAGCTTCTGCCAACTATTCCTTGTAAAAAGGACTGGATTTGCTTCAGCTCTTGGTCTACTGTTTAGCTACAAAATAGCTTCTCTGTCCCCATGTAGCATGAAAATAGGAATTTGTTCCCAATCCAATCCATGTTAGGGAATTTAAGAATATTTTGATAAAATTACATGTCAAAGGAGAAGATAAATATATAGGAATTTACTATGGTCAGAGATTCTGTGTTGTGTATGTAGTGCCAACATGATGTACCAGCATATGCTGAAGTGTAAGGTTTTTAAGCTTTTGCACAGGTGAGAAATTGCAGTTTTACTCAGGAGCATATTACCTGGTAAGTTGAATGCTGCTGTTCTGCTCAGCTGCAATGGGAATGACCCTCTTAGTTTTAAACTCCTTCCTACTGTTCTGTGACATGTTAAGGTAAAAACAGGTAGTCTGTTTTAGAAGTAAATCACTTTGTAGCCTGATGCTTTAAATAATAATTTACATCTCCAGGTGTCTTTTTATATTAGCACATAGATATATTTTAGTTCTTTTCCTTTTTTGTTAGTAGCTTGAATGAAGTGAGAGGGAAGGTTTGAATTGAACAAATGCAATTAAAATGACTGTCTATGATATATTTGAGTTTTGTTCCACAAGAACAGAAATATTAAAACTCCTTTAGCAGCTGTGTCAGTAGCAATTTTTCTGGTTCTTGAGTACAGAAATAAATTCAAATGCTGTTGGTTAAATAATTCACATTCATTTTACGTGAAAAATAAGACCTAGTCTCTTTGGCAAGTGCAATGTTTTCATTTAAGTGATTTAAAAATTGATTGCATTGAACTGATTTGAGTGCATTAAGGGATTTGCAGTTGTGTAATTAAATTGGTATTTTAAATAGCTTTAAGTATGCTGTTCAATTGAGAAGTGTGCAACTAGATTTTCACATAGAACTTTTTAGTTTTGAGATAAATTACTATTGTGTTTAGAATATAGTTACAGGCATATGATGCTGAGTGGATGAATCATTTGGGACATAGTGGAGGAAAGGCAAATGTATTGAATCAGTGACATTCTGTTTTTCAGGCATATCAAATGATTTTCCTGAATGTGGCAAACTGGCACTTGTAGGGAAAAAAACATCTGAGCTGCAAAAACTATACCTCAGTTTCTCTAGATAAAGAAAAATGCAATTTCTGATGTTACGTTTTTATTGAAATATTTAGCCTATGTTTTCAGATTTTGGGGTGTTTTTTGTCGTGTTAGATTATTGAATTATCTTTTTTCCCCCAAGGAAAAAAATTCAGTAACCATGTTTAATTTGCAGAGCACCAGAGATCATACTGGGATTGCCGTTTTGTGAAGCCATAGACATGTGGTCGTTAGGGTGTGTGATTGCAGAGCTGTTTCTTGGATGGCCACTGTACCCAGGAGCACTGGAATATGACCAGGTAGTAGAATAAATTTCACAAGCATCTGCATACTTCCTCAACTTAAGAATTTCAAATCATTAAATTCAGACTTTCAAATGTTAGTAATGTCCCTATTAAATAGTATTTCTTCAGTCTATTTAATGCTTTTAATTTAGTTGTATTGATTGTCCTAGAAACATAAATCCTGTTTCTAGACCAAACTGTATATTGTACTGCTTTTCTGAGTTAAATTTCAATTTGTCCTCCTTTTTTTCCCTCCTATTATGCAAAACAAATGTTAGTATAGAAACTGCTTTTTCCTGCTGGAAACCAAAGATCATAGTCATCATAGTTTTATTATAAACTCTCTTTCATTTACCATGGATGGGATTGACTTGAATATCTGTCCAAATATCACAATTAGTTGTGTTCTGAACACTTCCTGATGCTTTCTGGAAATCCAGTATAGCTCAAAGATTTGAGAGCCTATACTTCATAAGTAACATGGATCACCTGTCTCAGTAATACTGTGTATATATACAGTGGTAAAGCTTGAAACTGTGCCTTTGCTTTGTTGGAATTTTCAGCTACTGACACCACTGGCATTAGTGAGCTAACTTTAAAAGAAGTTGTTTCTGATGGGGAGAGAGAGAAATCTTTTACATCTTTCAAGCATTTTAAATAGCCTTTAATTTTCTAGTGTAATATGGAAATCTGGAAGGAATGTCATCAGCAGTCTCACTATCCCTGCCTGCCTGCTTTTGAGTTCTGAAAATAAAGACATTCTTTTAAAATCCCAGATGCAACAGCACTGGCTTCTTATCAACTTCTACATCTTTGATTCAACATTCAGTTTAGTGGCAATTCCCCTAGCATGTTGTTTATGTTATTCAAATCCTGATCATGTAGCAGAGTCTTGACTCTCTTTGCTTACAGATCAGACCTACTATTCTAAAATTCATTTAAAACCACTGTCAGGGAATTTTTTTTTTTTGGTTGTTGTTGATTTTTTGTAATATTCCATATTTCAGTTGACTTCATTAATATAAAATTCAGTGTTTCATGAGTAGGAAGTGAGCTGGGAGTGGAACATGAATAGATACTTCGATGCATTCAGAAGACCTTTGTTGCAGGATACTGTTGTTAAAATGTAGAATGAAAGAGGAAAATACTAATGACCGTATAATTCATTATGCCATTTTAGGGAAAAAATGAGAGCATTTGGTTTTTGGAAAGAATCCATAATACTATCTCAAAAAAAATTCCAAGAACTTGGAAAATTTCTGTACCTTTTATTTTGAAAGAAACTGCAGGAAAAGATCTGGACTTCCAAAAATAAAAGGGGGAGGGTGCAGGATTACTTCCACTTTTGAAGCCCATATGGTTGTAAATAGCTGTTGAAAGGGATGCTGCTGTGGGTGAGGAAGGACTTTTTAAATCCAGTTCATGAACTTCTGATCATGATAACATATAGGCAGATGCTCCTTCTAGATGTGGAGTGTGGTTTTGGACTTTAGTCACTTATGATGAAGACAAGGTTTGAATGGTAGAAAATACTCCCTGTGTCTTGATTCTTTCCTCAAATTAATTTGTGATTTGTCATGATGGCATCAGCCCAGACTGTTAATTAACATGTGCCAATGGACTTATGTAGCTGTGAGCCTCTGACTTTTTGTGACAGTGTGTTTCTGTCACTTGTTTCTTGCCATTGTAGGCCCAGAACCAACGTGGCTAAATACTGCCAGATGGTGCAAGTAAACAGCATTGTCACCAATGACAACCACCTTCAAACTGCACTTTGTGCAGAAGACTACATAGATTAGGGTTTAATCTTGATGCCCATAAGATTTTTTTTTACTTGCTTTACAAATTCAGAAGTTTAAAAACAGCTGAGTTTAAGATATATTTAAATACAGACATGTCATTCAAGCTTGCTGGAAGCACACTTGTCTAAATACAGACATGTTGTTCAAGTTTGCTGGAAGTAACTTGTCTAGCAACTTGTCTGATCCTCATGTTGACTTCTCATGAGAATTCATAGTAGAAGAGGAACTGTAACCTTCTCTGCACCAGCAGCAGTTCCCTTATTTTAGTCAGGTTTAAGATTGTGCTCAAGCAGGTTTGCAAAAATTACTTTAGAGAAATTTGATTCAGGATTTTCCTCAGTGTACATCAATACAGCAGTAGTAGGATATGACTCACAAGAAAATTCCTTTCCTCCTGCTGTGTGGTGTGTGTTACTCAGTATAGGAACAGGCAAGGGCTTTGTGCTGGATTTTCCTCTGTCCTCCTGGTATGTGGCAACCAACATGCTAGTCCTCGAAGGGAAGCTCTGAGTTATTACATTAATTTGTGATTGTAACCAGTAACAGCTGTACTTCTCAGTGGAAAATAGCTGTGTCTTCTGAGCTTTAATAGTCATTGAAAACAAGCACAAGTGCTTAACTGCTAAATTTATGAATTAATGCATTGACTTTTTCCTCCTAATTTCTAAGACCATAATATACTTAGAAAACAACTAAATCATAGAATGGTAGGGGTTGGAAGGGACATCTAGAGATCATCTAGTCCAGCCCCCTGGTAAAGCAGGTCCACCTAAATCGGGTCACACAGGAATACATCCAGCTAGGTTTTGAAAACCTCCAGAGAAGAAGACTTCACACCCTCCCTGGGCAGCCTGTCAGTGCTATGTCACCCTCACAGTAGCTTATGTTCATTACCACTAGTTCTGTCACTGACAATAAAGGAACAAAAAAAAGTGTCACCCCCTCCTCCTAATGTCTACCCTTTAGGTACTTATAAGTGATTATGAGATCCCTTCTCAGTCTTGTTCAGGCTAAACAGCCCCAGGTCCTGCAGCCTTTCATCATAAGGAAGATGTTCCAGTCTCCTGATAATATTGGTGGCCCTGTGCTGGATTGTCTCCAGAAGTTCCCTGTCTGTCTTGACCTGGGTAGCCCAGAATTGGGCACAGGACTTCAGATGAAGCCTCGACAGAGCAGGGTAGAGGGGGAAGAGAACCTTGACCAGAGATTTACTCCCAGATACAGGGAATTATGGAGGATACCAAATACCAGAAGTTAGCAGCATTGCATTTAGTTCCTCCCATTTTGTCTTGTGTACCTCTCTTCTATACTGCCCATCAATTTTTCTCATCTCACGTGCTCTTAGCTCTCAGTTTTTGGTTCAGTGTAGTTCACTGCTCTCTCATTTTGATTTTTTTTTCTTTCCCCCCTTTCTTCCATTCTTATTTCCCAACTGCTCCACTTTTTCCAGGGCCTGGCCCCTCTGTGGAGGTGTGTAGTGTGGAACTCTGCCCAACACCCTTTAGCCATGACTCCTCTTGGACCTTCTGCCCAGGCTGTTGGAACTCACATTGCCTTCATGCCATCATATAAAAAAGCTCAGTTTTAAATTGTTGCCAATTATTATTCCAACTCTTCTTTCTCTAAGGTGTTTTTGTCTTTCATTTAAAAACAAAATTACTTCTGGGACAACTTCCTTGTACATTGAGTTAACATTGTTTGCACAGTAGTTGAAACACATCACAACATGCTGTTTCCACACATTTCCATTTAAGTCTTAAATCCTAACTATTTTAGGGAATTCTTTGATCATCAACTATAAGCAAGGTATTGCAAAATGCATAGGAAATAGCCACACATTGACCATTTTGGAGGAAAGGAACATCTGACCAGGCATAAAGCTAGTGCGTTCCCATCACATTATTAGATTATCTCAGATGAGGACAGTGTCTTGCTGGATGCCTAGAGGTTGTACTCACACTCCCTTTCCAAGTGGAACATTTCCTTGGGATGCAGTTCTGTCAGATGTCTAAAAGACTGATACACTGGAAACAGCAAACAAGAAGGATTTTGATTTTTATCAATCTGTATAGTGAGAGTATGAAAAACAAAATCATCAGACTTCTGTATGTAAACAAAGCATTCCTACTAATTTTCCTGTTTAGAGTGAAAATACCACATTGAATGAGCTGAAGAGATAATGAGAGCCACTCTTCTCAACTCCTCATTTCTGTCTGAAATGTGTATAGGTCACTTCAGAGATTTGTCTGTGTATGGCTTTGTCCAAGAGATGGAGAGAGCAGTATCAAGCGCTCAGTGTTAGCTTTCTAACCTCTATGTAAGGTGTAGTTGTTCAGCTACAGTGCTCTGAGAGTGGTTTCATTTTGCCATTTTTAAAATGAAATGACAAATTTTTAACCATGTAGATAATATTTTTAAAATCAAAAGTAAATTCTTTCTCATGTTTTCTTCTTTCCTTCCTCAGATTCGTTACATTTCACAGACTCAAGGTTTGCCAGGAGAGCAGTTGTTGAGCATGGGAACGAAAACTGCAAGATTTTTCTGTAGAGAAACGGATGCACCATATTCTAGTTGGAGATTAAAGGTAAACAGTATATAGTGTAGTAGAAAGCAGCATATTGTTTTGTGAGCAGAGAAACCAGAGAGGCCAAAGTGCACTACAATACCATTAGCTCCTTTCTGTATATCATGTGGGTTTTTTATCAATCCCTACTCTATATCCCTTCTGTTTTTCCTGTTCTCCAAAACAGGAATGAGCTCCAAGTTCTCATGCTCATGCTTCCTCCCATCAGCTGGTCTGGTGCAGCTGCCAGGCTGTGTGACGGCCAGCACACGGCTGCCAGGTGGAGAATTCAAATTAAGCCTCCTATCTCCAGACGTATTAAAGGTGTTTGGTTTTCTTGCTCAGTTAATGCTCTTAAGTTTGAGAATTTGTCTCTGAGGCCCACACTGCTCTGTCAAAATTTGTTGAAAACTCGCTTCAGGATCAGAAGTTCCTAGGAGAAAAAGGAGATTAAGAAACAACGTGAATGTATACAGCTTATTTCCTTCAGATTTCCTTCTAAAACAGCCTGAAAGCTGCAATGCAATGAAAGCAGACAAAATGTTTAAAAATGTCCTTTTAGGGTCTACATGCCTTGGTTCTCTGTAAGCAACGTTATTGCACCCTGGCTGTAAGCAGAGCTTTAACTTCCCATACAAATACAGGCTTCTTTAAATTGTGTTGCTTCATGGTGTGGCTTCACCGAATTTAGGGAAGACTCGGGGAGTCAGGAAACAGTTACAGTTGACATTAAACTTCTGCAGCAACAAACAGCTGAGGAGCTCAAAGAACAAGTTGCGTAACTCCCTGCCATAACTTGGTAAATGCTGGGGCAGCGCTGGGCTGAGCCAGGGGCTGGTGCGGCTCTGCTGTAGCCTGCCGGGTGGGTGTGTTATGTAAGGATTCTCCGATTACACCCTCGGATTATGCAGTGTACTAGTTTGTCGGGTGGTTGATTGTTAGGTGACAGTTCAGATCTGGCTTCTTTGTGTTGGAAAGCCTAAAGGAGTTCGTGATGCAAACAGCCCTCCCCATTTACAGAAGCAATTAGCTTGCAGTGGTTAATTTCTTGGTTTCAGGCTGAATTCTCTGTTGGGGGAAGGAAGGAGTTTTGGGTATAGACCATTGGTCATTCTCATAGTTTTTTGTCAAGTTAATTTTAGAAACTTCTTTTTTCTCCTCCTGCAGTCTTGGCTTACCTCTTGTAACACCAGCCTACTGGTGCTGTCTGTGTTGAAGGAGGAAAATTGTAACAAAGTGATATACCAGCTCATAAATCACTGATGGGCGATCCCATTAGTTCTCTAGGATACAATTACTTGTTTCATGCTTTGATATTTGAAGTGCTTAAACCAACTGCTGTGTATATGGAGGAATAAGCATATAAAAATAACAATAACAAAAAAAAAACTAAGCAAAAGAGAAACTGAACAGTCTGCCTGGTTTTTGGCTTATTGTTTTTTGCTGTGATGTGATGTTGCTCCTGTTTGGAGTTAAAAGTCTGAGTTTCAGGAAATGGGTAAAATACAAGTAACAGAAAACCTGTTAATATATAAAAATAATAAGCACATGAGAGTTTCATTAAACTTTTTGCTAGGCTTTCAACACTTCCTGAGTAATTTACAAACCATAATCCAGTACTGTGATCAGTCAGATGTGAAACTGAGTAGCTCTTATATTTTGATAAGTAATCAACAAAGCACCATACAAGCATACAATTAAAATAGTAATTAATTTTTGAAATAAATTTTTGGGGGGTAAATAAATGTGTGAAGTTACCTTGTAGTTTTAAGTGACTTTTATTATCAACTTGGAAACTCAGCTTTTCTTTTCTTTCTTGAGACTTTGGAAGAGCACGAGGCAGAGACAGGTATGAAGTCTAAAGAGGCCAGAAAGTATATATTCAACAGTTTGGATGATATAGTGCATGTGAGTATTGAAACATTCTTCCTTTGCACTGAAATGTGTGGGAGTGAATGATGACTAAAATCATTTGACTAGGTTTGAAATAAACACCTTCTAGAACACTGTTTATTGTGTATCAGTCATATCCATACTTCTTGATATGTTGCTCTGAGGAAAACATCCAGCTATGTCAGCCCTTTGGGCTTAGAGATCTTCCTTTGTCATTGCTTGTGTTAAACAATGATGCTTGCCTATATGATGGGGGAAGCCTTTAATATTAGGTATCATGTATACTTTCTCTTCCATTTTATCTGTGATTCTGGGTAAAAATCCTGCTATCTCAGTTACATAATTTCCAGTATAACTCTGCTATCTTAACAATATCATTCTCTGTATAATTTTTTTTTCTTTTAAGAAAACTCCACAGAACTGATTCCTCACTTTTATTTAGCTTTATAACGCTCTAGGCAATAACAAGAAGAAACTCTTCATTGTTTTCCATGTCCAGAGATGAGAATCAAATCTTGCAAGATTTGCATTAATAAGTGTTTGAAACTGTTCTTTGAAGATTGCCTCTGTAATTTAAGTTAGACCACAGGAAGAACTTTATCCTAAATCTTACATGTTAGATTCCAACTGCCAGACTGAAGTAAAGCCTTCAGAGATTTTTAGCTGGAGAGGATGCAAGGAGAGTAGTACATGTACAAGAAAAGAAGTCACCGATTCCAAGCCAGTCATACTGGGATGAACCAGCAAATTCACCATATCCCACACAATAAAACCATTGAATATTAGTATTTTATGGCAGAAAGCAATAACAGAAAGAGTTAAACTAACATGTATGTCTTCTGTCTGACTGTTTTGTTCAATGCCAGGTGAACATGGTGATGGATTTGGAAGGAAGTGACCTGTTGGCAGAGAAGGCAGATAGGAGGGAATTTGTCAGTCTGTTGAAGAAAATGTTGCTTATTGACGCTGATTTAAGAATCACTCCAGCTGAGACCCTGAACCATTCTTTTGTTACCATGAAGCACCTCCTCGATTTTCCTCATAGCAACCAGTATGTAACACACAGAAATTATTTCTTTAAATCTCTGTTGTAGTGATTCATGTGTATAATAGTGTTGTTTCTTCTGCTATCAGATAGAAAAATCTTGGATCATTTTTGTAACGTCTGATAGAATACTTTCAAGTGTTAGATACACCTATTGAGTCAAGGAATTTGCTTGAATAACTATATTTTTCCAAGGAGTGACACTTAGAACGATACACTTGTAAATTACCATTCTTAGGCCTGACTGTTAAAATTACAGCTCAGCAGAAACTTAGACTGAGTTTTTGGAAGTATGAAGAGGCTTAGTTTGTGTCAGTCCCTGAGAGCTAAGGTGATAATTTCCTCTGGAGATTAACATCTTGGATATCTTCTTTCATGTATTGATTCATGTGAAATATATTGAAAGTGTTCTTGTAGTACTGGAATTGCATGTTTCATGGATTTCCTAAAGTGCAAGCATTTCACAGAAGGACAGAGCTTTCCATACATTTAGTTTACTATCTTTCCTGCTTGTATGCAGTTGTTAGAAAATGATATTAGATGAAAGGAGCTTTTCTGCTTTTATGTAATATGCTGTTCTGTGAAACTGGGAAATGTAGACTTTGAAGTATTGTGATTTTTTTTTTTTCCTTGGGAATTGTTCTATGCATTTAACAACATGAAATTCTAATTAAAGCACCTTATTTTCTGGTTTTGATAGAGTGAAGTCATGTTTTCATATCATGGATATTTGCAAGTGCGGATCAAATTTGTACGACTTAAGTAATCGCAATAAAACATCGCTTGTGAGACCAGTTGCCTCAGGCAGTGCAGCTAATCTGACTGCAAGCTTTACCAAAATTGGTCCAGTAAGAAGTCAGGTAAACCTTTTTTTTTTTCTTTTTTTTTTCTTTTTTAAAAAATAATTATATATTCAATTAATGCAGTTTCTCTAATTAATTTACTACTTGGAAAAAAGTACATCTATAGAGCAACAGAATCTTCTGTCTTTTATTCCTCCCCCCCCCCCCCCCCCCAGTGTTTTCTTAAACTATTTAGGACTCGTGTCAAAAGTGAAGTTCCCAGCTGGGTCTGGGTAGGGAAAGAGTGCCCTCCGGTGGTGAGACGCGATTGCTGCTTGTGAAATGTGTTTGAGATTTGAACTTCTAGAAATTATCTTGGTGGTATGCTGTATAAGCTGGTGGGGCAGGTGTGCAAGCAGTTTAGATTCCCAGTTATAATGATAGTTATGTTTAATCTCTTCCCATAGGCATTAACTGCATCTGCCCATTCAATTTTGCACCAAGGGATACCACTGCAGACAGGGACTGCTCAGTTTGGTTGCAGTGACGTTTTCCAACAGGCATTGATTATATATCCTCCAGCTATTCAAGGTATGTCAAACTGTAACTGTTCCAGTTTCTAAAACACGAATGTTACTATTCGGCTGTTAGCAGGATTTGAGTTTGCAATTATATCCACTTCAGATACGTATTTAAAGGAACTTAATTATGTCATTAAGAAATTAGCATGTGAGTCAGATCCAGATATATTACACCTTTCTGAAAGAATTGGCAAATCAGCATCTGCAGAAAATTATTTAAGCAATCCAGAGCTCATCTTCATATATCACACACACACATATATATATCTCTGTGTATATTATCTATCTCATGTATATAATAGAAGGCCAAAATATGAAAGCTAAAGCAAAAAAGGAGAGCATTCAGAAATGAAATCTGAGAGAAAACAACAAAGATTAAGGGGATGTCCGTGTTGCTGTAGATTTTTTTTTTTTTGGTGGTAGGGGATTTTGTTTCTTTTTCGATTTGTTGTGTGTGTTGGGGATTTTTTATTTGTTGGTTTGGTTGTGGTTTTGGGATGGATTTTTTCTGCCTTTTTTTCTTCAATTTTTTTGTAGCATCTCTAGGGTATCCTAGCAATAAGGAAAATAAAATGTAACAGTTCTCATGATAAATCTTTCTGGATAGTAAAGTTAGTTGTGGGGTTTTGGTTTTGTTTTTTTTTTTTTTAATTGGACTTCCAAGTGAATGTTTAAGAAAACATTTGGAAACTTGGCACTTCTTTTGTGAAGCTGCCTTATGTAAACAGTGTCACATGTACTGTCCTATGGTTTATGATGAACCAGGGCAGCTAGGTAAAACTGCTGCAGCTTTCTAATGGCTGGAAACCACATAACTAAATCTTGGAGAATTTTTATTGCATTGTGCTGTGAGGAGGAAAGGGCAGCTTGGCTGAACTCTTCTGTGTTACAAAGGATGAGATTGCTTTAGGCATGCAATTTTGTATTTATTGAAAGAAATAATTGTCTGAGGGTTCAATTCTCAGAAACATTTGGAAGGCTGTGGGATGGAATGGCTAGCACAGAAGTATTTCTACAGTGTAGAAAACAACCAAAGGAGCATATGCATTTCTAGAAGGATACATGTTAATGTAGTCAACCTCTGATTCCCTAAACAAATGCGCTTGCATCATGCAAATGTAGGTGTTACTTTTTGGAAGAGTCTTTAAAACCTCATTTAGATCTCTGAACATACCAAAGGGAACTTGTTTTTTCTGTTTATAATGGACAGATCAGAGAGGAGCTGATGAAAACAACCTTTCTTGTCCTAGTAATAGCCGTTTATGGAAAAGGAAAGGTAGTTTATATTGTTGCCTTACATATATTGATATAGTATATTGATTATTACAGTCCTCATCTCAAAAAATGTAATTTACCTTTCTTGGTGATGTTCAGCTTCATGTTAAGATTGGATCTGGAAATGGTGGAGCTTATAGGAAGTAGATTAATGGGTTTTTTAAGAATGACTTTGAAACTCCTCATTTGTTCTCCCTCTGCATTTTGAAGTTATAGAAACCACGCTAGATTCACTCTGGAAAAATAACATTGTAAAACACTTTTAACCTAAACTCAGAGCCCAGGAAATCTTTCTCTCTTTAGATAAAGACAGATACAGCAGACTATCAGTAGTATGAATTGTGGCTGCTGAATCTTTTAACTTCATGCAGATTTCTTTCTGAGCACTTACTATGGTTATGTAATTTCTCATTTAAACGGTATGCTTTACACAATGACATTCCATAATTTATAAACCTCTGCTATTTTCATAATACTCAAATGAGTAAAGTGATTATAGAAAAGGAAACAGTACAGACAAATAATTTATTTGTGATCTGAATAGCGTATTGTCAATATGATGATTAATTCCCAAATTTAAATTCTGTTACAGCTTGAATTAAGGGTATATATTGTTTTCATCACATAGGTGATGAGTTGCTGGCATGAAGGGAAAGGGGGATATTAATGGTATCTGGCACTGCTTCAATGTTTCCTTGCTTGGCTGCTCTGTTGAATAACTGAAGTACTAAAGCTCGCTACTTCTGGCAGAGTTAAGAAGTTACTGTCCTAGATGGCTGTGTGGAAAAAACTAGTCAACAGCATTTAAAAATGAAAAGCTTTGGACCGCATGGTTATAACTTAGTATTGTGTTATGACATGAGGGATTTACATCAGATGAAGATTCTCTTTCATCATTTGTTGTAAAGATTTTGAAAAACCCAAACACTTTTAATCTTCAGTAGTCATCTCTGAACAACTGTTGCTTAATCTTTGATTAAACAATAAGACACAAAATACAGTTAGAAGATGAAATTAGTGTATTTGCCTAGACAGTATTTTCTTCTAGTATAGCTGTTGTGATGTAATAGCATTGAAAAAAGTTCTCTCTTTTGTTTTAGTTTAGCATTATGTCAAAAATCCTTGTTAGCACTAAACGTTGCAGCATTGGTATATGTCTGTTATTTTCCTGTGACAGTATTGAAATCTATATAGGGTGCAAAATGTATCTGTTTTCCTATTATGCTTTTGTGGTAAAGTTCCAACAGTGCTAGAGTTTGTGTTATTTTGATGTAAGTGTTGAGGGATCCGCAATCAGAAAAGCTTATCTACACAGGAATGCAGATAAGCAGGCACTTCTTTATTATGCAGCGCTGGGAAAACACAGCGCTGGGATAGCTCCTCCATAGCTTCGTCCTTAGTTACCATTTTCAGGGTTTTTATACAGCTGAAACAAAAGAATCACATTTGCCAACACAAGCATGCATAAAATGTTCATCAATTTAGCCCTTCACCTTGATTTGTTCCCAACAAACACAAAACTTCCAAAATCACAGTAATTGGTCAAAAAAATATATCAGTCCCTTTGTTTTAGTAACAACTAAGGTAACAGGTCCCCATCAGGTGTGGTATGTAACTCTTGCAGTTTGATCCTTATGTGATTCAAATTAATATTTACTTAATAGGTGTTTGAGTTATTTACAAGTGCTGAGCTAATTGATTGAACTATTACTAGGTGATGAACAAGTGCTTAACAAGTGCTTGACTACTTATTGTGATGAGAAGTTAACTAAAATAATTGTGTATCTGCAACAAAAGGAGGAATAGGATTCTACTGCAGTTATTTGAAGGCATACACAGGAAATTTTTACATTGTTTCCCACTCAGGAGATGGTAACAAATAGGAGCATTATACATGTGGCATTGGCAGCTATAAATATTGACAAGAATGGATTTCAGCTACCTGGAAATGCTGAGCATGAGATATGCAGCTGTCAGTTGTGAGAAGCTTTGAAATTCAGTTATCTTACTTTTGTCTGCTCCCTTTAAAATACTGTTAATGTAATTTGTGATAAAGAGTAAATGCTTAGCTCTGCAGAATGTTCTGCCAAAGCCATTCCACTTTCTGGTAACTTGTTTCCAAATAGTAGATACTGGTGGTTCTTTCTGGAAATTACAGCATCAAATATTTGTGCAGATAATGGCACAAAAATCTTTTAGGTGTTGATTTGAAACATCTTTCATATGAGGAAAGGCTCTGGGAACTGGGGCTGTTTAGTCTGGAGAAGAGGAGATTGAGGGGAGATCTTATCTATAGATATCTAAAGGGTGGGTGTCAGGAGGTTGGGACATCCCTTTTATTCTATAGTAGCTAGCAACAGGACAAGGGATAATGGGATGAAGCTGGAACACAAAAAGTTCCACTTAAACATAAGAAAAAACTATTTTACTATGAGGGTGAGGGAGCAGTGGCACAGGCTGCCCAGAGAGGTTGTGGAGTCTCCTTCCTTTGAAGTCTTCAAGACCCACCTGGACATGTTCCTATGTAACCTGATCTAGATGAACCTGCTTCTGCAGGGGGGTTGGACTAGATGATCTCTAAAGGTCCCTTCCAACCCCTACCATTCTATGATTCATTCTATGATTTATTTGGATTGAAAGTCTAAATTATGGAATTAGATCATAAACACGTGAAGATAAAGATAGTAAAATAAAATCATCATTTATGTTTGTGTTTTGCTCAAAAAAAAAAAAAAGTATGCAAGACTGGTGGTTTACTTAAACCTTGAGTGTTTTTTTTTCCTGATAGGAATTCCTACAAACCATAGTAAACCCGCCAGTTTCTCCCTGAGGGTGGATAATGCAGTTCCGCTGGTGACGCAAGCCCACGCAATTCAGCCGCTACAGATTCGAGCAGGAATCCTTTCTCAGGTTGGCTTACTATAATAAAGCAAAAGTTTTCCTGTACTGCTTAGTATATACTTCTGCCCTGTAGAGTTCTAGCATAGTGCCTCTTCAGTTTTATGCTAAACTACATGCAATTAATGTAAATTCAATCATTCCCTCTGTCGTGAAATCTTCTCTGCTTTACAACAGACGTGGTCGAATCAAGCCCAGCAAATACTGGTTCCTGCATGGCAGCAAGTAGCGCCAGTGGCAGCTCCTGCTACATCTCTGGCCTCTGATCCTGTGGCTGGCCCACAGAGGCTTGGAGACTGGGGGTAGGTCCACATATTTTTGTGCAATACCTTAGTGGCCCTGATTTATTGCTCTCTATAGATGCTGATGCAAATGACTTGCAATTTAAAACTTCCTTTCCGTTTCCTCAGGAAGATGATTACCCAGGGCACCCATTACAGTTCCATGATACCGCAGCCTCTTTTAACACATCAGATAACCTTGTCTGCCCCTCAGCCAATTAGTGTGGGCATTGCACATGTCGTCTGGCCTCAGCCTGCAGCTACAAAGAGGAACAAACTGTGTCAGAACAGGTTGGTAGAATAATTCTGACATTCAGAGATAGTATGTCTGTAGTTGCTGTTCAGTGGGTAGGGGAATAGCCTGTAGAAGTAGCATGTTTAGTTAGTTATAGTTTTACTTAAATGGTGTTTTGGGAAAGTTTTTCCTTTCTGTCTTAATTTTTCAGTGTTATTTTTGATCATACAGTTTAGATTGAAAAATACTAGCAATAGTAAGAGATTTTAGTTCCTGTTGTGGAGTTCATGTATGTGACTATTATGATAGCAAAATTGTCTTATAGCTTTTGAGAAGGTGTGAGAATATATTGAAGTAGATCTAATGAGATATTCCTAATCTTATGTGCATGATTATATGTCAGGTTTAGACAAGTAAAAATAGAGAGACACTATGTAACAGGGTCACAGTATGCCTTAATCATCTTGAGAATAGTCTTTATTTCAGTGGAAGCCAAAAATACTGGAAGTGCTTGCTGAAGAGAATGTATCCCACTGCCTCAGAAAGTATTTGCAGAGCTGTGGGATGCTCAGTAAAGAGGAAAGCTTGGGTTTACAAAGGGCTATGTCAGCAGTCTTGTATTAAGCAAGGATTTCATCTGCAAGCTACCAGCTGTTCCTTTCAGGGAGAATCTTCAGAGGAAATCTGGTCAAGTTTTGCTTACTTGTTTTTCACCCAAGTGGGATTTTCATTTATTCTTTTTTTTTTTTCCTTAATAATAAAATGGGATTTCCAGGGTGTTGTATTCAATACTGTTGCAAATTTCAGATGTTTTGTAGTTTGGGTTTATTTATTGATGTCTGAAATCATCTATGCCAAGGGCTTATGACTATGTTTATGGTTTTCTGTTTTCCTTTGTATCTGTTTAGAAAATTGGTGGTTTAGCCTGCATTGCTTTCTTTTTTGTTGTTGAAAGTAGTACAGTTTTCAGGTCTGTTGATAGAGATTCACTAAATGTTAAATGCTGTGCTTTCTTCACAGGAGCAATGTGTTACAAAACACCAATATCCAAAATTCCGCCTTTATATCTCCAAAGATACTTAACCTGAAGGCTGTAAAGAGAATAAGTTGCATAGAAGCACAGGGCAATCGTAACTCAGAAGGACAGGAAAGTAACTATTGTGAAGCATCGGTCAGGCTGGACCCTGATTCATCTCTTCCACCCAAGCAGCGTCAGGCCATCTTCATTGCTGGTTCCCCCAGCCCTGCGGTCAGCGTCATCACCATCAGCAGCGACACGGATGAAGATGACATAGGGCAAATGCATTCACTGAGAGAGTAAGAGTTGTGGTTTGCTTTGATTCAGGTGATACTTACATAGAACTCTCTTAGCATAGCTACTGTGTTTAGTGAAGAGGTGTTTAAAAATGACAAACAACACACTTCAAATGTCACTGAGAAGTTAACTCTGTAGAGGTATGTTATTTGAAAGTGAAAGATACTTCCAAAAGTCTACCTCTTAATCTACATACCTTAGGTATTTTCCTTTTTTCCTTACTCTGTCATACTCTATTTGCTTATTGGAGATCAGTCTTCTGGCTTTATATAATTAATGTTACCATTCTAACAGTAGCCTACAGTAGATAATATTACATACATGAGGGTAAAAACTACTTCTCTAACAATATGAAAAGGTGTACATTTGCATGCAAAAGCAGATGCTGAGTATGGTCCCCCAAAGGAGTTTTCTTTCACAAGGCTATCAAAGAAGAATGTATAATTTTAAATGAGAAGTTCCAAGTCTAACGTTTGTTGGACTTTATTTTTACTTGTAATGGTTCTGAACTGGAGGAACTTGCATTTTAAATCTAAACTTTGTCAAATGTTTCAAGGCTCTGAATTGTTGTAGTAGAATCGTTTATCTGCTTGTTTTATTATTGACTCAGTAAAAGAAAAAATCATTTAATAGGTTTCAAAAAATGCAAATTTAGTCTACAATTCTTGAAAGAACAGTGTAGAAGTTTAAAGTCTATTTTGGATGTAAAAGAAACAGGGAAATGGATATTAATTTACATTTAAGGTACCTTTCCTAATGTTTGCTCCCTTTTTATTCCATAATTACACCTAAGTTGGTGTAGGGAGAGAAGAAATTATAGTTGGTGTGTCTACTGACTTTCTTTTTATGTGGTAGGTGCAAAGGTAGCCTTGACTGTGAAGCCTGCCAGAATACCCTGAACATCGACCGCGTCTGCTCTCTCAGCAGTCCTGACAGCTCTCTGAGTACCAGCTCCTCAGGACAGTCTAGTCCATCTCCTTGCAAAAGATCCAACAGGTAAAAAATTGAGCTCCTTTCAATAAAAAGCAAGATCCTAATATACAGCAGACTCAGTTTATACTAAAAAATGCAGAAGCTTTGTTATGTTACCATCTGGTAAGCCTAAAAGATACATTTTAAAATTAATTCCTTGGCCTCTAGTGTCACAGCGTAGACTGTTATTTTGTCATTCCTAACAGATCCATCTTGATGCACTTGGAGTTTTTAGAATGCAAAATGAGTGGTGTTTACACATAAAATTTAGATATATTGCATACAACTCTCCTTAACAGAAAAGTCTTCTAAGGTTGCAAAATTAAGTAAACCAAAGAAGGATGTGGAAGTTTTGAGGTCACCAGTACATCTTTATTTTGTACTCTCTTGTTCTCTCATTATGTACTGGAATCTTTAATGACATTGATGCCTTTTTTTCTGCTACCAAACATAAGCCTCACTTATGTGAACACTGTTGATATGAGCAGCTTGTAAACATTTTTATCTTCACTGCTTGATATCAAGCTTAAGCCTTCGTTTTTGCATATTATTCCAAATTTAGTCTTACAAAAACATTTAGTGTAAATCTGAAACCTTTTTATTGTCATTCTTTTCTTTCAGTACCTGAGAGCTTGAGACTAAAGCATCTATTTGTGTGACACTAGTAAAATGGTCACAAGTTCCCACTGACTTAGGATGTTCGAACTGAGGCCCCTGCAGATGACTTTTCCTCTTATTTCAGTCCCTACCCTCCTGGTGTTAATATGTTGAAATGTTAATTGTAGCTGCTTGTGGCAGCTTGTGGATTCCTAGATATGAGTTTGTGAAATATTTGGGATACGTGGTTGCTGGTATTGGTTTAATATCATTTACCCAGTATCCCATTGAACTTCTGTGACTTCATTTTATTTTTCAAGCAACTTGTGGATACCATAAGCATGACCAATTTTTTAGTTTTATTCTATAGTTCCTGTCCTATTTTCTGTAAAATAGCTTTTTATGTATAAAAAAAGAGTGATTCAAACTCAGAGCACTTTCATTGTACAAAATGAGATTGAGTCTTAATGACATTGGAGTCTTAATGAAAAAAAAGTTTATTTCAAGTAAAGGTCTATCACAGCATGTATTGACAAAGAAATGCAACTGCACAGACAGTTTTATATGGCTTAAGTTTAATCACTGTGCTATAATGACATATTACTATAGCTACAAAATCATCTCAGGACCTGACCATATGTTTAGGTGTTAGTGAATTCAGTGCTGTTTCGTGCATGTTTTGAGTTAAGCATGTGTTCCAACAATTTTAATGTAAATTGGGGTTTTCATGTTTCTTTATAGAAATTTTTAATTCTCATAACTCTCATGCCCTCTCTAACTGGGAACATTGGTAGGATCTACACTTACTTATTCATCACATCACAGCATTCATTTTAGCTCCCTTAAGTGTAAGATGTCTCTTGCTATCTATACAATCCATACCTGGCACACTCCCAGTTGAGGACTAGTTGTATTTTGGTTTTATTGTTAGTAATGCCTCTGTGAGGTACCTTTTTGCTTGTGAAGTAAGTAATGCATAAGGGAGATTAATATCTTTCCTGGCAATATCCTTCATTGTAAATTAGTTTCCTGTCCCAGGTTGTTTACCACTTGCTGCCTAAAAGGCATTTGGTTCTGGTACCACTAATTGGACTGTGACTTTGCTTCTGGCAGCTGGCATCTACCATCTTCTTAGCTCTTTCTTCTTCTGATACAAACGTGAAGCTTTAATAAATGTTATCAAAGGCGATTAATATAAGTGGGTTTCTCCATCTCTTTGCCCTTCCAGCTGCTTTGGTAAGAGGAGTGGTCAAATGAATGAATTTGCACCACTTGTCCATCATATATTTCACAGACTAGGAGAGCCAAGATAACCACTGTGTCAACAGAGGGTTGTGTTTGTCTCTTTAACCTAAGTATGTGAACGAGAATGTGTCAGTCACACGCAGGGAGTGCTCTCTCGAGGAGCTTAAGAGACCTAATTTTTCAGTGGATAAGTTCTAGTGTAGCTGCTGGTGGTTGATATGCAGATGGAAGCAGCTGCTTGCCACTGTGCAGATTGCTTCCTCAGTGCTCTCTATCCCATCCTGGCTCCCACAGGCCCCAGGGACTGCTTTGCGCAGGCTCCAGGATGTGGCTGATTTCTAGAAGGAAATGTATGTTCTCATTTGGTAGTGTAATAACCAGAGGGAGGCCTTTATGTTTTGATTTGGGGAAAAATGAAATAGTCGTCTTCAACCTTTTATTTGACCTACAAATCGAAATTTCAGGTGGTTTGATAAGTACAAGATTGTTCTTAAATTAAATTACAGAGTGGGTGCAAGTTGGGTTATACATCTAAGCCTTTATGTAGAAGTTATCTCATTTTTATGAGCTGTGCAATATATGACTGCAATGAGTTTGAACGTTGAACTACCATCTGAATTTCTGTGCTTATATAATTAAAATGTAACATTTTTATCCACTTTTGAGTAGTTTCACTTCCAGAAGTTTTATGTGGTAATTTAATGAAGTGCATCGATATTATGAAAACGTGTGTGTTTCAATGCAATACTTTCATTTTTGTTATAGTATGTCAGATGATGAACAGGAAAGTGGATGTGATACAGTGGATGGTTCCCCAACTTCAGACTCTTCAGGACATGACAGCCCATTTGTGGAAAATGGCTTTGTAGCTACTACCAATAAAAATAAAGAAGCACGAGCATCGGTTAATCCTGAAACCAAATCAGCTGTTTGCACGGTAGTAGTACCACCAATGAGACTTGGAAACAGGTTACATCTTGATGAACAGATAGAGAATACAGGTTGGTTAGTTCAGATGGGTTTTTTTTTCTGTATCAGTAGATAAGAACATAAATTTGACTATTCAGTAGTCATACATATTAAGTTTTTTAACTTCTCATCTGTCTCCTAATCTTCAAGAAACACTCCTAAATTGTGTTGGGATTTTTACTTTAATTAGTGGATTATTTTATTGTTTCTCCCTTTGTGCTGAAGCAAATGAAATTTTGTCTTAGAGTTTTGGTGTCACTATTCTAACAAAAGTTAACATTGTTAATTTTTATCTTTGAAGATGCTACATGCCAGCCACTGAAAAAGGGTCGATCTGTCCTGGGAAGAATAAACCAGTCTTCTATCATAGGAAACCGTCAGCAAAAACTGACATCAGCATTCCATCAGCAACATGTAAACTTCAGTCAGGTATGTGTACTTACATCTACAAAGTATTTTTTCTGTTGTGAGCTTCCAAACATGCTGAATGCTCACAGTTTCAATTGCTGTCAATGGCAACTGCAGGTTTTCAACAGTTTGGTTGCAGAAGTGTTTGAATCTTGAAAAATGGATTTCCAACTTACTGAGCAAGTCGTAGGTATATTTAACTTTTGGTTGTTTTCTTAAAGGAGCTGACTTTATTATAGATAAGCCACACGGGAAAAATTCTCCATGCCTACACAAAATCAAAGCACAAGACAAAATGAAATAAATCAGTGTTATTTTTTTTTCCCCCTATGTCCAAATGCCTAAATGCTTACATTGTACAGTAATATTTCAGTCTGGTGCTGTTGGCACTACACATGAAAATGCTTGTGGTTTGGGTGTCCAGAGATGAGATGAAGCTTAGCAAACCCAACTGTTTCTTAAACTTTGCTGCCAGATAGTGAAGCCAGAAGGTGAAGAGGTGGTAATTGTAGTTCGGTCTAATATTGGAAGATACTCAAATTGAATTTAAAAGCTACTTCAGTGGTTACCCAGCCACACAGGAAAATTTATCTATTGTGGCTGAGAAATTAAGTTGGCATGTGACATCAAGTATAAGCCCCTTTTAATTAATTATTGTGTTGTAGCTTCATTGAGCTTTGGGTTAGATATCTAGAGGTACACTTAATGAAAGAGCAGGACCTGTTTGTACAAGCCATGCAGAGTTAAGTACTAAATGCAGGCATGCTATATGTAGATAAGAGGATTTACCAATAATGGCTTGAATAGTTTAGATTGTGTCACCCACCTAAATGTTTCTGTCAGTCTCCCATTCTGCATGATTATGCAGAAGGATTGATTTAATTAATTCTAAGCAAACATTAATATGATCAGCGTAGTATTAATTTTTAAGCTCTTCAACGACGGCAGCTCCTCAGCCTCGTAGCAGAAAGTGTAGAAGGTTATTTTCATTACTACAATTTATGCTGATCCTTCCTTTTTTAGTAGATGCCCTATGCAGTTTGAAGCCTGCATTATTTAATGGAAGTAACTGATTTTAGTCGTCTTCTTTGTAACTGTTAATGATTGCCACATCTTGTTGTGATCATAGCCCTAGACTTCCGTTTGCCTAGTTGTCTCAGATAGTTTCAATCCTTTTATTTTTTCTGCTCTCCTCTAAAATTTCTCTCCTATTTGTCCTCTTTGTGCCTCATTATGGTGCCCAAACTGAATGCAGCACTTCCAATTGATGCCAAGCCAGTGCTGAGTAGAATGGAATAAGCACCTTGCTCATGTGATACATGGTATTTCTGTTAAAACAACCCAGCATGGCATTGAATCTTTTTTCTTTTTCTTTTCTTGTGCAAGAGCATTACAATAACTTGTGTTCTGTTTACCATCTCTTATTGTCAGATTTCCTGTCTGTGCTGCTGTCTCAATAGCTAATCTTTTTTTTCATTTAAGCACTTAATTATTCCCGTCTCTATATTTCTCTTGATTTTTAAGTTGACTGGTTTTAGCGCATTATTCCATTTTTCAAACTCTCTTTGACTCTCCGAAACATTAAGACCCGCCTGTTTCTCTGTGTGTTCAGGTTCAGCCCTTTGGATCTGTCCCGCAGGAGTGGAACGGGAACTACGCTCCTCGGAGGCAGCAGGCTTACATCCCAGCCAGCGTTGCGGGGCATGCTTTCTCCCTTCCACAGGGGAGCCCCAACCCAACCACCCTGCATGCCCCGCTCTCTGGCAGTGCCCACCTGGGAGGACAGCCTGCCATCCTTCCCTACCCGTCGCCGGCACCCCTCAGTACCCCCATCGCCCACCTCCTTGCCTCGCCGTGTACCTCAAGACCCTTGTTACAACCTCCAACGTACAGTATCTCTCATCCTGGTGGTCTATTACACCAAGTTCCAGTTGGCATAAACCCCCGCTTCTTACCTTCCCCCACCCTCCATCAGACTCAGTACAAACCGCTTTTCGCCCCACACTCGTACATTGCAGCCTCGCCTGCTTACACGGGATTCCCTCTGAGTCCGACGAAACTCAGCCAGTATCCGTTTATGTGACAACTCAAGTGCGGGGTCTGTTGAGGAAGCTCAATGCTACAGAAGTTTTGATTTAAGAAGAAACATGGTATTTATTAAATATTAGCCATGGCACAACAGGAAAATTATTTTTTTGAATCATGTAGACTTGGGTGCAATTTAAACAACTCTGAGCTTTAAAAAAAACTCACTTTTAATGTGTTTTGCACATTTGGTATAACTTGTCTTTGGTCATGTTATCTTCTTATATAGTAACTTTAGACAGGTGACTTATGGGAGCAGAAATATGGTTTTGCTCCTGCTATTTTTTATAAAATTGCCTTCTAACTAGTGCAAGACACGTCTACATTTGGGAAGCCATTCAGTGTACAGAACTAGAGCAACAGATGCACATGTGTCAGCAGTACAGTATACAAGTAACTCGTTTGTATTGCATATCTCGATGTTTAAATGTTGAGTCACTTATCTAAAGGTTGGGCTGTTCTTCACATTGCATGTGTCTTTTGCATGGGGAAAAAAAAAAACAAAAGAGAAAAAAGAAAAGCCTAAACGTTGCTCTTAAATGTTGTTGTCCTAATAATCTCAGCTGCATTGTAAACTGTTCCCACACATAGTGCCTTAAATATTTGAGGTTGTTAATGTTATTTCTTATATATAAATGTTGAGGACTGCAGCACTTAAAAAATCAGATCTGCTGATTTTTTGATAGCGTAATGCTCATTTTGGGTTTTGTGTGGTATGATTTTAGTATTGGGTATGTTTTTCTTACTGAGAAGGCAGCATGTTTTGCTTTAGCCAAATTTTGCTGTCTTGGTTCCGCCCCCCCCAGAATGATCTAGCTTCAAGACAAGACTTTAATAGTGCTTTAAGAGAAGTTGATTCAGTAGCTATTGAGTAGTGACACAACACAGTATTTCATACTGGTAAATGGAACTGCAATACGACCTAAGTAGTTGATTTTAAAAGTGTTTGTCTAATTGGATATAATAAAATGTTTAGAGGTGCAGTAGGCATGACTGACTAGCTAATGAAAGAGAAAGCCAAGTGCTCATTGATCCATGACGTGGTTTCATCTTAGCTCAAGCAAACCATGCAGTATTTAATAACTAGTAGCAGAATATTTACTGTTGAAGCTTGAAAAGATGTGAGTTCTTTGTGTGCAATCTTTCATTTATGCATGGGAGAGATTTTAGTCTTTTTACATGATAGTGTTTGTTTTAGCCTGTTGCGGGTGTTTGCTTATTTAATACATTCCGTCAGGGACGTAAATTACATGCTTTTTGCATTATTTTTTTTTCCTTAGGAAGTGTGTCTTTTTTTTTCCCCTTCCTTTTTTTTTTTCTGTTTGTTTTGTTCAAATGAAGTTGCTTTTGCAGCACCAAAGACTTAATCATCCATTTCCTATAAAAGGTAGCTACTTTTTCATAGACCTCAAGTATACTGTAGTGTAGAGATGGGTTTTACAGAAGGTATTAAGCTGAGGCTGTGTTTTAGCTTATGGGCAAGTAATAAATTGTATCATTTATCTTGAATGTATCATAGATAAGCTGCTATATAATGATTGCCACTTCAGATAGCTGTGAAATTAGGTGATTAACTAGTTCTTTCTTAGCCTTCTAATTTCTGTACAAGTCTAATTACATGAAATAGAAGCCGAGTTTTGGGTTTGTTTTGTTTTTTATTAATTTTATTTTCATGTTTGAAGTGTCGTAACTACTATACTGTAAATGATGGAAGACGATTACATATTTTTTTGGGGTGTGTTATTTGCATCAGTATTTTATCTCCATTAACTTTGAGCTCATCACTGCATATAAGTGGATGTATTGGTGTAACTTAATTTTTTTTTAATGTTTTCATATTGGCATTGTGTAGACACTTAAGCTGCATCTTGCAGGCTTGACTTAACTTTTTTTAAAACAAAATCTGGAATACAATCCTTGCAACGTTGACTGGAATAAGAGTGCAAAGCATTTGAGTTTAACTCTGTCGATAAGCTATTAACTGGTGATCTTTTTTTCTTTACTCCACTAACACAAGCAGTGTTTTATTTAATGAATGTCTGAATGAAATCAATGTGCCTACATTTGATTTATTTTTTAAGTAATAGCTAAAATACAACAGTATTTGATCATACAAAAAAATAATAAAATACCAGCAGTACATTTTTAATCACACTGAAAATTAAGAAATCTAATTTTTCCCAAAAGTTTCAGTGTTTTTAGTAATCAACTCTATGCATTTTATACAAGCGTGTGTATATAAAGTATACATTAGAAACTAGGAGTATCCTGATGAATTTGAAATCTAGAACACCTAAATAAAAGGGAGTCAAGAAAATGCTCAAATTGGATATCCACCATACCACTTCAAACCTGTGTTATATGGTCCAGCAGACAATTTTGTGTTCACTCCCTCGTGTTGGGAAGCAATGGTATTGGTTTTTTTTTTTGGTGCTTCTTCCATTGCAGGCAATGGACACACCAAGAATCACCAATGCAAATGGTGTCAATGAATTTTGTATTGTGATAACAAAACAAAACAGCGCATTGTTTCTTTTTCTTTTTTTCCTAGGGCCATGGGGATTTTCATTGGTCTAATGTATTTACTGTACTTTCTTTTTACTGTGCTTAAGGTTTTAAGCTAACGTGCTTGGTAAATTGACACAGTTTTCTGTATATGACAACAGTATCCTATCGTATGCAGGGAAAAGTTGCTGGAAATGCGCCCCAAATTAGATCTGCTGCTCTTTCTGTGTACTGTCATTTTAGAAATGTCTGCATTTCAAAGAAGGAAACATTTGGGATCCTGCCACAGTTAAAAATTCAATACACTGTCTGACTTTTCCCCACATCCCCACAATACACTCTGAGAGAATGGACTCTTGTCACTGCAAGTGTCCGGGGCCCATCTGCAGAAAAAAAAAAAGAAAAGCTTCCAGGGAGAGAGCCTTTTCTGTGAAGAAAATCATCCCCTGAGAAGCATTTGTACATGTTTACCGTTTTAATGCCTTTTTTAAATAAAACACTGCATGACTATGGGATTGCATATCTGCATATTACTTTAATTTGCAAGATTTTATATTAATTTCTTGTGTTCGATCTTTAAATTGACTTCAGGGTGTTTTATTGGTCAATTATGCTACTGTATTAACTTTTTGTTTTTGGTTTTAATTTTTAAACTTTCTGTTTTTACTGCTAATTAACTTGGTTTGTGTTAAGTAAAAGTTAAATCACACTGCAAGCTGTAGGAAGACTTGTTCTAGAAATACGCAATGATAGAGACTTGATTAATAAGTTTGAACTGTTACTGTTTAACAATTTGTAGACTTGTGGCTTTTTGGTTTTTTTTGCTTTGAATTTCTATGCTACACTAGTTTGCCATGTAGCAATTGCACTGTGCAATATTACAATATGAGGACTGGGAAAATTTTTTATGGATGTAATGTCTCTTACAGTTTGCGATAGTATTTCTTTCTAGTTCTCAGTGATTTAAATGTGACCAAGCCTTCTGTACTTTGTCACAAAAAGCGGGTTTTCCAGGTGACTATTTTGGTGAGTGTCAAAATAAGAGTTTATGGTGTATTACTGTCGAGATTCACTTTGGATTAAAATATATATTGCAGCAGATGACTTTTGGTGGCTTTCATTTGGTGTTTGTGTTGCATCAAGGCTGGATGAAGGTCAAGATGATGAAAATTGGCAGGGAGGCCTCTGAAGTTCTGACACAATCATTTGACTAAGCTCTTCTGTCCAAGATGTTGAATTTTATTAACTTTCAAGGTTTGCTTAGGAGGATTTTGAGATTCTGCTTTTTGCGTAGCCAAACCTTGAAGATTCATTGTTCTTGCTGTCCAACTTTTACAACACTTAGGAAAAGGTTATCTGGCCCAGATACCAGCAGATATATACATGGCTGCTGCTGAAGTTCATGCCAAGCCTGTGGCAACTGCTGCTTGAGCGGCAGGAAGGTGCTCAGGCTGCAGCAGACGGCCTCACGTGGGCAGTGGCTCCAGATGGTCAGCCTGGTATGGACCAGAGGTCCGTGGAAGGTGCATTTGCCAGTGCTGTTGCCAGCCAAATGTGCTCATTCTGCCCTGGGGTTACCGTGCTGTCTGAAATCTAGTGGGCAGTTTGGAAGCTGTCACTGGGTACATGTGTTTATGAAGGAGCATGGTTTCTGGGCTTAGCATGGCTTTTAAGGTGCTGACATAAATGAAGCATAAAGGACTTAAACAAGAGTGCAATATATTTTTGATACCAAAATATTTCAGAGCTGACAAAGCTTTGCTAGATATGAGGTGCTGCTGCTGTTCTTTCACAGCTGCTTGCTCCTCAGTGCAGTTTGATTATGCTGTCTGCAATGCTTTTCGTGCAGCACTGCACCTTAGGTGTCTGTCCCAATTCTGCAGACACCTCTGTTGCTACAAAAACTGCTTCCTTGTCATTCCTCACAGTCAGACTCATATTTTAAATGTATATTGCTGTTGGTGTCTATATACCACGTTTCCTATAGAAAATAGCCTTGGTGTATTTTACACTCTCACTTTTAGCAACATCTGACAAACAAGGAAAGGCAGTCTGTGCCTTTCAGAGGGAATGCAATGTGAAGTCCTTCCTGTTCTTGCTTCCTGTTAGTAACAGAAATAGTCTGACTGTCCCCTGCACTGTTTCCCATCCTGTGAAAGGATAGGACTAGGACAGAGTAATCAGTCTTCCCCTCACCTGCCTTTAGAATGACTAATACTGGTTTAAAGCTTGGTCAGAGTATTTTGCCCGTCACTAAATGCAAAGCACAAGTTTGTGCTGCAGTTACGATGGCAGATTCATTCAGGGAGAAGCTTTAGGCAATGGGGCTGTCACATGCTACAGATTTGTAGCGGACCAAACGAGTTCAGGGTGATGCTATGTTTTCTCAATGGATTAGCTTAGGTTTTCACCTGAAGAGATTACCAGTTTCTGGGAGGCAACAGAGAGGCTACTGTTTGATATCACTCATAAAGCAGCTACAGTCCTGGTGATCGTGGTAGATTCACATTCATTACTGCAACTCATGCATATGGTGACTTCAGCTCCTGTGAGGAACTGTGAGGCAGTGTGAGTCAAAGTTTTGGTAGGGTTGTGAAATACCACTACTCCCCACTGAAGAGCTGTAGGTTCTTTACAGACCTATACTGCTCAGCATGCCTGTCTCTGGGGAATGACAGAAAAAAATGCCGTAGCCCCTCCTGCCTCACTTCCCACACTGAGTGACATGGTGACAGAAATGGTCAGCCTGGCATCCTGCTGTACATATTAAATCATAGATGAGGTTTGACAGTGTTGGATGTTGATTATCTTTTCCTACCTTTCACCTGCAAGAAGGAGCATTTTGTCTCTCAAGAGAGGTGAGTATGTGCTCTTAGCCAATTCAGATACCTCTGTCTGCCCCGCCTTTGGGGATCAGCCCTGGATATTCCTTATCGGAACTATGAAGCTTTGTGCTTGAGAGACTGAAATACAGGGAATCTTCTTCTCAAATCCTGACGTAGCAGGTTAGGAGCATCTACACCTCATTGGTAGATCTGCCTAGAGACTGGACTCCATTCTGTGGTTGTATTTGTAGAAGGAGATGTTGATAAATCTGATCTTATGAAGAAACATCCAATATATGTCAGTCAACTAGAGTAGATCTTCACTACCATGGAGCATCTTGATTCTTTATACATAATGAGACATATAGAATATGGATTACTTTCTAGCAGGAAGGATTCCACAGCCTGAGGGGAAACCAGGTCATAAGTATGCACACTTACACCTCCCTCTTCCACATGTGTAACCATGGAAGTGATGACACAGCTACCATATGTGCTGTTTACAAAAAAAGTACTGGAGAATCAGGTATGCAGAGCACATTCACACTTAAGGAGAAACCTATATAGGAAAGCAAATCTGTGCATCATGTGTGGATGCACAGATACCCCCAGAGGCTGAAATTACCTCTCTGAATAGCAAAAAAAAAAAAAAAAAAAAAAAAGTGTGAAAGGGAAGTTTAGAAAGTAGTTAACTACAGTTACTTAATCCAACCAGTGACAAATCATTGAAATCTTAAATATTATCCAGACATTATTCTGGAAAACATGCATTTTTAAAATCCTTTGAAATAACTAAATAGCTGGGGGAGGGGGAAAGGTATTTTATATATAGGTGTACATACACATTCCCTTCATATTCTGTATAATGCTGAGGCTTGTGCTACCCCAAATCTAACTTTTAAGAATTTATCATAAAAATATGTTATTTTCCTTTCTGCTGGAATTGCTGGGAAGCTGGGGCAGCTTTCCTCCTGCATGGAGGTGATGCTGCACCCTTTCAGAATCTGTTCTTGGGGTCCTGGAGCGCCTTCTGCCCCAAGCCCACCTTTGCTTTCCTCCTACTGTCACTGTCTGTTGCCCACAGACGTGATCTGGGAACTAAAAGACCTCAAGGAAGCAGTGCCAGGAAAGAGATGATATTAGGATAAATAAGTCGCTTTACCTCTGCTGAAGATGCTAATGACAGAAAACACTTTAGTGTTTGACTTGCTGTGACATTTGGTCTGACTGTGACTGAGGCAGCTTCTGCCTTTTGCTGGGGATCACCTCCTATGATGTCCATAATAAATCTTACATGTTGGTTGCTCTCCTGCTATACCTTCAAGCATTGTAGGGGCAAGTTTTTTCTTCTTTGAAGGTCCCCTTTCAGCCTGGAGAGCTGAGTGTGGTCATGGGCAGATAGGGAGTAACATGGGTGGCTAAGGGCGTAGCTGCCAATTTGGTCAACCCCTGTGGTATGCTCCAGTTTCTTTATTCTTGGAGCTGATTCTGCAGCTGAAGAAATGCTGCCACTGGTGCTCTGTGCAGGGCTTGGGCTGCTTCACAAGGAAAGGTGCTTGCTCGTACCTCCCATAATGCGGGCCACCTTTGGAGATGTCCTGGCCCCGAGACTTACAGGTACATCAGCTGGCAACAAATGGGTCCTGAAGTGAGCAGAGAAGGGCTTTTGTCAGTTAGTGGGACCACCGTGAGTGGACACAACTTCATTTATACCTAAAAGGCAGCGTTGGGTACTAATTGCTTAAAAAAAAACCAATAAGGAGGTACGAGGGTGGAAAGCTGACGCTGCATTCCACGTGCCTGCGAAGGCACGGGGGGGCAGAGACAGCCCCCGCCGCCCCAGCTGCTGCGGCCGCTGGTTCGGAGGCGCGGCCGACGCTGGACAGTGGGCTGCCGCCGCCCGGGCGTCTCCCTCCCCGCTGCCCCGCGCAGTACCAGGCCCCGGTGCCGGCGCGGTCGGGGCGTGTGCGGACGGTTGCGAGCCCCGCGGAGCGGCGGAGGGGTCTCCGCGGTCCCGGCAGCGCCGCCTCCGCTCCCCGCCTCCCCGCGTTCGGAGGGCGGGGAGCGGGGCCGGGACTGGCGGCGGCGTGAGCCCTTTGTCGATGAAGCTGCTTTCCGCCGCGCTCTCCGCACCGGAGCCGGAGGGGCCGCGTCGCCACCGCCGCCGCTGAGGTGCACCGGGCTCCGCGTCCCCCGGTACCGGCACGGCGGGCGCCCGGGCAGAGCCTCCGGCAGCATGCAGAACCGTCCGCCCCTCCGTCGGCGCCACCGCCCGGCACAGCCGCTGCTCTAGAGCCCGGTGCGGCGGGGCGATGGGCAGCGCCGCCCGCTGAGCCGCGGCGGGGCCGTGCGAGGAGCGGGGATGTGGCGGCGGGCGGCGGGCGGCGGGGCGAGCCCCGCGGGGCCCGGCGGAGCGCCCGGAGCCGCGGCCCCGCGCAGAGCCCCACCGTCGGGCGGCGGAGCGGGCCTGGCCTGCTCCGTCCTGCTGCTGGCGGCGATCGTCGCGCTGCTGCCGAGCGCCCGGAGCGAGCCGGGTAAGGAGCGCGGGGGGCGGGCGGCCCGAGCGCGGCTGTCGCCCGCGGAGAAGGAGCCGCTCCGCGGAAGGGCGGCTCTGCGGGATGCGCGGGCTCCCCTGCGCGGGAGTTGCCGCCGCCTGCAGAGCAGCCTCACCTGCTGCAATGGCAGAGGGTCTACGGTGGGTCTAAGCCGCGCTTTCGCAGGCGAGAGATTGGAATCATGAAATCTACACCGTAAAGTGTAATTCTGCGAGCATGGAGAAAGCCAGGCTTTTCCTTATTGTCTTCTGCATCCTTTTTTTTTACCCACCCTTTGAACAGAGACTCGTCTGTGAAAAGGGGATGCTCGGGTTTTCTGCCTTTCCCCTTGGCAGCCTGCGCTGCGATCGCCTCCCCGGTCCTCCTGGGTAACGCACAATAGCAGCTTTTCCTCTGGGACGGGCTAGTTAGATTAAGTCTTGTTTCTTGCAGAGACCGAGGTACGGGCAGAGGCTTTTGTTAAAGCGAAGAATGATTTTTAGTGATTCTGCCTGTGTGTGGCGGGGAGGAGGGGAAGACAAGGAGGAGTTAGGAGAGGGCAAGCTCTGCTGAGATCTGAGTGCTATATCTCACATACAACTGAGAGATCCAACAATTTCTCGGTTATTTTTTACCTATTTCACTCGACTGTCAGGCTGTATTCTGTGTGCTCTGACTTCTTACATCAGTCGATATACTTGGTGACCTCAATGCAGAAATGATTACTGTTGCTAGTAGTTATCGCATGTGCCAGATAGAGATGCCAAATATAATTTTAAGGCTATGTTAAAATAATTGAAAGAGGATACAATTGATATATGGCTGGAGTAATCCTGTGGAGTTAAGAAAAGAGTAGGGTTGTGGATCCACGTTTCAAAGCTGTTAACGTGAATGTACAGTAATCATATACAAATGATGTCAGTTTTATAGCCATAATATAGTAAGGATTCTCATTTGTAGGTTGTAGGTTGGTAGAACAGTGCCTCATACTTCATTACTTATTCTGAATGTGTAAATACTGTGGCTTGATTTGTCTCTATAAGATGGATTGACCTGAGATCAGAGGAATGGCCAATTTTTCACCTCTGCTTGTCAATTCAGTCTGGATTTCGCATGAACTCACGCGCCACATCTAAGTTATGAAATGTGTCTTGCCTCAGAGGTAGATGGCCTCTCAGAGCTGAATTTTAAAAGCTGAGGTATTTTCTGACAATGCTACAAGACACCTCTTCCCACTTGACCACTAGATTCAAGAGTAGAATGAGAAGTATTAATATTCCATGTCTTCCTTTGTGGTCTGCATGTCTTTATGACACAGCCATTATCTTTCTTTTAAGTGAGGAAATCCAATAGAGTTAAAAAAACACATTGTAAGTGTCTCACAGGCTACAGCTTTTGAAAGAAGGTGAGAATCTACAATAGGGCCAAGCCAAAGTACATAATAATAGTATAAATAGCACACACAGTGGAAAATACTGCATTGGTAGGCATTACCTGGGAATTTTAGGCTGTCAGGTAGTTACATTAAGGTACTTAATGTAATCTGTTGTAGTTAATAGTTTTGAGTGTTACAGCTGAAATTGCAAGTAAAACTTTATTAGTCATGTGCAGCATTTATCAGTAGTTAAAATTGTTAAGGTGCAGAAGTTGGATGTTGACCAACCTAGAAAAATCTGTCTTCCAGTGTGGCAGAGCATAGGAAATGCTGTCTCCCATTGGACTCAGGGGCAAAACACATAGTAGAGCCAGCTTTTCAATCAAGAACATTAGTTTTGTCTCAGAAGGTTAATTTCTATATGTTTGCACAGAGCAGTCTATGTGTAGGTCTGGAATTCTTTTAAGCAAACGTGCTTTTACTGATTTCTGTGATGATTACTGTAATGGTTCATAGAGCAGGTCTACTGCCATGAAGTCCAAATAGCAGCAAGTGTTGCTTTAGACACTAGGAAGAGAATTTGTCATGCACTCTGTTTACTACAGCTTTCTCTGCTGGGCAATACTTGTGTCAACTGGAAAATTATGTCTCTACATGGGTAGACACTCTCACAGATGAATGTTTGGCTCTTCTGTTGGGTTTGTTTGCAACACGTGACATCACTGGGTGTGTAACAATGCAGAAAATTTGAGGCATGGAGGGTAAAGACAGAAGTTTTCCATCGGTGTTAGTGCTTCTGTAGACAACTCCAGAGCTCCCTGATCTCTCAGATGATTTAAAATACCTATGGTAACAATTATTTCCCATGACCTTGATAAAAATTCAACACAAAGGGAAAAGATCTCCCTGCAAAGGGATTCTTAGAGCACAAGGTGTTGGGCTACCAGGTGTTAAGAGGGGAGAGATTGGTTATCTCTGTGTTAGGGGTTCAGAACCAGACCTCAGTGCTTGTCAGTGCCTCAGGGCACTTCTGCCATCAAGTACAGAGTGATTAGGTTTCAAACAGAAGATGAGAAGCTATATTCTTAATTATAGAAGTATTTTATGCTTCTTTAGCTGGATACATACAGAACCGCTCAGTGATATGTGGAGTTAACCCTTAATTTCCACAGTATGTCATCCCCCGGACCACTGCTTTAATTCAGGTTTAAAACAAAATTGCATTGCCCACGATAATCAGAAGTGTGTAACTGTGATTTCTGATGGACTATAGAATAACAAGTGCAAAAATTCAGTCAAACTCAATATGTTTGTCAAGAAAGCAGAAAGTCGCGAGCCGGAAAATGAATGAGAGAATGTGTTGTTTTGGGTTGACTCTTAGCATGCTCTATCCAGGTAAAACTCCCTCGTGAGCCAGAGGCATGAACCCTGGGCAACCATCTTCCTTGGGGGAAGAAGAGGGAGGCAGTTTCTGAAATGGGTGTAACTTCGAGAGGCAGCTATCGAAAGCTGATCTGGTCTTGGTGGATGATTTCTCAGCTGGTAAATACACTTGTACTATTGCTGAGTAAAAGGGAGAAAGAGGCATGTTGCTCACAGCTGTGAGCTTTAGAGCTTATCAGAGGGAGGGGAGCTGGGGAAATGACATTTTAAGGAACATTAGAATAGACCTTATTAGAATAGACCTATCATCCTTTATACTTATTTGTGTAGCCTGTTTGAACAATAAACTTGTCAGGGAAAGGTCCTTTTCTCCCTGTGTTTGCTGAACACTAGCACAGTGAGATCTCACCTTAATTAACAACCATTTCAAAAACAATAACGGCACCTCCAGCGCAGTGGCTGCTTCTCCCAGCTGGAGCCTTGATTGAACAACTTGGAAAGTGCTCTGTGCCAGCTGCCAAATTTCCAGTCCCACCTCCCACAGACCGTGGCTCTTGATAGATGGCTCATACCTGAGCACTAACCCAATGCCTCTCAGCTCCTGAAACTCCACAAAAAGCATGAGAATTGGAAGTGTACATCTGGAAGTGTATGGGTTGGTTCCCACTGCCAAAGGAGCTGCTGCGAAGGCGAGGGCCACTACTGTATTGAGGCGTGAGTCCTTCTTTGGATCCAGCTCTGTGTTAAGGACATATTAAAAAGCATTCTACATCTCCTGTGGTTGCTCTCTAGAATTATCAATTTAATGAAAGCAATATTTTTGTGTTGGTCACGTTGCTCAGAACATTAAATGTTCTGTCTGATTATGTCAAGAGAACAAAATACGTGCAGGTATTTCAGATATCCTGAGAAAGAATAGTGAAAAGTTCAAATTCTGACTCATTTTGTTCAAAACAAAGCAGGAATCTACAGCGTGGGCTGAAAGATTGGGCCACCAGGAACATGCAAAAAGATGCATGGATGGATTGGGTGGGTACACCTGGTATAGATCCACCAGTCATGAGTTACCTTCTTCCACTGCATTTCTGGATCTTAGCTGTTCTCCACATTAGCTGATAGTAAATAATCTGGTTTTAGTATTCATATAGATGCAGGGTACTTAAAATTCATATATACTGAAACAACTTTGATGACACTGTTTGCTGTAGATTAAGATAAACATCTGGTACCTTGGGTGACATTTAAGAGTGTTCTTGTTTTGCCTCTAAGGAATGATGACTGGCTGTTTGAGACCCATGGTTAGAGAAGGACTTTTGAATCTTATTTTCAGTCACGTTCAGTCATCCACGAGTGTATTGGATATGATCTTAAGGGTCTTTTCCAACCAAAACCATAGAATCAATTCTGTGACTCTGTTGTGTCCTCCACATTTTTGCTGCACTGTTTTCTGAAATCTACACTTGCTTGAGGTCAGGTTGATGAACAAGAGGAAGGAGACTGAGAGTACTTTTTCATTTATGGATTTAATAAATCACTGAAACTTTTTTTTTTAAATTCACTGTTTTAACTCCCTTCTACTGAGTCCAAGGGAGAAACTACTGCACTTACTGAACTGATCTGCATCTTACTGCTGATCCTGAGGGCCATGGATAAGACATGACAGAACATTCAAAGATGGAAAAAAATAAAGATCCAGATTAGAAGACTGTCTGCCTGTTTCCACATTTTCTTCACCACACATTGCTGTAGGTTTGAAATTATTGACAATACCTTGTCTATGATTTTATCACCTGTTACCAATATACTAGTATTGTTCTTTTAAAGGAAATACACTGATGGATTCCTACTCACTTTGACTAGGAAGAACAGATGGGAGAAACTAGAAGAAAAGCTATGCAAGCCTGTAAACAGGGAATATAAGTGTTCTGGGCATATTCTCCAATTTTCAGGTATTATCATCAGATTTAATGCATCTATCAGGGAAGCAGCAGTTTCTCTTCTTTTGAAATTTCTCCTGAATTACCTTCATGTGTATGTGATGGCCTTATTATTGCTAAAAAAGCCTCTGTGTTGAATATAATGATTATGGTCGCTCTCTAGGAAAGTCTTTGTATACAATATACCTACTGATCATGTGTTTTCCTAAGTGCTCCTGCAGATAGGTGGTGATAAAAAGTTCCTGAAGCAAGCCAATATAAATTAAAATCCATCTGTACTCAGGTAATAAGAAAACAGCAGAAATATCCTGCATCACTGTACTGTTTAGTGATATGATGATTTCACTACAGTGTCTTTAGTTGAAAGTAAGTAAGAAGTCTTTAAATAAATTGCTGCTCTGCGTTTGAGAGGTGTGGGTTTTGTAAAATGAAACCGTATGTAGTTGCTAGCTAGGATAACACAAGATTGTTACATAAATATGTGTAACTCACAATGCTAAGAGTCAGATTTTTTTAAGTGTTAGCATGAGAAAAGAAAGGCTAAACCTTTAAATGTGTGGAAATGAAAATGTCAAAAGCCAGATTCCAAAAGAATGGGAAACAAAGATCTCTCAGTGTTCCGTGGTATTTTTTAAACAATGAAATAACTGAGATAAGCAAAATGTGTTGGCAACCAGGGTAAAATTTGTAGGAAAAGGTTGAAAAATAGAAGTTTATCCTTGGGATCAGTTTGTTAGGAAAAAAAGGTTATTTGTTTTGAAAATAATAGAAATGAGTTACATCATGTGATTTTCATCTCTGCAGTTCAGAAAAGCTGATTTGAAAGAAAGCACTAGAGATTTGTGTACTTCTTTCTTTGTGTAGTTTTCTTCTAATCTGATGAATAGCTTTGGCAGACAAATGTACTGGTGATGAAAAATTGGATTGTTACAGGAGTCATAGCTAGTTAAGAAAAGGAATGCATCTTTACAGTTTTCTGTCATTGTAGTTTGTCTTTGATTCTTTATTCTTATACTGAATGTAGCTGCTGAATTAGATGTTCATGTAAAAGTAGATTTGGAAAAAACTGTCCATTGTTGATAGTCCATAACATGCTAGGAACTGCCCAGATTTTGCATGGAGTGGTTAGTAATAGAGATATTTTGAAAGCTGCTAGCAGCTGAATTTATCAATATGTTTCCCTATGCAAATTTTAGTACCCAAAGTTCAGACTCAAAAGTTTGACTTATGGGAGGATTCGAGCTTGATCTCTAAATTGGCTATAGGCAGCAGTCTTTTGCAAGGTAAATCATCGAGAGTATTGATTAGATATTTTATGGGGTCCTGTTTGTGGCTCTACTGATATTTTGAAAATCATTATTTTCTATACCTACCTTATATTTTCTTTGGCTAATGAAACACTTGTAAAAAGCTTGTGGAGTCCTGTCCACAAGCATAGTTAATATAAAATTATTGAGTTATTTTCAAAAGGAATTTTACCAGATTGCTACCTACTGAGAGCTCTGAGACACCGTTATGTTTTACCTAGCAGCTGTATATGAAGTCTTGTAAATCAGCTTGGGTTGTTCCTGAGCACATGGCAGCATTTCTTCTGGTCATGCCCCATCTGAAAGAATAGTACGAGTTGGAGAAAGGTAGTGATCAGCCATAAGAATCAGTATAGAACATGAAAAAATTGTATTGGTGAAAGATTTCTAGGCATTTAGGTTACAACGGAGTTATTAGTGTCAAAATTGTCTTCTGCATAAGGTGGACCATAGAATTTCTCTTAGTTTTACTGAATGATTCCAGAATGGCAACTCCAGGTAACTTTTAAAAGACTATGTGATCCTAACTGAAAATTTGAAGGGGCTGGGCAGTCCACCACAACTCTTGGTGAAAGGTGTTGCTGTCATGTTTGGAAATGATATAATTTCAAAGCTGAATTTGCCCCACTGCATTTTCTAGCCACATCATCTAGCAGACTGAAGAGCTCTGAAATCTCTTTTCCATGCATAGCTATCTGTAGACTGTGATCAAATGATGCCTTTTGCTTTGAGTTCTCAGATGGTTCAATCAAAAGCACATTTTACATATCTTTTGTCATTCTTGTGAGTCCTCTTTGAAGTCTTTCCAGTCTGATGTCCCTCTGGAACTGCAGCCTCCAGAGCTGGTCTGGTATTCCTTGTTCATCAGGAAAGGGCATCAGCATCACTGTCAGATGTAATACTATTTTTTATTGTAGTGTTCATCTCTCCATATATGAGAATTGAATTGTTACTCCTGTCAAGCTCCCATTGATCTGATTATTCACCTCTGCTTCCAAGATCTATTCCTTTTTAGAGTGAGTCTACTCTGCATACTTTGGTAAAATCAACAAATGTGAGGTTAACAATCCCCGACGCAACAATGCTTCACCTACTTGTGGAAAGTGCACGCTTCTCAGTAGACATAATCCTTCATCATTTTTCCCCACTGTAGACAATCTTTTCCCATGAAATTGGTCTGTAGTCTTTATTTCCAGACATGTGATCTGTTACTTGGCTGCATCTGCCCACTTCATTGTTCCTTGCCTTCCTAGTCATCACCTGAGAACTTTTATCAGAGATAGTTTTGATTTCCTCCAGGTTACTGATAAAAATATTGAGTGCAAGGCTGAGAATCAGTCCCCATGGGGATCTATTAGAAGTATTGCTGCTCAGTTTAATAATTTAAAATCTATTGCATATGTACCACATTCATTTTATATTTTATTAATAAAAATGTGAGCTGTAAAAGTCAAATGCCTCATTGAAATCTAAGAGTATTAGATCAAATATGTAGTCTGATAGAAATATAAAATTAAAGTGATTCATTGTCTGTAAAAATTTGTTACTGGGCATTAATTATTCCAACCCTTTTTGTCCATCATTAATCAAATCCTTCCTCTGCTAATCCGGTCCATCATCATTGGCAATATCAAAATCTCTGTTTGACAGTTCCCATTTACCCTGTTTAGATGTCAGCATATTATAGAACAAAGATAAATACTGTTCTTTGTTTGCTTTCTGTCCTAGCACTAGGGATAAGGGGACAATTGGCAATTGAGAAAAAATGAAAGTCTAATTCAAAACCAGTCAATGCTGCTTCGCACTTCCTCTAGCTGTAGGACTTTCTGCCCCCAGAATGGGTACTTGAAGAACTCCCAAAATGTAGGTCTGATGCACCCGTCGCTTTGCACTGACGGATGGAGACTGAATGGATCCTGTTTGCTTCAGGATGGCTTTTCCTATGTTCTTGTATAGATAAACAGAACATCCAAAATTTGAATAATTAACACTTAAAGAATATCCAACTCTTAAGGAGGTGAATGGAAGATAACCTCCTGGAAAACCAAACACTACTTTGGTGTTGGAGACACTTCTGAGGGCTCTGTGCCTCCTGTTTCATGAACAACGTGGAAGTCAAGGTGCACCCTATTCCCAGTGTCTCTGTGCTCAGCTGGTGTTAGGGTATCTCAAGCTGAAAATTGGTATCAGTTTATTAAGTCAAGTTCTGAAAGCTATGCATAGGAATGACTTTAAGAAGGATGGGGAGCAGGGATTAAAGACAACTAGCATACTGAGTCAAATAGACTTTTTGGTTGCAGACCACATAGTGCTCTTTGGTTTGCAGGTTTTTCAGGCAGAGGTAACGGGATGCCAGGTGAACACTGTTAAGACTTTACTCCTCAAATGCAACTGAAGAGTTAGAGTGTTACGATTGTATTAGATAGAGCTCGATCGTGCTTCTCGTTACAATTTGTCTGGCAGCTAGAAATACACTGCTGAAAATCTTGCCTCACATAAAGCCCACAGAAACTCTACGGCTGTTTTTTTGTGCTGGTGAGATTTCAGGTGGTTTGTTTTCCTTTTGTGTTGACTTTGTCTTCCCTCTTTCTGCAGTGTGGGTCTCAGTGTCCTAGGTAGGAGACTAGAGTGGAGTTTTAATATTAATCTTCTTTTTGTCCTCTAAAGAGGCCCCAAGCCAGCCACTGCAATTAATGAAACTCTTTGAGCGCTCGAAGGGAAGCACATATAATACTTATCTGTAATTAGACTACAGTCCTCTAGCATGCTGCAGAATGCTGATCCCTGTTAGATGAACTAACTGGGCAGTGTGTATTTTGTTGAAAAGCCAATGGCTCATTTGAAACATCAGTGATGAATTAAAAGCAGTAGATAATGGAAACAGGACTGAGGTAAAGTATGGAATAGTCAGAGTTTATCGGATATTTTAATATATCCAGTATTTTTCAATGTAATGCAGATAATTAAAATCACTCAAAAGAGATAATCTTATAGGAATATATTACTGGAACAAAATTTGTTTTCGACAGTATTAACTACAGGCCACAATAATGTAGCATATTGTGCAGAGTATATGTAGGATAGATGTCTGTAGCTTTTATTTCAGCTGCCCAATCAAAGAAATCTCTGTGTAAAGTTTCTACAGTTATTTAAACTGCTAATTTGATTCTAAAATTGCCTGTCTTGGTAATTATTGCTGAAATCAAAGCCATCTATTTGTGCACAAAGAGAACAATTCTTAATATCGTTGTAGCCAGACTAAATTCACTCCATTGGTTTTGTTGAATTGTTTAAACTATTTGGATATTACCATGATTGATTAGGTCTAGCCATGGCTAGACTTGCAGATCTGGCCTGGTCCTGCTTTCATGGAAAGCAACGGGAGTCCCAGGGAGCCCAGTGAGTGTGGACTGAGTCTCTGACCTGTGAGCTGGATCTGAAGTATGTGCTGTTTCACGTGTGAGATACTGCCAAGGGAGAGATGTTTTTAGAAGGAGGATTTTTTCCTTTTCTTACTACAATAATGACCAATTACAGCACAGGCTGCCCAGGGAGGTGGTAGTCATCATCCCTGGAGATACTTAAAAGCTGTGTAGATAGAGGGATGTGATTTAGTGATGGGCTTGGCAGTGTGAGATTATTGGTTGGACTTGATGATCTTAAAGGTCTTTTCTAATGAAAACAATTCTATGATTCCGTAATTCAAAGAAAAAGGCAAATCTACTATGGAGGGCATTAAATATATAGGATGACACGATGCTCTTCTAAAGCCCATACTTTAACAAGTTGAAGTTGCCATTTTAAGGTGCCCAACAACTTGTACTGCTAATCAGTTGAGCCCTTCAGTGACTAGGACAATGTCAATAAATCTCAGTAAGGAATAATCTGGAAGCTCGATAACTGTAGTGCAGTTATGTATGCCTTCTTAAAATTGGTTTTCCTCTGTAAAAAATGATAAGTTGTTTTGGTAGATATTAGTTGTTAGCCAGACAACGGTTGCCCGCGTTAGTTAAACTGATCTGTGCTTCTGGTCTTAGGTGGATATGACATTTTTAAGAATACCATGAACTTTCAGTTTAGAGTGGCACGTAATTGCTGTTTTGATATTCTCGGCTTCTTTTTCTAGAAGGAAGAGAAAAATACAGAAATATGTGTATTTTAAGTTTTCTCACTCATGTTTTTTTCCATTTTTTTGATATCCAAACACGCTTTGTTTGAGAGTGGAGAGACTCAAGTACATTGATTCGTGCTTCTGTTTTTATTAAAAGTTTGGTCTCTCTGGTTTCTCTTGGTTTCTTTACTTTCACAGGAAAGTAGTTTGGGAGTGAATAACTTCAAAAACACATACTTCTTACCTCACATCATCCACTAGTAAACTACGGTTCTTAAAACCTTCAGTCAATTTGTGTGTGTGAAAACTGCTAAATAATATGGCTTTGCCTTTTAAGCATTGAATGTGTACTTCTGCAAACCAAGATTTATTAATACAGAGCACTTTCCTCTTTTACAGTCTTTACAGAAAATGCCATTCTTTCTCTTCAGTATTACTTAAACACATGAAAAGTTTTAAGAGACAGCAGTTATGTAATGAAAAGTAACATTCTTTTGTTACTTGATATCTGTATGAAATAAGACTTATTCCTATCAGAGTAACATAACACTGTTGTTATATCAGTACTCTTCTCAATGCCAACATTGACATTTATTCCTGTAAACATTTGAAGGATTGCCATTTTAGCTGGTGTCACAGTCTCCTTAGGGAAGCTACTTTTTACAAATATTACCATTGCATCTTTGAAAATCTGCACATCTAAAAGGGAAACATAATTTCACTTTGGAGCAAGGAACATACTTTGCTTCCTATTTAATACAAGTGGTTTGTTGTAATGGAGGTGGCAATATAATTTGGAAAACTTTGGTTAAATGAAGTTTTATGCACAAGTTTGTTCTCAAAATATATACTAGTGGTGTTTATGAAAGAGTACCATTTAGATGAGGTTTCTGGTGCATGTTTTTATCAATAGGGTTATTTTTAAGTACTTGCTAATGTGTACATATCCCATTGTGCAGTAAAGATTGTTCTTAGGAGCATTTTTAGGATTACTGGTTAAGCTATCTGTGATAGAAAAAAATGTAGCAATATTCAAGAAAAGAGACAAAATTATTTAACATGCATCTCCTGCAGCTGCCTCAGCATGTGTTCTCTCAGCTGCCAAACCAGGGTGTTCTTCAGCTTCTTCAAGAAGTAATAAATATCCTTCCAATAGTTTGGAATAAAAGAGACTACCATAAGCAGTATCTTCAGGGTAGCATCTCTTTTGCTTATACTGAACATGGCCCTGGCCATGGGTACTTCGCCAGAGGTCCTACACTCAGTGGCCAGGTCTGGGCTGAAGCCCAGAAGCAGGCAGTGTTTGTGATGCCAGAATTTGTTGGTTTGTCTGGAGTTTTTCAACTCTTCTGCAAAGTGTCCAGGTTGAAAATTGTGCCACATATGCTATGCATTTAGTTTTGTGGGGCTTCTGCATAGTAAGTACTTTCTGCATGGACTTCCTCTTCCTCGAGTGCTGTATTGGCACATGTCAAACTTTACAGTCTGTACTGGAGTGTGCAAGTGCCTGGAGGGTATTAACTACACTGCTGCTGTTGCCTCTTTGGGCTTTGTTGCATAGCTCCTGATTATAGAAACTCAGAGATAAAGTTATATACACTTCTTCACATCATCAGCTTTAAAGAATTAGTTTAACCAGCAGCTGTGTTTGCTGCGTTGACCACTGTGTTAACATTCAATGAACTCGGGCTTTTAAAAGCCATCTTATTGCACCCTTTGCTTCGAAAATGTCATGAATTGTAGGAGCATCACCAAGTCTGAGTTAGTAACACATTCACAGATCTTGCTGTATTCAAAACCATTTCTTTTATATATTTATTGTGAAAGAGTTCTCATGGGATAGTTCTCTTACTGTATATGCAGAGGAGAGAAGGCACCTCTCTCATTTTACTGTGACTTATTTCTCTACGTGCGGCTACTTTTGCTGAGATAATCTCAGTGTAAAACATCAATTTTTCATCTACACTTTATATTAACTTAGATAAACTCAATTTATGCAATCAGTGTATTGCTGTATCCATGCTACAAGTTTACAGTGCTATCCATCTCAGTGTAATAGCTCTTTTTGGGGGAGGTTTTTCAGAAAAGAGTCACTATAGATCTGAATGTACTTCTCCTCAGCACCATCTGCAAGCAGTGGTGCTCTCTGAAGGCAGTGGGCCACCGAGACATGGCCACCAGCATGGTAATATCAAACCTCTCTGTAAGATGCAGAGAAGCTGCTCCTTTCTTGGAATCATGAGTCTCAATTTCAGCTTCGTGTTTGTACATTTGCTCAGGCAGAAACACATTACGTATTTCTAAATTGACATATTTACCTAATTGGTTTTAATAGTTGTTTTTTTTCTGGCCAGCTGATTTGTATATTTTCCTGAGCATTTAATTTGATTTCTGCATTAATTCCATATCAGGGAGTAATTAGAATAGACAAAGAATAAGTAGGACTTAAGTTATGAAACAGAACTGCCATGTGAATTTATTGCCTGTGGCTCTTTGGGGCCCAGTCATCTGCTACATCTTCTTTTAATAGCTGCTTCTGACTTTAATGTGATCAAAACAAATGTAGCATTTTGTTCTTGAGTTACATTTGGATTCTGCTGCTTAGTTGTTGGCACAAAAGCCATTGAAAAGGGGAGGGAGCGCTGACCCTGAAGTTTGGTATACCCAAACCACGAGGGATGTATTCCAGAGCCTGCCTGAAGCCCTCTGAGACATGGTTATCCTCCTTTAGTCAGTTCACTGAGTGATGGTGCTGGCAGAAATCTCTAACAAGAATAATATTGGCTTCTATGAGATTTTGTAAATGCATCAACTTTCAATACAACTTGAAAGGCAACGTGCAAGAAACAGAAGCTAACATTTTGTAATATTTTGCTTATTTTCCTAGGGAAACAAAACTAAGTCATGGGTTTTACCTTTCTTTCGTGAGTCCCTTTGAGAGACCAACAAACTTGCAGAATCACATGGAAGCACAGAATGGCAGGAGTTGGAAGGAACCTCCAGAGATCATTTGATTCAACCTCCCTCAACCCTCCTCAGTAACTTTTTAATCCCTTAGCCAGTTTCCATCGGGTTTTTTTACAGATACAGACAACTGCTGTCTCAGGTTCTTTGTGTTTCATAGAAGTCTGTGCCTGCAAAGATGGAAGGGAGCTTATAACAATCTCAGCTGTTATCTGCTGTTTCCTGATGCTCCCAACCAGCAGAATCCAGTGTGTGATTGAGCCAACTGTCTCAGGGACAGGCTGTCCAAACAGGGAGGAAGGGATGGGGTCTCTGGGTTACACTGTGGAGCTCAGAGGCATGGGCAGTGGTAGCTGGGAGAGCTGGGTGAGAAGAAGGGATGGGGCTTCTGAGGGTTTGTGTGGGCACCTGGGATTACTGTGCTGGGAGGATACATTCCCCAGCAATTCCTGTTTTATTGTGGCACGAGGGTCCTGGCCCTAACCCTGGCAAGCAAACCTGGGTTTTGCTGTGATGCTGGGTAGGGAGCCGTGAGTTCTGGGCTTAGAGACAGAAAGTAATAACAAAGATGTGTCACTACTTCCATGGAACCAGCTATAAGTGCAACTGGAAAGACATTATAAACATAGTTGCTGATTAATTCAGCCAATAGAAGGTACAAAGAAATACAAATTAGCTCTTAAAAGGTATGACCTATTTCTCCAGGCTTTTCTTGTTTGGAACAAAAATCCTGTCAGTACATGGTCTTGTTTACACAAACACATGTATACATGCAATAGTCATCTTTTATTCCATGTGTATTTTCCTGCTGAGTATTCACTTGTAGCTCTAGTATTTATCACAGTGGCAGTAATTGAAACTTTTCAGCAGTTTTCCACAATGGTACTGCCAAAAAAAAGCCCCCACCAAAAACCCCTCAGTCCACATTTTGAGGGAAGACACAAAATTCTGTTCTATCTTTCAAGACATCTTGCAGTCAAGATATCAAATGTCAAACACCCAACATCTTTCTGATGTTGGAAAATAAATTGTGCTTTTGTTTCTTTTTTTCTCTGGGGGATTATTAATGAATTGCTAACTAGAATGAAGTTTATGGGTTAATCCCGGAAAGAGGGGATGCAAATCACTGCTACTCCCTCTTTTTGTCAGAGAGAGAAAAAAAGGAGGAGACTTCCAGTATGAAGTTTTCAGATCAGTGGTTTACATTATAACAAAGTGGGATTTAAGATTTGGTGATAATTTTTTTGCACTTTGGTGCAAAAATAGCAATATGTTCCAGTTGGAGCTTGCAGAAAATATTGAAAAGTAAATAGCAAGTCAGGCTTTTGGAAGCTTCTCTTCCTCACTCATCCCAGGTGCTGGCTGCTGGAACAAAACTAATTCCAGGTCTGTCATCACTGCCTGGTAGCTGGGTGAGGCCTTGTGAAGATGCTTCTGTGGCAAAGGGAGGATATCAGTAAGAAATCATTTCCTTTTACAAATCTGATGAAATATCTCTAATTCCTGTGATGTGACAAACAGGTGTGGCAACCTGTGGCCTTGCTCTCAGTGTCCTGATATGAGATGTTATAATATTGCAACTAAGATTTACATCAAGGCTTTCACGGGCCATAAGATGAGGTTTTACAATATCCTGTTTTTACATTTGTCTTTTTTAGCCTTTTGCCAAAGGAAAAAAACCTCAAAAGTACCCGAACATCAATCAGGCACAGTTTTAAAAGTACCATAGGTACTTCAGACAGCAGTGCGCAGTAATTTTCAGTGAGACAGTAGGTACCAGACTGGTAAGAGGTACAAAGGCATTTAGGTGCCTGCAGTTGCAGATGGGAGCCCGCAAGATCAATGGAGTAATTTAGGCACAGAAATTACATTGCCTTTTCAAGGGGCTGGTGGCTTCTGCAGTGAGTAGGTGTTAGGCAGCTTTTATAGCTGACAGCTCCTGAAAGTCTTGTGAAGCGCTTACATGCATCTTTTGTAAATCTGCCCCTGAGGCACTTGTGATGAATTGTTCCAAGTGCTGTATTAGTTCCGTGTTTGTTTTGTCATCTGTGCAGGTACTGGCTTCTCTGATCTTGTCTGCAAGGTTACACATTGCAGGTTACTCTTTTAGTTTTTGTTCAGCTTGAAGTATCTATATCTGCCTTTAGTTTTAAATACCAAAAGCACCAGCCCTTCTTGTTGCTAACACTGAAGAATTAAACATAGTTGGTACAAAACAACATTTTGCAATGGTTAAGCAGAGTTGATACAATATGCTTGGGTTATTCAGCACTGCTGCGCGCAAAGATTGCTGTTTTCTTCTCTGTCTCTGGTCTACGGCTCTCAAGATGGTGAGCAAATGCCCTTTTATAGGTGGGAAGAATATTTGCCCCGTGCATATGTCCATATGTCTTTCTTGACCTTTCATATGGCAAGGAATGTTTTGGTAGCTATGATAGACTAGTATACTAGCATACATTTTTTGTATGTAAATGTATTGTTTGTATGCACATGTATGTATTTCTCTATGTCCTGCATCTTTTTCTAATGTTTATGTAAGGTTTTTCCTGTTTATCTGATGATAGCTTTAAAGTTGTTGTTTTCATGAATATTTGATCTAAGGTGCCTAGCTCTATAATTTATATGATAATGGATTAACAATCACTGCAATTTTGGAATATATGAAAGAAATGGAAACAAGCTCTTTCCCTGTCTTTATTTCCTCAAATTTCTATTCACCTGTGATTTGCATTTGACTTCAGAGCCACCCACACTGCTTCACACAGGTTGGTTCTACTGAGATTGCTATAACTGTGAAAGACTATGCAGCAGCTGTGCAAAGAGCAAGTGTTTTCTCCATCCTCTCTGTGTGGATGTACGCTTGCCTTTCACCCTGCAGCGAGCAAGGCTGTTCTTTCAGGTTGGCCAGTGGGTGCCAGAAGTAAAACACTGATTTGAGGTATTAAATTGAACTGTCTGTAGGATTTCTCTGGCTATCAGGATATTTAACCTCATACTGCTCCTTTAGTTTTCCAGACTTTATCTTCCAATTCTTCTTTGTCTTTTGTGCATTGCCACGAGGGGATGTGTACACATACCTGGTAGCTCCCTGTGCCTCTTCATACTTCTTTCTTTGGTGCTCAATAATGGAATTAATGTGACAGAATCCTGGGAACAGTGACAGATTTGTTAGAGGAGATAGATGAACATTTCTGTTTATCCTGTCTGCTCAACTCTCTGTATATCTCCATCACCATCATTATCCTTGGATGATGGGAAAGGAGATTTTGAAATCATGAAATATCATTCATGGAAGTGATCATAGTAGTGAATAGAGAATCGTTATTAACTATATTCATTTATTTGTAGTTAATTATTATGTATCTCTCTAAACCCAAGCTTTTTACCACTAATTGCTGTACAAATACCAGACTGAAAGGTAATCCTTCTCCAAAAGTTCATAGGGCTTCCATGTCCTCTTCAGTCTGTTGCTGATAGTCCAAACCCTTCTTCATTGCTTTAAATTTAATCTGGAGTACTTTTCCTCTTATCTTCAGCTCAGATTCCCAAATGACTATGTGTATTTTTGTACTATCCAGGTAACGTATTTCCTAAATTGAGTATTGAGAAATAAAATGTGAACAATCTACTTCTGGTACCACAGAAGTGATTTTTGCTTCCTTTCTCCCAGTGATGCTTGCTTTGGTGATGACATGATTTGCAAATGAGAAAATGTCTGTCTTCCACATTTCCTAGCTGAAAGTAAAGCCAATTTATTTTATGGAATATTTTTTAATGAATCTTTCCCATAAAAGTTGAAATTGCATTACATGATTGAGATCATGGGAACTAAACTCAATGGCTTTGGGTTGTTTTCCAGTTAGCGTTGTGTAAATGTAGAGGAGAGGTAGTACAGGAAGGGTTTCTATAAATACCTTCTGTTCTGCCAAGCTGATATTTTTTTAATCAAATCTCTTCTCATTTATTCCATAAACTCTGTTTTTCCAGTATTCCTAATTCTTGTTGGACTCATGAATTCTGAATAGATGTTGTAAAGCATGACATGATGGTAGGCTGCTGCTTAGCCTCAGGAAACATTAGATTCTGCTGGATTAGGGCTTTCAGAGCTTTTAAATTATATAAGGCTAGTTTAAATCTTGATAGGGAAGAAGATACATTGAGCAGTGTCTGTCAGCCAGCAGTGAAACAGAGTCAGCATTTTATTACTTACAGCATTGAAAGTAATGTAATGAAATTAACAGGAAAAACAATTACATCAAATTGCTATGGCAGATATTTGGATTATAAGTGCAGTGTAATAAACTCATGTTCATATCAAAATGAAAAAGCATGTGTAGGGTAGCACTAATCATTACTTCTTTTTGCATTATTAATGAGTTAATTTCTAAATACAGCTACGGAACCTCTCACTGATTTTGTTGTGGTGTTGATTTTCCTCACCTTCAGTGTACTGTCTGTGTTATCAGTGTGTTATTTATGGTGTGAGTAGTTTACAGTGATGCCTGAGGGTGTACAGTGATAGTGTTACTATTTTTAATGGTTTACTGCATTAGGAAACCTGAACTTGATACACACCTGATGATTTTTTTTGTCTTAACATGGGATACCTGGTTTTGCACTGGCTGCTTTCAACCTTCCAGGCAGTTTGTTTCTCATGGCAGCATCTGGACAGGCTTACTGGGTGGGCTGAGTGGCTGGGGAGAGGCATGTAAGTACCTTCTGTGCAGCTTGTCTCCACTGAAGTGTGTTCAGCGTGGGGACTTTCTGCATCACAAGCAGAATTCACTTGCTACTAATTTACTGAAAGCTGCTAAATATTGCTGATCAGGATGGGAGAAGCCTCCATGTTACTGTTTTTTATTGAATTGCCATTGACAGCAGTCTAGTTTGATCCTGGCACTTCAGTGATACATTGTGATTTACTAACTACTGTCTTCTTAACATATTTAGCAGAATTCCCTGTTACAGAAATGAAATAGGTGAACAATTATTAACTATGTATGCTGATAGTTAAGTGATGAGGTGACTGTATTTTAAGTTGCAAATGTAACCAGTAGAATTTATGGCTCAAAACTGCATTAATTATAGCCAAGGTAAGGAGTTCACAATAGTTGCTTAGATAACTAAGATAGATAACTTGCTTTTGTTTCTTACTTGCATAATATTACCAGACAGCAGTTCAAATTATGGAGTAAAGTCATTTCACAGGATTTGTCTTAAAGGTTTTAATTTCTTATCTCCTAGAAATTGCTATTATGTTTAATGTGACATTAGTGTTTTATTTGATGTGTTATGTGTGAAAGTAAATGGGGATCGTTCTATAGTTAGTATTTTAAAATAGGTTTCTCTGTTTAGTAGATTGCTTATTATGTATATTTCCTGTGAAATTTATAGTGTCCTAACCTTGTACAGTTGAGAAATGTAAAGTGATGTATTAATGCATTAAAACTGTACTATTAATTTTTACCCTTGTATGATCCAGCTTCCCCTTTATGGTCATATATTTGGAGTAGACAAATGCTATTACCTTAATGTACAATATTCAGACCTGAGAATCACTTGGCAGTGGGGGGAAACTGTTGTTGCTGTTGTTTTATTAGTGTATAACCAGAGTAGTGGCACTGACATAGCAATGACATTGCGAAGAGGGTACAGAAGTGTGCAAATAAATAGGCTAATGTTGCCTTTTGAATACTTACAGATCTCTCTGTCATTCGTTTTGTTTTCTCTTTCCTTATTTGTATTTTAAGTGCTTGAAGGCTTTTATCTGTTTGAGTAAAGAATGGATCAAGCACTAGAAATAAACCAGGGCTGTAAAATGCAGGTTGTTGTCTGCAAGACTGCTGCCTCAGCTGTAGGATTTGGAAGATATTTTCTGCTGTGGACAATGAACTACAGAAAGGGAGAGGTCTCCTGGCACAAGGCAGCTGAGATGGCTTTGTGCTTTTGAGTGTAAAGAGGGAACACAAGAGAGTTCGTGATGCTAATGCAAATAATTTAAACCAAATTTGAGGCCTCTTTTTTTCTGAATGTCTAGCTTAAGAAATATAAGGCCAAATTTTGCATGCATGTTGAGAAGAGGGAGTTTTGACAATACTGCCAAATTCTAATGGCATTTCTCAGAGGCTTAAAATGAGTAGATTTGGCTGGACAGTCATAAAGACAGTAACTGACACATTTCTTACAGAAAGATAACTCCATTTCTGTATTTCACACCCCTGCTCAAAAGCATCTGTACGCTTATATTTCTCACGGAAAGAGCTGCAGTAATATTTGAGAGGACAAAATAGCAAATTTCCTCCCTAGTTTTGTTTTCTTAAAAAAACATAATCTGTTTTACTGAAAACTCACATCCCTAAACTTCCAAGTGCGATTTAAGAACCATGTATATATAAAACCTCCTCTTGAATATTCCCATTTAGCAAACATTCAGGGGAGTGAAAATAGGGTGTTATGGAAAGAATTCAGCAACCTCAGCTACAGTAGTTCCCACCAGTGACACCTCTGCTACATTGATTGTGTCCACATGAAAGATGTAGATGAGCTCTGGGAGTTGAAGCTGGATGTCCTGGGTCCCAGTCCAGTCCATCAGTGATGGGGTATTTTTTGCCTTTCCTTCATTTTGAGTCTTCAATTGGTTATTATTTATGCTTTAGGAAAAGGACTTCACCCTCTAAATGAGGTTACCTGGCTGGATACAATGTGTAAAAGTATGTGGTGGTTTAGGCTCATCAGGGAACAAAGACCACGATTAGCCTCGAGTACCGAAGTGGCTGAGAATTGCCCAAGGGCAGGGAGAGCTGAATTGCCGCTTAAGGTTCAGGACAAAACAGACCAGGCCACTCGGTTTGGGGAAGAAAACAGAAAATAATTTAATGCAACATCAACTAAAACATACCCCCAAAACCCAAAACATAACCAAGATAAAACAACACAGAGTAATACAATGAAGAGTCCGATCAGCCTTTTTAAGAACACCTTCTTGCCACACCTCCCCTCCTCCCGGTGTTTTTACCCTGTCCCCCCTTGAACGGTTTGGGGGGCGGGGGGGGAGTGGGGGTTTCAGTTGGTCTGTTCCCGAGAGCTTCTGCCGTTTGTCCCTCCTCAGGACGGGTGAACTCCACGCCAGTCCTCCCTGCAAGTCTGTGGGGTAACTCACACGCATGGCAGCCCTGCACGGGCTGCTCCGACGTGCACTTATTCCAAAGGCTGCAGCTCCTCTCTGCCTCTCGTGTGGGGCTGCTCTGCGGCGTGCAGGCTCTCCAACACGGCCTGGGCCATGGCCGTCTCCCCACACAGTCCCTCGCCCGTCCGGGCTCACTCACACGGAGCTGCTGGTAACTCTCGGTCCTGCCATGGATCTCCACAGGTTTCAGGGGCACAGCTTGCATTCTCGCCACGGCTTGCAGAGGGGTCTCTGGTCTATTGCTTCTCCTTCCTTCCTCATTCTCTGTCTGAAGGGTCCGCGTGGTCGCCTCCATCTTGTATCACTCATACACCTCCTGCCAGCACTTCAAATTCCCGTCCCCTAAATAGTGATGGCAGAGGCGCCAGATTGGCCCAGCCGGGCCAGAGGTGGGTGTGAACCCAGGAGCCGGGGGAGAGTCCGCAAACTCTTTACCGGGTCTTGACTGCAACCCACTCCCCCTGTTACTAAGCCAAAAGCTGCTCCTTGCCAAACCAGAACAAAGTATTTCAGTCTTGAAATAGTAATAAATATTTACAGCTATTTCTCCAGAGCTCTTAAATATTGTTAAAATGAAAATTTTTAATTACAGAATATTTGTTGAGGCTGTGATGATAAACAGAGGATCAGAAACACTGTCCTTCTTTTCCTGCTTGGAAATGCTTCTCCTGCCACTCCTGTGGCATGAGGGGCAAGAGTTTAGCACCATAAATGCAGCTGTGATTTTGGCTGCTTCGACCTATTAAACTTCCTGGTGCATCAAAAGCTCACATAAACTGGTTTTGAAAGCCTGTTAATATGCAACAAAAATTAAGTGGCATTTAGCTTTATGTCTCTTTTGAAAATGTCTAGTTCATAGTGAACAATTCTAGAGTGACAATGTGCTAAGCTCAGGTTAAATTGTTTTGGTTCATTATTGAAACAGAAATCTGAATCTGCAGTGCTTGCAGTGTTAGCACTAATGCTGATCAAGGCATCTGCTCAGCTGTAGAATATTCTGTGGGTAAATGTTTGCAGACATTACATAGTAGCTATTCCAGTTAGTTTTGAGGTTTTGGAGTGAGCAGAAGATGAATACTGCTCTTGACCTGGATTTCTGGGATAACAAACCCTAGGAGAACAGCCCTGTAGAATTTTAGAAAGGTGGTAATGGTAGGTTTTACAGAAATTAAACTTCCTTTCCATCTACAGCTCAGCAGAGAGCAACCTGTGTATTCCTGTAGGGTTGAAGAGTTCTATAGAAAACAGATCATTCTCTGTTGAATTTCATGCTATCTCACCATAAAAGAATAATTTACAACCTTAGCTTATTCATTGTGCCAAAGTACCATTCTCTTTGGCAGAAAACCTTTTTTTACTGTAAGGGTGGTCAAATGCTCCAAATATACCTGTGAAAGTGATGGAGTCTCCATCCTCAGAGATGTTAAAAACCTGACTGGACATGGCTCTGAGCGACCTGTTCTGGTTGACCCTGCTTTAATGGGTGATGGTGGACTTGATGATCTCCAGAAGTGCTTGCTAACCTCATCCATGCTGTGGGACTTTCTTTAAGGTGTCCTCTTTCAGTTACCCCACAGGTATACAACTGGAACTATAGTAAGGAAATAAAGTGCCAGGGTCTATTCTATAGGATTTGCAGAGACCCTTCACAACAACTCTGTGTCTGTCAGAAGAGATCTGACCCACAATCTCATTCTCTTGAACAATTCCCTTTGTCAAGGTCTCCAAAGAATGAATATTAGTACTTGTATAGAGACTAAAGATAATCAATGGTGTCGTTGCATTGATGTACAATGCTAGGTCTTGTCTATACAGAACCAGGAACTGCCTATTCTCCTTACAGGCCTATTCCTGCGAGGCACTCCATTGTGCAGAACAGGATCCCAGCGTACCATGCTCCACTGTGTGAGGCCCATGCATGGAAGGTGACGTGCTGCTCATAGGTCTCATAGACATGATCTGCCAAAGCTTTTGTCCAAGTTGATGTTGTCTACAGAGGGTTGTATCTGCCAGCAAGAAAGAATTGAACAAAAGTTTATAGAGAAACATATGAACCACCTACTCATTTTTTCTTCCCCTGCCAGGAGCTAACCCCTGCACTACACAAGTGGATCTTATACCTTTTCAAGTCAATATGCCAGCTACCACAGGTCTTGCGCTGCAGCAAAACCAAGTCTGAGGCTTCATGATGTCCTGATATTGACAAATACATTTTTTTTCCCCCTTTAAGTGTGGAAAGAGAGACAAGAATTTCTAGGAAGATATCAGAAAAATGACAAAGGAAAAATGAACGCAATTGTGGGAAATAAGCTTTATAGATATGGCCAAATTGTGCAGAAGTGTTTTTTAAACAGCATTATAAATTGCAATATGAGTTTAGTTATCTCTGTTGTAGCTGTGAGAAATCACAGTCCTTTTGATGGAAAAAAAATGAAGCAGTAAATTGTTTCATTAAACTCTATAGACATCCCAATTAAGCAGGTCAGCTCATTTCAGGCTTAAATTTATAACACCACACCTAAAAGCCTTTGCAGAATTGGAGGTCACCCACAAAATAAAATGACACAGTATATGAGACTTAAAGTCACAGAATCACTGCAGAGACAAGAATCCCTCCACAGCAGTTTGTGAAATTATTAACAAAACTATATTTAACCTGTTTGGTTATGGTTTATTTCATTCCCAGAAGACAATATTCAAGTCCTATATCAGAGGAGAGAATTTAAGATTTGCTTACATGGTGCTTAATCTTAGTTTGGTGGATTTGAAATCCCTAAATGAGGAGGCTGCAAACAAAACACTGCAATGAAGCTGGTCCCCAGCTAACCTGGCAGCTGTTGCATCACCCAAACCTGTCCTTCCATCACTACCCGTTCCTGGTACCTATGTTGCATGTGAAGCAGTAAGAAAATGGGTTCATATTGACTGATGTGATAGTCTGTCTAAAACTATATACATCAGGGTCCTTTCCAGTTTCACAGTCTGAAAGGACATTTGGGAGGCAGAGTTGCACACACTCCTTCTCTGCAGTGGGGCAAGTCGTGTTGGTAACAGGGGTGGAGGCACAACTATGGGTGGGTGGTCTTCATGATGTGTTTAACTAGGCACTGCAAGCCTGGCTCAGGTGGTGTCTGAGTAGGGGTCAGGCAGGCTTTTTGAGGGGAGATACATGAGCTAGGCAAACCTTTCCTTGTAAATAACATCAGAATGGCATTTGTGTCTCTTCACCTGTAGAGTAACAGTAATAATCATGATCTCCATCAAATCAGCCCACTCAGCAGCCAGCAGTTTTGCAGCATGACATTCCTGTGGTGACTTTTGCTGGGAGGTATGGACAGGGACAGCAACCTGTGGCCAAATAGTGAGCATGGACTTTTTCTTCTTGAGGCCAGCTCTCTTGGTCCTCAATGCACAAGCTGATGCCTGAACATTTAGTGATGAAATACAGTGGAAATACTTGAAGTTTTACTGCACCAGGTAAGACAAATATCTTTACTGATGAAAACTCCAAAGCCCCTCTGGGTAAACTGAGAGCTTGACCACTCTGACAGTAAAAAACTTTTTTTCTTATTTTTAAATGGAGATTCTTGTATTCATATTGTTCCCATAGCTTCTCATCCTGTCATCAAGCACCAGAGAGGACTCTGGCTCTATCTTCTTCAGTCCCCATCAGAGGGGAAGTAGCAATGTGCTGCCTAATGCAGCCCTGGAAGCTGCTGGCTCTTTCTTCTGTTTTGTTTTGTTTGTTGTCATTAGTGCTGTCCCTGTGAGTGCTTCACCCTATCCTGTCACCAAGCCTCTTTGTCATATGTGCAGAGGGAAGAATGCAGGATCTGAGCTTGAACCCCAAAGTTCCTTGATGGATGTTTGAACGTGGAGCAGGTTGGAGGTATTAGGACTGCTACAGAGAAGTGGAGGTCTCAGACTGGACATGCATGATTATATTATTATAGACCTAGTTGTTATATGGGATTAGCCCAAAGAAAAGTAGCATTTGGTAGAATAACTCCAAAAAGAATGAGTGGAGGCATTCAAATTCAGACCTTCAACACCACTGATAGTGATTTAAATAACATTACCTTGCATCCAGTGCATGTACATGGTGGTAAAATTTGTCTTTGTTGCTTAATTTCTGCTATCCATGTGCATATCAGAATTATTCCACAGAATAATTACGTAAATTTATAATTCGTGCTGGAAGTTTCCTCATGTGATTTGGCTAAGGCCATTAGAAATAAAGGCAGGGAAAAATAAAGGCAGTTCTGAAAAGTTACATTTGTAAGCTCACAAGATAGAAAAGCTAAATAAGACACAGTTTATTTTGTCATGTGTTAAGGTAGAAAAACCTGAACTGTTTCCTAATGATTTCAACATGAGTCATTACAGAGAGTGATCCAGTAACACCTTAAAAATACTATCAGCAAAACAGAGAGTGGGGGAGAGGAAAGTAGACAATCTTGCTGCCTTGCAGCAAAATTCTTTGCAGTAAATTGGCTCTGTGCAGCCCAGGCATTTTGTGATGCAACCTCCAGAATTCATCCCACAGCCGCTTCCAGGCTCCCACTCTGAAAGGTCTCCAAAGTTTTGGTTTTGAGTGCAACGCAGAATTGTATTGCTAGTGTGAATGGTCTTCTCAGGAGATAAAGCATCTGTGGGTTTTTGGTTTGGAGATTTTTGGTGTATTGCAGTTTCCTGAAGCCATTATTTCCAGTGGAAGTAATGAGTGATGTCTTACATGGTTTGCAGTGCTACAAACTCTTAGGCCTGCTCTGGTATCTTAGCTCTCCTCTGCTGCAGAGCAGTGGACCACTTAGTCAAAATCTGTTCTTTTTTGATACAGCACACTTGACCTGATTGAAGGTCTACATTTTCACTGGCATGTTTCCCAGCTGCCATATCTCTTTCTCTCCTGCTATTGTCCATAGGATGTCAAGTGATATCAAAGAGTTTTCACCCCGTAGGCCTCTCTGCTCTGGGGCACTGCAGTTTTGACTTTTCTCACGAGACAAGTGCTGTTTGACAAGACAAAATATGTTAGTTGTAATTCTAAAATCAGCTAAGGTATCCAAACAGTTGGTATACAGGAACAGAGTTATATGAATTGTCAAAACTCCAGTAGACAACAGAGAAAACATGAGATGATGCTGACCTTGCACTTGCAATCCCAGAGCCTAATCAGGATGTCCTTTTCAAGCTGCCCCAGGAACTTCTTCAGCTAGTAGACTTATTTTGAAAGGACAACACAATACTGTGGACTCTGTTAATACTTAAGATTCATCAGGTTTTTTCATTGTGAAAGGTTCTAATTTCATATTAGAAATAAAATCTGTCTATTTGCCAGTGACAGCTGATGGTATTATTACTGTCCAGGACTGATTGTACTGCAGTTAGGCACAACACAAAAATCTTGACATGGCCTTGTCATTCTCTGTCTCTTACAAACATAGTCTGTTGCTGCAGTAGTCCTATTGTGAATTAGACCTGACTGTACCAGTCAATCTGCTGACCATGTGATTACTTCTAGGACTCTGGAGACCATCACCATAACTCTACTTTCTCCCATTTTTCTCCTCAATCTGTCAATAGCTACTGTAATGCTTCAGTTTTAGTTGGAGTTGGCTGAGTCACACCTGTCACTTCTTATTTACTTGTTCCAAAATGGTGTGTCCTTAGATGGACTGCTAGCTGGAGGAGAATTCAACTTACATGGTTGCAGGGAGAAACAGTGAAATTTTCAATACATTTAACAAAATGTTCTCTGAAATAACTGATCAAACTTGTTAACTGTTTCACTCAACTGGAAATTACATTTTTGCCTGATGATTTACTTTTCCACAGTATTTGCTGACTGTTTAGTATGACGGTGGAGCTTACTTAGAGCTGGAGAAGTCCTTGACTGCACGTCTGCCATTTTCTGGTGGTGAGAAATCTTTTTTAACCACAGTTATGAGTATTTGATTTGGTATTTTCTGGGAGTGAATCAATATAGAACCTCAAACGTCCTTCTCCAGGGTATACGGGAAGTATACAGGTACTTGATTTTCACTTGGTTTTGCATGTAAACCCTGCAGTCTGATTTGGTATCATTTACTGTCAGAGCGTTGTAAGGGATCTAGCAAATACTACTGAAAAATGCTTATTGACAAAGAAAATCCTAATTTGGTCATTTGACATCACTCATAACATCTATAGAGAATCCCTTGCAGTTAGTATAGGTACATTTAGACTCTAATATGTCAATATTTTCAGATTTCATTATAAATTAAACAAATGGCAAGAAAATCTGATGCATTTAAGTGAGAAATAGGACAGCATAGCACACAGATTATAGTGTAGTGGTGGAAGAGTAAGAAACTCCTTAGAAATTCTGTGTTGCAAATTCTTTATGCAAAAAAATCCAGTGCTGGAAATGGATCAGGAAAAATGTATACAATTTGGACCTTCACAAATAGGCTGAACTATGTTTAGCAATCTCGATAAACCAGACTATGAGAATAGTCTGCTACAATCTTAGCACAGGAATTTTGCTTCTATTTAAATACCCATTGTGCTATGGAATAGATTAGCTGTTAAATTTCTTGGCCTCATTCTGTGTTTTATTTTAAATGTATTTGTAGTTGTTTCCAGTGCAATTATGTCCAAGTCAGTGGAAACACTGAGTGTGTCCATTCAAAGCACTTGCTGAGTCCTGAGGTTTGTCTAGGTAGAAAATTTTATTAGTATATCCTTTCTACTGCTTTTTTGGGGAGGGGAATTAACTTTACTAAAAATCATTTGCCATCTGAAGAACTGCCTCCTAGTTGTTCTCATATCTTAGGAACTGACAGAAGCAGTGCATTTTCTGGAGGCTAACTCAGAAGTTATCTGGAAAGGCCATGAAATTAGTAATTTAAACACTTCACAAGAAGAAAAGCAATGGGAGGTGTGTGTGGGGAGAAAAAAAGTTAACATTATCTGAACATACTAGAAAGGGAGCTGAAGGAACTGGTGTAAGAAAGCTGGGCTGTAAAGAAAAACGTGGAATTGCTGATACATTTCTGTTTGGATAGCCTGACAAATTCAGTGCTCCAGACAAACCTCGAAGCTTCTTGTGTCACCAACTTATGATGGGAACGGTACATTGTTATAGTGCCTGAGAGGGTATTACCTAATGCTTCTTCTGCATTTGCTGCCTGTAATAGTAATTTTGATGATGTAGAGAGGTTTAGAGGAATGAATCAGTGTTTGGTACCAGAATGACCATTTTATTTACTGCTCCTAACTCATGAGTCTTTTCACAACTGACTTCCATTTTACAGGCACATTTTCTGTGGTACAGCTAACACAGGTTTCTCTGTCCCACTGGATACATACCAGTGCACCACGTAATGCAGATTTTCTGACTGCATGATGATTATGTTCTTGCCTGAGGACAGAAAAGGAGCTGTAAGGCCTTTGGGAAATACTGACAAAATGTAACCAGTATCTAATCTTTTCATTGCTTAGCTGATGTGGCTCTAGTGAAGCATCTACTAACTCACTTGCTGTTAGCTATTAGGCAACCTCCCACTCACCAGCTACTCTTCATGTTAATCTGTGCTTATGGGAAGTCTGTTAGCACACTTTTTTGCCTTTGATGACTTTTATTGCTGCAGGTTTTTTTCCCTCCACAGAATAAATACAAATTTAATCTATGTATTACCATAATTGTTTTGTGAGGTACATACAATCAGTCATTTTCAGATAGGATTTACTGAGAAGGAGACCTTATGAGTAGAATGGAAGCCCAAAAAAGTTCAGTGTTACTGTAAAAGTTCCATTAATCCATGGACTATTTTACAGGCTTTAAGTTACAAAAGACTTGAAAGGAATCACTGACTTCACTTCCTTTCTTATCACTTTGTAATAATGTCTTATGGGCTTTGTGACTGAAAGTAGGGACAAATTAGGGTTCTTTATCCAAACAGGTGAATCCTGCTGCACTTCTCAGTGATGTGATCCAGACTCATAACTCTTTTTTGTTTCATTGCCATGAGTAAGGCTTGCTTGTGCTGGAAGAGGAGAAAATTCAGAGCTGTTTGCTCAGAACAGCTTACTCAATAAAAATATTTTCTTAGCTGTGGAATTAGAGAGAAACATGAAGATCTGCATCTTATTGACAGGGATCTTGACTCTACCTCTGGTCAGTAACATCAGCAGTTCTCATTCAGGAACAATTACATTACAGTAAATACAAAGAATAGTCATTTCAGAGTTGCTTTGAAAAATAATACTGAAAAATGCTCATTTTCTCAGATATTCAATATTTAGTTATTTAAGGCCATAAAATAAATCATTGGAGTTCTGCTTAGGTCCTGCATGCTGTAAAATGAGTCTTTCAAATACTAAATTATTACTTTATTCAGAGCAATGAATACTTTTGCCTCAGTCACAGTATCAAAGGGCCAACTAAATAATGATTTTTACATGTGTGTTGCAATTTCTATATCCTTTGGTTAAAAAACAGTAAGGTTTATTATAGGGAGACCACCTCAAAGACTCAGTTCACAGTTTTTGATGATACAAATGTTCTGAGCAAGAAGTGAGGAAGAAAAGACATGGGTTGTTAATCCCATCATGATAGACCTCCTATAACCTCTTGCATGTGCCAGATGTTTTGGGCAGATTCTTTTTGGCTGATGGGAGCTTTGACTGTTTGCAATGGATTTATAAAAGCATCTCTAAAACTATGTGTGGTGTGAGTGAATTTCCTGCAAGATATGTTTATTTTGTGCCTTATTTATTAGTGGGAGCTCTTTTCCAGGGAACTGCATGGAGGTGTTTGCTCTACTAACTGATAATTATGTCCGCTCTGGTAAGAAAAAACCATCCAGAATAACTGACTCATGATCTGTTCTTTTGTACAGTAACATCAAAAGCTAATTATTTTACAGTTTTAGGATGCTCTTTTTTACCTCTTTCTCATTTGATGTGTTGTACTTGTTGGAAAGGTTTCTATGTCATGAGGCTGTTATCCTAGGTGGCAGACTCAGTATCCCAATAAAAGCCTACTCTACTCAGATTTGAAATACCTCACTCTTCTACCTATTCAGGTAAAGCTTTTCTAGGATGATGTATGCCAACCCCCTTGCAGTTTTCTTAAGAAGGGAAGCAGAGCATTTCCTATTCTATTTGTCCTCCATATATTCAAGAATCCCACTGAACTGTTAACATTTAATTATTCAGATGATACCACTGCCTCTCAAATGATGACTTTTTACACATACTGCAAGTGGAGCAGATGCTCACACAATGAATTATTGTCAGAAGCTGAGCCCTGGAGTCCTGAATCCATCTCAGAGTTTCAGAAATCCCTCACATGATTCCCTTGGGTGCTGAATATACACAAAATGAAAATATCTTTGATCTCTGATTTAACTACGACATGCTTAATTAAAGATTCTTTGTAGAAAAGATACCAGAATTTTGATTTATGCATCTCAAGTTTGTAGGAGCTAACATAACATAAAAATGGGGCATGGTTATATATTTGCAAAGGCTCTTGCAGTAGTGAAGCATTCTGTGACTTTAATGCAGGTGAGTTTCTAAAACACTCATTCAGAAAACGCCTTTCTAAGTGGAATAGAATTGCAGCACATGCACTTTTAGCTGGTAACATTCAGATGAATATCTGCTCACTCTGTCAAATGCAACTCGAGCTACTGCCCTTAAAAACTTCGTCTTGCACCCTCATTTTTAGATGAAATGCTGAGTCTCTTCACATTCTGATTTAGCTTATGTTTCTATAATGTTTTAATAGTTTTATATTTTTTTGTACAATGTCTGTACATTTTGTGCAAATGCCTGCTTCCCTCTGAGATGGTCTTTAAAAGATATCCTAGTCTTTCTCACATGCACTGTCAGCTGCTTTGTAATGTTGCATTCATTTGATCCTTTCCATTTGTAATAAATGTATCACCCATTATCAGAGAGCACCACAGTCCTTTCCTAGCTTGCCAATTTCAGTTGTAAATCTTTCTTGTATTTTATTGCTGTCCACCCAGTAAGACTGATTTTAGGACTCTGTTTTCACTTTGCATATATGAAGAATGATTTCAGCCTGTACTTGGAAACAGTTTGTATAAAATGTGTGGATGCATAATTTTCACTTTTATGATCCCTCCATGTCAGTTCTTTTCTCACACTTTTCCTGCTGGCACACACCACCTACCTACTACCCATCTCCTTCTGGCCTGACTGTCCTACCCGCTTTCCCCCAGCTCTGGCTCATGAAAGCTCCCTTTGTCTGGGCAAGGCCTCTGCTTTTTTTTTTTTTTTTTTTTGGTGGAAGATCTTCTTTTCTGTTCTATTCTGAGTAGAAAGACACCATAACCACAGCAGAGATGCCGCTGGTGCTGCTCAGGTACTACAGTCAGAGTTTATTCTGAAGGCATCACTGTTCTTTTCCCAAGCATTTAAATCTATTTCAAAGGGAAATAAAAAATTCTTTCTTAAACATCATACTTTCTGAATAAGCTGATCACAAGGAAGAAAACCATTAAAATGGTAAATAATTGCAGGAGAACATTACATGCTGGCTTCCATTAAGAGTATGTACTTAAGTGATTATGAAACAGTATCAAAGTGGACAGATCTTTCCTTGGCATGATTTGGCTATTAGATCAGTGGATTTATATTGATTTATAAAAGATAAAAATCTGACCAATTTGATTTAATATAAATGATTAATACATATTTCAGCCAAGTATTGACCCTGCCGCTGACTTTCAGTGTGTGAATCTGAGGTAAGTCTACATTTAGTTTGCAACAGTACCAAATAGGCTGTTGGCTGTTGGCTTGCACTACTTGTTAAACGCTTTGTAGTGTTATTTAAATGGTAAATGTATATATATAATATATATATAGATATAAAATGTAGAAATGGCTTTCATTTATACAGTCTTTTGAAGAGGATAGCAATCATGCCTCCTGATTTAATGCTGAATTGTAAAATACCACAGAGCATACATATGAAGTCAGCTTCCTCTAGAAGAGCACTGATCTCTCTGTAACTAGGGGCAAACCAGAAATATAGATAATCGGAGGCACATCAAAACCCGTTCTGTAAATTAAAAGCATTTGTTAAAAATGTGCCATTTGTCTGTTTTTCTTCTGCAGAGAAATCATCTCTTAACTATGAATATTTCTGCTAAATGAGATATTTGTGTCATTCAACAGGAACAAAGGAAACAAAGGAAAATACAAATCCTAATGATTTTTTAATGACTTGATTCAGCTATTTTTTACCCCTTGCAATCAATAGCTATTTTTTTCCAAATTCAGCAGAAATGATTACACCTCCCATCTAGCACCAGCTCCAGTGGAAAGGGCTACAGAGTGTGCCACTCTATATTGACAATTTTGAGACTTTTTTTTAAAGATTGCAAATTCTAGGATTATTATAGCCTGCACTCAGACTGAAATGAAGCACAAACTGCAACAGGGAATTGCAGGCTGCCCAGGGAGGGTGTGGAGGCTCCTTCCTTGGAAGTCTTCAAGACTTGCCTGGATGCATTCCTATGAGACCTGATCTAGATGGACCTGCTTTGGCAGAGGGGTTGGACTAGATGATCTCTAAAAGTCCCTTCCAAACCTTACCATTCTATGATTCTGTGAATTGCTCAGCTCTTCACTGAGATGTGATTGCAGGAGGATAAAGAGAAAGGCTGGAGTCCAGGAAGAGACAGAAATCTTAGCCCCATGTCAGCCCAAAAATCATCAGGTTGCAAGTCTGGGAAGGTGCTGGAGGTATGATGGGGCCTTCCCTCAGCATTGCTGTGGGGAGCCTGGTGCAAATGTCATGGCCGGGGCTGTGCTCCTTATTGCCAGCCGTAGGGCATGTGCCGGGGCACACTCCTCTCAATACATGTGGGGTATGGGTCAGGAGAGGTGAGCGAGTGAAATCAGCTTTGTTTTTAACATAAAATCATCCTAAAATCACTCTGACCTGAAGCCTCAGGTTGAGCTGTGTGCAGCTGGCTACGGTATGGCAAATGTAATTGCTATGCTGTGACCTTGCAGTGCCTGTAAGGAGACAGTGTAGCATGGCCAATAAAGCACATTTTTCACATTTGAGTCTGTGCCCTCTAGAAGTTATTTGTCTGAAAAGAATTAACAGGAGTGTGTCAGGTATGGGAGGGGAAGAGGGAGTATTTAAAAAGTTTGGCAAGAGATCAGCTGTGGGTGTGAGTCCCGTTTCTGGCATGGTATGTATTTTTAGCATTTACTCCTTATGCTGTATCTTTTCTCATTCTACAATAAAGAAATACGAACCTGATGTGCACATTGGAAGCACCAGTTTGATTTTTGCCTTCAGCAAAAGTGGTGTGGAGGGTGGTGGCTTCGGGAGTGGCGCTGATCTCCATGTTTGATGGAGAAGGGCAGTGACCACTTATTAGCCTCACACATCTTCAGTTTCTTTATATGTGCTGAGAAAGCCCTTTGTGATATTTCACTCCTCTCTCCATCCATTAAATGGAAAGGTGAGATGCAACTGCTGAGAGACGAAGCTCTACTTTCACCAGGCTCCTAAGTGTCAGGCTGGAGGAGGGGACTAGAGTGCATGCAAAGAGCTGGTGAGATCCCTACATCTCTTGTGGCTATCTGAAGAGTGAAGAATCAGGACAAACTCCAGGATTTTATCATCATAGACTTCTAATCTCCTTTCTAGATGAAGGAAAGGAGATCTGCTCCACAGACAGGGAATAAAAGGGAACACAGGGTTGTCATGCAAGTCAAATCATCATTCTATCACAAATGTTATTGCTAAAGTTTTTGTGTATTGATTTGTCTACAAATTAAAAAGGTAAAGAAATCATGTTTAAAGGAATAAAACATGTTTTTGTATATTTAGCCAATCACACATTAAATGTACCATCTCTGCACCAAGGTGCATTTAGTGCTGTAACTGAGGGCTTCAGGTTGTCTGCATGAAATGTGGGTGATACTACTATGATTTGAAGTAATGACATTTGAACATCTCTAGGTCTTTGGTCTAAACATAGAGAAGATTAGAATTTCCTGTTATTTGTTTGAATTAGTAGTGTAGTGAAAACTCTACCTGACATTGTAAAAATACCTATGCCCCAATGCAGAGCTGCACAGATAAACTGATACTAGCAGCAAAAGGCAGAGGGATTGGTTTTGTGATGCTGACAGCTCAGATTTGTATAACCACCTCACCTTAGGCCTCTGTGGATTAGCTTGTCCTTAAGTTTCTGCAGTTTAAAAACCCCTCAGAATGTAAAGCATCAACATGTATTTGTGCTTCACAGGGGAATGTGCTTTGACCTTTGCATACACACAGCATTCAGTGTGTCCAAAATGAAACTACTTCTCTCTGGAAAAACAGTTTCTAAAGTATTTGCTATCTTCATGTAATGTTTTTTCAAAGGAAGTGGCAGGTAATTACATTTAATTTGCTGAGGAATCATGCAGATGTATTAATGATAATGGGAAAACATGCCTTCTTCTCCCTAATGAAGCGGCATGCATCATGCCTGGTAAATGGAAAAGAACAACATTTTAATCATTTTTTGAGTTTTTAATTTGTCACATGTTCTACTTTTCCTTTTTTTTGGAGGAATTGGAGGTGTTTTTCTCAGGACCTATCAGTCTGCAATTGTCTACGAGTTCATAGTAAAGACACATGCAAGAAATGTGTGCATCATGTATTCTTAGAAGTTTTTAAAAACTGTACTTTCATTTAGAAGAAAATACGATAGGCATATATTGTATCACTTTGCTCTTCAACTGCTAAAGCCAATGCCTGTCTTTCAGTGAGTACACAAGAAATGGAAGGTGATAAATATAAGGGTACTTGACCTTCTAGATACCTGGAGGTTTGAGTTGTAAATTTTCTTTGTCTTCAATCAGAGCAAAATTGGGCTTCTGACTCTTAAAGTTCTCTTTCAGTGCCATTTTGGTGTACTCATTCTGTAGGACTGTGTCCTGTGGGAGGTTCTGTAGAGGTAGGTGTGTGAGCATAAATGAATCATTTAATGCAGGGTGTTTTTATCATCCTGTGGCTACTTATGCAGTTTGAAAAAGAAAATTATAATTATTAACTAATTGGAAAAGTGTGTTTTCTGTGTGTCCTGGGACTGTGGATTATAAAGAAAATCCTTCACATAGAAAATCTTTTTAGTAAAAGCTTACTAAACCTATTAGTAAGCTTCATCACAATGAGGTCAGTTGCCCCCTGAAGATGATTTGCTGTCTCTTTTACCACTCCCATAATGAGTTTTCTTGTTGTAAATGTTTGCCACTGAGAAGATGAGGGCAGGGCTATTAATCAGGTGCTGTGGTCTGCAAATGCTTGTTTCAAGGTTACAGCAGCACTGTCTATGGCTGCTTGGTCTCTGGGACCATCACAGCAATAGGCTGAAAAATCTCTGTCTGTGTGTAGTCATCTGGTGCCACACTCTCTGCTTCTATCTACCCTTGAAAGAAATGGCCTGTTTTTAGCGAAGGCTGAATTTTCTGCCTGACTGAAGGCAGCTGTTTGTATAGACCAGATCTGAAATAAAGGTAAGTATTGGTTTTATTGGTGTGAACTGATTTTCATCCCTGTTTTAATTTCAGGCTCCAGGCTGATTTGTGCCTAGTAGAGGTCTTGGACCCATATATTTTGGCTGATCTGACAACTTGCTGAAGGGCTTCTGCTGGTACTTTGAGAACATATGTAGCTGGAAAAGTATCTGTCCTAGAGGGGAAATTTGTTTTGCAGCGTGAACTAGCAGGAGAAAAATGGTCATTGCAGTGTGAAGCAGATGCTATGAGGAGGCTGAGTGGCTTAGCTAGAGACAGAGGAAAAGAATACCAAAATGTTTCTCTCTACAGCTGTGCAAATCATCCTGCCGTGACTTTGCTTGTGGTGCAGTGTTGGTTTTAATGTTAATAAAAACTTGCACTAGAGAACAGCTAGATCATCACAGAAAACCAATATAAACTCTGGTAAAGCCCAGTCAGAATTTACAGAGCTGGTTTCTAGAGGCATGAGGCACTGTGTAAAAAACGGTGTGGGTGGTTTGATCTCTTCTGGGTCTTTAATATTAGGGATTTTTCAGGGGTCTGGGTATGCATGCAGGACTCTGTCCTTGTTGTGTAAAGAAAATAATGTTTTGGGTTTTTTTTTCTTGTGATTCTGAGTAAATAATTATCTTGTTGAATTAGAAAAAAAATGTGCTGGAAGAGAAAGAGAAATTGTCTCCTTTTTCCTGCTGTATGGTCAACAGGCTTGTCCAGAGCCGCTTCATCCCACTTAGGACTCACCAGAGTCACCGAATTCAAACTAAAGAACCAGAGTAATGCAAGCTTATATGGGCTCAGCAATTTGAAATGAGAACCTGTCCTGTTTGTCTTCTAGTTATAACTGTTCTTCTCCTGAGTGACATCCTGAGAGGCATTTCTTCATCTTCTGGCATCTGAAGAACTTAGGAAAATGTGTATTTTATGCCCTGTCTTTAATGCTGTAACATTTAAATGAGCAGCTACTGGGAACTAGTAGTGACATTAGTTCTGGGTGAATGCTCGGTAAATCTTGCCCCTCCGTGTGCAGGAAAGGTTATTCTTAATCTCAGTGGAAATGTAGAGACTTTGTTCCATTAATGTCAGAAGAAAATATTTCTTCTTTTCTCAGCCTAAGCCCTGTCTAAGCATGGTCTGCTTTTATTTCTGGTCTACAAACACATCTGTTTTCACAGTTTGTGGGATTATTTTTTTTTTCATAAATTGTGTCCAAAACGAACATCCAAGATAGAAATATGTGTTTACCTTTCTGTGAGTCTATTTAGGTGTCAACAAGCTGCCTATTAAACTCCATTGATAACAATTAGGTGGTTTGCCCATTATTTGCTAGAAGCTTTCGAAGTGAGAGGATCAAAGGTTGGTTTTTTTTGTGTTGCAGTTAACAGGCACAGCCAAGGGTAATGATTACAGACTCCCATAGGTAGGAGAGCACTTTTTTTTTGGTGATTAACAAAAGGCTTGAGGGAGTCAGCAGTGGCTTAGGGAGTGTGCTTGGCCACTGGCACCAGACACTACTGGCAGCCCTGGGGACTTGAAGAGGATGGTCTCGAAGCTGTGCCTGCTGCCGTGTGTGCGCTACGTGGTAGTTCTGTAATGGTATGTATGTCAGGTCTTTAAATGTCTGGGCTTTAATTATGGCCCTAGCAGTGGGAGTGGCTTTATACCTTCATGAAACTTGGACTGGTGCATTTTGGTATGTTTGAAAAGATTATACTCAAACAAAGCCTTCATGTTTCATAGGGAGTTAACCTGTTAACACAGTCTATTAACCGTGTCTTGCTCCATTAACAATATTTAGTGCTCCTCCTTATTGCTGTTTCAAATTCACTACCACCTTTAGCATCTGGCACTGCAGTTTAAATTGACATAGGATGTGGTTTGTTTTTTTCTAACTCTATTGGGTCTATGGGCTACCTTGAGACACCACTCATGAGCCCTTATCTTCTCTTGCTGTCAGATACAAATATTCTGGAAAAAACAGAACTGCTTTATAAGGTGTAGTAGGACAGTGCTTTAAGAGCCAAGGTTTCAAGGGAGCTGTGCATCCTTTCACCTGAGGACAGAGGTGAGAAGTCTTCCAGGAAATGTTGCTGTGGGGGTCCCTGGGCCACAGAGAAGGGTCCAAGCCAAGGGCAGAAGATGGCTTTAGTTACAAATGCTGAGTGTTTTTAAACTAGGACAGTTTGAAAGCCTGGATGCAGGTGTGACTGGTGTGTATGACCTTTTATTCCCTGGCTGGTACTTCACTTCTACGTTCCTGATGCTACATGTGAGAGCCTACAGAAACAACAGTCCAATGGTTGACCTTGTCAATAAGTAATGTTTACAGCAAAATGTGCGTCTCTGCTCAGAGACTGATTATTTTAATTGTCTTTACCTGATGAGAAGTATAAAACACTTTAAGACAGAAAACACACTGTTCAAAATTCCCTAGAGTAATGGGCCCTTTTATTTGTGCTCTGGCCAAAGTAGCAAAAAGTGTTTTTCTTCAAGATTCACTGGAAATGTAAATGTTGAGGAAGCTAATTAGCCCTCTCATTGGTATTTCAGATTGATGTGGAATGAAATGTTGAACTAAATCTTCATATTATTTGCCTTCAGTTTACTTGCCAAGCATATCTTAAAAGAGAATGCTTTATTTAAAAATGAAAATTTGAAATGCAAAAAACTCACAAGGAAATATATGAAAAATAAAGTATCAGAATGGTTTAGTAGAGGACAAATGGCCATGCTCTGCTTGAAAATGTTGATCACCGTGTGCCTGGCAGCTTGTAAATGCCAAGTACTTATTAGATATGTACCAAATTATTTTCAGAGACTTCAGCTGGTGAGTAGTTTTCAAATTGAGCCTGTCTTTTTAAGGGTATATGGTGTGTATGTGTAGCTGTTGTTCTTGGACTTTCAAAGTTGGTGAGCCAGGTATCAAGACATCAAGATTGACTTGAGTGAGTTGAGGTAGTCTAAAACAACTAGCAAAGCTTTCTGGTTTTATGCCTGTTTTACGCTGCCAGAAATGCCAAGGCACTTTTCCCTTTCTTTGGATGATGAGTGTGCTTTGATGTGCTTTCATGATGTGCTCCCTCTCGTTCTCACCCCCCTGGGTGTTCCCTTTCCCTCACTATCACCTTGCTCCTCATTGCCTCCTAGCTGCCGTTGTCTCAACCTTCTTCCACAGATTCTGTTGCAGTATTTCTTGCCTGGCCTTTCATTGTGTTGTAGTGGCATTTCCCTTGAGAGTCTGGCTGCTCTCTCTGAAGTGCCAAAGGGCCTCACTGGGTAACTGGGACTATAACTGGGATTTGCAGCTCTTCATCTGGACACTGTGAGGCTGGTGAGAGAGGAAAAAATTCAAAATCACTTTCAAAGCCCCTGTGATAAATGTCTGAGAGTTCTTCATATTGTTTTTATAATTTTCAGAAGCTGGAGACTTATCTACTGTATGAATCTCTAATATTGTGTATGTGCATAAAATTTTAAGTTACTGTTTAATGGCCTCATTGTAAAGGGATGGTGAGATGAAATTCCACATCAGTGCAATATTCTTAATTCTGGGTTCCTTGGCTTATGGTTTGGGGTTTTATTTTTTAGAAATTAATTTGTCTATATTCAGCAACAAATATACTGTAGGCCAAATAGCTGAAAGGCATGCATTTGGAGGTCTTAATTCTGGGATGATAATTCCACAGTTAGTTATCTTTGTAGAAATAGCATATCTTTCATGTGTTGAGCATCTCCAGGCCACTGTGTAATGAATGTGTGTTGCAAAAGGTAAGTAGCACTGGAAATCAGACTGCTCTGTTTCAGCACCTGAATCTGGAATTTAATTCACCAAACTTGTACATGTTGCCATAAATGAATACTATCACTGACTTGTCAGACTTGGAGCAGTTTTAGTTGAATATGTCACACAACACTGTCACTGTTTTCCAGGCTGGTCCCTACACACTTTGTAGGAGGGCAGGTTGAGCACAGAATTCAGTAGTGCTTTTCTGTAAGCACCTTCTTCTCACAGAGAGGATAAATGTCTTCACGAAGATACAGCACATATCTACATGTCTGTGCTCAGCATGTCCTTTCTAAGTGAGTATATTCACAAGGTAGTAGTTGTGGATGGGCGCAGAAGTGGCGTTTGCCTCAGCAGAGAAACAATTCGCAGAAAAATGGGTTTGGAAAGGGTGAGCTGCCCAAAGCATCCAAACCACTCCTGAAAACTGGTCCTTCTGTGAGGTTTGTGGTTAATGTTAGATTACCTGGGATGCCTGGTACCCATGACTAGGTCTGAAATTCTTCTAGAGACAGCAGAGAAGATGAAGAGGAGAAATTGGTATGCTAAAGGAAAGTTTGGATAGCTGACTTGTTTCTTATTAATAAATAAATTTGTGCTAAGTTAAAGTAAATACTCAATATATTCAATAGAAACTTTCTTGATGATGCTTTATGACTCACCTGGATGTTGAAGTTCTTACCCAAGAAATTTATATATATATATATATATATATATATATATATATATGTATATATATATAAAATTCAACATCTAATAAAATCTAGAAAGAAACATTATACATCATCTACCTGAAAATGCACTGGTTTGTGTTGAAGCATGGGCTAGCAGGTAGCCTAGAAGTGAGTTGGAGGTCATTGATGGCTAAACACCAATTCCTCCACTGGCTATACTTCTGAGGGAATGGTATTTCCTTCAGGATATTTGTGTAAATGGTGTGCTTTTTCTTTGACATTGTCTTATAAGCAGGGAGCAATGTTATTCTCAGCATTGGTGCAAACCTTACCCTGGCATTTATTTGTCTTTCAAGAGAGCACATTTTCCTGGAGGAATTATATGCTGGTGAGGACTAATTTTGCTGGAGCCTGAGGAAAAGATGTAGGCAAATCGCCAGTGTCTGTTCCTTTAAATCCCCCCAGCAAATGGAGTTTGGCTGCAGGTCAGCTTGGAGATTGAATCGGTGCAGCACAGTATGCCTCAACTCTTATGGAAGGGTGCACAAGCTGGGTTATTTTTAATGTTAGAACCCTTCACTGCATTGAGAGAACCCACTCAATGGTATTTGTTGCCTCCCAAATGTTGTTTTCACTTAGCTTGCAATGATATGTCTCAAGTAACTGAAATGCATACCTCTAGGCACATTGTATGAGCTAAGCACAGGGTGACAGCATGACTAATGTGCATTTACAATTAAATAAAGTTCCTGAAGATTTCTTTTTTATGTATGATAGCACCAATACTTTGATGTTGACAGTTACAGTAATTGCACTGCATCTATTATGTTGTTCTTGGTAAATTAGATTTCCTGAGTTGGCTTGAGCAGAGGTGCAGTCTCATTTTAACCTGCTGTCTGTAATCTATGCAGTAATTTTGATCTACTGAGTATCAAATACAAATAGGGAATTTTTTCCACCTAGATTACTTGCATATGTATAGTATGCTTTGTTATAACTATTTTACTGTTCAGGTGAGGGAGGGTGTGGAGACCTCCTTCCTTGGAGGTCTTCAAGACCCACCTGGACATGTTCCTATGTGAGCTGATCTAGGTTGACCTGTTTCTGCAGGGATGTTGGACTAGATGATCTCTAAAGGTCCCTTCCAACCCTGCCATTTTATGATTATATGATACCTGGAGACTGAAGGCAATTAACACAATAGCTTACTGAAAAAAAAAAAGCTGCCATCGGTAACTTAAATAAAAAATAATAAGTTTCTTGTTGGAATACAGAATGTATAACTCACCCTTAGTGGTATCCAAGTACTACTTTCTGTTGCTTTTCCACCTGGCCCGACTGCCTGTGGTACTGAGTGATTTCTCATTAGCCTCATGTCTCTGGGAAAGTGCGTAATAAAAAAATCCCAAAGGTAAAAATAAACTATAAAGTAAATAATAAAGTAAAAGTTGTTGATGATTTTTGAGATATTTTTATGGGTTTTTAAAAAAATACCATTAAGTTTCAAGAGCACATCCTGCCAGTTTCTCACTGGATTTGAGATGCAGCAAACTGCTGAAGCACCTACAGTTGCAGTGGGCCTGATGTGTCCCTGCCCTGCTGCTCTTGCAGCTGCTTGCAGCTGTGCAAAGCAAATTTGAAATGCTGTTGGATCCAAAGATAAGTGCTCATTTGTATTTGCATTAAGGCTGATTTATGCAACTGTTTTAGAAAGAGTGGGCTTTAAAACAGGAGTTGAGAAATAATGCTAGCTAGCACTTTCAGTCACCTCCTGTGGTGAGGGGGTATTAAGTGATCTGAGTTAAACTGAGCTTTATGCTTAGTTTACAGGAATTCAAGTGGTAACAGTAGGTTCAGGGCAGTGTGGGCTATATTTACTATGCTTACCACAGGTTGGGATGTATTTATGTAATTAAAAAAAAATTGAGTAAGAAGAAAGGCCATATTTAGATTGAAGTGGTTCTCATAAACAAATTGAATTGACAGCTTGGATCAAGCAATGTGTGGGTTTTTTTATTTTATTTTCACCTCTCCTGCTGTGCAAAACTGTGTTTGCATGATAAGAAAATTGTGCTTTCATGGTAGAACACAACTAGTCATGCACAGGGAGACGGAGCTTACACGCATCCTGGCTCACCCTGTAGTGTAGGCTCCCTTTTTAATCCACTGCTATGCTATTGCATTGTTTCTTTATCATGGGAATAAGTGTGTAGCATTAGTGTTTTAGTTTCAAGCTAAATTTTGTGCTGCCAGCTTACCATCTTATTTCATAGCAGTTCAGCCTCACTGTGATAGTTGCAAACACAGAGATCCTGTGATTGAGGCTATTAAGTCATGTAATATATTGTTTTCTGTTGTCAAAATTAATTTTGTTATTGTCAACACTTTAATATGTCTAGGCAGATTTTAAAAATAATTGCTGCTATAAAAGAGGCTTTTGGATGAGAAACATGGTGCCCGGTGGCTTGCAGAAAGGGAATATAACAGAAGCATCACTTCGAAATTACAGTTTCTGAGATGACAAATCTTTGATTCATACAGAAAATTTACTATTTAGTGTTTTAATTGGAATTCTGGATACATCCCTTGTACTATTTTCAGTATCACCTGTTAATGAAAAAGTGGTGGTTAGTGAAGAATGAAATGAATTATTAGTCTTTAAAAGATTCCAATTAATAAAACCATGAAAAAGGAATTAACGTGAAAGTCAGCAAGACAAACCTCTAGACTGGGACCAGAATCTACAGTCCCATTTCTACCCTGTCTTGCAAATGAAGCATTTGCCTTCAGTTTAAGGTAATTCAAACCAGCACCTGCTATTCAGCTCAGATGCCGGGTGGGTGTCTCTGGTGTGTCCCTCTCCTCATGGTGCCAGAGGAGCCTCTGGCAGGTTGAGAGACTGCCTTCAGAGTGGTGTTCACCTCATTGTGCTGCTGTTGCATAGGTGCAAAGGAGTATTTTGGGTGTCCCTTGGAGATCCATTGGTACTGGGATCTGAACTGGTATTAAGCATAGATAATGGAAGCCAGAACTTTTTCTTGGGTTTTTTTTGTTTGTGTTTTTTCACTACTCATCCTCTGGGTTTTGATTTTCTTTGTTCTTTCAAACAAATGTTTGCCGTTGTGCAAACAAGGCTTCTCCTTGGCTCTAATTCTGTATTAGCTCTCTGTGCAGCCTCACCTTTACTCTCCAGGTGATCTAAGCTCATACCTAGGAGTCTTAGAGCATCACAAAGCAGCAGGAAAGCAGACAGAGCTGCAGCAGATGTAGTGAGAGCTGTTGAGGGGCAGGGTAGGTCCCAGAGCACATGCTAGTGTTCCTCTTCTCCCCTGATATTCAGCATCCACATTTTGACTCTTTACTGTACTCAGAATTTTAGTTCTACTTTAAGGGCAGCTCAGCCATGAAGTCACCCATTTACTATAACAGTGTCATGACTGATCAAAGAGCAGCAATGTTTGAACGAAAACTGCTTCTCATAGGTCTGATGTGTCATAGGTTCTCATGTGTCTGATCTGTTTGTGCTCTGTTCCCTGTTTTCCTGGCATCCAGGCCAGTAAATCTCGACAGTGAGGAAGGGTGTGTGTTGAGAAAGTACCTGGAAGTGGCATAAATCTGACTTAAGGAATTTGCTTAAGCACAGCCCTGATCTATGCAATAAGTCACCTGTCAGGAAGGTTATGGGAAGAAGCTTTCACCTTATACTTTTGATCTTACTAAAGGAAAGCCTTGGATGGTCAGAACTTTTTTGGTAGCATCACTTGGGTCACAATACAACATTGGTATTGTGACACCTGAACAACTCTTAATTGACAATAAGAGTAATGAATGACTGGGTGACTTGGCAGTTTTAGCACCTTCTTCCTTCTTACCTTTTCTCTTCATATAGCTTTCTTCCATTAAAAAAAACTTATTCTGTATTCACTGGTTTCCCCCAGTTATCCCTATCTTGTTTCAGTAGCAATACCAGCACTGGACAGGTTCATTGGAAAAGCTTCTTAAATGCTGAATAGTGTATGTGTTTGACAGTGTAGCAGTAATGCTCCTGAAGTCTTAAACTGAGAGCTTTAAAATCCAGATATTCAGTTATGCTTACATAAGTGCAAAATGTTTGCATAGTGTATGTACAAAGGAAAAGCCTGTCTGAGTAGGACATTGTCTTTCTCTTTTTGTTGAAAGTGACCATGCATGTCTCTGAAGATTAGCTGAGTGGCTGGAAAGATATTAGGACCTGTTTTGGTTAGAGGCTGTTTTTGGAAATAGCTTCCAGAAATCTTTAGAAAACAAAATCTTACGAAACTTGAGCAAAAAGAGCAGTTATCAAGTGACAAGTATTGTGGCAGTACCCAAAGCGGCTCACAGACACAGCGTTTTGGGGGGTTTAGTTTTGAGTGAAATTAGAAGTTAGAGGGACAGATTTCAGTCAGGGATCCAAGGGGGGAAAATTTTCAATCGCTTTCTTCTCAGAGCCGTTTTTACCATTCTGTAAGCTGTATGTGGTGGTGCACGTGAGTCCTGTGAACAGCAGAAGACAGCCAAGTAAGCCATACTGCTATGGAGGAGAAGATATATATTATTTAGCTTGTTAAAAACTTTTCAGAGGTAATATGTTAATTGTTTCTATCATGAGCTCCAAACCTTTCTGTAGGGCTTTGGTAAATTAAAATTAGGACTTGCGCAGTGCTATTCAGGCATCATCTGGAAATAGCAGCATCTTCTCTTTCTAATAATGCCCTTTGTTCAGGCAATGAATATTATTTTTGAGAACCCAGCTGCTCACTTTAGTAACTTGAACTATTTACTGGTTTTATAATTAAAAATGACTTCAGCTGTTACTAAAAATTGATTGTACTTGCAGTCCTGCTTTTTTGATATGGCTATTTTTTTAAAGAGCTCTTGTCATTTCACATAGAAGATGTTGGCTAATTACTTGACAGAAAATGTCAATACCTATATCTTAGGGAAAAGAATGAACTTTTTACTACCATATCAGTGATGAACACTGACATTTTTTGTGTTTAGGCAACCAATCCAAGAGCAGAGCTACAGTCTGTAAGTATATCTACCCTCTTTAACCCATGTGTTTGGGTCTTTGTGAGCTTTGGATTTGCTACATTTGATGCCTGTACTCATATGCTGATGCCTGTAAATTAAATATTGAACCACTGTAGAATATATAACTGGCACTGAATGTGTCAGAAGTGCAGGGGTATAACCTGTATAGGACCAAGCTCTGTATGAGTAATGTGGCTTCCTGAATGATGCAGGGACGTCCTTTGCTTTTGCAGGGAAATAGATGAAAAGTGGGTGCATCTGGGTGGTGTTCTGAGTGTGCATTGCTCATACTGGCGCTGGGCTGGGAGCTAAAGGATTTCTTCAGCATTCTTGGGAACCCTACGTCTGCCAGTGTTACCATTTACATTTCAGACTCTCATATTTTCATTTGTATAACATTTCTTCTGGATTTTAATCCATGACTGAAAAGTTAGATTTGACTGGGCAGTTATTTAAATTTTGTAGCACCAGGGACTGGACCTCTTTTATGCTTTTACCCTCTTGTAGTCTCTGGATGAGGGTGGTTTGGTGGGATTTTTTTCTAATTACTGACAGTAATGATGCCCTGTCATACAAGCATTTGCAGCAATTTCCAAGAGGTGAGAAAGTGAAATGAGACGACATACTGCTGTAAACATGAACTATTGCCACTTTTATGCAGCAAAGATCCTGAAAATAAAGGCTAATGAGCTGTGCAAAGCACAGTGAAAGTCGTAGAGAATGGAAACAATTTTTAAGAATTTGCATGATAGTTTCTAGTCAGAGCCAAGTCTTCATCTACTGTAGAACAGACAAGGAGCTTCAGAATTAATTTCCTAGTTGATATGCGTAGTTCATTAAGATGTAATTTTAAATTGTAAGATGAATTGCATTTCATGTTGACTATTCACTGCAAGTCATAGCTAAGTTGCAGGCTGATTTTATTGTTCAGGAGAATTTAGTCTCTGCTCTGTTGTCCTGACTTGTCCTCAAGAAGCTGACAGCTGGAAGCTGAAAGTTTCCTTCATCGAAAAGTGATTTCCCTACTCTTGAAAGAGAGCCCTTGCTGCCTTTGTAATCAAAGGATAATGTCGATTTAAAGAAAATAACAGATTTTTATTTAAAGGAATTAATTTCTAGAAAGTCAGTACATAAGAAAGATTAAAATGATATGCAGAAGGCTTTATTCCTAGTTTCTGTCCTTTTTTTTTAAGTGGAGAGGGAGGAAAAAAATCTGAGATCCTTAAAAAGCAGCTCTCTATGCTGTCCTTTATTTTGCTGTCAAGCCTATTCAGGAAAACAATTTTCCTAGGCTAAGGAAAAACCATCCATTTTACATGAACTTTTTGTTAGCAAGAGTTTAGTTAGGTCAGTGGTTGAACTTGGTGAGCTTAAAGGTCTTTTCCAGCCAAAATGGTTCTATAATTCTAGGACTCCTTCATTGGTATTAAGAGGAGTCCCCACCAAAGAAGCATGTGTCACATTTTGGCTTAGTATTTCTCTGTTAGCTCATTTGTGGTAGTGAATCATAAACATTCAGTGATTTTAACCTTCATGCATTCTGGGGCTAAGTAATGGACTTTGCTGTTTTGGATTTGAAAATTGCCTTGTGTACCAGGATGGATAAACACTAGTTACTTTGGGCAAATCCTGGGGAGAATACAATTTGGACTTGATTATTGTTTTGTAACATTTCTAAAAAAAATTAGTTTGGTCCACTTCAAATGTTGAGTGATGTTTTTGGACACTCTTCTCACTGTGACCAGGAATTTTTCAACTCTAAAATGCAGTAAGATACCGATATTTGTTTAAAAAACCCCTTTTTAAGAGCAATGACTGATATTTGGAAAGCATTATCAGTGGAGCAGTACTGAACACTGTGCAGATAGAGAAAGCAGGATATTTCTTTGTGTGACCTATATTTCTTTCCTGGTCTTCACCTTTTTATCCATCATTAAAGTCAGAGGCCACAAGCAGTGGAAAGAGTTTAGGAAAAACAAAAGTCATAGTGGAAACTTTGTATTGATTCTGTATAGATGGCACATCTGAGACTGTGCTATCCTCTCCTTAGAGAGGATTAACTTCTGTCCTGATTATCTTGCTGAGATACATGCCAAGGAGTTTACCTCAGTGTCTTCCAGGACAATCACGGAGATGCTCATGGCACAGGCTCCCTGTCTGCTCTTCATGTCTTGGCCTCAAGTAGTCACTGGAAAGCACAGAGAGCTCGTCCTCCCCCAACCTTGGTGCTTGTGTGCACGTTGGACCTCACAACTGTCATTTCAAAGCTCTGAAATACAGGAAACAAATGAAGATGTTTTAGGGTGTTACACGTTTGGGTAGCACATGGTTTAGCCCTTCACAGTTGATGCCTCTAGTACATATGTATTGGGTAGAGTGATGCTGTGATCATCAGCGGTATGTTTTGGTTGATAATGTGCAGTAATCCAAATGCTCCCTGCTCCCAGGCTTACTTGTCTGTAAAATGTGCAACACTCAGTGACTCAGTTAAGTGTGAGTGGCTTGTGCTTAAGTGCTTGTGCTACGTACCTGCTTGTTACTGGCTCGCTACTGGAGATTATTGCAGCTGCAGCAGCAGAGGAACATGTACTTGAATGCTGGTGTTCTGGTGTCCTGGCTTGGACCTCTGCTGAAGCCTTGAAGTGATGCATCCCATCTTTCGGAGTGGAATTTCAGGCAGAGTGGCAGAAGCTGCAGTAGATTGTTGCAGACCTGGCACCGACAGAGAGTGGTCCAGAGGGCCTTATCTTCTTGCAGGTTACAGCCTTGTTATGTGCAGAAAAGATTCCTTTGAAGATGTGCTTGGTTTGGTGACCAGAAAGCTTTTTGGCTCAAGGGGACATTCACAATTAATCAACCAGCATGTAAAATATATAGTATTATGTAATTTGGTGCACAGTTTGACCTTTTGAAAGCACCACTGTTTCTTTAAAAAAGTTCTAGAGTCCTTTTTTTTTCCGTTGTAGAATAATATAGCAGGGATTCTCTTCAGTAATCTCTTGTATTTGATTTTGCAGGGGGAGTTTAAACTCTGAAAGCTTTGTTATAGTAGCTTGTAGTTATTACATAAAATAGCTATTGTGTTGTTGAACTGTAACTATTAGTGGAAAAACTAAACTGAGTCCACATTTCCCATACTTTGCTATCTAAATCCCAAAGAGTCTGCATAGATCAGGGTTTGGCCCCAACACTCTTCTCGTCTTCTCGTCCTCAGTCAGAATTTGGTACCACCTTTACAGTCTGTCCTGGCTCTGGAAATTAAAAACAAAATCCCACACCAGTCCTCAAAATGGGTGTTGTGCAAAAATCATGGCATTAAAAAATGTTTTAGTTTTATACCAGGGACAAAAGAATTTGTAATTTTCATGTTAAAAAAGACAGGTGAGATATTAAAACTGTCTGTTTCACTTAAGGAATGAGTTTCTTGTTTAGTTGGAGTTTTTTGTGGTTGGTGGTTTTTTTGGTAGGTTTGTGGGTTTTGTTTTCTTTGGGGCTTTTTGTGTTTTTAAGTGGTTTGTTGTTTGTTTTTTCTGTAAAAATGATCCCTCGGATATTGTAAGACTCAAGAAAAAAAATCATGAGAACTTTCAGCTTGGGTACTGCATGTTCCCAAATGGCCTTGAATTTTTTTGATGCACTGTTCATTAAATCATTTACACTAATGCTAGTAGTGTCTGTATAAACTTTTCTGCATAAACCTGAGATTGTACAAATGTATTTTGCACATTGCTTACCTATTTACTTGTAAAGCAGGTTGTGAGGCTCACAAGCATTGATCCTAAAATATTGCTGAACAAGCGATTTTTAAAAAGTGTCTTTAACTTCAATTCTGTGAATCATCTGATAAACTCAAGCAGAAGAGGTAGCAGGTACATTCATTGGGAGCATGGACAAGAGCCCCCCATGCCACATCCTGGTTTCTCCATGATCATGTGCGGTTATCCCCCAGCACTGTGTGACAATGAAATCCTCCTGTACCACACTCCTCTTTCCTGTGTTTCCTAATGATCCTGCTGAACATCTGCTCTGTGAATACCACATGTAGATGATGCAGCTCGATTTGCTGGTGGCACAGTTGTTTTTGTGAGGACAGGAGCGTGTTACTTTACCCTGGCTGATGTATTGTCTCTTATACTGCTCTTCACCTCCACCTGTCCTTGTGCTGGACACAAAGCACCTGTCCAAGGACATTTCGCCCCCAGGCAAGGCTGGCACTTGGTACAAGTCACTCCAGTCTGTCAGTTCCTGAAGCAATATTGATGACAGCTGGGAAGTATTTCCAGGGCTCAGCTCTACCCTCCTGAATTCCAGCCAGCTTATGTTTGTTCTGAGTATGCAGTGAAGGCAGGGTATGTTGAAAACAGGAGGGAAGTACATTTTCATTACAGCTCTTTATTTTCATAGCTAAAAGGTTGCCCTCAATGCAAAGCTTTACTGCTGGTGCATTTCCCTTGGTGACCAAGGAGAAATTTGTGAGAGGGAGGAAAGTGGGCAAACATTCCTAACAGAAGAGATTGCTGCTCTGATTTTTCACATGAGCAAAAGTACAGCAGTGCAATTGAAGTAACTGAATATTGTCTTCTAACATTTTTCTGCTTCTTAAATTATGTGCAATATGATACCTCTTGACACAGTTTTTTCTCTCACTGAAACACTGTTTATTTCAGAAAGAATTCTGGTGGTATGGATACAAAATATGTTCCCTAGTTGTTAAAAATTGATACCCTTTTTGAAGATCACTGGGAAGAGGGGTTTTTTTGATGGGATGCAGTGCTTGTTTTTAATGGCTGGTTCTTGTAGGTGTTCACCACGGTCAGAGGCTAGGATGTAAACAACCTCAGGTGCTGGCAAGATGATCTGTGTTTTGATCCTCCAGGTCAGAATTTTGGATTTGAAAGGTCAATATCTAATTTGGTAAAAGATACAAATGAAACAAATATGAGAGTTGGTCTGCTGAATTACTGTAAACCTTTCCCAGAATCTGTGTAAAGGAAATTGATATAAAGGAGGATGTAGAACAGGATTTATTTTGCTGGTTTGTTTACATTTGTGCAATCCCAAGGAAGCTGTTTTCTTCACCCCTTCACAATCCATTTCTGCTATAGTAGCTGCAGGTTGGCAACTGCCAAAAATCCGTGTATCTGTGTGCTCTCTCTTCCAGTGCATTGGCTGAGCCTGGTGATCCTTCTGGGCAGGTTGCTGTGGGGGATTATGTCAAACCACAACAACCACAGAAACAGGCACAGCTGGGGATGTGTGAACTAGGGCTCAGGAGAAGTATTTGTGGTAGGCTTTTTAACATGGCTGGAAGTCGCAGGTTAAATGTTACGCAAAAGGTGTGAACTTAAGCTGCAAATGTTTGTGTGGAATGGTGCCAAAAGTGAGACGTGTGGGATGCATAGGTTGTGATGTAATGACTTCATCCAGGTATGGCTGGAATAACAGATATAATGAAGGCATTATTAAGTTTTACTCTTCTGCACAGTAAGAAAGAGCAGAATTTTGATATCCCACAAAGCTATTTTTATAAATACTTCGAGTATTTTTAGTGGTAGCATCTTTCACATCCTTTGACCCATGAAATCTCTGCATTACTTGTGCCATTTTTCCAGTTGTAAACTTTTAAGCAATAATTAAAAAAAACACTTGAAGAAACTCTGAAGTCGCTCAGACAATGTGATGCTATCATACTGTGTAGGCTTAACTGACTTCAGTTGAAGATTATTGCAGAACTCTGTGATTAGAGTGATGCCTTTTTCCTTATCACTCAGTATCTCATGGTAAAACAATAAGCAGGAAACTTTATACTTATGAGGAAAAAAAGCAAAAGAAGCAAGCATTTTTTTAATACACTAGTAGCATTGTTTTTAAGAGATGCTACAGCCCTAGGATAGTACTATCTGTTACTGGGTAGACTGGGGTGAAGTGGTAAATGGTCTCTCTCAGCAGGACTTATCTTGTAAATATATTTTTATAAAGTTTGTAAGTAATTATGTTTCTCATAGACTGACTTTTTTTTTTTTGGCTGTATTGGGAATTCTTTGCCTTTGGGCTGATTGATTTTGACCTGTATAAAATCCAGATTGCTTGTGTAATTTAAAGTTTGGATTTCTGTTGTTTGATGTCTGTCATTGCTCTTCTGTGGGTACTACTGTATTATTAAAATTGAGCCTTTTCAATAGTTAATAGCATTTGGGAAATATATTTAGTAAATTTCTTTTTGTCTCAATTTAATAATTAAAGCAAATGAATTTGAAAAGTGAACTGTTGCCTTCAGTGTGTTGAAGATTTTGGAAAGAAATATACCTGACATATAATGGGAAAATGCTTTGGTCAGCCAAATAATAAAATTTCCAAACGTTGTCTTTATCAGCTTCATTCTTAAATGTTATTAATCCAGATGATCTGCGAGTAAGGAAATGGAGGTAAAGACAACAAAAATCTTGTCACTGAAGATTCCTTTGAGTTGGTATTTCATAATTACTCAGAAGTGGCAAAATAATATTACTCTGCAGCCATGACAATGAGGAAAGCTCTGGATAGGCATCATGTTTCTTTCATTAGAGTTGTAGGCTGTGACTCAGTTGAGATTCTCAAACTTTGGGTTTAGATTTTTTTATGGAGGGAAACATTTGACTTCCAAACGTGGTATGAAGTTTTTTGTCTCTTGTTTTTTTAATTTGCATTGGAGCTGAATTAATTTAGTGAGCCTATTAACAGATACTCATCTGTCCCAAGAGAAGCTCTGCTGTTGGGGTCCTGCAGGCTTATGCATGTGCTGCAGCATCTGCAGAATGCTCGCATTGCTCACATAAATCTTTGCCTTATGACATAAGGCAAACAGGATCATGGTTTCAAATACTAGCAGCACAGATAAGCAATTTGATCTTTTCGTAGACTGTACAGTTGCATCTCCACCTTGGGTGCAGTGTGCAGTTTTTGGGCACCTCGGGATAAGGACATCAAAAAGTATGTGCAGTGTAGGGCAATGAAGATAGTGAAAGAATGAGGAATGGCTGAGGTCAGTTGGTTATTTGGAATTGGAGAAGGCTGAAGGGTGACCTCATGGCAGTCTGCAACTTCCTCATGGTGGGCAACAGAGGGGAAAGTGCTGATCTCTCTAATTACAGGACAGGAGGAAATTAGAGGAAGCTGTGTCAGGGGAAGTTCAGATGAGATGTTAGGAAAGGTTCTTCACTGAGAAGGTGGTCGATCAGTGGAACAGGCTTTTCAGGGAAGTGATTATGAAGCTAAACCTGTCAGAATTGGAGCATCTGGACAATGGTCTTAGTCTATGATTTAGTTTTAGGTAGTCCAGCAAGGAGTAGGGAGTTGGACTTGATGATCCTTATGAGCCCCAGCTTGACATTTTCTATGATTTTGAAATACAAATCTTGCAGGCATGAAATAAAAAGTAATGGGTAATGAGAGTGAATGCCTGTCTATTTGTATCAGGAAATTATTGCTTACCAATGAGTTGTCTTACTTGAGAAAAACAAACCTATGTGAAGAATAACATTTAACTATGATATCTCAGGAGCAGGGACAAAAGTTGAACAGTAAGTGAAACCTCTCACTTGCTCCAGAGGGGCATAATTTGTTATCATTTTTTACTCTTGCACATTGGATATATGCATCACCTTCAACCTCTGGACAAATACAGGTGCCTGTGCTAATGCATATGCATAAAAGGGCTCAGACATAATAAAGCTGGGTTTTTTTTTCTCTAAATGGGATCAGTTTTTAACTTCCTGCTGTGGATATTGGAGATGTTTCTCATTATTCGAAATGGAAAGATCCCTGATCCGTGATAACTGTTGTAATGAGATTAGTACTAAATGGATTTTGGGATTGTTAAAGGTGGCAGTTTGTGGATAGGTTGAAGCATTAAAGAATAACAGATAGTTCTGAGACATGAGAAGCAGCTATTGGTAGGTACAAGCAATGTCTCAGTGCATAATGCACATGAGGTGGTTCTCTCATTACGACTTCTGTGTTGATTTGAATTGGGTGTCTTCTCCTTTCATGAAGTGTTTTCAGCTGTTAATGGATGTAGAAGTGAAATATTTTCCCATGTCCACCCCACTTCCATGATACAGTCTTGATTTGCATAGTATTTCATGAAGATCTGTAGTTGTTGATATCATCCTACCAATTTCCAGCAAAAAATATGTGCTGCAGTTTACACTCCATATACTGCGAAGATGATTTTTTGTGCCTTGTATGCTGCATCCAGTTACTACCAGGGTGTTGAATTTATGGTGGAAGTTTGAAATAGATACTGATAGTATCTTTCTGTGAAGACAGAATCAAAGGAAATTTGCTGCAGTGTAATATCAGCATATTGCTTGAAGAATATTATGTAATTGCATTTAAACCTTAGGCAACTCGAGAACTTTGCTTCATTAATGGATATAAACAGAAAAATTGCCAGTTGGTACAGAATGAAAGAAACAAGAACTGAAGGACTAGAATAAGCAGTGTTTAGAGGACTTTTTTATTTAATGTTTTGTTGTCTTTGTATTTGAGCTTTTTACTTCTTGTCAAAATGTGATAACATCAATTCATTGCTTTTTTTCCAGGTTTGTATTGTCTCTCTGTGCGTATTCATTCTCATTAAACCAAAGTGTGAAGAAATATGAGGAACAGCACACACTGTGTGTGGATTGATGTTGTCAGTTTTTGCTGTTTTAGAAAGCAAGTAAACATTGATGTGCTTAATTTCCCTCAAGGACTCATGTTTGCTAAGTGCTTGAAGGAATCCCATGCGAAGGCTTTGGCTTCACTTTTCAGTAAGGCCTTTCAGTTTAGAGGTGAAATGACAGTTTGAGATGTAACAGATTGGGTAATTAACTTCATCAACTGAGAACCTCACAGAAATTTAAACTGTAGATAGCCTAAGGTCTGATTTTTTCAAAGCATACTCTCGTTCTTAAGTTTCAAGTATATGTTTGAATCCATTCTGATTGAGCAAAATACGAATCATCTTTTCTCCTACCTCTGCTAAAAAGCTGCCTGACTGTAACAGGAAAGGAAGTGGCCCCCAAAACCAGTCTAAGTCACAGTGTGCTTCCCAGCACATATTGGAGTGTGTAGCACATCACAAATCAGGTCACAGTAGTTGCTTAGGTCTCTGGTCTCCCCATGACACATCAGTAGCCATAGCATAAATACAAAAGCTTTATTCCTGTGTGATCTACTCTAGGTGGCCTTGCTCTGGCAGGGGGGGTTGGACTAGAGGATCTTTTGAGGTCCCTTCCAACCCTTAAGATTCTCTGATTCTGTGATTCTATGCTGCAAACCTCTCCTGGTGGGTCAAGTTCCCCATTGGACTCTGTAGCCTCCTGTCCAGCCTGCTGTTCTTCTGGTGCAGCTTCGTAAAGGCTGTTTGAGCTTCCCCATAGCCTGCTTATCTCTCATTGCTGTAGGTACCCCTGTGTCTGCCTACCTTTGCTTTTCTCCTGAGTGCTGCTATGCAAGTTACCCTGTGTTAAGTGAAAGGCCTGGAGACTACTTGGGTTACTAGAAGGGCAGAACTCTGTTCTGCTACCCATTCTGCAGCAGCCTCTCTAAAACAAATTGCTTCAGGATTCTATGATCATTCTTGAATTTCAGTGTAGGAAAGATAATAATACCATTCTTCATTGTGGCTTAATAAAGCTCTTAAATAAACAGGTAAAGGGAAGATCTGGGGTGTGATTGGGTTTTTTTATTTGTTGTTTTTCATTGGTGGTGGATTGGTTTGTTTTTTTGATAGAGTGAAAATGCCATACTGACAATAATTCCAGTGTGTTCCTGTTGGATGCACACAAGTGTCTTGAAGGAACTAGTCTAATAATGTATTTTGGCCTGTGCATACGAGTGATGGGCAGTGTAGCACAAAGGTACCACAAGAAGAAACTTATCTTCAAATAGACACAGCATGATCTATTTTCCTCTCTTGCACTGTATAGTATATTCTGTATTTGCCTGCTGATCCCCTTTGGTGCTGTTAGCTCTGACCCTTGGGTCTGTAGGTGGCTGGAGCTAATGTCCTGTCCGTTTTATGTCTCAGGGTCTACCACTGCTGAGTTTTCACACCATTGTGCTGGAGCTATTCATAGGAGTGTGGAGGAGGTTGGCATCCTCTGTGTCTGATCCAGATGTGCTGCAGTTGGAGGGCAGGGACTGTCTCTGTATTCTGCCACTTTAAGCTGTGCAAGGGGATACAGCTTGGTGTGGTAGCAAGTGCCAGCACTGAGTTTTGATCTATTATCTTAGCAGGGGGGAGGGGAAAAAACCCTTTAAATTTTACTCTTGAGTGAATTTTAATCTCTAAATTAGTAAGAATGTGAGTCTTCCTATGCTGTGATTTTAGAATAACTGTAATCATTTTAAGAAAACAAAGCCTAGGAACATTATGATGTTGAATGTGGAGCAAACTGGTGTTTGAAATGATGCGTGCTACATCTGCATGTATCAGAAAAGGAGTTTAATTTCCTAATTTATTTTGGATCATGCCCCCCTTTCCTCATGTTCATCCCTGTTTTATTTTCTTCCTTTTGTGTCTATAATTGCATGCATTATTAGAATTGGCAAGATGAGCACCTCAGATGCGTCCTACAGGAACCCAGCCAATACTGACTCTATTCCCATGTCAGACTGTGTGCCAAGTCAGTGAAGCTTGGTTGTCAATCTATACTCTTTCTTCACTGGTTTTAAACCCATCTTCTAATATAATGTTTTGACTCAGGGTGGCTGATAATAACTTCAAGAATTGTCCCAAGCTTAAGAAGGTGTCTTTTAGTATGTTGAACCATCTTAGTTACAAGTAGTATTTATGAAATAGTAAGGTCTAGGAAGCTTTCCTTATTCTTCTGTCAGATGGAATGACTTGAAGGGTTTATAATCTTGGATGTTGTACCTTTCACTGTTTCATGTGGCATGTTGGTGTGGGTTTTTTTTTAAGATTCTGTGAATTTTTAGGTCCTTTGAATAAAAACTTCCTTAATTTTATTAAACAGAATGTATTTTGTTGTGATTTGTTGCAACAAGATGACAGCTCCTCTTCCTTTTTGGGAAGTGTATACTTATTTTACTCATCATTTTACAGGTATCAGACAACAGCATATCAATGTCGCTCCTTCTACAGGATCTTTTCCTAATCGAAGATCTATATTATCACCAACACGGCCTTTCACAGAAACTAAGACTTCCTCATTAGCTGACATTTCTATGGGACAGACTTTGGAGAATGCAAACTTACTTCAGATGATAAAAACAACACTGACTGGCACACGTATCAGGACTTTGGATGAAACTCATCTGTCCACGCTTTATCAAGGCAGTGGAAACAGCGCATCCCAGGAACCTGCTGAAGTTTCAGCTGAGTTGCCCCTGAGATCGTCATCTCAAGATGCAGATGAAACAGCTGCTGTATCAGGTTTGCCTCAACTTGGTATGTTTGCCACATTGTTCACTACACCATCAGTGATGCATTTGAGTACAGCTGTTCCATTTCAGCTAATATCATTAGAAACACCCTCCATTTCAAAAGGGAGCACATCAGGATCAGACATTCTTGCTGCTGCTCCATCACCATCATTCTCCTCATTAGTAATTCAGTCACCTCATACCATTAACTTTTCTAAATCAGCTGTACTGCCCATCAAAATGCCTTTGTCTGCAGATCCTGAACGTTTCTTCAACACAGGTTCAGCCAGCTCACAGGTTAGTGAAAGCAGGAATAGTCCTCTAAGCATGCTCACTGTAGTGGGTTCCAGTACAGTCAGTCACAGAAAAGGGTCTGAGTTGTCTACAGGTACTGAGCCATTCAGATCCTTTGGATCAACAACAGTGCATTTCACAGAAATAAGAAGACAAAGGTCTCCTTCAGAAAGGACCTCTTTTATGTCTGTATACTCTGATGTTCCTCTGTCAAAAACATATCAGTCTTACCTGCCAGTAACTTCCAGAAGCCTGTCATGGTTGCCTAATGAGAGTATCTATAATATATCTTCTACTGGAGTAAAACCATACAGTCAGCCATTTAAGACAGCACTGACTGACAGAAACAGTGATATCACTCCCCTGTCATCACCAGTTTTTCAGAAGAAAACAGAGATTCCTATGTCAATCTTCCATCCTGCGGGTATTCCACATCTAATACCTCAAATGAGTCATCCTCAGTCTCCCACAGCACTGACTAATTGCACCACAGGCTCTACCAGTGGACCTTTCATGTCATCAGCTTCTGAGAGCCTGAATGAGGTCTCCAGCTCAACAGAGAGCACATATTCTCTTTCGTTGCCAAGGTCACTTATTTCAGATGCAAAGCATGCTCTGAATGCAGTGCTGTCAGTACAAGCATTTAGAAGTGAAACGAATTTTCTGTTTAGAAATGCAACACATTTCTCTTCAACAAGCACAAGATCTTCCTGGCTAACTGAGACAAATGACACCTTTACTAGGGTAGCACTCACAAGCAGTCCCAGTGCAGCAACAGCTGATGAGGATACTTTGAAAAAAATCCCTTTGACTTTTTCCTCACAACACTTGGTGGTGGCTCCAAATCAGACTTTTGCAGAAGACCTCACTGATGGAGCTTATCAGGTGATTAGCGTGCAATTGCCACCTGCTTCTGCACATACTCTTGTGAATTCTGATGGCTTTCCTGTGGCAAGAACAGCTCAACAGCCTTTCACAAGAGGATTGACAGAAAAGATGTCCATGAATTTTAATGCTAACAGTGTTCTGCCTTATGGATCTCAGCTTCTCAAAGTTTCTCCAGATATCCAAAACAGTAAACTTCCCAAAGGATCAAAGATACTGGGCACTGTTTTGGAAACAGGCATGACTAGTCCTCACCTAGCTGCAGTGCTGTTAATTACTTCCTCTACAGGCCTTTCAAAATCCAAACCTGCTATAACAAATACATCTGCTCCTAGTATCATTGTGACTGCACGTCTTCCACTTGGTGCTGCAGAAAGTCTAGATGTAACTGCCAGTAAAGACAAAAATACAAGAGTACCTGCTGTTGTGACTTCACATGCAGAATACTCACCTCCAAGAACTTTAAATAACTTAATCTCTGGTCAAACTTTGCATTCAGTTGACAGAAAGGATCTCTCCTCTGTTGTGCCTCTATTGTGGGGTCTGCTGCCATCATTGGTTTCCATGACAACAGTGATGGACAGCCATGGCTCCAGCTTTTCTGGGATTTGAAGTGTCAAATCCTGTCAGCTCTCCTGAAGCCACGACTTTGGCTTCTACATGGACCAAGACATCATTGCTATCTTCAGCTGGCATTAGTATCCCTTCTGTAAAAACTTCAGTCAGAACAAAGATAACAGAAGCTGTTCCGAGTACTTCTCTGTTGGAAACCGAATACCACGTACCATACTCAGTAGTTTCAAGTCTGCAGAAGAAAATGAATACAAAAAAGCAGTCCCTCTTCTCCATCCTTTCAGGAAACTACTCGTATACAAACTAGTCAAAACAATTCAAATTTACCCTTCACTGGAACAAAGTAAAATATTTTTCCAGAATTTTATGCAGATGCATTTCCACTGAAAACATCTCCTGTTCAGTATTCATCCCCTGCCAGCACTTTGACAGTGCCTGATCCCCTGCAAAAAAAACGTGGAAGCACAGGTGAAAACTTTGCTCGTTTCTTCACTGCTGGACACCCTCATATTGGTGTATGCTATGAAGCACCTCTCCATTTACATGTGCCTCCTGTTAATGATACAAGTGCTTTCCCTAGCTCACTAGAATCACAAACAACTGCTGCTGGAAAGATTACTTCACTGACAAAAATTTTAGGCACACCACTAGTGATAGCTTTTCAGCTTCCCGATGACTTGACTTTTTCAGCCAAATGCCATCCAGAGCATACTGCCAACTGAGTCTCCTTTTCCCATAACCAAGCCTTCTAGCTCAAGGCTTCTGCATAACTTTATTACAAAGACATTGGTTCTGGAAATCTGCCAGAAACTGCAGATGATTAGTTAGAGTCCTCTGGTTACTTGTTTATAACGGATAAAAATCCAGCTGCCTTTAGTGTGGAGGATTGGGACACAAAGTGCTACAAGACAGAGTCTAGTTCCCACTTACATATCTAAGAAAGCTACGAAGGACATCCCATTGCAAACCCCTAACACCAGTGCTCTGCAGTCAGTCATCATAACTTCTGTCCATGCATCACCTACACCACTAACTTCTCCTTTTTTGTAAACAACCAACTTTACCCATTCTGTCATTACAGTGTTATCTGGAGTATCTTCTGGTGCAATACCTACAGTAGGAACTTCAGAAGCAAACGCACTAACAAGAAAACCATCTCCAGCTTCACCAGTGCCAGCTTCTTCTTTCTTTTCTCTAGGCACTGAAAACACACCTTTGCCATCTGTGATGGCTTTAAGCACACCAATACTGACACTAACAAAAAATAGCACTTCCACAAAATTGGCACCAGATCTGAGCTCAGTAGGAACACATGCAGATTTTCCTTTTGCAACAAGAAACACGACTGCATCACCCATGGACATGACAGCTATGCTCATAACCCCCAAAAGCAGCACGGTTACAGCTTTCCCACTTGCACCCACAGCACATGTACCAAGGCAGATAGAAACAACAGTAACTGACACCCAGAAGTTCCCAAGCTCAGAAATCACCAAAACATCAACCTCATATCCACTGACAATGACAGCAGCTTTGACGTCTATTACAGCATCAGCGAAAACAACTAGGCTTCCCCCTACTCCAGTGGAAAACACCTCTGCTCCTCCTGAAACCACAGTAGCAGCCGCTTTCGCTAACATGACAACAGCTCCTCCCCTGGATTGCCGCCTCTCCAGGAACCTTATGGTTAAAACAGGTATGTGGAGCTGCTGAATTTACTGACAGGACCTTGCTTGTCTGAGAGGCAACTGATGATCAGTGGAAAATACACTCGGGTGTCAAAGAACATAGAGTGTTATTAATTAACCTGGAGACAAGACTGCTGCACTGAGGAACCAGAGAGATAAAAGTAAGATTGCCAGATAGGAATGGTATTGTCTTTGTTGCTTGGATTTTAAAATGATTATGTCAAATGAAGTAGAGAGGTTGGGTGCTCTGAAGTTCAGTGAGTCACTGCAGCGATCTAGCAGGATTATTTAGGTGGAGGGACAGCTTTGTATAACGTGATGGTTTGGTCTCTGCTTTGCAGTAGGAGTGTGTCACTGAAGAAGACAGTACAGTAACCTGCCCTAGTCTTTGTCCCTGTTTACGTATGAACACTGAAATCTGTTTTTGTATCAACATCCAATTCTATCACTAAAGCTTCATTTGTAAATAATGGTTAGTGTTTAGAGGATTTTGAGCTTTCCATGTGAGCAGTACCACTTCTGGCTCTGAATGGTACTGGGGACGATGAAATAAGCAGCTCTTGGACCTAATGTATGTTTTGTAGCTGCTAAATATCTACATCAATAGCATGATGGCTACAATGACTATTTCTAAAGAAGTAGCTTGTATACAGTATATGTTTGAAAGTACTTAAGTGCAGCTATAAACTTCTTTCTGCAAATTCTAAGAGAAACCTGATAATAATCTTAATAAAGTGTACAGCCATTTCCTAAATGGAAAATACTTACAGCACTGTGGTAACATTTATTTGACTCTGGCCGTAAAGCTGTGAAGCACATGTCCCTTTTGTAGGCCTACCTGTGCAGCACCAGCTCAGTCCCCTGGGAATGCAGCAGCAGTCTGTCTGCAGGTGATTGAGTATTTTCTTCCTCACTTGGGCAGCATGGCAAAGACTTGTTGTTTCCCAAGGAATTGCATTTGTTAAACCTCACTGTGGAAACAACAGGCTGTTGCCACAGGGTGAATAGGGAACTTGAAAATGCTGCTGAGCCTCTGCAGGTCTTGCTGCCTTTCGAGCCCCTGCAAATTCTAGCTGCTTTAATGATGTCTACTCAGCTAGCCTAACAAAAAACAATTACAAACTGTGCAGGATAATGTCTCAAACCAAGTGACTTTTGTTCTACAGTTCTGTTTCTGAACACAAGGAGGATGCTAATCAGCAACCTGTTCAAGGAGAGTGTGAAAAGAGGACTCAACCAAATGCTGAGACAAGCTTTCAACCAGAATGTCAGTGCTCAGGTAAGCATGCTTGACTTGCCTGTATGATCTCACCCAAACAGCTCTCCCACCAAGAGAATCCCATCTGGCTGCAGTTCCAGTGGTGTCTTGGGATGCAGGAAGCCACTTGGTGGGGGGAGCACCTAGCTTTTCCTATGCAAAGCAGGCAAAGGTGGCACTCACTTTGGGCTCTGTAAGGACTACTCTGAAGCTTTTGTCATTTTGTTTGATGAAGTAAAGGAGAGAAATGTAGCCTTCTTGGTATATTTTGGGAAAAGACTACTGACAGCAGTTTCTTCCTCCTGCTGCAGCTTAGGAATAACTCCTGTTCACGGTCAACCAATTGCTGCTGTGCTCAGCCTGGATCAATTGCAAGATCAGGGCTTGTAAATGGGGTGTCACTGCTGTCAACCCACTCCCTAGTTTGAAAACTCTCAAGTGCAATTCCACAGGGACAAAAGTCTCGAGCAGGGAGAAAGCACACTTTGTTCAAAATAGGGTGATGTTTTCCTCACTTTGCAGCTAAACTGCACAAACTTCTGCATTGCTGCATGTAGGAACAGGCTTAGGTGGATTGCTGGGCAGTCTCTCTGTAACACAGGTTCCCACGCACTTAGGAGTTTGTGCCAAGTCCAAGGCTGTTATGAGTTATACTCACCAAGCCACCAGAAGGGAAAAAAGTATCTTTTTTTTTCAGAATAGAAAGCATCAGGTTGGCTGTTGTTTCCATTACTCCAAGTTTAGATTATGTTAGTCAATTTGAGAGTCTCAGTAGCAGCAATGAAAACTTTTAGACTTATTCTCTCATCATCTTATAAACCTGAGAGAGGCTACCTTTTTTAATGGAGGAAACCAGCTAAAACTGGTAGAGGACCAGTTAAGGGCCTAAAGTTTTTGGAAAATACAAATTTTTGAGCTAAAACTCAACTTGTGTTTTGGTTCACAGTGTGTTTGTTCCTGTGGCTTATCATTTCTAATCATATCTATGGATGATAGCTTAACCATCTGGGACAGAATAGGAAAAACAGTATCAAAGAGATAGTTGAGGTTGAAGAATCAAATATTGGAAACTTTTGCCTTTCAAAACTCTGTCTCCAAACTTGCAATGACAGATGCACACACAAAGTTGGTGAATTTTAGGCATGAAGCAGGAGCTGGATATTCTCAAGATTCTCTGAATTTTTCCATTCCTGACTAAAATGTCCCAGTATAGATACCTGAATGAAGCCCTAACCCATATTAGAGGAGCATGAGCTGTGGTAGCAACAGTGTGCTGCTTGAATTCAGAGCACGTTTTGCATGGGCTGGATCTAAAGCTCCCTGGCAGTTCTGCTAGTACTGTGCCTTCTGTGAGACTAACTGCTCATGTAGAGTTTATAGGGGATAGCAGGATAAAAACTGCAAGGGAGCTCTATTCAGAATGAAAAGTTCCCTCAACTAGTGGTTGAACTGCAAACAAAATAAAAATAATTAAAAACTCTTTCCCTGTGTGTTTCAGGTTGAAATCCTGGAGCAATCAAATAATGTAACAGTTGGTTACTATGTTACCCGGGGCAGATTGGTTTTTATGCCAGCTGCTGTAATTGAAAGGCTCCTTGCATATGGCATTAGCAACGCCACAGCAGATGTCAAGCAGCATGTCCCACATCTCCAGTCCGTGGCAGCCCTGGCCTTGCCGTGGAAGCCCCTTCCTGCCTATCACTACCAGCTGAAAACAGGTGAGTGAGGCCCTGCCCTGTGTTTTCCTGCTGAGGAAGGGGCTCAGTCCAACCTCCTGCTAAAGCAGGTTCACCTCAGTTGAGCTGCCTGGGATACATTCAGATGGGTTTGAAAACCTCCAGAAGACTCCACTCCTGGGCAGCCTGTGCCAGGGCTCCCTCTTCCTCAAGGAAAGAACTTTTTCCTCACGTTCAAGTGGAATTTCCTGTGTTCTGGCTCCTTCCCGTTACCCCTTGTAATGACACCAAGTGCCACAGAAAAAAGACTAGACCTATCCTCTCAACATGCCCTTGAGGTATTTATAACTGTTGATAAGTTCTGCTCTCAGTCTTCTCCAGGCTAAAGAGTCCCAGGTCTGGCAGCCTTTCTTCATAAGAGATATGCTTGAGTCCTCTGATCATTTTGGTAGCCCTCTGCTGGACTCTCTCTAGAAGCTATCACTTTTGAATTGGAGAGCCTAGAATTTGACATAGTACTCCAGATGTGGCCTTACCAGAGCAGAGGAGAAGGGGAACCTCCTTTGACCTGCTGGCCACACTCTTCTTGCTGCATCCCAGGATACCACTGGCCTTGTTGGCCACAGGTGCACATTGCTGACTCATGTTTAGTTTGCTGTCCACCAGAACTCCCAGGTCCCTTTCCACAGAGCTGTTCTCCAGCAGAAGTAGTATATGTATACATTGTTTTGGTTGGAGCCATTGGATTTGACCTAGGTCCCATCCGTGTGACCTACGGTCGCTGTGTAATCCCTTTGTAATGTAGCAAGCATCACTACAGAGCAGTTGCAGTGTAGCAGAGCACTATAAGCTACAAGAGGGCAGAGTGCAGTAAAACAACATATTCAATTGTAAAAAGACTTCTTGTATCTGTGCTTACATGTTTGTATACACGTACCTACAATTACCTAGTTAGGTACACTTTTCCTCACAAAAACAGAATTAAAAAAAAATCATATTTTATGATTTATATGTCTTGCAAGAGTAGATGACCTGCAAGATCTAAGAGTAAAAATTCTACTTTAGAATGATTTCACTTACTGCCTGGCTCTAAGTGTATGTACCATGGTCTGGTCTTATTATCTTCTATATTGCTGCAGAAACAATCTCCATTTGTTAGTGGAGAGTATCAGCTCTAATACTGCAATGTAACTCTTACATTTTGTCTTAATTAAGGCTAGTTTAGTGCAGCACTTGAATGACACAAGCTGATCTTATATGGCATTACTTTCCCCTGCTTACTTTGTAAATTGATCATTTTACTGACAGGGATTACAGGCATTATGCAACCAAGAGCATTTTGTCCATATACCAATAACACCCTTCTTTTCTAGAGCTGCAGTTTGTGAGTCAAACAGATGATATACAGTCATGCAAGTTTGTTCAGACCATGGAGCAACGGTTACAGAGAGCATTTCAGGATGCTGAAAGAAAGGTCTTAAATACCAGTAACAACTTAACAGTTCAGGTACAACGTTGTATGCTTTGGCAGTACCTGTTGCCAAACTCTCTGGGTTATTCTTTGCAATGTTTATGCTTCTATTTCAACACAATGCCTTTGATAGCCACTGTGGAAGTAAGTTTATGGCTTCATCTGAAACAAGATTATTTTATGTCTTGCAGGAAGAAAGTGTGATTTATAGAAGGCTGTTACTGTTATTTTCATGTATTTGAGATTTACTTTCTGTACTTAAGCAATGTCAGTAAAATTCAAATAAAAATAAATACATAAAAATATTCTTCCAAACTTACATTTTTACCGACTATTTTATTCTGACACAGTTTCTTTTAGTGAGGCTCTTCAGGTATAAAGATAGTGATATGTGTAGCTGTTTAAGATCTGAACTAATGGAAGATATTTCTTCTTTCGTGCACATTTGCATTCCATACACTTAGACACAAATTCACAGTTAAAGGCCTGATTTTTTTGGCTGACCTTTATATGTATAGTAGACCATGATATGCCTTTATTTCATATGGAAAAGATGTAGACCTAGGTAGCTGAATGAGCAAGACAGGGAGGCCTAATTGTTCTGCAATTGAATGTTTTTTCTGATAAGTGTTCTTGCCCTCATCTTACTTTTCCTGGTAAAAAACAGGGAAAAATATTTTTCTGCCTTGACTGCACATTTTCTTCCTCCTGCTGGTCTCTAGTAACTGCATGTGCTAAAGGAGGAGTTGTTGTATCACAAATTGTTTTACACAATCATGTTCAGTGAGCTATATCTAATGCAGTGTTCAAGTTGGCTTCTTCCCAGTTTGTTTGCACTAGTTTTGGGGCTGTTTTTGGTGGTTTCTTTGTGTTTTATCTTTTTTACCAACTGAGCTGAAACTCAGCTACACATTATTTCTTTACATCTGTTTCAGATTTTGAACACCTCCAATGTCTCCCAAGCTGTCACTCTGTTTTATGTAGTGAACAATCAAAGCACAACTCTAAATGGCACTATTTCCAGCAACCTGCTTAATCAGCTGTCAGCTGAGCTGGTGGGTTTCTACCTAACCTACCCGCCTCTCACCATTGCAGAATGTAAGTATATGCTTCCCCACACTCCTTAAGATTAGCCAGTGTTGAGCTTTTGCTTTGCAAGCACCATGAGCTTTGTTGCCAAGCTCACAAATTGTAGGTGTCTTTTTCTAACTGCTTTTTAAACTTTTTATTTTAAGAAAAAGAGGAGAGATTAGGTGTGAGGGGGTTCTGGGTTCAGTGTTTACTTAAGCTCCTAGAAATGTTGGCACGTAATTTAGAAAACTACATGCACTGTCATTAATAAAAAATTGTCCCAGGTTCCAAACAAAAATGTAGTTTTATAGAAAACAAACCACAGAATTTCTTTAGTTCTGCATTTGAAGACCATGGCCGGAGGCTGGTTACAAAGGGGCTACTTGGAGACCTAGAAAAGGGATGTAGACAATTTATCAGACAGGATCTTTTTTTTTTTTTTGTGGCTGACAGGTAAGCCTCTCTGAAGAGTCCCCTATGGGCAGAATTTGTCTTTGTGGGGCATCCCGAAACACAAGGAGAAAGTCTGAGACAGTTTTGATGATGGCTGCACTCAGTTCAAGTGTTGTAGACATGTTGTGTAGAAAAAGCAACAATACAGCAGGCAATACAGGTGTATGCTTAGTAGTCAGGAGCTGTGAAAGTCATTTATCACACAGTAAGAATCTCAGGTGGTATTGCAGTTCTCTACTGATCCCTGCACATGATGAACTGACCTGATTAAGTCTTTAGCAAGTGCTCCTGTAGCAACTAATGGCTCATATTTCATTTTGGAGTTCTCGGTTTTATTCCTAGCACAGCAGGTGTCCTGTAAACTCATGAACCTAAGGCATATGTTTTGTTTATGGCTTCAGATTGACATAGTGTCTCCTGAAAATGTTTACTGTGAGAAGTATTTGGTGCTTATTCATGTGGCAGTGTAGTTGTTTCAGTTTATCAGACGTATATTGTGGATGTTCTCAAAGCATGGTATTTCCCAGTAGACTTTGTTGACTCCTCCATAGCCTTCATAATCTGTCATGGAAATGCACAGCTTGGGACATGTCCTGAATTCCCTCTTCAAAAGCAGTTACTGTGTGTAATCAGATCCTTTAGAATGTTTACTATGTTTCAGATCACTTTGGAGTTTAAAAATCAAGGCAATTCAATAGCAGTGTATCAACATGCAAAGCATGGATATTTTCTGAATGAAGTTCCAAGTATTAATGCTTTCTGTGTTGCATAAATCTATTGAAAAAATGCTGAGCTGTATAATGAATTAGCAGCATATTGAACTCCACAGCCTAATGTACTTTGGAGACAGAGAAGCTAAAAAAGGCATCAAAAGGGCAAATATCAGTTTCTCATAGGTCTAAACACATTTGGTAGTAATATGTTAAATGGTGCATAATAAGAGAGTACCACATTCTAAGGTGTACTCACAATTTTGTTATTCCTAGTAATTCACATGGAACTGCATTCTGTGATTGGTGGAATCTGATCCTAGTTTCTTTTAATATTGTTTTATGTTACAATTGTGGTCTGCGTTAAGTAGGGACTAAATCACAGAATCATCATAGAATCTCTTTTATTTTTTTCCCCCTCAGGGTATTACTCAGAGAGAACACATCAGAAATATGTATAACATAGACACGTCTCTTACCTGTCACTTTGAATAATGAGAATCCTGGGCTTTGGCCCGGAAAGTGTACCAGCCAATATTTTGGCAACAGGAGATATATGTTCCACTTTGTATGGCAGTGCTTTTACCGTTTACACTTGATGTCCTTTTTCAGACAGAAGAGAAATTGTAATCCTGAAAATTATACCTCTTGATCTCCTTCTGGGCTGTAGTTCAGTTTTATTTATCACTCTCTGGTTAACCGGTTTGGGGACACATTTTGTGTAGTGTATTGGAATACTATGACATAATTTCAACTTTTATTTTTAAAGCTTTGGAGTATCCAAACCTTGATGTCTCGGAGTCAACTAGAGACTACTGGGTGATAACAGGTACTATTGTCTGCTCTCCTTCACGCACTTCAGATGATATAAATGAGCACTAAAAGTTATTAACATGTTGGTGCAGTAATTTTACACAAAAACAAGTGGCTGCCCACTGAACCATCCTGTTGCATTCAGCGGGGCAAATGTAGTTATGGTTACTCTGGGGCATAATGTGATTCGTCATCTTGAACAGAGACATTTCTTGTGTCCAACACTCACCTCAGAATTCATGGCATTTTGTTTTTAAGCACTCCTGAGAGCAGCATTGTCTTCTCAGAGATTTAAAAACACAAAGAAACTTCTTTTTTCTTTTTCCTCTGGGACTTGAATTTAAATCTGAAAAATCAAAAGAGGCTCGTAGGCATAACCCAGGAAGAAAGGTGGTCTGTTAACTGAGGAAGTATGTTACGATTTGCTGACTGTGTCCAGGATTTTTTGCATCTTTCGCTTGAAGAATTAAGCATGTAACTTTCTGTTGATGGAAAAGACAGGGCAGAGAATGTGGCAAGCCTTAAAATTATTTATCATAATCATTCTGCTTGTATCGCATTCTCATTCACAATCACTTTCACTTTAGATGTGATAACTGGGCAACAAAAAGTTACTTTCCTCCAGACATCTTTGGGTAAGCAGACATCAAAGCCTTTCTAATTGGAGCGTCTGTACTTGGAATTATTTAATGCTCAGGAGACCTAGAGAAAAGGAGCCTAAGATGAAACAGATGAAACTCGGCACTCTGCTTCCAAAAGCTGGTGTGATTTGGTACCTATTGTAACTATTCATATTTTTGAGATAAAAAATAAGTTCATGCAGAGGTTATGATACTCTGAAGGAAGTGTTGCAGCTCCTCATCATCTGGACCTCATGAAGCCGATGCTCAATTTCTTGCCTTTGTACCCTTACTGCAATGGAGGAGTATTGATACTACAATGGAAACAGTGTTTTTAAAAAAATAGTAGTGATCCCAAAAGATTTCTACAACAATATTGAAAAATCATATATATGTATGAATTAAATTAATGCTATAGTGCTCTTTTGAACTTTGTGTAAATTCGGTGTCTTTTTAATGTTACATTAATTTATACTTGTGAAGTGTTTATTCAGTTTTCAGCACTCTCAAACGTATGATAGTTTGTTCCAAACCGAGTTGTACAAAATCCTGACTTAAGATTTCAAAACCTGGATGAAAAACTGTGGTTTAGTTAACAGGAGTAATTGTTGATAAGCATAAAACCAGGCAGCTTTCAAATAGGATTTGACTTACTTTTTATATTAAAGATCATAGATTAGATGCTTAAAGATCTTTTGATAAATGGAAGGCCTAAGAAAGTTTTTGGAAGACTTATTCTCTGAAACTTTTCTGAAATTATGTGAGAATGGGGATGGATGGGCTGAAGCAGAAGCTTGTTATATCCCCTTTGTGAATTGATGAGTGAGTGTAAATGTCCAGCTATTCTTCTTCTAAGCTGGTTAGTACATCTCTGTCCTAAACTGTCCTGCAGACGATGTGTTACTTCATCAGGCTATTTAAGATGTACTGATATGTGATTTCTCTCCATTCCCACAGTTATTCAAGGGGTTGATATTGCGTTACTGGGACTGAACAATCAGAGCTTTGCAAGACTAATGGAGCAACGTTTGGCCCCGCTGTTTATGATGTCTCATCAGCAAGGAAGACGATTCAAACGTGCCACTACTGTGGGCAGCTACACTGTGCAGGTGCTCAGTGCAATATCTGTTGCACCTTGAAATGCACATGTCTCGTCTTCTAGAAATGGTTGTTAGATAATGGGGTTAATAAATATTTTCTTTTTACTTACTGTAAGAATTGGTACAAAGTCCATGTAAAGTTTCGTTTTGAGTGTAATGAAGAGTTCCAGGCTTTAGTTCATTAAAGCAAAAGTTTATCAGGTGGTCCTTTCTTAGGTAAATTGATAAAACTAGAACTAGTGTTTTCCTTTTTTTTAGGAAAAAGAAGTATTAAACAGTCTCTATACAGGGTTAGTCATCAAATCATGTGGGCACAGATCACAATATGAAGTAGATATTTCAGTCCTGAGTAAATTATTAATCACTTTTCTCTTATTTAGCAACATTTCACAATAAGTATTTTGAAATGATTGTGGTTTTTTTCTCACCAATTTAACCAACTGTTGCTAACTGTAGGGGATTCAGAGAGGACCTATCTTCAAAAAGTGCATGACAAGTTACTGCCTTTTTTTTAATTACATGGTGTTTTTCAAGATTTGTTTGTTATGAGGTGCAAAAGCAGCTTAATACTTTTCTCATTTGCCCATGTTACTTTGTGTTTTCCTGATGAAAGAATTTGAAAGTACATTTTTGCTTGCCGGAAGTGTGAAACTTCGTAAAGTCTTCCATGAAAACATGTATTTTAATCCTTAACATAATGGAGAAGAATCATAAAACTCCTTTTTCCTCTCATCATTTGAGGTTTTTGACACCATTCTCTCAGGAGAGACAAAAGTACAATGTAAAAATTCTGCTGATATTCTGCAGAATTGAATGGAAAGAGTGTGCTTTTCTCTGTCTGTCTGGGATCAAAAATGATGAATGTAGAAGTAAAATCTGAGGGAACTTTTCAACTGCAAGATGCCAGTAAAGTACAATTTTCAATATTAGGAAAGATTTAATTTGAGTTCTCTTTTTACAGAGGACTGTAATGCCCAAACATATGAACCTTTCCTACTTTTTACTGCATGTTTTGTGTAGTATAGGATTTTACTGTAGGATTATGTTAATTTTTTTTTTTAAGGTGGTCCTCACTCATCTTAATAGCCTAGGCTATGAAGGGAGATGCTCTGATCCTTTGAGAATATCTTCATGAAACTTATGGTTATATGGGGTCTTGAAAGAGTCCTGTGTGTACCACTGCCTTCAAGTAGAGCCTGAATGGATTTGCAGTGGTTTAATACAAACACGGTTTATTTTTCTTTTTTCCAACTTTTTTGTTTTCTTTTTCCCCAAAAGATGGTAAAAATCCAACGTATTCCAGGACCCAAGGAGCCAGCTGAACTGACATACTATACCTTATACAACGGGAAGCCTTTGCTGGGCACTGCAGCTGCCAAAATTTTGAGTACTGTTGACTCTCAGCGAATGGCCTTGACACTGGGTTATGTTATTCAAGTTCAAGCTGATCGTAAGTTGTTGTTTGGTTTGTTATTTAAAAACCCCACCTGTTTTAGTCCTTTATGTCTTCTTTTTCTTTGTGTAAGCATCAGCATAGGTGGGAGGAGCCTCCATTGATCACACAGAGAAATTTCAGATGCACCTTTCTAAACAGCTGCTTAAGTCAGACCACTTTTTTTTTTTCTGTGGAAGACTGACCAATCTTTATCATAGTAAATCAAAACTGTATTATTAGTTGTTATTTAGCCAATCCCTGTAAACTCTGCTAAACAAATAATATTACACACATACAGTCCTATGAATTGAGCTTTATGGAACTGTGAAGTCAGAATTAATTCTGAGACTAGCAAAACCATGACACCGAAAGCTAATGAATATTGGGGCTAAATTGCAATTCAAATAACTGTCCAAAGTAAAACCTGGGAGCTGTCAATATGTCTCTTACTTTTGACTTGCTCAGAATTATGTAGATTATTTCTATCTCAAAGCACCATTTCTTAGAAAATAATCATTTTTCACCAAGAACTCTGCAAAGTGCACAACGTAGTAGTTAAAGGTACTGTTTAGATAGAAATCCATAAAGTGAAGAACAGAACTACTTGTGTGTATGGACAGGTGTCAGATTTAAAATATGGTAGTATTGTTCAGAGTAATGTGGCCAAAATAGTAATCCATTCTTCAAAAGTGTACTGTTTCCAAATTTAAGGCTTGCATCAGTTACTGAGTGACTGTGGGCACAGGTGTTTCCTTAAATTTTTTTTGAATGTTCTGGTACAGTTGACCCACAGTCATTAACCTGTGGTGGGGCTTGGAGGGTTTTTTTTTTAATGCAGTAACAGCTTAATGTATGAATTGATGCCTTTTAGCTAACTGAATCTCTCCATTTTGCCAAGGTATTTATCCAGATGGAATTAATATTATATAGTGGACTTCTGTACAATATCTCCTTACAGACTAAACAACACATAAAATGGGAGTCTCTGGTGCCATTATTCCTCCCAGAAGGAACAGTGACATTGAAATAATTGTATGTAATAGTGATGGGGACCACTGTAATAACTAATTGATGTATCATCCATAAACACATGATTGAGTTAGACTAAAGTATGATCTCATTTCCAGAGAATGTTCTATACACTGTACTCGATCCTTGATTTTATCATGTTCTGTTACTGACTTTAATTAGATTGAAACTGAAGATCTCCATTCCTGCTTCCATAAAGCCTAGCATTTGATTTCTAAATGACTTTTTTTTTTTTGCTAATGTAACTTTTACTGCAGCAGTTATACAGAATGCAGTTTTTTCTTTATATGGGTGTTTAGGTAATTATGGCTTCTGCTACTCATCATCTAACACTGTACTTCCATGGTCTGCTAAGGCAGTCTTGTTCATCTGTAGACTTTCACACAACTTAAAGAAGTCCAGAATACCATAAAAAGAAAATATACAGAAATTGAAATTATGACCCCAAGTAGCTGAGATTCTAAAGCTAAAATATTTGAAATGTAGAAGGCAGTTCCATCTTTATTACAGCAAAAAAACTGTTTCTTTCATATTTGTAGCCTGTCTTTGTATTTTCAAGGAAAATACTTCATGTGCACTTCATTTTTACATATTATAATTTCTGTTGTAGTTCAATTTTCTTCCCTTACAGCCCTTTTGTCCCCAGACTAAATGTCAAAGTCAATAATATAGAATTATGTAAGTCCATTGAAAAGTGAACCTTGAAAGGCTTCAACCTGCTTGTTTTTCTTGGGACAGTTTTTAAACATGCAGTTACTGTGCACAAGATGTGTACCTAATGATGCTGTTCCTACATCCCACAACACCCTCCATTGGCTTTGCAAAAAGCTACAAAGACTATAGGCTCCAGCTTCAGACAGACTTTAATCTGGCTTTTATAACGGCTGCTGAACAGGATGACACGCAGTTGAAGTCTGATCCTGAAAGATGCATAATGCCTCTGACAGCTAATAAGCTCAATGACATTTGAAACTGCTGGTCCACTAGGAAATGGGAAAGGCTGCTTTATGCTGGTATTCTCACAATTACCTGCCCATGCCAGCAACCAGTGGCATAGGAAAAGGTTCACAAAGACAAAATTCAGCATCATAAGGAGATTATCAGGTGTTTTTCCAGAAAGAAATGAAATTAGAGAATCTGGGATGTGTCACGGGAGGATCTCTTATGTGTGTACAAGTTGAAAGTTAATACGGAGAGATTTTATTCTGATAAAATGGAATCTAAAACCTATTAGCATCACTACATTTCTGATATGTACTTTGTTCCTGGTGTTGTTATTGATATATATGCAAGTAGCTGCTTCCAACCTTGTTTACTCTCCTTCAGAAATGATGGAACTTAACTATGATAAAGCTTTTCTAGAGAAAAAGAGAATAATGTTTTTATTGCTCTATTTATATCAATAATAACTATTAGTGTGCTTAGCTTCATTGTTTTTGAAAAAAGCTCTGCCAGTTTACTCTTGCTGAGCCAGTAAGTCATTGATGCTGGATGCATATGTATACTTTTAACACACATGCTACCTGAGTACAAGCTGGCTTTGTGTTTGAGAATTGGTCAAAGGTATTATTTGCACTTTTGTTTATTCTGTAAATGAACTGTTGGAGTGATATTTAATGTGGCATCTAACTTAGTAGTTAATGACTACTTTTGCAGCTGCCTATAACTAAGGATGAGAGCCCATGCATTTGTGAATTGAATGATGATTCTTTGTTTTTACTTAAGAAATACAAAGATATAGCTAGGTTACTAACAATCCTTTTGTACTAATTATTATATGGAGGCCGTTGAGGACTCTGGAAGTGATTTAAATAATTTGCCCAGTGGAACTTACCCATGTTGGTTTGCAACTTCCTGTAGCTGTGGTGAAGAACCCCCCAAACAACCTGTGGATCATTGCAGCAGTGCTGGCTCCCATTGCTGTGGTTACAGTTATCATCATCATCATCACAGCAGTTCTGTGCAGAAAGAACAAGAATGACTTCAAACCAGACACCGTGATGAACCTGCCTCAGAGAGCTAAAGTGAGTGACCAATCTAGATGAAGGGTGTCCCATTGCCTTTGGAGGGTTTAACTGTGTTTCTGTTCTCTGTGTATTCGAATGACTCATCAATGTCTGTCAGAGTTTGTCCCTTGCTGCATAGGTAGTAGTGACAGAATAGCTGTATGTAGTGATGTAAAGCACTAAGCTTTACATCACTACATAACAGGCATAAGGGCGGAGTAGGCTCTACTCAAAGTGGTTGCTTCCTTCTGAAAGTTGTGGAAATGGGATGTTATGCCTGGGCGTCATGAGCAGCACATCTCACATAGGACCTCATTCTCAAACCATGCCCTGAGCTGCTTCTGCCTGCTGCAGGTGGAGCTAGCTGATGCTCTGGGCTTTGGCAGTAGTTCAGACCTGGTTCTAACCAGAGGTTCTCCAGCCGAGTGCTGATGTAGAAAAGACAGACTTTCTCTTTCAGAATATTTCTCCCATGGATATTTTTCTTAGAGATGTTTTGATTCTCTGTCTCTAATAGGAAAATGTCACAGAACACCGATGTGTCTCTATAGTGAAAAAGCCTATATTCTCAATGCTGCTATTAAACGGCTCTTAAACAGGGCCACCCAAAGTTGGGAGTTTTTAACCTACAAAGCCTGTAAGTCATACTGTTCCTTTACCCTTTTAGCTGTCTGTCTTCTTCATTGGCATGGGATTGAAATGATAAATTCTTTCTTTGGTTTCTTAATGCTCCAGACAGAAGGATCATTGTGATTTCAGCTCTGTTGCTTCTGCTGAAAAATGTAGATTGGAGGGTGAGTTGAAGGCAGGCATGATGCATATGACAGCTCATTTCTCCTCATCTTAGGTTAGTTGCAGATGGGTGCAGCTGATGCCAGTTAGAAAAAGACACTTGTATCAAAAATGATGCAAAAAAGTAATTTCTGTCTTGGTTCCAGTATGCTCATCTATATATCCAGTGCTATCAGACTAATGTTAAGACTACATCTGCAGAAGCAAACAAGTAATATTGCAAACACAAACCAAAATTAATGCTACTGCAGAGATATCGTATAACATCCCACTGAAACCTCTAAAATGCAAACCATGCTTTCTTTATTGAGGCTCTTCCAAATACTATGGATCACTTGGTGGTTCTTTTATGTAATCTTAGTCCCAGCTAAAGGACAAAATGAGACGAAATCTGCAAATAGTTTTGAGCTGACCATCATTATAGGATGCTTTAGAGATGAAGTTGCCGTTTAAAACAAACCTGCTAGTGGTTGAAGTTACTTTCAGTTCTTTAGTGTGTTGTGTTTTAATATTTTAATCCATGGTTGTTATTCCCAAAAGAAATAGTTGAACTTTTATTTTTCTTGAAAAATCAGGTTAATTAGACTGATAAGATGAAAACATTCAGTCAGGTTACATTTGTGTCAGCAGTCAATGTCATCAGACAGGGATTGGATCTACAGAACAAAACAATTGGTACTGAGCTCCTAGCATCCCTGCTACACTCATTTCAAGAGATTCTCCTGCATACTTACATTTGCAGCTGGAGTGCAGGAGGTCCACTCCCAGAGTGCATTTATCCTTTTTAGTATATCTTGAGACTCCATAAAATTTGTTTAATTCATTATGTGAAGGGTGATGCGTTTCAAAAAGAAAGCTAGATTGCTTTCTGTGTAGTTTCACAATGACTCCATCCAAAAGGTTCAGACAGCATATACTCTAAACTAGACCTGATATATGGACTGTGGAGGATAAATTCTACAGCAGGATTGGGAATGGACTGGTTTTGTCATTCAGCATCTTAAATGTATTTTGGGAAGATAATGAAATAAGGTAATTTTCAAAATAACAGTTTGATTTTTATTTTTTATTCCAGCATGAGGGATATTCAAAAGAGTGATAATTATTTGAACTGTAATTGCCACATTTCCTGCAGTTTGGCAATACAAATAGCCAATGAGCACATATGTGTGTCGTGTTTGAAATTAATGTATTCTATTTCATGGCTTAGAGAAGTGCCTAGGGCTGCCTAGTTAGTGCTGAACCTGTCCTGTAAGTGGAGTCACAGCAGAGTGGTTTTCAGTTTAGCTTTTATATTTTTGTTTCTGTGTCTCTGAGATTTGCTGATGGATCATAGGGGCAATTTTTTGCTACCCTTTGAATACCAAGCAAACCGTATAGAAAGGAAAGAATAATATGATAGGATATGCACAGTCTTGGCTTTCGGTTGGTTTTGTTTTCAGCGGTGCCATTTTTCTGCTCTGGGATTCCCAAAGCCCTGTCCCAAGGGGACATGCAGAGAGGAGCTGCCTGTTCCGTGAGTGGCCGGGGGAAATGGATCCCCTCAGAGCAGGCAGAGCTGCTGCTGCCTCCCCTCAAGAGGCTCCATCCCATGCCACCAGCGCAGCGCAGAGAGGTGACGTGATGTTTAACATTAAACATCCTTCTGTAGCTGGGGGATGTGGTGTCACGTAAAGGCAAGGTGGCTGCCTCTGCCTGGGAAATAAGGAATGAGTTTGTCGTTGTAACAGACTGAAGGCTAAATAAATGAAGTTCAAAAATGACCTTGCATATGTAGTGTAGCTTATAGTATCTGTCTTGGGAATTATGTTGCTGTTCTGAGTTGCTTTAGTCCAGATACCCCTGACTCTTCAGTTACAGGGACAAGGCACTGTTACTTCTTTTTTTTTACAGTGAGCTTTCCAGTTGTAAAATTAAAAATGTAAATTGAAATCAGAGAAATTCTAATAGAAAGTTATTCTAATGTTCTTTCAATGCTGTTTTTATTGTGAGGTTTTGGATAGATATTAGCTTTTACCTCCCTTGCTTTCTAATTCACAGCATGCTTTTTTTTTTAAAGGCTGTAATCTGATTTGTCACCTTTCCTTTGTTTTAGACCAGGAAAGAATAAGCTTGCAGGTAAACAGAGATAAGATCTGCAGTCTAAGACCTGCAAGCAAAAGCAAATACTGCAGGCCATGAGAAAACAAGCACTATCAATTTGATAAAGGGCATTGGGGAAAAAAAAATCAGAGAAGCTGTCAGTGTACATGGGTTTATGTGTAGAGGGGAGGGGCTGAGCATCCTTTTTGCTTTTTTTTTTGCTGCTTTTTTTTTTTTTTTACAAGTATCAATGCCTGTTTCACAATCGTGACAAGGAGAAAAGTCCCAGAAACAGTTCCCTATGTTCACCCTGCCCTTTGCCAGGAAATGTAATTTAATGGTCGCGTCATTCATTTATTATTTCAAAAGCAACATTCAGATCTCAGTCTTTCTCAGTATTCTGGCCGTGTTGGACATCTATGCTTGCAGTGCTTCAGCAGTGCCTGATTGTGATTTAGTCTTGCCAGTTCCCTTCAGGGGTGGTAAAACCATCTGCTCCTGTGGGCTTCTACAGAGCAGGGTTCCAAGATCAAATTTTATTTACCGCAATATGTCCACTGATGAAGATGGCTTTTTCAGCTCTTCTTTTATTGCAGTTTGTTACTAGACATGGTGGTAAGTAGAGCTCAAATTAGAATAATACTTCATTTCCTTCCTTTGGCAGATCTGAGCTGGGACTCTGCAGAGTTCTTTAGTAATTCTTTGTTACTTCTGGTTTATTTTTGTTGTTTTTTTGTTTTTTTAAAATAAGATATGAAATGTAAGTAGTACAAGTTGTAACTTCCACTCTTTCAAAGGCATGCAGGGAGAAATAACTGATTTAATCAGCTTTACTCTTTGTGCCTCTTTTTTCAGAATATCTAGGAGGGTCTTGACTAATGGTATAGATAATAAGGTTTGAAAACATTATTTTGATTAAGAATGTTACTATTTAGGATGTTGTGTGGTAGTTCTTCCTAGCTATCCTTGATACAGCTTCTACTTCCCCTTTCTTCATTCCCTCTTTTAGTAGTTAATTTGGTGTCTGCTTTTGTAGTACTCTGCCTTCAGAGAAGGGCAAGCAGAAGGCTCCATCAGGGGCAATATCATTGCAACTTGCCATGGGGTGGTGGTGGTGAATTGGCATTTCTGTGATCTGTTGCAAGTGCCATCATGATAATGTGCAGAGTGGTCTGCTCTCTCAGATCAGCATTAGCCCAGTTAACTTCTCCTTAATGCACTGGAACTACTTACCAGAGGCATACTGAAGTACATGAGCTTATTAGAAATCATCAGCCTCGCTTTAAACAGGAGATGGGCAACGTGATGAAGATCCTCAGAAACAAAAAGCACATTTTGTTTTTAAAAAAACCCAGAAGATGGCTCCATTATTTTCAGACTGAGATCACCTGTGAAATGAATCTGTATAGCTCTAGCCCAGATGTAGTAAGGGACAGAAAAAGAGAAAATGTGTTTTAAAAGCTTATTTTTTTTCTGTGCCATCAGCAATTTATTTTAGCAAGTTGATTTTCTTCCATAACTAAAATATCCAATAATAACGTGGTAGGAACCTTAGAGAGACTAGTCAGTTACTATCTAAGTTAGTGTGTTTCCTGAAGTACACTTGAGAGTTAAAATTGTCACTGCTCACCTTTGAAGTTTTTCTCTGGTGCTTTTTTTAGCATCCTATCAGTAGTCTTTGTACTTCGGGAAGAGTGTCCTTCCAGTTTTTGGTACATTAATTCAGTATAGTGTAGCAGGAATATTTTTGTATGGAATGTGAGGTGTTTTTTTTTTTTACAGAGGCGATCAGGATTTTTTGAGTGATTTATTTTTTGCATTTTTCCTTCTATATTTTCCATTGGAAAATGCGTGTTGTTGGTGCTGCGTGTTTTATCATTGTCACTGCACTCCCCACCGCCGCCCCCACCCCCAACCCTGTTTCTCTTTTTTCCCAGTAGAGAAAATGCAGTTTGGAAAGCTAAGTTCTGCTTAAAAGCTTTATTTTTTTCCATTAAGAGCATCCGTGTTTTGGTGGCTGCTTTGCCTGGAAGGCATGTGTCAGTTCTGCTTGTTCCTTGCAGAGGCAGCAGGGAAAACCTGGGCTTGGGGGAAGGAGAGGCTGAGCACATGGCCCTTGGCTGCCTCACTGCAAGGCTCTTGTGAATGCTGCTTCATGAGAGAAACAAGTGAAGTCAATAACAACCTTCCCAGTAGACAACTGGCAAGCCAGGGGAAATAAAATTCACTGATCTGAAAAGATCCTTTTCTGGAAAATATTGTGCATGAAACTTTGTTTGCCATTTTTTACTTTGTCTTGATTTGGAATAAATTACTCCTACCCTTTATGGAAACAAGAAGATTTTTGTCAGAGAAAGTTTTATTTTCTGTATGGTCTTATTTTTCTCCCTCTTGATTTTTTTCTTAAATGTGCTCATTCTTCCATTATCTGTTAAAGGAATATCTGGGGATGCCATAACTGGGTAAGAAAGGTTAGCCAAGGTCAATTTTATACTAACTAATAAGGTTTAAAAGATGTAGAGTGGAGATCTCATCAGAAAGTTGGATTACTGTTGGACATTCTGTGTCAATCTACGTATTTTTACCTGTCACTTATATAATTAAAGACATTAAGAGGTAGTGGGAAAATTCAATATTGAAGTGAAACATATGCACATACTGGAAATGTCTTTTTTTGTCTCACACTGGTTCTTTTTTGCAGCCAGTACAAGGCTTTGACTATGCCAAGCAACATTTAGGTCAGCAAGGAGCTGAAGATGAGGTTTTACCTGTAACTCAGGAGACTGTCATACTTCCACTTCCAGTTAGAGATGCTCCTGCCTCCCAGGAGAGAGAAATTACTCAGGATGGGAGCACCATCAAAACTGCCAAATCCAATGAAACAAGGAAAAGGTAAGGACTGGCATATTTCCTCAGAGGAATAGAATAGGATACATGCTGCTGATTTCTTAGGAAAAAAATAAGGTTTGACACCCAGGCACTGCATGTGGCAGATGGTTCCTCTGTGATATATTCTTGGCATAATACTGGTCTGTGCTGGATGTGTAGGATTCCTGGAAAAGTCTTCACAGATTGTATGTGCATAGAGGAGGTAAATGGGAAGTGGCTGTCATATGCATACTGGTGTTGTACAAGAGATTAAACCCCAGGGAAACGTGGAATCTGGGATATGAACATCGGTCAATTCTCAACTGAACCAAAGGACAGGACCTCAGCCACTGTAAGTTGCTGTAGCTCGCTGGCAGACTGTCACTCCAGAATTGGAACCAGCATCTTCATTAGCAAAAGGGCAAACCTTAAACATATGCTAAATCATGGAAGACCACTACATCCAAAGCACCTAGAAGTGCTTTGCAGGACAAAACTTTTCAGGACAAAACTTTGGAGTGTAAGAACAGGCCAGATAGTGTCAGTGTCTAGAGTGAAGTGTCCTGGTTTGTAATTTCTTCATAGTAAACCTACAGGGTTATAGGATGGCAGATTAGAAGGTTCCCAGGAAGCTGTCTGTCTCATCTTCTTCTCCACTGCACAAATACATCCCTAACTCAACATTCTTTAACTTTAAAAAAACCTAACTTCTAGTAGTGGGATGATCACAGCCTCTTCAAGCCATCTGGACTTCAAGCCATCTGCCTTTCCTGTTAGGAATTTTCACGTCATGTTTACCCTCAGTCATCATCAAAATAGTTGAAGGCCATTATTTCTTGTTTTGGTCGTCTCAGGCAAGGAAAGCAGATTATCCCTTTATCCTACCCGCTTTGCATGCTTCAAATCCATTGTTCCTTGACCTGCTGCTCCTGCAATTAGTGTGGAGGATTCTTGACTCTTTATTGGTGAAGATGTATACTGAAGGGAAGAGAGGAAAATTAGGTAATTTTCCTGTTAGGTAAACAGCCTGAATAGAGCTGTGGTTTTCTCTTTTCTCTTTTGAGGTCATCTGTCCTCTCATGAAATACCGAATGGAAGATGACCATGATGGTGGCTGTGGTTGCTGGTGCTGGACCACCACAGGTTAATCTTTGCAGGAACGGTTCTTCAAAAATGTTTTGAAGCCTCTACAAAGCTATGTGTAAATGCACACAGAAAGTGTAAACCAGCCCTATTAATTAGTCCTCTAACAAAACTGATTAACCACTTCACTCAGCCCTTTGAATGAGTGAGGAAATCCCCCTCTACTTAATCTGCACAGTTCTAAGCAAACATTGATAAGCAAACTTAATCCAGGAATTCACAGGAAAGTAATTCGAATTATTATTGAACCTTGCTGTCTTTCTAAGAAAATAATTAAGAGTAATTTTTGCCCCCTTCAGGGTGATTAGTTGACTAAGTGAGAACATGCAGAATTTTAGCCTTTTTTCCTTCCTGGGAGCTGTGTCCTGGGATGGAATTTAATCGTTTATGAAGATGAAGAAATATTTATTGACATTTATGTATATGCTCTTTCATCCAGGCTACTTTGCAGTCTGGAAAGGTCAATTTAAATCAGACTGCCATGAAGTGGCTGGTAACTGATCAGAATATCTTCTCTGATATTTACCACTGGAGGAGACTTCATAGTTAATACAAGGACTACTTAAAAAGGATGAATATTTAGATTAGTGACAGAATCCTTGTGCAAGTGATCTTGTGCTGCTTTTCCTTGTTCCCAAGTGGAGTGGATTTTCCTGAGGTGTTGATCTGTCCCTGAATGAGTGTTGTTTGGTTTTTTTTTTAACTAGGCTAGGATTACTCATTGCGAATGACAAACAGGTTTATGGGGGAGAAATGTACTTTTCAAGAATGTTTACTCTCAATAGAATTTCACAAGAAATACCTCATGCTGGGCTGAACTGAGCTGGGTAGCATGCTGGCTTCTCCTAAAGCCCTGTAGCTGTCTTAAATTATGTGTTTTCACCTAGACTATCTTCAAAAGAGAGTCCTTAAAATTACTTTTCTCATACTTGCCCCTTCCTGTTCTGGCTATAGAAACTAATATGTACTTAAACCAGACAGGCATGCGGAACTGGAGGATAAGAATGTTTCAGGCTGGCCATATAGTATTGGCAGTAGTTTACAAGGTGAATTTTACAGTTTTTTTGCTTTAGTACCATTTTCTGGTTATAAAGCTGTTCTGACAGTGGAACAACTTGATTGGATTTTTTTGGTCCGTAAATGAAAGTACTTGTAACTAAGTAATTTTCTTTATGATGTAACCTTTTCTTTACATCATCCTGTCATTGACCATGACAATTGAGTGATCAATTGCAGAAACATGCATGAGAAACTATACTGCTCTTGTGAGTAGCTTTCATTCCAGTTCTGTCAAGTTTCCCATGCAGAAACAATGTGATGCCATGTTTGGATGTGGAGTAGCACCAAACTAAACATTTTTCTACTTTGACCTGCTTGTCCTAACTCATGTGTTAGGATTTGAGTCATTTACTCAACTTTAAAAAGACGAGAGCTTCTGCTGAGAGCTTGCTCCCAGTGCAGCCCAGAGTTTTGCTGCTCATTCGGTTCTTGCCCTTTGTTGGGACTGAATACTCACAGTGGTTCTGCTATGTCCTCCCTCCTCACCCTCTGCAGGGACCAGTTTCAGAGCAAGGATATGCAATGGCTGAGGAAAAACAAACATTTTTTCAACAGTTTTAGCAAATAATGGTGCTGTTTAAACCATATTATGTGGAAAAAAGACTTTTCTTACCAAATCGTATGGGTGTACATGTAAAATGAATGAATTTTGCATTGTGACTGACAAAATTGAGTGTAACTGCAGGATAAAGGAGCTAGTTTAGCCATATGTATATATGAAAGCAAAAGGCTGCTTTATTTTTGTTGTATAAATGACACTGAATTGATAACAGGAATTTTTTTTTGTCCTCTGCAGCGCCACTTCTGCCTTTGTGGGGTTTGTGCTAGAGAAGTGTTTGCTTTCAGTGCCACTAAGATGCTGATCAGCCCTGAGCTAATTGGGAAGTTGTGTTCTGCCATTGTTCGGTTCCTGCCTTTGCTGTGTTTCTGTGTGCAGTTTATATTCTGTTTCCTTTCGGTACAAAATCGGACTTGAAAACTCAGTGATGCAAGCTGTGTGAATGCAATAACCTTGAAATAAGGTTTATAAGGCAGAACTTACATCTTCCCTTGTTGCTATGGTTACTTGCAGCCAGTCCCCAAGTCAGAATGGCTCCATCATCAGCAACGGGTCGGGAAAGCCCAGCTCTGGCCAGAGCTCCCTCCAGAAAGTAATGGCACCGCAAAAAGTGACAAAAGATGAAGGAAGGAAACGAAATGGTGAGAAGTGTTGGTGAAAGCCGATCACAGTTGCCCCTGTAGCTGTACCCACACAAGCACTAGCTATGTGGAAAGCATCTTCCTATACCTTCAGCAGAACTTAAGCATTTTCTGTTTGCAGCTGGTTTGTTTTGGGTTTGTGTTTCCCCGCCCCCTGCTTCACTGCTATAGCTGTTTCTCGATCTCACACAGAACGGTATGGTGTTTGTTCTTTCTGTGTGGGCCTTTGCAAGTTTTCATTTTCATTTTATTTTTTTTTAAATTAAAATACCAGTGAACTAATGAAGACAGAATGCTGCTTAGTAGGTGGCACAGGTTTTACAGGTTAGTTTTTTTCCCCTCAGATATTAACTTCCATTACTGCTTTTGCTGAGCTGAACCAGATCTGATGAAGACGAATTAACTAGGTGAAAATTAATTTGAGAAAGTGTGATATGTCTAAAGCTTTAATTTTCCATGTCTTATCATCCTCCTCATACCTTTTTGTTATTAACACTTACTGACAGATTTTCCTTATGCACCTACGATGTTACACGATGTTTTTCCCAAGCCCTTGGTTAATAGTGGTGACCTTGTGACTTGAGATCTATCAGGAACATCTGATGAAAGTAGAGCACAGTCTCGTTTCTTCCTTGCTCTTCTTTTGTCTGTGTGTCTGCTTATTTCTCCTGAATCACAGCTTTACTTCTATAGCCCTGTTTTCTATATGAATAGAAACACTATGAATGAACCAACTGATCATTTCTCTTTAAAGGGCGAGAATTAAATTGAATGTGATTTCATCAGATTCTGTCATGAACAGAAATTTGTAATCCTTCATGGTTAAAAATGTCAGTGTGGATGGAGGGACTCAGGTAAAGAGAAAATCTTAGTGTAGATCTCTTCCTTTCTCCAGTAACCTCTGTGAAGTATTCCGATGGCCACCTGGTATCATGTTCTCATCTCTTGGTGATAATTATGCTTGATACTGAAGTGTTAAAGCATGTAAAGCCTCTCCTGCTTTAGCAGGAATATAGTGTGAGGGAGACAAATACAAAGCACCCAAGATGGCCTTTGTTCTGCACAGCAAAATTATACTGTGTTTTTATGTGTTCTCTGTTTTCTCCATTTGTGTACCAGAGAGCATTGCATCTTGTGGGTACCATTTAATTGATACAACTGTAGTACTGTGTTTTTAAATCAACTTCACCAACATACACATTTGCAAATTCACACAGAAAAGTGGTTAATTGTCCTTTGTTATATACTTGTCACCTCTACTGCTTTCTCTTGACAGACCTGTCACTTTACCTATTACTCCAGACCCATAATAATAAGTATTCTGTCTTTGAGAAAAAGGTCTTTTCCCCCCCCTTTCTTTCTTTCTTTCTTTTTCTTCCATTCATAGGCAGCATAACAATATGTCATGTTTCTATATTTCAAGGATCATAATTATTTTTTCTCTGTTTCAAATGTAGATCATTTTGAGACAGCTACGTTTATGCTTTCCAGAGTTAAAAGCTGTAATTTATGCTGTTGTTTTTCTTCCCTACCCAGGAAAGTAAATATTCAAAACCAATGCTAGGTGATTTTTACATGTGTAGGCAAAATTTAGTGAAGGTATTTTTTTGTTTCATTAGGTTTTAAGTCTTCAAAGAAAATTGGTAAGAACTTCCAGTTTCTTTGTTAAAGAATTGACTGACACCTAACATCCCTCCTTCTGATCTGGACTGCAGTGTGTTTCTGGAACATACAGATGATACATAAAGAAACCTTTCAATGTAGTATAAAGGAAAAATGCCCATTTATTTTAAATCTTAATGTCATTATAATTTTAGTTTCAACTAACAATAACTATGTGTGCTAACTGTGTGCAATAACTGTTACGCTGGAAAATTAATAACTGCTTTATTTACATGTTTATTTGACTTTCTCTCTTCTGTCTTCTGAAAAAAAAGAAGCCTGAATAGTGATGTTACTTAAAGTGGTCAAGGCGCTCCTTGTTGGCATCAAGATCTTGAGCTCCTGAGGCAGAAAGGAAGAGCAATATTTGCCCATTTAAATACTAGTAGCACAGAATATATGCAGATTAGGAAACAGGCTGTTTCCATTTGACTATTCTGGCTTTGAAAGAACCTGTGTAAAAAAAAGAGTCCTCCTGGTAGATACTTCAGCTACTTCTAGAGGAACTCCTTTCATGCAACTACCATGGCTCTACAAAGTGTCATCTGGTAGTTTCCAGGCATAGATGTGAAAGGGAATAAATACTTTGTTCCATGGTGAAGAGATGGGGACTTCAATCTGTAGGCAAATCTTTTAAGATGTGTTTAAGAGGGTATTCTGGCACAATACTTTCAAAACAGCTTCTGAGAGGGAAGATCATAGGATCATAGAATGATAAGGATTGGAAGGGACCTTTAGTGACCATCTAGTCCAACTCCCATGCTCAAGCAGATCCACCTAGATCAGGTTGCACAGGAAAACGTCTAGGCTGGTTTTGAAGATCACCAGAGAAGGAGACTCTACACCCTCCCTGGGCAGCCTGTGCCAGGGCTCCCTCACCTGAACAGTAAAATAGTTTTTTCTTAGGTTTAAATGGAACTTTTTGTGTTCCAGCTTCTTTCCATTATCCCTTGTTCTGTCACTAGATACAAGAGAAAAAACATGATGTCCCAATCTCCTGGCATCCACCATCCTTCCTGCCCTTTTTGAAGACTGGAGTGACATTGGCCTTTCACCAGTCCTCAGGCACCTCGCCTGTTCTCCATGATGGTTCAAAAATGATGGAGAGCAGATTAGCAACCACATCAGCCAGCTTCCTCAGCACTCTAGGATGCGTCCCATCAGGTCCCATTGACTTATGAGAGTTACATATGGTTGTGGGAGATGAAATGGCCTCCTCCATATGAATATTACAGACCTAGTCCCACATATATTCTTATATGAATGTGCAGATGCATTTTTGATTTTTGAGTTGTGTAATCCCAAATGTCTATTGAAGCTGAAATTAAAAAAACAAATCAAGACACCTATTACTTTTCATCACAGAGCTGACAGTTTGTTCCCTAGTGCCTCGATTACGAACACAGTTGTTATCTCCAATATTTTATTCTTTTTGCAGTGTTTTATCTTTATCCAGAGTTATTCTAATAAACAGAATATATTAGCTGTTTTTCCTTCCACTTTAAGAAGCTGCTTTTGTCCTGATTGTTTGTCTGAACCTGTTCGAGCCCTTTAGTCTGGTGGCAGGCTCATGCTGCTAATGCGCAGGTCAGCAAAAGCAGCAGCACTTTTTCCTTCTCTGAAAAGCAGCATCTTAAACTGGAATGAATCCCTTGATGGTCACATGTTTGATTTGGGGACTCCAAGTTAGAATGGCTCATTAGTTGCTATAGTTACAAACCAATTTTAGATTCTATTTCTTGCTGACATTTACTTACATGGAAAAATGACAGCACTGGATGTTATCTCAGTACATAAACTCTATAAGGCTGGTATCAAAATTGACTCCAAATAGAATGTGTCAGGGCTGAGAGTGAACAATGTAAAACCACCACAGACTGACTGACTGGATTTAAGGACCTAGTGCTTTGGAGGGACAAGAAAACTCTTTATCTGAGCCTTATGTCTACAGAAAACACAAATATCTTCTTGCATTGCAATAGTGAAAAATTTTGGTAAGATAATAGCATTTTTTTCCTTTTTTTTTCTTGGAAAACATTTTTTTAAAGTATTCTAATGGGAAGTTTCCTTTGTAAAGGTTGATGAGTTGGGCTTTAATTTACTTCAGGCATTTGAAAACCCCCTGATTTTAAAGGTGCCAAATTGCATATTTTAGAGACGGTTGAGATGTCTAACAGAGGTACTGGCAATTTCTGAGATAGGTTTGAAGAGAACATGGAAGAGAACAACAGGATATTAGCACTTTCACCTGTAATTTTATCAGGCCTAACATCATTCAATGAGAAGCAAATTGTTGAGCATATGTGTACGTAAAGAAGTATAGTAGCCTACAGTAAAAAGTTTCCTTTCACCAGCTCCTCACAAAACAAAGGCAGTGAAAGTTATCCAGATTTTTTTGCCAACCTTTAAGTACTTGATCTTGCAGCCTTCCTTTTGGCATCTTTGGGAGTGCATGATTGCTTGTTTGTTTTGTGAAAAATAAAAACTGAAGTACTACTTAGGGTGCAAAATTTTGGTCTTTTAACATTGGCTTCCTAATCCAAATTAACCAGGTAGGCTCTCTAATGATTTCAGAAGGTCCATACCTAATTGGGACAGATCTCTGCTCTGGAGTTACTCTCCTTTCTCTTTCCAGTGTGTTTGATACCCAGACAGCTGCATTAAACATGTACACAGTGAGATGATTTCCTTTCATAATGCCTGTGTCTGAAAGGCTGAGAAATTGGAGTGTTAGGAAGACTTTATGTTGTAGAGAGAGGAGTCTGTTCTTTTCATCCTAAAGGATTAGCTTCATTTGCCATGGAAAGAGTGTTAGTGTTAGGATCTTTATCTGACTCTTCACCCTCTCAAAGTAAACTCCTAGGCTTTTCTGGAGTGATTTCCTGACATTTAACAAAAGCCCCTGTTCAGCTGAAGTCACTCATACTGGCACTAGTTGCTCTTCTCCTTGAGCCTCACAGAGCCATGTTTCTGAGTCTCTTCACATTCCTAAAAAAGCAAATGCTGCTACTGCTTCACTGCCTCTTTCCCCAGAGATGGAGTGGGAGGAGAAACAGCACCTCCAAGCTGTTCATATTGCATGAGCTAGGCCCACACAGGTGCTGTATTCACAAGCAGGGTAGAACTTTCATAGGATAAGCGGAAAGACTTTGTTTGGCCTCTTCTATGTCTGCATGGCTAACCGAGCTTGCCTCTTACAATTTTTGTAGCCAGTCTTTTTTGATTTCTTTTCTAATGGCAAGAAAATACCTTATCCTATGTTGTTAGGGTGTCTGCAGCAGAACTCTGAAGGAACTGGAATCTGCAGGCAATTGCACAATTAAGTGTTTCTTAATCGTCATCTTCCTTCCCCTACAGATGGGCTTTTCTCTGCTCTGTCATTGAGTGTGACAGCAGTTCTCATCAAAGCAGCGGTGCAAAGACTGTGTAGATGCTTATGCCATCAGATCCAGTGGCAGCCTAGGTGATTGTGATCTTTCACTAATATGTCAGCACTGAAGAAGACATGTGCATGGTTGTATTGTGCAAAGAAAACAACTTCTGCAAAGCTTCTAGTTTCTTCAGGTGCTCCTGCTGCAAGTTCTCATGCTTTTCCTATTTTATCATCATCCTTGTCAGTTAAATGTTTATTAAACACACCTAGGATGCTGTTACAGAAGTGTCAGCCAAGAAAAGAGTCTGATGGATTCTGTACAAGTGTTATGAAATACATAGTCTGTCTTTGAAATACAGATAAAATAGATGAGGAAGATATGATTGGAGAATTGAAGGAGAAAATGTAACAGGAGAAATGTTTTTGCTTCTACTTATAAGGGCAAGAAAAGTTCATAGAAGGTATATGAAACAAGTAGTTAATAGGAGAGCAGACATCCCATGTATAGAGTTTCATAAAAACCTTGCAAATATCAGTTTAGAGATCTTGCTTGGGAAAATTATCTCAGGTTCCCTGGCAAACCCAGGACTGCACCACCTCAGATACATGGCCTGGGATTTAACAGGCTTTGCATGTGAAAAAATATAATCTAGGAGGAGTAATGAGCTGTTTCCATTAGTGTGTAAGCTGTCTGCTGCTCTGAAAAGACAGTATTTGTGCTGTTCATGAAAGGCTAAGAATCTCAGTGTCTCACAGTTGAGTGTATTTTGGAAAGGGGTGTGTGTGTATGTACACAGGTATCTATCTCTTACACTGCAGTGTCTTATAGAGAGAGATTTAATTCCCGAATTCAGATACTGTTGTTGTATTTACTTGCATTTTACCTGGATTTTAACTTAGAGGCTTGTAAACTCCTTTAGAAGCATACGTTTATTACTAAGAACTCATGATCATTCCTTTCTGGAGATAGTTGACAAATGGAAAGATTTAGGTGATGTAGAAAATTTCTATTTTATTTCTATGTAAAGTGATTTTTTTTCTCTAAAGTGAAAATGATTTCCCTGTTATTAATTTACATTCAGGAGTGAGGATTTCTGAAATATTCTTAGTCAGGCTTTTGCCTAAGGACTTAGTCTTTCAGATCTGTGGCACTGTTTGCTTTTTGTCAAACTATAGGTATGGGTATGATGTTTGTATTCCCTTTATGTGAAATAAGTCTTTCAGAATTGTAATGCTTCATTGAGCAGAGCACGTTTACTTGTTTTTGAGTATTTCCCAGGTTTTGGCTTCATGCCATTTTTCTGAGGACTTCCAAAATCAGTCAAGTGGTTACTTGAGCAGGATAGAATGTCTCTTTGTTTCAGGTGTTTTACTGTAAGGTTACCTGATCCACAGGTAATTTAAATTTCCTTACTCTTTTTTTGCAGATATTTCAGTCCTTTTCTCTCTTCCACTGTATTTTGATTGGGGAGAGGGGAGGAAAAACAAGGTGGAGGGAAAGAGAGGGAGAGAGAAGTTGTCTTGTGTGGCTTTCACATCATTCTAATGCTGACAAAAGTATAACTTTTTTAAATAGAAATTAGTAACGAGATTAAACGGGAATGTTCCACCTGTCCAATTGTTTTATAGTGGTTCAGAGCTGCAGTCCCCAACCCCTTCTGAGGGCTGGCGGATGGTGGCATGAGTGGGCAGCTCCACCTGCTGGCGTCGCCGACAGGAACTGGAGCAGAGCTGCACCCAAACTGAGAGCAGCATCCCCGAGGCAGCTTTCGTCTAGAAAATCTTGTATACTAACAGCCATGGTGATGTGGAGATAAAGCTTCAGCGATGGTCCCACTCTTCAAAAATCCAGCCCCACACCAATCTGTGCTGCAATTGGCTTTCAACCTGAATCAGTGATTGCTTTGGATATATCTTCATGTTATAGGAAGATAAGGAGGAGTAATACAGTCTCAATGTATCATTGGCATGAACTATTTAGCACAAGATACTTTAGAGATGGGAAGTTACTGTTAAGTAGGCAATTAAGTTTTTTTTTTTCCCCTTTGCTGCCATGGAACTTGTGAGTCTCACTCTGTGTGCATGCAGATGGTGCAAGTGAGAGTAGAATGATGGATCCATAATAATGTTACTATGCTGCTGTTTAAAAACAGAAATTAAAACCATCACTTTAAATCTATATTGCCCGTTATAATAAGCAAATGTGCCTATTGTGGTGACTACAAAGAATATCTGGGCAGTTCTCTGAAGTTTCCTGTACCCATCTATCACTCACCCAGCTGAGATATTCAGGTGGGTGGGCTGGCCTTGGGCAAGGATACTCAGCAGAAACACACACTCTGGGATTCACAGAATCGTAAAGGGACCTCAAAAGATCATCTCATTCACTCCTTCCAGAGTGGAACCACCTAGAGTAGGTCACATAGGAGCTCCCACTTTTCTCTGAGGTACTTTTGGGTTTTTGAAGTTTAGAAATTGCAGTTCAGTTGTTGTAAATGCTTACTGTAAGTTATCTTGGAAAGAAAGGATAGGAATAAATATTAATGCTCCTCCAGTATTTATGGTTCACTGCCAATACAAACTATAGCAGCATGCTGGTAACTGCAGATCATAGACTTTACCACTCACTTTACCACTCACTAGTGAAAAAAAGAACAGTGGAAAAAACCTACTTTTATATTATAATTGCCAGTTAATGAACAGATGCTAAGCTAAGGTAGAATAGACTTCCAATTCCTTGTCCTACATGGCTATTATTTCCATGCCACTGCCATTGTTGTAGATGCAGGAGATGCGCTCACCAGCGAGATGGCCAATACCGAGGGAGCTCTTTGGTGTTAGTCTACCACATTGGAAGTAATTGTCTGTGATTCCTGATTCTCTTCACCCTTAATTCCTCTTTTCTCTAATGAGTCTTTGAACCAAAGGAATTCTGTTTAAGCAAAACTCTTTGTTTCTGAGGTCTGAGGAGACAGCCCAGGTGTCTGTGACTTCTCATGTGCTCTATGGTTGCCTGGAGATCACTGCTGAGGTCTCAGAAATGTACAGTCTTTCTGAAACACTGGGGTGATTCTTGTTGGTTCCTGCTTGAAGCAGATTATGGAGAGTAGGTTTGGAAAGAATTGTGTTTTGCAAGCTGATGCTTAGCCAGGGGTTTTGTGTGTGCTTGGCTGAGGCAAATCCTGAGATAAGCAGCCAAGCAGAAGGGGTTCCACAGCTGCTTGGTATTTGGAGCTGCTGATGAGATACTATTCAGGCTCACCTGAGTAGTCATCATAACAGACCATCTTTGTCAGTGAAAAATGCAGTTCAGACAAATGTTTTCTTTCTTGGAGGTACCCTGTTAGGGTAATGTGGAACTTTCAGCAGTGTATTACAGACAAGACTCATCTTCCAGAACTGCATCTGGTGGCTTACATGAGTACTGAACTGATTCAAAATGCCCCCAGGGAAGAACATCCATGCATCACTTTTATAATCAATGTAATGTAAATGCCTTCCTGTTCTAGTGCTGTCTGTGACAGGCAGGTATCTCTTGGTTCATCTGATTTTGCTGGTGTGGTGTCCTGGTGGCATGGTCATTGTCAGCAGGAGTCCAGCAGTTGATTTCAGTGAACCAGATTTGTGATCTGTTCACATCAGTGAGCATACAAATTCAGTGCTTGAGCAGCCCTGGGAGGGATGAGGACATTTCAGACCCACTAAAGACTGTAGTATTTGGACAGTTCCATCGAGCCTGAGGGATAATATTTAATGACAGAGTGATTTAACCCATATATTTTTCAAAAGCTCAAATAGTGTCAACTCCAGTCTATGTTGAATACAGGCAGAAAGAAAATGAGCTTAGTCAGTGGGTTCATATTATATGTTACCACTGTCAAATACTTTCTTAACAAAATCGTTGGCTGTCTAAACTGCTGAGCTTATACAAGTCCGTTGTAATTTGTGCAGTGATTAAATATTAAACCAAAGTGTATTTTCAGAGGAAATTAATTTAGAGCAGACCACTTTGTTCTTCAGTGGAGGATCTCTGCTCCTGTCAGTTAGGAGATCGAGCAAGTATTCTTCCCTCTAATAGCATAATTAGTAAAAAATGTTTGCAAGGATTTCTTTGTAGAATTTGTGCACATTCTTTAGAGTTGCTCTTTTATTCCAAAATGAGGATAAAAGATTTAAGATTTGACAGCTGACAAGGTGATGCAGATTTACAAACAAAATTTGGAGGAGAAAGGGCCCAATTGCATGTGAAAGATCCGTTTATATAGAACTCTAAAACTAAAGATGCTTTGCCATGCCCTTTAATTTAAAAAATATCAGAAGCATTCTCCTGTGCCTCAAGAAATTCTAATAGTTTACTCTGAGGTGGCTGTAAAGTTACTGTTTTGCAAACAAACACCCCAAAACCAGCATCAGTTTCTTGAGCATGTTTAATGCACAACAGTTATGCTTTCATTTTAATGCATGGCATTTTTAGCATTAATAACTTTTGCTAAAAACAGTAGATTTATTCTTCACATTTTGAGAATAGTCTTGCAGTATAAGACACAAAAAAGCTGTGCTCTTCGGTTAGAACAGGTGTAACTCCTGATGCCTTGGCATTTGGAGATGTGTGTGTGCATATGTTTTTTCCATGTGAAACCCTGGAAAATATGTGGTTTGACTTTCATTGTAATTTTAGTAAAGTTTTCTCTGTCATTCTTTTTCTCCTTTTAAAAAATAAATCTTACTAGTGCAGATTGGGGGAGTGTCAGATAATCCTTTGAACACGTAATGTTAACTGTAACCTCATGGGATTTTTCGCAAGTGGTAAAGGTCTCCCAGGTCTGCTCCTTTAGTTTACTCAGCGCATTGTTAATCTAAAGTAAGCATTTGCTCAATTTCAACTGGAACGTGCAGTAAAATTATTTGTGTCTTTATGCTGAGTAAGTTTTATGTGCCTTAGTGCCCATAAGTGATGAAGAGGAAGGAGGCATTCTCTTTGATAACATTGCCAAGTCTGCCGTTGACCCCTTCGACACTTCTTCTGGATCGGTACAGCTGATAGCTATCAAACCTGTGGCACTGCCTGCTGTTCATGCTGCATCAGATAGGAGTCAGGAGACTGCCATCATTAATGGAGAGGTAAGGACTGTCTGATAGTGACTGTAGCTGGTGCCTTGGCTACATCCACAGGTGGAACAATCTTAAGCCTGTTAGAGCTGAGGACTGATAGAAGCTTTTCATTCTGATGCAATATGAAGCCCCATTAGCACTGTGGGCTCAGATCTGAGAATTTAAGATCTGCTCTTTCACAATGCATCTATGAATGCACCTGACCTTGGAAGAGGAAATTTTCTATATTTGTGTCTTCCCAATATCCTTCTCTCGTATTATATTCACTTTAACAAAATGAGTGATGAAGACAGATAGCAGAATAAGGTCTATGAATTCTGTGCCTGAGCATACATATGTCTATAGATATTTGAATGCCAAGCTGATCTTCCTTTATTGAGCGACAACACATCTCATTCAGAGCAAGAAGTAGTGCACCCAGGACCATGGCTCTTCCCAATCAGCCCTCCAGCCTATGCACAGAGAGGGCAGATGTTTCCTGGGAAAATTCCTGTGGGATGGCACAAGGGTCTGATCCAGGTGCTGGACAAAACCCACGCATTGGCTGCAACACTTGTATGATTATTGATGTTTTTAATGTAGATTTAATCAAGAGTGGTCCATATACAAAGGACTGAGGCTTTTATGCCGTTGTTGAACATGATGGGGACAAGCCAGAGAGGTGTCTTGTTTGCAAACTTGCTCTGCAACAGTCATTAAAAGATCAGACAATCTCCTTGATGCTGTTTAAAAGCAACAGGGACGGCTGCTGCAAGAGACACAGTAAAAGACAGCATCATTGGGCTTCCCATGTGGGCCTGGATTTGAGCAGTCTGTCATGCTCGTTTTGTATTTGAGTTTTCAGCCCTGATATGCCATGTAGTTTTCAAACTCAGAGAAAGGCTTATTTAGATTTCAGCATCTAATTTCTGTAAATCAGCAGGATGGCACGCCCAGTGCTGTGTGTTCTCCTGTACATACACTTATTGGAATTTGTAAGTAGACTGCAGAATTTGACTCTGGAAGCACAAAGCACAGATAAATTGCTAATTTCCGTGTAAGTGATAATATGAAGCAGGAAGGGTGTTTTCTTAATACTTGGGACCTTAATCTGTGGGACCTGACTAGTACCAGGCCAGACCAAACACCTGTTTGTTTAAGGATCCTATCTCTGACAGAGACCTGTCACTGATTTGTAAGGAAGCATATAAATAAAGGGAACATATGATGATATTTCACTGGAATTCTGCCCCAGCCATCAGTGATGACTTATGTGAGGTATTTTTTTTATAGTCAGGGTTGGTTCTCTCTACTTATAGGACTCTAGAAGAGTTTCCACCAGTGAGTTCTCCCCATGGTGCACAAAAGCAAGTGTGGTGTTAGGTCACGACAATTGGCTAACATCAATGTTTTTCTTCAGTGGGTGTTTCTGAGTCACTGTTGTAATGGTACATAGTTTTTAGGCTAAAATTATTTAACCATCTGCCAAGCCATAAAAATGCAGTGACTCTGTTCACTTGCAGTTCCTTGCTGCTTGCAGATGGCACGGTGTGGTATAAAACGCGCTCTGTAAAATGACACATGCAGTGCATCAAACACACTCTGACAATATCGCTTGGAAGGAGGCAGCCCAGCACCATCCTTTAAACATCTTTTTGCCTTTTAGGTGAATAAGGCTTTGAAGCAGAAGTCTGATATAGAACATTACCGCAACAAACTGCGCTTGAAAGCCAAGAGGAAGGGGTACTATGATTTCCCGCAGGTTGATAACAGCAAAGGGCTGACAGAGAGAAAAAGGATGTATGAAAAAAACCAGAAAGAACTTGACCATATCTTGGATCCAGATGCAGATGTCTCATCTCCATTTGCTGAGCCTAAGAACAGGTGAGACTTTTAATAACAGTTCTTCATCTGGGAGGAAGGTGGGTGTCCAGGGATTGTAGGGAATCAAAGGGCCATTCTTAGTGAGCCAACTCTTGATTGTGTGATCAGCTGGCCCCTCCTACTTTATCAAGAAAATTCATTTAACCTGAGAGTATTTGTGAGTATGTCCTCTGCTAAAACTGCAATGTGGTTAAAAAGAAAGAAATAGAAAGACAAATAAGGGAAAGGACTATTGGAAGTTCTCGTGAGTCATTTTCCAAATTAAATTGAAAAAGCAAAAGTAAAATTTTGGTGATGCTGAGTGGACTTCAGCCAGGAAGTTAGCATCTGAATCTGTTATTTTCTGAAGTTCAGTGGTGTTATTTTGTCATTATTTCTATCTGAATTTAACTCTTGCATTAGGCATAAGATAACAAAACCGGTATGTTGTGCATATATTTCAGTAAGCCCTGCAGGGATGGCACTTATTGGTTATCTTTCTGTGCCTTTAACAGAAAAATTCATAACGTGCTCATCTGTGATGTGAAGCTGGTATATTTTATAACAGTACTAATATTTGTTAACACTTCACTGTCTCTGTGTCACTAGTTTTCATCTCCTCATTTTAGTAATGAGGAGGGAGTGTACATGCTGATTCTGCCTTAGCTTCCTGTAGGTGGGTGGACAAGCTCCATTACTGGTGCTCTCTGACACATTCGACAGGGGAGGTAACACCAGTTCTACCCTCAAAAAGGCACAGTAAGCAAATTCCTCTTAAGTGTGGTAGGAGCATGAATGATTGTAAGAGAGTGTTTGCCTTTACACCTTGCACTGTGAGGGCTCTGGTTCTCACTGGAATCAGGGAGCAGCAGCAGGTGATCTATTAGAGAAAAAGGTATACTGAAGTACACTTCCTTTCGAAACAACCCTCATGCTTGGAGATGCAATCTTGCACTATCAAAACCTGTAAAGTTCAGACCAAAGTTTTGCTGTGAACATAGATCCTGATTGCAATCAAAGCATTGCTGGTGACACAGTCTTTGCACGTAGTGCAACTTCAGCAATTACTCTTGGGGCACATAAAAAAGACTCTAATGGGAAATACAAAAGCTCAGGATATGAGCAAAAGCTGTGATTAGGTGAGCTCCTATAGGTCTAGAGTTAAGTGACTGAGATTTAGTGTCCTTGATGAGCATTTCCCAGGGTTGCACTGGTCAATGGAGAAAAGAGTCGCTGACTTAACTGTTTGTTATGTCCTTGCTGGATGGTCTGGGGCATCACTTCTTTGTGTAGTTTTTCCAGTGAAGAAGGAGCAAATTGTTCCAAGTACACTGAGAAGGTAAAATACTGAACTCCATATACACAGGAGTCTTGCTCTGTCTGCATGGTTTGTCCAGATGAAACAAATGTAACAGTGGAAACATTGATATGACAGTGTGCTGTACATATAGTGAAGGACTGAGGCATTACTTGGGATATTTATTATGTGTCACATGCCATGTAGGAAGTATTTAAAACATTACACATGAAGCTTTAATGCTAGCCAACTGCTTTTTAAAAAAAATACACTGATATTTGTCCATGTGCCAATGTGCTGAAAGGTCCCAGAATATATTTTTTTCCTCTGTGTTTTCTGATATGTTGTGTAAACCTGTCATAGTGTATTTCAGATAGCGATCACTGACATGATACAAACTGCTTGAAGGCAGGTATACTGCTGTAGAGGAATGATTTCATTGCGTAGGTGAACCATAAAAGGATGACTGATGGATTTACTGATTACTGATGGATGACTTAAATACATAGTCTATATCCCTACATCGGAAGAGGCAAGAGCTGTTTCTGATTTCTGTAAAGATGCAAAACATTTAATGAGCTTCACAGATGTTTGCAAAAAACAAATTCCAAAGTTTATGCTGCAATGTCCATACTAGGACTTGGAACGGAAATCATTTTGTTGTAACACACATGACAGCATTATTATCTTCATTTTTCTTATAAAAAATAAGATGGCTAAAATGCCTTACTGCTGGAGGACTATCTTGAAAAAATACTACAAGGTGATGTCAGTTTTGGTTATTCATAATGAAATCAATACAATTGTATTTCTGCAATGAAAAAAATTGCTTTAAAAGCAGACTAGGTTAGCATAAAATTGAAAAGATTTGATTTCTTACTTTTTTTGCTTTGAATCTTTTTTGTATCATTATAGTTATGGCAATTTAAGCCTGAAAAAATTACTTTTTTTTTTCTTTGACTTAGGAGTGTAAGTTTTTAAAGATTGCAAAGTTTTTAGGGAAAAGGTCTATTCCATTCTTCTCTGCTTTTATATATACTCAACTAAAATAACATTATTACAACGTTTCCCCAATATATCAGAATATAAAGATGCAGTTGATTCCCTTACTCAAAATCATCTTTCTATTTTGGATTTGTTTTAACTCAAATAGAGTTCTTGGACACAGGCCCACTTAACTTTAGTACAAGCATTTTTCGGCCTTCAATCAAATCTTTTACCAAGATTGCATTTTTTCTCAAGTTACCTGTCAAGCATAAGAGAATGTTGTAAGTCACCCATCTTCTGCCTTTAAATATTTCCTTTCCAAACTTCTGCTTTCAACTTTTCTCTGATTCACACAAATCTGTCAGTCATGGCTGAAGGACCTGTGTTCTGACTGATGTTTATTGCCTTTGAAATCCTCCCTTGCTGTAGCCTCAAAATCGTCCCACCACTGTGCTGAACCCCATATCACAGCAGCAATCTTTTACTAAAATTTGATTGAAGGGCAAAAAAGTGCTTGTCACTTAGGGTATATTCTAATGTAAGAATATACTTGTATAAATAGACACTTAAGGATGTTTTTAATTTCTTAACAAAATAGTGTGGACACACAACACTCCTAAAACATCACTACTTGAGTAGTGCTAGCTACCCAAGACAACCTTGGGATATATTTCCAGTCAGTCTGTGAGGGTTAGTTGAGAAATGCTGGTTTCAAGTGCCAGAGGAGGGGACATTATCCTTGCAGGAATTGGGTAGCTGTCCATCTGACCCAAGTGCAGGCACTGAAAAAGCAAGTCACTACAAAGTCTGTCTTGTTAAACATTTGCTATATCTCTTACTATATTTCTGCCGAGGATAGTGACCAGGTCTGGTCCAGGGGGCCTCCGCTAGTGTTGGGAATCATTCTGATGGCATGATGCAAGTATTCATGTGTCAGTCTTAATTTGCAAACAGAGACTGAAAATGTGACTTCAGACATAGTAGTTCAACTTCTCTCACTTCAGAGTGAACATCATCAGATCCCCTGTACAGAATGAAGGTGTAGACATGCTAGGCGACTTGATCTATTCTTAACATTTTGAACGGAATAATTGCACAAAGCAGAAGAATAGCATGACTAGGCAAAGATAACTGTATATCAGGTTCTAACAACAGTGGAATTGCTGTGTTAACAAATGAAACTGGTGTGCCATGATTTAATCTGTTATTGATCTACAATGGGAGCAGCATTTCTCTGGGATATGCAATAAAATGACTAATGGTCATATACACTGAGAAGAACATATCCTAAACTTTTCTGGCTTATATGTAGCCTTCTTAAAAGATGCAGCTTGGTGAAGGATAAAGATCTTGTATCACAATTTGGTAACCACTCCTAAAGAGTGTACATACGTACATGTTTGGTATTTTGGAGGAAGACTGTATTTGTTTTTGCCTAGCCAATAAAAGGAAGAATTGATTGCTTTGGAAAGATTACAGGATATTTTGGGAATAGAGTTATATGCCATTACTTTTGCTTCCCCTTACTTCCGAGCGAACAGCAGTGAAATCTCAACATCTAGGGATGCCTTTGCCCCAGTGCTGCTTGGAGCTGTGCTGGAAGTGGCTCAATCCCAGAGATAAAGTTGTGGCCAGTTACCAGTCTGACCATTTAAGAACAGCATCTTGCAAGCAGCTCCCTCCCACTCTTATCTCTCTTTTTGTTCACTTTGCTGGGTGTTTATGCTGGAGCATTATTCCACTTTTCTCTTGTTGCTCGGGATCAGCAATCAAAATCTGCTCCCCATCTGAGGTGTGTGGGGTTATATTACTGTTTTGATAATAGCACCTATGTATTTTTTGTGCATTTGAATCATCATCAACTGAGATGAAAAATTTTCTGATATCTTCTTGGGACATATTTTGTCAGATAAGCTTTCACAAATGATGTCCATGTCTTTTATGTAGCTTTTTCTTTAACAGTAAAAAAAATTGATGACTTAATAATGTTGCTGATTTCTAACACTTCTGTATACATAGAAAGAATACCCAATAATAAAGTGTCATTTTTATGAACTTCATAATTTTAGAACAAAGGTAAGTATTACTTGCTGCTTGTCATATTTCTTTCTGTTTTTGTTTTACTTTCTTGTTTCACATTTTCTAGGCAACTGATGAAGAACTCAGTATACAGAAGCAGGCAGTCTTTGAACAGTCCTAGCCCAGGAGAGACTGAGATGGATCTTCTTGTGACTCGAGAAAGACCTAGACGTGGAATCCGTAACAGTGGATATGACGTAAGTTTATTGGATATATACAGTGAAATTTGTTGAGCCAACTCTTAACTAACTTCTAAAACCAGGAAACTATTGGTAAACTACAAGCCAGAGTGCCATTGGGTATTTAACATTACAATCCTTTATGTACACTTAGCATCCTGAAAAAAAGCACGAGGTACTCAAAGTGTAGACTCTTTCATGTACTTTATAGCTGTGCATCATTTTACAGTCTTAAATACAAACAAAACATTTGCCTTGAAACTCACTATTTGTCAAAGCATTGAGTTCCCAACTTCTGGGAATTTTGCTTAAGTTTGGTGTGATTGTTTTCTGGAAATCCCATAGGGATGGATATTGTCCTATTACTACAACTGGGAGAGTTTTGCATAGGTGAATGTCAAAATCAGCCAGAAGAGATGCCGCTTTGTGGTCCAGGGAACTCATGCAGCCAACACAAGGCAGATGAGTTGTCTTGTGCAGTCTGAATGTATGTTGGGTGCAAGCTGATGCTGTGTGCACCCAGAATGAGGATAAAAACAGCCCTTACACTGGGATGACGTAGAATTTCTCAGTGCTTTGTAGTGTGTACAAAATGCTGTGGCTCAGCCTTTCTTGAAGATCAGTACCTTGAAAAGGACTAAACCATTCTGGAAAGTAAGGAAGCTGATCTGGTGGTTGCTCGTCCTCTAAATGCTAGACAAGCACTTTGTGTGGGACTTAATTGTCAAATCTCTCAGCTGCCAGAGATGTGTTTTTTAGCAAGGTTAGGGAATGTACTAAGGTCAAGAGACATGTTGAGACAGGTTAATTCTTTGGTGCATGTGGTAGGTGTCAAGATTTCTTAAAGATTTCCTGCATTTAGACACTTCCCATCAGATTGTATGAGTCATGTTGTGCCTTGTATGTGGAATGATTGGCTCACTGCTTTCTGAGGCATTAAAATACGTTGCTGGAGCCTGGAAAAAGAAAGCTATAACTTGTTGAAATAAATCTTTTTTTAAAAATTTAAAAGCTATATTTTCCCCCCACCTGCTCAAATATTTTCTTTTTTTTTTTTGTAGCTTTCTTAGATAAAAACATTGTCAAGCCAACCTTCTCTTAGTAACTTGAAAAACATATTTCAAGAAAGCAAGAGGGTTTTTTTTCTTAATATTCTAATAAAAACTATTTTCCCATAGGAGATATTTTCCTGAAATTAATGACGAAAATATTCTTGGAGCAGGCTTGGCCTCCTGGTATTAGTTCAGAAATTATATGCCATAAGTATTTAGAAAATGGTTTTAAAATGGTATATATTGTATCTAAAATATATTTTCCAGAAAATTTGTTTAAAATCTTGGAAGTAGATTAAAGAATCCTAAAAGTAATTAGAAGCTCTGAGATGTGTGTGACTTTGCTTTTGCGTTTCTTTTAACGTTTCAGTTGGGTGAGCTCTCTGCGGCACAGTCTTTTTTACTGATAAGTTACATAAAATTCCTTTTGCCCAACACGCTGCAGATCCACTGCAGTGCACCTCTTCTAACTCTAAATGTGTTTCCTGTCTGAAAGCAGAAAAATGCCAGGGGAAAATGGGACAGGATATTGAAATTTAGTTCCTGAGCCTCAGCTTGCAGCGTGGGCTGGTTTTCCCTCATGCCTGTTTGAGGTTCCTGAGAGCTGTGTGGCGGTCTGACAGGCTCTGTCTCCCAGGATGCCCACGGGCAGGAACTTAAATCTATATTTGTGCATGGAATATATATGGATATCAACAGTGGTGCAAATAAACACTTCTGTAAATCTGACCTCTGAAAATGGGTAAAAGGGCTCTGAAAAAGATGATTTGTATGCTGAATCTTGTGTCCCTTTTTTTTATCTAGTAACACCTGGTACTGTTTTTGACATCCACTTTTTTCTAAAGGTTCCAGCCTTCTTGAGCTCCTGCTAACTGCTTCCTTCCAGTATGTTATTTAGCAGCAACTCCTGCCAAAGAATAGTGAAATTTGTCTTTTATAAGCTGTTCCAAATAATGAAATTCATGAATCAAAGAACTCAGAATGTCTCAAAGTCATGAGATTTTTTTTTTTTTACAGATTAACAAATTGCCTATTTTTTTTCCTTAGCTTTTATTAGTATACCCAGGTTATGTATTGAAATTTATCTTCCCACCAAGGCTAAATGGATCTGTATTTATTTATTTTAAGAAAAAGGGTTAAAACCCAGAGATTCCTTAAGAAAATTCCTTAAGAACTGCTAGGCTTGTATGGTCAACCAGATTATGAGAGTGTGATCTTCATGATCTTGCTTGTCCTTTAAGTAGGAGAGCTCAGAAATCTGCCATTCTACACTACTGATTTTTTAATTTATGTATTTTTGGTTCTAAGAAATTTCTAATATTTCAGTTATTTTTCTTTGTATTTCATTCCTGATAATGATTTTTGTGATATTTCTCTGAATCGTAGTTCTATTTTTCAAAGCTAAAAACTTTATAGAATATGTGGCTTTTTGTATTATATTGGAGTGTACATTCTACTGTTTCATTTTCTATCTTGTTTGCCTTAATGCATTTATAAAAGATGCTATAATTATTGAACAGAAACTAGCTTTCAATTTTAAGTCATTTCAACAGGGTTTACTATCACCCCCTTCGTCTAGGAAGCAGATGAAAGTGATAAGACGGTTGTGAACAGAGCAAATGTTTTAATGAAAGAGTTTAGAACTTCTAGACTGCTAATGAGCTTTGTGCTAGGGCAGAAAATATTTAGGCTGTTTCTGGTGTAAAAAAAAGAAAATGACCTTATACATATCTAAGATCAATATATAGAAGAATTTTATGAGTAATTGCATTGATTTGGTTAAATTAATGCAACTCCTCAAAAAGCTTATGGGTCAATGTTCATGTGAAGAATATTACTGATATAGTTATAGCAGCAGAATTATGCCAGAAGCATATAAAGTCTGTCTCTCAGTACAGGATTTTTTTTTCTTCCTTCATGCAATTCCAGTTCCTTGTATTATACAGTAACAGTGTGTGAACAATATCAGGAATTTTGTAATAGTAACATGAATATATAATGGCATCTATTTATGATACTTACGTGTTTCAATTGGTAGGAAAGCAAGTGGCTCACATCAGAAAGTGACAGGATAAATTGAAATAATTATTTCAATTTAATTTTATTTAATTTCAGTATAAAACTTGAGGAACAGTAGTCGTCACCAGTCTCTTCCCAAGTCTATGTCAACCATTATATTGATAAATCAAAACTGATTTTGTTTTGACTGCTAATTCTCATCCTTTATTCATATGATATATCTTAGACATTCTGTAGAGATTTAACGGCTTCACCAGGGGGCTGCAGGAGAGAACCTGATTTATTTCAGCATTTGGGTACTAATAGGTAACTTGTGGAATTCCATTGGCTGACATTTTTACAAGCATTAAGAAATAGAAGAATCATGGTTATTAATAACCCAGTCGGGACAATGTGATTTCAGAGGCTCTTTCATTGTACTTACACAACGACCGTTGCATTTTATAGTTAGACTTCTAAAATTTACCTGATTTTTTTTTTTTTATTTACTATAACAACTCAAACAACAATGGAATCAAAATGAAAAAAATTAAGGTAAACTACTTAGTTGAATATTTTCCTACAAAGTTTCTCAGTTTACGATAACTTGGTGCAGTGCCATTGGTCCTCCCCCAGCCTGGTGTGTGCACCACTTAGGAAACTTGAAGCTGGGTTTTTTGTAGAACTATAACCATATAAATGGCTGTTAAATTCTGGTTTTTTACTTGATGAAATTACATCAATAAATGTAACTATACTTAGAACCGTTAAGAGATCAAGATCTTTTGTTTAAATTTATTGTCAGTTTTTAGGCTAATTGTGTATAGCTGAAATAGCTGAAAACAGAAGAAAGTCAGTTTGATATTTTCCTCTGTAAATGAAGAAATACGTACTATGATTGTTGTATAATATATATGACCATACATAGCTTGCAAAAGGTTAGGGGCACAGTTGCTTAGCTAAGTATAGGTATAGGAAAACACTGTTAAATGGGGAAAAAAAAGTATGCCACACTAGGAGCTACAGAGGACTGAAATAAACTTTTAGGTTAGTACTGGAATTTCTCATAAAAACATCCTGCTATATTCTTTTGTGGCTATTTAACATGTGGTTAGCACACAGTTCTAACCACGTTATATATAGAGAGAGGTACATATCCTATTCTATCTCAGGTTATCCTATCATCTTAAATCCATTTTACTGGTATTTAAAGAATTGTAAAGAATTGGTTACTTTTTCAGGTTGCCTGTTTAAAATGAGGTTTTTTATAGGCTGTAAAACTAATCTTGCAGAATATAGTTAGTTATTTCACTGTCATTAATTTTGTAATAATTTTCCTTTCTGTCTTAGAGTTACAGGCAAAAATTCAAGGGTGAATTTTTGTACTTACCTGTACAGAAGGCATTACCCTAGGAGTAAACCTTCAAGTTAAGCTGCACAGATAGTATCTGCTCATTAGAGTATGTGGTTCATTCACAGCTCCTGCAGTAGTTCTAGATAAATTTCTTTGTACCTACTGTTTGGTGGCTAGGTAAGACAGCTGAGCAGAGTCAGGATGTTTTCTACAAGGACAGGGAATAGTTTATAATATAGTTAGGGGTCCTCACTGGGTTACAGCTCGGGAAAACTCCTAATAAACTCTAATTCTGATATCTTAACAAGTGACAATGGACAAAAGAATTTCAGTCTCTTGTGGTTACAAGTAGTTGTTTGTGAGTGGTCCTTCATCATGATGGTACTATTTAGGGAGCCATACTCCTCCTGGCACTATTGTACTCCCATTGATACTAGCAACTAAGAAAAGAAATTAAACATTAATTCCAATTGTTTCTAACCTAATCATTGACAATATAGTCTGCTATAGTATCCCTACTAGTTTTTGCAGCGATGTAGGACATAAAGGCTATTATACTCATCTGCATCATATCACTCCTTTCCAATACTTGTCATCTGTCTCTATTGTCACAACTCCTGAGTTTGTATATGTTACATCTGTGTTTCAGAATGTTTTGTGTGAAGCAGCACAAATACTGTCTTGCAAAGCTTTTTACGTATACATGCTTTTATTCCATCCAACAGACTGAGCCTGAAATTATAGAAGAAACAAATGTTGACCGTGTCAATGAGCCTCGGAGTTACACCAGGTCCCGTCAGGCCAAAGGCCACTCGGAGACCTCAACTTTAAGTTCTCAGCCCTCCATTGATGAGGTTCGACAGCAGATGCATATGCTCTTGGAAGAGGCTTTCAGCCTGGCCTCTGCAGGCCACGGAGGACAGAGCAGGCAGGAGGCGTACAGCTCAGCACCGCACTTGCCCTACTCGGAGGTTGTGACCAGTGCTCCTGGTACCATGACCCGAACTAGAGGGGGGGTACAGTGGGTACCCACATACAGACCAGAAATGTATCAGTACAGTTTACCAAGACCAGTAAGTGAAACTTCTCTTTAGTATACTGTAATACCATAAAGATATTTCTACTCTGAGACACTTTTTTTTAAAAGAAATAGCCCTATTTACATGCTTAAAAGCAGATGTGAAGGCATGTTCACAGTCAACAAGTATGGGTAGTGGAGTGTATGTCTGCATGCATGCTTACCCATACCCATCTTTTGCAGCAGGACTTAGAACCTGTTTTAGCAGTATACTGCCCTAAGCTTCAGGCCATTCCATAGCTCAAGAACTTGTTTGCGTGTGTCTTATTCACTGAATGCATGTTAGGAAGCAATCTGGTTTTGTAGAACTATGTAGGCAATTGGGTATGAAACACTGCACACTTCTGCATGAGGTCCATCCCTGAAGAGCATCATTGCAAGAGAGTGAACCAAGTGTAATAATCAGAGTGAACCAAAATGTGGACTGTTATTGTCAATCTTACAGTTGCAGCTACTGACTTGGGACTCTAGTGATTGTTTAATTCCTCAGATTTCTTGGTTGACCTTATGTAAGCCACTCATCCTTCATTTTCTAGCCTCAAATTGCAGCTAATATGCCCTTACCTCACAGTAGTAATAAGTCAGTTAAGAACTTGAATCCATGGGTGGAAATTGTTAATGGAATTTTGTAGGTAGATACAGCACTCTCGGTAGCACTGTGCTCACTCTTGGCATGTGAAACTGCCCCTCAATTCCCACATATGGCATTGTGAAATTCAACGTATTTTCCTTCTTCTATGTCAAATACAAATCTAAACCAAACATGATTGCTTTCAGATGAGAAATAGCCCATCTATCAATATCAGTGTGAAAAGTTGTTAATTTTAAGGCTTTTTTGAGTTGGAAACCAGTATTTTTTTTGAAAGAATGTATTTCAAATTGAGTCCCTTACTCTGGCTAGAATAAGAGGGTAATGCAGAAAAATGTTCTTGGTTCAAAATAACTATCACTATGATTTCCTTCCATGGCAATAAAAAAATACATTAAGGGATGCTGCTTCTGAACTATTCTGAATGTATTTTAATGCTGATGACAACATCTGCAAAGGCTTGGGTTGGTGCTATTTAAATCACGCTAAAGGTTATTTCTGGCACTTTGAAATTGGTCCAATGAAATTCATACAGCATATAATCATATTTTATGGTTAGAATTCGATTACAAGCTAAAGAGACAGCTAATGGCTAGTCAAATTACTTTGACACTTCAGAGAATCTTTCTAAAATGAAATTAAAAATATTATATGGCGATAGGCTTTAAAAAAATGTATTAGCCATACTTTTTTTGGTGAAGGCTTCAGTGTTTGCTTTCTAAGACTTATTACTCTAAGTCATGTGTATGTATATGACCTTTAAACATTTACCCATCTTTCAGGTGTTTTGAAGATAGTGTTAAAAATTCTTTGAAAGTAGTTGATTAGGATAGGCACAGGCTGCTGGACTTCAGGTAAAGGCTGGTAATTTGTTTTCTGCATGTCAGTGTCATGAATGTGAGCTGTACCTTAACCGCACCATTTACTGATTTGTTCTTAAATGGGAATGGAGAATTGGAATTGAAAGTATCTGGCCACTATGTGTGTGGGACATGACCTGTGAGCAGGAAACATGGAAGAATTACTTCTCTCAGCCCCTCAGCAGCTGTTTGCTCTGCTTGGGATACCTCTGTTCAGCAACTGCAGGGGAGATGGTGGGATGGCAAGTGCTTGGGAGTGAGCTGTCTGACAGGTAGAGAAGGTATCTGGAGTCAGTGAGCTTGAGGGGTGAGTGAGCAGCCTCTGGCAGCTTTGGGAATGACAGGTACTTGTTGGTTATACACGGGAGGATGTTACCTCTGCAAACCAGGAGTTATTTATTTGTGCCCTTTCTTAAAATTCAGTTCTTAGTGGCAATGAAAATTCAACATTAACAATGCTCTTATAATTAAAAATCTGGATCCAAGAGCATTTTCTTGGCTTAGATGGAACAAATGCACACATGTGTGAGTCTTTTAGATACAAGACAAGCATAAAGGACTTTAGTCTATCACACTCTGAGATCTATCTCTTTCCAGTCCAGTGACACTGGACTAAACTTTTTGTGAGATCCCATAAACTTTCCAGTAACTAGAGTGCACCTTTAGGTTTTATGAAACCTAATGCCAAGGCATTTAATACATGATACAAGTGCTGCCTCAGATTTCTAGCACAGAAATATTCTACCTTTATAAAGCACACATGGTAAATGGAGTGAGGCAAAACAACAAAAATCTGCATGCAAATCTCCATTTCAGTGTTTCCCTCCTGTTCCTAAGTATTTGTCATACACTTTCAGGGGACCAGAAACATTCTTCAGTTTGAAATTGTTTAAGGTCTCCTTTTGTTTTTTTTACCATCAACTTCTTGGCAAGTCCCACCATCAAACAGTTGTGTATCTCCAAAACATACATGCATCTTCTTTTTGCTTTTTCCTTTTTGAAACCTTCTGTGTGGTTTTTTTATGTGGTAACATAAACAACTAAGTTGTCAGTAGCTCTTGTGAGGGAATGCATGCTTGCCAAACTGCTCGTGGTTGACCTGTGATAACAGAATTCTTTCATTTGTGGTTTGTGCCTTTTCCTGGCAGAGAAAAACTAATAAAATTCAAACTTAGTGTTGTTCTGGGGCCTTCAAAAACGAGATGAGCAACATTTGGCTGAGTCCATGTCATCCCGCTGGTATATGACATCTGAATTGGTGCGTTGAGTGTATAATACAAACATAACCACCAGCATTGTGCCTTGGCAAATCATGTTACTGCTTTGGAAACTGGTGCAGCTGAGTTGAGCAGAGAGCTATAGCCAGGGGAAAATACCCTCTTTATTACACAGCTGGACCGGTTCCCATCTCTCCTCTTTAGTGCTCTCCTCTTTAGTGCTCTGAAAAGAGGAGTAACAGACTTGAGAGTCCCAAGGTGAGACCTACAATGGGCACTGATGGGTAATGTATCTGAATCCTCAGAGCTTCTGTGTGTTTAACAGAGGTCAAATGAGAGTATTTTACTAAGGTTCAGCCGCTTTCAATAACAGTTACTAAACTAATCATAAACCAGCAAAGTATAAAATAGCAAAGCAAACCTAGATCCAGCTGAAATTGGTAAGTCTGCATTATTGCTGGATTGCAATTGAGAAATCAAGTTAGCTAAATCATTCTATGAGTAAACAAAGACATTGTCCTTTTGATTCCTATGGTCAGATGTATGGAGATGGACATTTCTGTGATTACGAGGCAACGTTGAATAACTTCAGCCAAGACAAATCAGCCTTAAAGCTAACTGCAAAGTTTCTCCTTTAGACTTTTGTTATTGTGTACTGGTTTAACTACTTTTTCCTGTATCCTGACAGAATGGTACCTTAGACTTTTGTGGGTTGTGGAAGATACTGGTGTCTGCTGGTGACTGGACTTTATCTTCCAGAGGATTGTGGTGTATGTCTCCTGGGCCCAAAGGCTGACATTTTTCTGCTGTTTACTTAATACTTTTTAAACTGTCAGTGTTTTAGCAACCACAGACTCCTTCATTGGCATTCTTTTTCTGAAAGGGTTTTGTGGGTTCTGCAGTCTGGTATCTGTGCAGTCTGTCCTGCATCTTGAATTTGATGACTTCTGCCAGCAATTGATACAGCCTTTGTGTTATATAAGTCCTCATTTTTCATAAAATAGAGCTTGGAAGTGATGTGGAATGTTTTTCTAAATTATTTTCATTTTTCTATTTTTTTCATTTTGAAAAATAAAATTAGGCAAATTTTCTGTGAAATCAGATTTTTTCTGAGTGGATTTAGAATACTATACAAATTTCAGCAAAGTGACTTTATCTCTACAGTCATGCCTAGAACCTAAGGGCTCATCTAAATCTGCAGTAAACCGGCCTTTATAGTAAACCTTTGCTTTAAATTAGCCTCTGAACATTTTTTCTGGTTTTTTTTGCATGTAGAGAAACTAATGCCTCAACTAGAATAAATTCTGTAGAGTTCCTTCTTGTAACTGTGTTGGTGTCTGTGGAAGCTTAGCACTAAGAGAACTGTCTGCTGTCCCCGAGGATGAGCTATCTTCTAACAGGATTTTTCACCTTAACTGGATTCCCTCTGCCCAGCCATTAGCAAAATATTGCTACCCACTCAAAATTGTTCATCTTCTATGTAAGCAGAAAGATAAATGCTTAAATTTTCTGTTTCCCTTTTTGCCCTAAATATTTCAATGTAAGTCACAGCACACTTGTGAACTGTTCTTTGTGATCCCTTAAAATGCCTGCTTTGATGTCCATATTCCAAAGCACATCCGCTAACACACAAGAGAAAACCCAAATCTACCCAGGTCTCTTTGCTTACTCTGTTAAACAGTATCTGGAATTGCCAGCCAGTCTGAAACATGAACTCATATGCTGTCCCTTTAAAATAGGAGGGGGAAAAGGAGAATTTCATACTTGGTACAAATACATGCTCAGAGCAAGATGTGGGATGAAAGGCTTGTGGAGGCAGAAGGAAGTGTTTGGTTTAGCTTGAGAGCACTGCCAGCTTTTCAGATGCAGAAGAGATGTTGCAGACCATTTCAAGTCAGCCCTATTAGGAGAAATCTAATTGAGGTTTTCTTTGATGCGATTAACATTCCTTTTTTTTTCCCCCCCATGCAATTGTTTCATTAGAAATCAATATTTCAAACCCCTGGCTAGGAAATGTACTGTTGTCTTTTTAGATTGTTTTCCCACCTAAATATAGAAATACTTTAAATGCTGTTATACCATGGTGAGAGTAAATATTAGGAGACTTTGTAGGTGGAATGAAAGGCAAAATGTTTTTAATAGACAAGTCTTAAAGGGACTGTACCCTGCCTTAAAAGAGGTGGCAATGAGAGGCAGAAGATAGATGCTTGGTCTGTATAGAGTTTCCCTTAGAAATACTGACAACAAAAGTCAGTTTGGTAAATTTCCTTTCCTGTGTGTTAGCTTGGTTTTGCAGCTATTTGAGAAAGAAGGTATTGGAACACTGTCTAAATGCGTAACTTTTAAAGTTGATTACTGATAGTGTTTCTTGATATTTAGTGTGGGATTGATCTTGCCAAAATCAAACCTAAATGTAGGTGTTAAGTCTCAGCTCATCATGTAAATCCTGTAGACTCTTTATAGGCAGCAGATAATGACTCATTTAATGGTAACGTGTTTTCAGATTTCTCTGCTGCTTGTGGAGGGATGTCTGGCTAAATCAGATAGCTCGTGTTTGAAGGGCCAGATTTCCACCATTGGACTCTGGGCTCTAGGTTTTATCAGAATGCCTATATCTTGATACTAGACAGCCTCCCTGTAATCTGTTGTTTGCTGTTACTCCAACCTTATTGTTAATCCTGTGCATTGCTCTGAAGCATTATCAATAAAAGCATAATTAAAAAAATTCCAAACTTATAAACACACCCCAAAACATAATGTGTTGAAGGAAAGTGTCAATGAAGTGCTAGAGAGGTCATCCTTCTGTCTGTTTAGTGATGCTATGACTTCTAATCTATAGGAGAACAAAGAATTTAAAAGAGAAATTTTGTCCTACGTGTCATTTCTTGGGTGCCATGGGTTTCATGCATATGATTACTCATCCTTTACAGGTATTAGCTATGAAATCCAGATTTACCATGGGCAAGATGCTTAATTTTGTGACTTGGTGTTTTTTTTCTCTGAATTACTCTGCTTTTTCAGAACTGCTTGAGACCTTTGTTGTTGCTTTAGAAAGTTACAGAGCTTGGGGTTGTTTTGTGAAGAATTTTCTTTTTATCTCTTCCAGTTTAAAAGGAAGAGGTTGAAATATCCATTGCTCACAAGCAGCTTCACTAGATGTTACTCTGAGAATGCTTTCTGAATCTTTGAAATATTTTCACTTCCTCCAGAAAAAGTAACTGAGATGTTTTTCTTATGAGTCCAAAGCAGCAGTTGAGTCTCACATGATCCTAACAAATCTGCTTTACCGACAAGATTACAGAGAGAGCATTTTAATGTATTTGTTTTAGGCTTCATCTTGACTCTGTATTAATTGATTAATGTTTTATTCTACATACTAATTTATTTTACATCCTAAAAATCACCCACATACTTTAAATTCTCAAAGGAAAGGCCATTACTATTGATGCCACAAAGAGTTAACTTCCTGTTGACCAGCAAGTATTTAATGTCTCAGTTCTCACTTTTAATTTGACTGAGATCTGTTGGTATTTCTGAAAATACTTTTCTCCTTTACAGGCTTACAGATTTTCTCAGCTTCCTGAGATGGTAATGGGTTCCCCTCCTCCTCCTGTCCCTCCCAGAACAGGTCCTGTGGCTGTTGCCTCTCTCAGGAGGTATATATATATGTTGTTTTGGTTTAGGTGTGATCTCTAAAAACCACCATTGTAATAAAAACTAGGGCAAACCCTGAAGGGCCACTTAGAAGGTACTTCAAAGACATATTCATGATATTAGAAACATGTTGGATTTCATTTTAACATGAAGAGGGGAGGAATAACAGTGAACTTTCACTTCTATTAGCTAACCAATTTCAACAAAATTAGGAAATCCAGGCTGAAATGTCTTTTAAAACATGCTTTGTCTTGACTCATATAGTGGTGTATTGTATTGCAGATCTGTGGTAGATAATTTGCACTGTCATTCTTCCTACTTTTCTCTATTGTAAGAACTTGCAACAGGATATGGATGAATTATAAGATACTCCTCAGTATCCTGGGTCTGGGCATTTCTGCCTAGCTTTCAGAAATCTCATACCTGCATTTCTGAAGCAAAAAGGTGCAAAAGCCTGATTGCCTTATCTCAGTATATACATTTTGTCTCTTTCTCACAGTAAGCTCCTCTATAAAATACATTTCAAGGAATTTCTTCTGTAGTGGATGAACTCATTTAGCCTTCAGTGCTGAGCTGTTAGTTGCCTGATGCCAACTGCAATTCGAGGCACCACAGGCCTGCTGAGACTTATTGTGGAGCACCAAGGCCAAAGGAAGCCTCTGAGTGGTTGTTAATAATATCATAACTACATCAAAATATTCAGGATATGGATGCTCTCTGTTGACATATTCTTGTGAAGCTATTACATTTTAGCTGTAAAGCAACCGGGACTCGCCATCTTAAAAGATGTTAGTACTTCCCAAGTGCAGCTAATGTTACTTACCCTAGTAGTCTACACTGTAGTAATATGGTATTTGTCTACAATTTTGTGTTGATGGACTCTAATAAAGCTCTGTCTTTTGTGTTGCATGTCACGGGCATTTCTTTGAAGCAGGAAGCAAAGGCCCAGTGTAATGATGATAATATGGTTTGGTGTAGTGGTGATCATGCTAAAGAAGTTGTTCTCTGACTTCCCCAGTCTAATTGTTCTCCAATTTTTCTCCAAACCTTTGGCATGCCAGAACAAAATCAGATTCCTAGCTGGCTTTTCATACTGTAGCTGACAGGCATGTATGTGGCTATGAATTTTATCTTTCAGAATGACAAAAGTTTCTAATTTTTTTTTCCTAATGCGCAGGTCTACATCAGATATTGGCAGCAAGGTGAGAATACCTGAGTCCAGTGGGGCAGATCAGGCCCAGCATCATGATCAGGCATCTTTTGCACCTGGTTCAAGAGTTCCAATGTCTGTTGGTCCACTTGATCAATCAGCTTTTCACTCAGGTGAGAAAATATTGTAGACCTAACTTGCAGCTTTAGGAGCCTCATTATTTATTTTACATATAAGTTATTGTATGGGATATAGCAAGTATAGATGTATTGTTTGTAGAAAGATTGTATTGGATGTCTCTTTCTGGTGCAACTGAAGGAGACCTACAAAGGATTGCTGGCTGGAGAGCTGTCTGTCAGAAAAGGACCTGTGGGTGTTGATGAACATCTGCATGAATGTGAGCTAGCAGTGTAGCCAGGTGGTGAAGAAGGCCAATTGTATGCTGGGCTGTATCAGAAATAGTGTGGCCAGTAGAACCAAGGAAGTGATTGTCCCCCTATACTTGGTGCTGGTGAGGCTGCACCTTGAAAACTGTGTTGAGTTTGGGCCCCTCATTAAAAGAAGGACATTGAAGTGCTGAAGCATTTCCAGAGCTCGGCAACCAAGCTGGTGAAGGCTCTGGAGAACAAGTCTTATGAGGAGCACCTGAGGGACCTGGGGATGTTTAGCCTAGAGAAGAGAAGGCGGAGGGGACGTGTTCACTCTCTACAACTGCCTGAAAGGAGATTGTAGTGAGGTGGGAGTCGATCTCTTCTCTCCAGTAATGAATGATAGGACAAGAGGAAATGGGCTCAACTTGCACCAGGGAGGGTTTAGATTAGAGATTAGGAGGAACTTTTTAAGTGAGCAGGTTATTAAGCATTGGAAGGGTCTGCCCAGGGAGGTGGTGGAGTCACCATCCCTAGATGCATAGATGAGGTGCTGAGGGACATGGTTTAGTGATGGGCTTGGCAGTGTGTGGTTAGTGATTGGACTTGATCTTAAATCTTTTCGAACTGTAGTAATTCTATAATTCCAGACAACCTATATCCTGGGGATAGTCTCAGTAATTGCAGGAAGAACCACATTATTCTCTCTATCTCTGTGAGCCCCACTTACAAACTGCCTGAATGAGCAGACATAACCATATCCAGAGATTTGGCAGAACCTTGTACAAGGAAGACTAGTTCCTCCCACTCATCCTGGAACACGATAGTAGAGTTTCAGTATAAGGCTTCCTGGACATCTTTGTGCATACGTCTTGATCAAGATGTGGTAAAACAGATTTGGTGACAAGAAGTTTTCTTGGAAATATTTAAGTTGTAGCTGCATAATTCATTGCAGACATAGACTGTTCCTGTAAAAGGAATTGAGCAGGTAGAGCCTTGGTATTTTTTATGGAAGCACTGAAGTTTTATGACGGTACTGTTGAGATTACAACCTTTTAAATGTATTGCTTACTCATTTTTATAAGGTTTGTGACTAGAAATATTAAGACACTTCTACTATGTAAACTGAATGATCTGTAACCTGCACTACTCTGAAACCATTGGTAACAACATCTAAAAATTGAATATGAGGAAGCAAAAGTAAGAAGAAAAAAGCCTTTTTCCCCCCCGATTCAAAGTTCCAATGAAGATCACCTGTTTCAAAGATTAACTCTTAAGGACTAAGTGCTCTGAAGACTGTGCATGATTATAGAGAACTGCAAATCTTGCCTTCTCCAATATTTCCCAGCATTATAGAGATGTTCTTGTCAGATAGTGGGAGCCTTACATCCAACTGATGGTGTTTTTTTTTTTAATTGATGAGAATGACTTGAGGCAAGTTACTTTGTAAGCATTGTCTTCTAATTTATAACTGAAAATGACAGCTATTAATTATTTCTACTCTCTTGATAGGAAATACCGTACCAGCAGTGTTTGCCATACCAGCAGCAAACCGACCTGGCTTCACGGGCTATTTTATCCCAACACCACCCACTGCATACAGAAACCAAGCCTGGATGCCCTATGCTGGAGAGAATGAATTACCAGGGCAGTGGGCAGACTCAGTAAGCATCCTTGCTTTTCTAACTCCTTATACTTTTCTGTGATTTGCAGACAAGGAGTTTTAAGTGATGATAAGTGGTCAGCAAAGAATCTGGGCAAGATAATTCTTCCTTGAATAGTAATACTCTCTAGAAGTGAAAAGTTATGAGGTGAAGCGTAGATACTTTAGCTGTCCATCTTATAAACTGTAAGTCAGGTCTTTTAGAGAGTTAGATCATTCATGAGATTAGGGGCTGGCACCCATTCAAAGTTGATGGGTTAGGTACTATTTTTCTTTCCCAAGGCAGGGTTTAAATATTTGGATAGCCACAGGGCATGCTGCCTCTCAAGGTGGCTGTGTGCTGTTTGGAAGCTGGGGGGTACCTTTCCTTCCTGGAGGCTTCTTTCAAGCCAGCCAGCTCCTGGAATCCTAGCTTGCAGTCCTGCTGCACAGTGTTTCAAATCCTCCTGCAGGCTGCAGGGACAGATCATAAATTAAATAATTAATTGCACAGTCCTGGTATGGGACAGATGTAGTTTTTAGACCAAAGTATATCTGTATTTCAAAGAAATAAAATTGAGACATCCTAAAATTAATTACAGTAGTTTATCATGTTTTAAACAAGTTCTGAAGTTTAGGACATTTTTTTTCTACTAGAAAAAAAAAGATCAGTTCTGCTGCTTGAGCTCACATCTGGTATTTATGCAGAACCAATTCATTTAAACAAACCAGGAGATGGATTCTGTTTCCTTGTACATATCATCAACAGAATATTTTAGTGAGTATCTGTTGGAGTCTAATAGTTGACTTTGAGCAGCTAAGAGGCAACACGGTCACACAAGTATTCCTTTGGGGCTGCTGTTTCTTGATAAATCTTTATTACTGTTCCTGATGCCTGCAAGGAAAAGAATTCAGTTTGACTTTCACATGCAAGTCTGAATTGTAGTCTGAGCTGTCAAGGAAGAAGTATGCTCATCTCTAAGCTGATGTACCCCTGACACCTGGAGGCTTTTGATGCCATTGTACAAATTCCCTTCCCAGAGCTGCCCTTTGAAGCATAGAAACCCTTTTTCTTTTCATTGTTTTATTTATTTGCTTATTTATTTGTTGTTGCTGTTTTTCAACCCTACTGACATTTTAAATGCAGGAGACCTGTTGTGTTTGAGCAATCATTTCAAAATTTTTCTTTAGGAAGACAACCCAAAAGTAGATGGGAAAAGTATTTTACTTATGTTCTATTCTCTTTCCCTTTTGTATCCCCACTTCTTGGCTGAAGCCCCATGAAAAGACAGTCAGATATTATTTATCAAAAGGAAAGACTGAAAACTAACTGAACCAAACAGGAGTGCAAGTCTGCAGCCCTCAGTTTGTTCCTCTGGAAGGAGAAGAGTATAGTGCTGTTGTGGATTTCCCTGTCTTTAGGGAAAGAGATGGGAAGAGCAGTTAGTGCTGGTGGACTGTACACAGAGGAATGGGGAGGCCTGCGAGAAGCTATCTGAAAACTAGGTGTGTCAATACAGAATTCAAAGGGAACAAATGTTGCTTTACCTTCATTTACCCATTACAGAGCTTTAACAACTTCTTATTACTCTGGCTTTTAGCTCTTTTGTGACTTTGGAGAAGAGGAAATGATATAAACCCAAAGCACTTCAGTTTCTGCACTGTATTTGTACTTCCTGATAACTGCAAATCTGTAAAAAATTTGCCTTTATTTAAAAACGATTATTAGAGGACCTAATAATAGTGTTAGCAACATAATATAGTCAGAAAGCCTGAAGAAAACTGGAAAAAAAAATCCAAAGTAACACTCAGAGTTTAAGTTTCTGGATCCTTTCTGTTTTCTGAGCTTCTAGATTGTAGCTTAATCATGGTTCCAAGGTTATTTTGATAGTAAGAGCAGAGACTTAATATCTGTAAGGTGAAATTAACAATTATTTTTCACACATTTCCCCTAACTGAACTTAGGAAACAACAAAGAATTATTTAATAACTTCTGTTTACTGTAATGTGCTATTTTCTCAGTTAAAAGGTAAGTACTGAAGCACTAAGTTTTGTGGGAGAAAGGGAACTGTATTGGACAAAACATTTTTCAAATTGCCAGTTGCAGCTCAATGAAAGTAGTAACCTGGTGGCCTCTAGTGGTGTGTTTAAATGTTGTATTACTGAAATGTTTGTCTTTTGAATAATGTCTTGTAACCTAAACAGATGCAACTGCATTTAATGATCACTGTCATATCATGCCTGCTTCCTATGTTTATCTTGTCACACAATACTGAATAGCTTTGACATTCTCTTTCCTGTTGGATGGATATCCAAGGTCTTATAGAACATGTGGTCAGGTTTTCATGGGTTCTTGGATGCCTGAAAGGGAAACATTTTCAAAAGCATGCAACAGTTTGTCAAACTCTCTACAGGGCCAGAGCCAAAAAGGGATTTAAGCAAAATTCTAAAGCTGTTGTTCTGAACTCTGTGCTGAGGTCCCATGTAGGTAAAATTGGCAGGTGTTTCACATCTTGACATTTCAGTCTGCTTGCAGACACCTAAATTCTGAAACTCTGCTTCTGGCATACACACCAAAGCCTTTAGTCCTGGTAGATGAAGCATCTTACCCCTTAGTGTGACTCAAATCTAAAAATTAGCTGTAACATCTGCTTGACCTATGTTATATGCTTGTATAAAACATTAATGTATTTGGAAAGTAACTGCAGGTGTTTTTCCCATTTAAAGCAAAAAGAATTATGAAGCTAACTTTTTAGTGATGAAACATTGTTAAAACTTTTCAATTACCTTAGAAGTGTGGTATTCCTAGTATACTGTAGATAAATTTCATTTTCTGAGTCCCTCAGCTCGTGAAAAAGCATCACTGAGCTTTCCTGACTTGGCATTGGTGTGGACTAGAATGATCAGCTGGTAAGCTTTTTCTCAAGGGGAAATTGTCTTGTTCCTAGTAATAGATTATTAATTGCCTTCCATAAAAACATAAATCCTTCTTCAAAATGAAAGCCTGTAGTTTCCTATTACTAGTTGATGCATTAAAAACTTATGAGGACTATAAAGGCTGTTCTTATGGTTTGTGGATTTGTGATGGAAACGTCATATCTTAGTGGCTAAAGGGCCTACATCGCTGTTTTAATTTTATCCAGTGTAAAATGGGGCTGAAATCAGTGACATCGTCACAGAGCAAAACTGCAAATCTCCCATGTAATTCTGTGAAATGTGGCCTGACATCCTGATACTTCTGAGAAGTCAGTGTTGAGTTACCTGAGCTTATCCCTGTTGTCTGGATCTAGTAAGTTTGTTAGCAATGGTAGGTCCAGACACTTGGCTCACTTGGATTAGACAGTGGCTGCAAATTGGCAAGCTCTACTTTCCTGTTCCAGGCTTTTTGGTGTCCAGAAACATAGTGGTGCTGTCTGATTAAAACTGAAATGCTTAGGAGGAATAGTAAGCAGAGGATGCACTTTCAGAAGAGCCTTCTCCCTTTGACTTTTTGCAGTGATAATGTTGAGATATACAGTATTTCCCTTGCTAGGTGTTTTTGCTGCCAGACTGGGGAGTTGAGTACTTAGTACATGGACGTAAGTGCATAAATGGCACATGCCAAGGTAGACATTTGTAAATGGCTGCTTAAGAGTATGGGATTTATGTTCTCTTCATATTATCCTATCTGTGACATCTTGTTTTGCACGGGGGAGGTTTGTATTACCTGGTGGGTGGCACTACAGATCAATTGTTCTGTATAATTTTCTATAATTACAATGCTCTACAGGTGCCACTACCTGGATACATCGAGGCTTATCCACGGCCCCGCTACCAACATAATTCTCCTTCACGACTTCCTCGCCAGTACAGCCAGCAGGCAAGCATGCACCCCAGCCTGGAACAAGCTCCTCTGCCATCCACTGCAGCTTCTCAGCAGAGCCTGACAGAAAATGACCCCTCTGATGCTCCTCTCACCAACATTTCTACAGCAGCCCTCGTAAAGGCAATAAGAGAAGAAGTTGCTAAACTGGCTAAAAAACAAACAGATATGTTTGAGTTCCAGGTGTAATATCTTGTGTGCATGGTATTTGTATTATGGGGTAGCCGAGAAAGTGACTCTTTTAATTTTCAGTTACAAACTTGTGGTGAATTGTGCCAAACCGATGGCATTTTTCTCTGTCTCAAAAGTCAATGCTACAAAATGACTGGAAGTGCAGCGACAGGACTCTGAATGTATGTAATTCTGCTTGCCAGCTAAGGAAAGGCTACCAGGTAACTGTTTAATATGGATAAGACTGATCGTATGCAAAGGTCATTTAGCTCTCATGTTAGAGATCATAACTAGAGATGCTGCTGAACATGTCTGCACCACATATTTAATTTGCAGGCCCAAAAGCAGAGCTGCTGAAAATAACTTCTACATGTCAAAACTTCGATTAAAGAAAAAAATGCAGTGAAACACAGGTAGCTAAAGGCCACAGTAGATGTGGAGATGGCTGTGTTAAATTGTTTGCTGCAGCAAGGGAAGTTTGCAATTGCAAGGGAAGCAATGGGGAGTCATTCAGCCTTTTCATTCCAGAGACTGTATTCAAACCAGAAGAATTTGAGATAAGTAATACAAATAAATGTCCTGTAAATAGCTCCAATTGTCCTCATCCTACTAACAGTACGAATAAATGAAAGAAGAGAAGCCTGTGAAGACAGTGAATGTTTTTTTGATAGTTGGTGGCTACTTAGTCCCTCAGTGCCACTGATGAGTTATGGAGGAGATTTTTTTCAGTGTGAGAGAACACAATGCATGAAGAGCCAGGAAAGGATATTGGTTCTAGAAGCTCCCAGGAGAAATGAAAACATGGTCTTTGTGTTTATAATAAAACTTTTTGATCAGAATGCATGTGAAGCTGGTGAACCTGAGACCTTTGATCAAGTCTTTCCAACCTGGAATAACGAATACACCTGCTTGGACAAGAAAACCTCTGTTTAACATAGTACTTTTTTTTTTTTTTTTTTTTTTTTGAAGTGATGCCAGAAAGTGCTACCTGAAACAGCAGTTTATTCTGATTTCACTGGAGCAGTGAATGCACACCTAGGAAGTTCTGAATGTAGAGGACCTGGTTATTATATTAATGTGTAAATAAACAGTTACATGGATTAACAAAAATACTAACATTCTGTGAAAAAGAGCATTTCCAGAAAGTATACTGACTTCATATTGTGCAAGATAAAGGTCACTAATTGTTAAACTTCGTTGTTATATGAATCCAATCTCAAAATCAAACCAGTTGAATGGAACAATAGCTTATCTTTTGCAGTTGTATGAACTAGTTGGAGATCCTGAAAAGTGTTTTTCAATTCCTTCAGCAATTAGCTTTGGGAACTGAAATTGTTGCAAAATTTGTTGTGTTGGGCGTGTTTGATGTCAACTGCAGTTAAGGATAATGTTCTTCATTTCACTAAGTTAGTTATCCTTGATTGCATATGCTGTTTTGTCTGATCATTTCATTTCCCTGAGTTTCTTTGGTCTTTACTGAGGTTAGAAAGGGAACTTAGTTTAGCTTTTTGGCCATCAATAAAATGAGAGGAGAAGAGAGGAGACTAGAATAGGGGGTAAAAGAAGAAATTGATAAAGCACAAACTTTTAAATCAGAGCTATTTTTTCCCAAAATAATTATATTATAAACTCTGACTGAGATTGTTATCCTAGAATATACAGATGTCTTCTACTTCAGTACCTTGAATATTGCAGAAGCTTTTGGAATTCAAGTTAATCTTTCAACAAATGTGAAATTTAATTTTTATTATTTAAAAATCAGATATAAATAAAATGTATTTTTGTAATCTCTATGTATATATGTGCTGTATATTTATGTGACTAGTCTGTTATAGTCAGAATATTTCCATAAATGAAGTGCAAAAACAAGGAAAAAAAAACCCTAGTAATTTTAATGATTGATATAAACATGCTATGTCTGGATTACACAAATATATGCATTTGGATGACTTGGCTACAAAACAACCAAAGAAACTCAAACTTTCATATAAATATAAGTCTCGTATAGACAGTCTACTGTCTCAGTTACCTATCAGCTAAATGAAACTGATTTTATTAGTGTAATACAGTACATTCGGATTGTGTTGAATTAATTGCTGCCGAAGAATATTTCACTTGAAAATACAAACTCAGTGTGCTGTAAAAAGACTAGTTTTGACTGGCCCCAGTGGGAACTTTACTTATTGGAAGCAAGGCTGAGTTCCTCTATTAAGATTTGTCTGTTTGTGCAAACTTCGCTAGAGTCCCTTGAACAATATTCTGTTTATTTTTCAGACATTTAAATCACTGTAACATAGATTTCTTCGAAGAGCCATTTATTTTTACTTAGCCTAAACTGGTTTATAACTGGCTTAACCTAATTTGATAAGTGAAATCTGTGGTAAATTGCCAGCCACGTTTTATGTCAGCTTTATTACCTCAGTTTTTGAATGATTCTTCTATCTAGCCCAGTGAAATTCTGCAAATAGATAGGCTCTTCTATGCAATGGGAGTTGATATGTGCTATGAAATAAATTTCTGGATCTTAGACTCCAGTTTCATGGAGTTATCCTAAAGCTACAAGTATGGAAGCAGCAGCAATCACATAGATTGGAGTGCCAAAGCCATATAGCTGTGGAGGATAATGTTTTGACATATCCCCAGAAGAGTCAAAGGAGGTGGGATGTAACCAATTTAAACAGCATCTTTGGGATATATAGCTCTGTTTGTAAATCTGTACCCATTCTTAAATATAAATGATTTAGTAGCTCTGTGGAAAAATATGTGAGGGTAAACCTTCATGTATCTTATATGATAAAGCGTTTATCTTGTCATCCTAGAAATTAAGAAGTTTGGAAATGATGCAGATCTATAGAATATCAATGCCAATGTGCAAACAAGATGGAGAACTCCCTCCAAATAGTAACAATTAAATAGCCTTCTAGAAAGAAAAAGCCATTTTATTTAAGTTAAACAAAGTACCCTGCTACTGAGGAAGACCTGTTAGAATGACAAAATTTGTTTTGTTTGCTCTTGTATCTATGATGTGCAGCCTATTGAGTATTCCCTGAACCATCACTCTGAAACCATTGTGGTGCACTTTATTTGCAAAGATATCTTACATTCTTCATTCCTAATGTTTTTTAATCCTGTTTGTGATATGTTTCTGGTTTGCTTTTTTGTTTCCTTTTCTTTCAGTACAAAGTAAGACTACATCAAGACAGTAAGGACATTCCTGGGAAAGAAAAATCATGCTGTAATATTTATACTGTTTGAGCACAAAGAAATGATCAAGTGAAAATACAGTGTACAAATAATTTGTAATATAATAAACATTTTGTATGGCTACATTACAATATAGTTTTTCACTACTGATTTCAAAGAAGAAAGTGTACCTGTTTAAACTTCTAACCTCATCAGAATATATCAATGCCATTTTTGCTGAGGAAAAACTCAGCCATGAAGGTTTTTCTACTAAATGCCCCAGTTTTCTTGAAAATTATGTTAAATTTTTAGGTGAAAATGCGGTTTTCTGTGTGCAAAAATATTGATGTCCTGACTACAGTTTGTGTTCAGATTTGTAAATTGTCAGTAGTAATATCTGCATGTAAAATTACTTCTTGGTATGCGTGTAATGCCCACTTTAAGTAGGTATACTATGTGTGACATTTATTAACACCAGTAGAACAGTAACTTTAAGAGGATAAGAGGGTACTCTGACAGTCACTTTTTGAGAAGAATATCTGGATTTGTGAGAAGTTCTAGCACTCAGTCTAGCAATATGAATAATACTTGTACCTAATAATATGGATAGAATTAGATAGAAGTGCATGTACAAACTATATGTAGAAATGGGGAAATTGTCATAAGTAATGATCACTTCTTTTTTAGACTAACTTCGAAAAGGTGAGACATAAGAAATGGAAGATAGCATAAGAGGAAAATGTGAAGCATGTAGAAAAAGCAACATTGGACTGAGTGGCAGAACTGTCTTGCTTAAAGGAGATTACATAGAAAGCTAACTACAGTTTTTTATATGTTTTGAGATGTCTGACTGTTAAAGAATTACATTTTTAATGAACTGGTTTTAGTCCTGCATTGCAAATGTAAGAGCTAACCGCCAGCTTCTAAAACTGAGGGAGCTTGAAATCAGCAAGTTTTCTGAGCTAGCAGAAGCCACTTTGTTTTGCTGACCTTGTTCATCCTGTGCATGTCTGAGCAGCTCTGAGCACTGTGCTGTAAATCAGTTACGATTCTGACCTTGCGTTTCTAGAACGTAAACAAATCTCAGTGGCTTCACATACCTCATTGACATGAAATGGAATAGGAAGAGAGAAAGTGTGATGCGCTAATGTGAAGGCTATTGACATGTCAGGAGTAACTTAATAATGTGGAAGCCATGGATCTTCTCTTGCATGTTAACTCATACCTCCTTGAAAACGGTTGTGTTTGGCAGCTGTTCCTGGCAAGGTGCTTTCTTTTAACTGTCAGTCACTGATATGTATAAATTAAGGTTCAGTCCTATCACAGGAGAGTGTATCAATTCTTCTACTCCTTTGTGTAAGCCATGTGCACTCTCTGTGCAGCTCCATGTGAGAACGTGGCATAATTAACATGAGTGCTCTCCAGTTACTGATAGTAATCTCTTGTAATAAACACCCAAGTTGTATGGTATCTTTATAGATATTTTACTACATCATTAGAAAGTGAGGAGGTGGGATGGGAGGGGGGAGGGAAGACACGACCATACAGCCCACTAATGTATTAATACCATTAGCCTTTTTTAAAAACCTTTGTGAAAAAAAAGAGTTTACTCTGCTAAGGTCAGGATTGCTTACCAGTCAGAGTGTGTACAGGGCAATGGTTTCCTTCTGTTGAGTATGCTGCTGTGGTTGGTGGAGCAGATCTCACACAGTTGTTTTGAATGAGACAGATATAATTATGAAAATAGGTATATGAGGTAAATAATATCTACCTAGTTCTCTGTGCTTGCTGCAGGTGCATTACTGGTCTGCTAACCAATTTTTACAAAGCAGTGTGTGTTCAAAGAGAAAGGAATTAGCTGAGACTTGTTTACTAGAATATTGTTTAGCTGTAGCACTGCAGGCTTTGTAGCAGTGCTATATAGAATCAGTATGTCAAGTAGTAACTTGTACTTCTGTGCTACCCTTTTTTTTTAATCCTGGAGTTATGGCAAAAAAAGTCAACTCATGATTAAGTTTGGGGATTTTTGTTTATCAAAATACTTTTAAGTTTTAAATCTTTCCTTTTTAAAGGATAGGCATACAAACGAGGATAAAGACACTCTTAGAATGCTGTTTTTGAACTCTTGCCTTTCTCTTGTAAATAAATAATGTGGAACTTGACTTGTGGAAATGAGATTTATATAGGTTTGTAAATGAATTGTGTACTGGTTAATACTGCAGAATGTTTATTGAGAATAGCTGTATTGCATATCCTTGATCAAAAAAGGTTTGATATATTCAATGAATGAAAAGTAATCAGAAAACTGCACATCTGGTGATTCCTATTTTTTGGTGAAAAATTTTGCTTGAGCTATGTACAAGACATGGGAGATTAGGAGAAATTTTAATGGAGCTCTGTGGTGGGTAGACTAACCTATAGAACACATTTGTCCTTTGGGTAGCCCTTAACACCTACAGCCACCATTGGCAGAAAGGTGGTTTAGGTCCTGATTTTTAAAATTGTTGAGATGCCTTCAAAATCATATATTTCATGTTTTTAAAATCACCTTAGGACCATATTCCTATTGAGGAAAAAAGGATTTTCAATAGAGTATGGTATTATACTAATATATATATATATATATATATATAGATAAACTTTTTTTTTGAAAACTAGTTCTTTAATACATTTATTTGTCCCCCTCATTTCAGGTTATTTAACGTGTGCAAAAACAGTAATGAAGAGTTACTTTCCAGAGTTTTTCTGTTCTAAAGCTCATGTAAGATGAGAAATGGATTTTCAATAGTTAGGTGGTCAAATCTATAGCAGGTGTCTCAAAACCAAATTCAAATACCATGAAGAGGTGTTTGAGGATTTCAATTTCTTTGCATTTGTCAAAAATAATTCTTGCTTTAAGAAGTGCCTGACTTTTCATGAGTTTTCATGCTTGATTCATTCCCAAGGAGTAGCTTGAAAGTATATTACATTCTGTAAATAATTTTGTAACTTTATAAATACATGTAAATACTAGGCAATAGTATTTGGATTTGGCCCAAAGGATTGTAAATCATACAGAAAACTGATACCACTGACTACAATATTTAGAGGAGGTGAATTTTTCTTCCAAAATGTGTCCCGCTTCACCGCAGCTCAGTGCATTTCTATGCTTTGTAAACAAGTGTCTAAACACCATAACACATACTGACTTCAGTTATATCTGGCAAGGAGCGCTGACTTTTGCAGCCTCCAGTGGGACCTCGTAAAGAGTACCTCTGTATATGATTATTTTTTTTTAACTATTAAACCAGAAATATTTGATTCCTTAACTCTGTCTTTTTGTAAGGAATCAGTGGCTTTTAGGTCCTGTATCACCAGCAACCTCAACCAATAGGTACCTTGATGTGATACAGCAGCCCATGCCAGGAATTCACCAAGATCTAAACAAGTAAGTAGAAAAATAGGTGATAAGCCTTCTGTTTCATCAGTGGATGGACACTGAGTCATTATGAATTAATACTCTAGCAGATCAGAGAGTCTTAAATTAAGTGCTTGTAATAAATTCTATGTATTTAGTTAGCTTTTGATTTCTTCATTTGTTAAAACAGTGCAAAAATAGCAATGTTAAAAGTGTATTCTATTTCAGAGTTATAGGAGATCTGAATGTAAGTAAAATTGAGGTTTATTCTTTGTTCTTGCCTTTGTCTACTACTTTCAACACTGCAAGTCAGAAAAAACCCCACAACTCTACCCTCCACTAAATTAATTGTAAAATTTCTTTCTATGACAGAGACTGGGAGGACTTTTTTCATTTCATATTGGTATCAGGCTCTTCAAACTGTATTCAAGATCATATTTGACAGGTAAAATGACAGTGAATCAAAAAACTTTGGAAAATAAGATTGAATCCATCTTAATGAGAATTGCACTTTGGTTTAGGATTTAGCAACCCAATAGAAACAAGTCAGACTCAACAAAGGGTCCATTCTGGGCAGTTCTTTGAGTCTCGTTAGAAAGGATGTGTATAGTGCAGGTATTCCTATTTTCTTTGACCTTTTATTTTCACTTACTATCTTTCTTGCCATTGCTGGGCATTCTGAATTTGACTTTTCTGTTGGTGTACACAGAGATGCACTCTTTAGCTTGCTGGTACACTGCTACTGGGATAAAAGTAGTAACTGACATTTGTGATAGAATTTCAATTAGCTATGGCACTATGTGGCTTTGGCCCATGTTCTGCTTTGTGATACTTTGAGGCATCATTTTCATATTAAGGCAAAACACGTATACATATAACATCTTCCACTGAAGTTATTGACAAAACACGTTCCAGGTGAACAGGATTGACCCAGTATTCTCTCAGTGAACTAGCCATCTTAAAATTGTGCAAAGAGAGGAAGGATGCTATCTGCTTATGGGTAGCTGGAAATGAGGAGATTGGAGGTCAGTCAGCCCTTCTTCAGAATTTTGCATTGATTGTGTGCCAGGGCCTTGATCTTGACTATGCCTCAGTGTCCCTATCTGTAAAGCAGGGTGAAGGGACTGTCTCTCCTTATGCCCCTGGTGAAAGGCTGAACTGATAACGTTAGAAACACTGAAACCCTGGAGTGCAAGTGGATACATTAGTATGAAGTACTATTTATTATTTCATGGAGCTTGCTAATTGTTCAAGACTATAAATGACCTGTTCCTCTGGTAGCGTTTAAATATATGTGACTTTACCAGGAAAAAAACCCCTACCTCCAGATACTGCTTCAGTATGTTCTAGGAAGCCTTTCCAATAACAATTTCTACACCTTTATTACAGAGATGTTATATTAATAAATTGTCTCACTTCCCATGTAATAGATCTCTCAAATAAAGTGAACTCTTCTTATATAGTTGAATTATGGAAAGGACTAGCTCTGCGTGATTACGGATATCCATATTATTATTGTTGTTCACAGCTTGATTCAACCAAACTGTAATGACTGTGCCTGTGAAAATTGCTCAAAATTTATAGGTGTTTCAGCTGTAAATGGGAAAATTAGTTTTCTGAAGCCAGTTAGAACTGCAAAATTGAAAGTGATTTGTAAAGTCTAGGGATTAAATCGAAAGAGGAAGAAAATAATTAATCAAAATTTTATACTATGCAATCAGAAAGGAAACCTCCAAGAAATAGTTCCTTTTGCAGTTACAAATATAAAAATGTACCAGTGGTAGAATTTTACATATTGTTAAAAAGGAGGCATTTAAAATGTTCTGAGTCATTCCCAAATGACTGTGTGTTTACTCTGAACCGTAGGGTGATTCTAGAAAAAAGGTTTATGAGTGCATAGAATAGTTTCTTTCATGTTAGTGGCTATAGCTTAGTTGAAGTTGTACATGTTTTTTCCTTGGCAATTTTGCACATTAAATAAAATGTCTTAAAAATCTATTTTGCTACGTATTGGTTGTTCCTGCTGTGTCCTTTTCTTTAGATCAGCTGCTTTGAAGCATGAGATGCTTTTCCTGCAGAGCTGACAGGCTCCTGGGCTGTATAGGGGTCCTGCTGCCTATGTTCCTGAGGCAGAACCTGAATAAGGACAGGAAAGAAGTTTTAAGAACTCTTTAAGTTAAAACCATGTATTTCACTGGTGATGTTCCCTCTGTTTACCTACCTTGGAGAGGTGAGCAGGACAGTCACCAGCAAGCCCATGGGTTTTGAGGACATCTTGTTTACTTTGTGAGCTTTCATTCTCACCTTTATGTCCTCTATGCCTTGCTCTATTATTCAGTTGGCTATCGTAGTTTTTATCGGTATTTACTCAGGCCTGAGTTTTCTGCTGTCAGTCTGAAGTGAAATGAAAAGAAAAATGCAGGTGTTTGCTTTAGCAATGCAGTACTGCTTTTGTGCAATTTGAGATGAAGGAATTTGGAATAAAAAGTTAATTTTATTTCAAGGAACACATCTAACCCTGCTGTTTCTAGTTTCAGAGAAAAAAAAAAGTCAGGAAAGGATCTTCCCAAAAAAAGAGGAGAAATGAACTTCCTAGTGTACCTAGCACTACTAAATTTCTGGACAGATGGGATACTTAAGATACAGTTTTATTTATATATATGTATATAAATAAAAGTTGTGACTGTCCTTAAATTGCCTCAAGGGATTGTTCTGGCTTTTCTCAAGATATACCAAAATTTCATCCTATTTCACAAATGTATGTTTTTAGTGTGCAATATTAAACAATCGACTAGTTACTCATTTTATGTTTCCATATAAATGTGGCCAAATGTGCCACTTACCTACTGATTTCTGATTAGCATCTCTTGTAATATCTCTTTCATTCAGTATCTAGATGTCTGTGATCTTAAGAAACGCTACCTCCCAAACAAAAGAGGTCAAGTTTTCTAGAGTTATGTGATGCTCTAGATTTCCCTACTTGTGTTGATACTAGCTCAGAATTTTCAGAACAGAAAAATCTATTATGTTTAGTGCTTTTTGATTTCCTCAGTAATCTGTCTCTGAGCTAATTAAGGCATCTTACTTGAAGATTAGTTTACATTCCAGTGATCCATTGTAATAAGGCTGTCTATTTGGAAAATTTTAACATAGCAAACTGTAAAGCAGTCTGAAATTTGATGGATTGAACTATTTGGTATAAAATACCTTAAAGCATTCTTGTTTTCTGATGACTTTGTATCTAATTCTTCTCATGTGGGTAACTTTATTATTTCATGCTGCCACCTACTGCTCTAGAGTTGGAACAGGAAAATGTAATTGTTAACTCACTCTGATGTGCCTGTTTACTTTGCGAGGTTATTCTCGGTGCCATATACAACATTACTTTGTGAATGGCAGATGATCTCCAGTTCTTTGATCTGTCATCTCTGCCTCTCTCTCTTTTTTTTCTCATGAAAGGATGTGTCTTCCAAACATAAGGATGTTGTGACTTCAAAAACTGCCCCAGGCTTTAGCCTACTCACTATTAGTCCCAAAATAATAGTAGAATGTTAGCTGAAAAGTCAATGTTATTAAGTTACTGAGTTATTAAAAAAATAACTCAAGCCACAACTTCTATAATTGTTTGGTATACAAAGACAATTAAAGAATATGCTGTGATTGTTACAGAGATTTTAATGCTAATGTGAAAGTGGTTTTCGAAAGCTTGTTTAGAAGCATAGTACTTTTGACCATACATACTTAATGCTCAGTTGCATTTACTTAATATACTTAGAATTCTTGGAATGAAAACAAACAAAAAAACCCCCAGAATTACCTTCACCCCCTATATTTTGTACTGGAGTTACTGTGTTTCCCTTTTACATGTATATCAAATGTTATCAATAGACTGCTAGGAATCCTGACATCAACAGTGTCAATTTCTTAGTGTTTTTGAAGAAAATATCCATTCTGTTTGCCTACAGTAATTGGAGGAAAAAATGCACAGTGTGCTATCAGTAACTAGTACCAGACAAATAAGACACCAAAAAAGTCAACAAGAAAATATACTATATTTTTCAATTTGGTAAGAGAATAGCATATAGTAATGAGAAAAATAATACCGAAAATCTATTAAACTACTCTGTAGTGATACAATGACAAAATATGCAGACACAAAATAATCCTTATCATGTTGGTGGCTATTTGTTCTTCTTCTGCCTTGCTTTTATGCCTTGTATCTTTTCTTCTTTTAGTGCCTTCAGAAGTTTGTCTAAACAGGAATGAAACATAATTTGTCGTTAATACTTTAAAGAAAATCAAATGATATCTTAAGCAAACTAGTAATATTCCTTAGTTTCTTGTGTAGCAAATATCTGAAAACTAAAGTTTCTCACATGTATTGAAAATAATGGGTGTTAAAATAGGGAAAATATGTATTGCTATAACAAAGGAAAAAACCTATTAATTTCATGTTTGGAAAAGTAGATGTAGGCAAATTACTTATCTGAATTTCTTTGAGATCTTCCTTTGAATGTATATATCTGATGGGACAGTTTTCCTGTGTTCTTGTAACCTTTGCACTCCTTAAAGTTTCCTCACTGGCAGCCTGGGGCCTTGAAGGAAATGGTGAGCATCGTATCCTTACAGTGGTTTGCCTCCCTGCTGGAACTCTCAGTAGTCACTGTCTGATGAACTATTTTATTTCCTATATTTCCTTCATGGCCAGCAGGTTTTTAAATTAGAACGCCAAACGTCGAGGATGGCCGACTGGCTTTGCTCCCTGCACCCTATGCATTCCTCTAGGCATAGTTAAAAGGTGCTGCACACCTAGGGCCTCTGTCCACCCCCCATTTCCCCTGGAACCACTTTGTAACCAGGACTGCCCCGCATTTCACTAGGTTATTGATGGAGGAACCTGCTGCTTTTGGGGCCGGGCTATGCTCGGAGGTGGCGGGGGGCTTGAGCTACCCGCCGGGGCGGCCAGCGGTGGCTTAGGGGCACGCACACTGCTGGGCGTCGAAGCCGTCGCCGACGAGTGCCACCAGCTCCAGCTCCTTGAGGCGGATGCCCAGCTCGCAGATCTCGCCGTCCAGCTGCGGGGGCTCCGCGGGCCGCCGCGCTGCGTCTCCGCCCTCCTCTGCCGACGCCTGCGAGCAGAAGAAGCTCAGCGGCTCGTAGGCGATGGGCGCCAATCCCGCGGCCCAGCGGTACTCCTCGGCGAGAGCCCGCGGGGGCTGCCGCGGCCCGCACACGGTTGCCAGGAGGGGCCGAGGACAGTCGCCGTCGGGCAGGGATGGGACGGGCTCGGCGCGGTCGTGGAAATGGGGGAAGTAGAGGAGGCGCGGCGGGCGCTGCTCGGCCATGGCGCTGCCCACCGGCCGCCAGCGGCCGTTTGCCCGGAGACCGGCCTGCGCGAGTCGGCTGCGCCGGGCTCGGGCCCCTCATGCCGGGCGGCGTGCGCCCGAGCCCGGCAGCGACCGGAGGCCGGTCCGTTGCCTTCCTCCCCTTCTTCTGCTGCGCTGGACAGCGCATAAACTTTGACTCTGCCAACATACACTGCGGTCGGTGTACGGTTCTTAGATTAGATGAGAACTGCCGGTTCCGCATGACAACGTGAGGAGGGAGTCCAGGCGATTAGGCGGACACGGCACCTGCACGTGTCTTTTGTTTTTTGTTTTAAATTCCCATGATAATTTGGATATATATAATAAAAGTCCATAACTCTTCCTTAACTAGATCTTTGTGGGTTGCCTTTGAAGGTAAAACAGCGCCCAGGCAGCATTTGCAGGCAGTTCTCCTTTTGAAAGCAGGAATTCCCAAAATAAGTTTCTGTTTATCTGTGAACATGCAAAACAAACAAACACATTGATGTTTTATTTGAATCTGGTTCAAATTGTCTTTGTGCTGTAATTCAGCTTCCATTTTAGTGATACAGTTCACTTTGTTATTAGAGTAATATTAGCATACTTTTTAAGTAGAAATACTTTGACAAGTTGGATTTGGACTCTTATTTTTTTGTCTGCACTTCTTCTGTCACCACAGTAGAGTAACTGCTGCCTTACCATTGCAGTGGCAAGCACAACCTTGCTGGCTTTCCCATCTCTTAACTGTTAAAGATGATTAGGTAAAATATTATTGGTTTGTATTCAGTAGGGAAAAACAAAAGGTAAGTATATCAAGATGTAAGTATATATGTAGGTGGCAAAAAAAAAAGGAGTGTTAGTAAAACGGTAATGTACTCCTGGCTTTAAAGCCTGGTCTTAAATTTTTATAGTGTATTCCTTATATAGGGGATGATAAGGAAAAGCATCTGTTGTCAAGAGAATTGAGAAAAAAGAATTAAAAATTATTCTTTCAAAAGAATTGAGAAATAGAAAAAGATCTTCAGTAAAAGTGTTTATTTTATGAAATAGCACTTAGGATTGACATACATTTAGTGAAGTGGCATTAACAGTACTAGCTATTATTTGTTCCTGTGTAGTGGCATGCTTCATACCATCCGAGAGTATCCTAGAGATACTCTAAATAATGTTTTGGTATATAGGTGAGGCACAAGGATTTCTGTCATATAACTTACAGTTTTAAGGATGCTTGTATGGCAAACAAGGTAGCCTATTCATAAACATTTTGATAGGGTTATTAAGGCAATTTTTCAGAGTCAAAGCTAGTGTATGTACTTAATTTGGGAGATGTGAAACATAGATATTCATTAACAGTTGTGTATATTGTGAAACTTTGGTCATTTGTTATAACTAGTTGAGACAGAATGCCGAGAAATCTCTAGAAATAAAAGGAAGGTACCTGTTTTCATCAGAGGGCAATTTTAGAAGGAGAGAGCGTAATACAAGTGTTGTAACTTTACAGCTACTGGTAACACTTTTTTTTCTAGCATTATCCTTTCATGATTTGATATCAAATACACAGTTTGTAAACATTTCTGTTTTGCTAAAACATGTGGACTAGTGAATCACAATGATACATGGTTTGATATGCTAGATGTTAAAATTAGGAACTTAAAGGTTCCTTTTTTTTCAATGCTTACAGCAAAAAAAGTGGGTGACAGTGATGCGGCAGAAGCGGGTCTTGTTGTCTTTAGGTGCCATCTAGTGGAGTTCTTACTGTGTGTTGAAAGTGCTGCTTTTTCTTTCTGCGGCGTTATACAGGTAAATATGTGCTGAGCACAGAAAAGCTTACTGCAAGGATCACAAATTAGAGATACAGCCATCAGATAAAGGTGATAACCTGGAGTGTACAGCCTGCAGCAGGGAGAGTTAGTCAGATTATAGTGCACAATTTTATAGTGTGGGTTTCAGAGCTTTCCAGTTCTTACAACTCTTAAAAACTTTCTCCTTTGTTTAATGTATAATTAGTAATAGACTCTTTACTGTGACGCAAATGATATTCTTAGTAATGATGTCTTGAAATTATCGTGATGACATTCTGGACTTAAGTTTGAAGGAAATGCTGTCAAGATCCTTTAGGGTTTATTACTGTCATTATACAGGCATTTTGAGGTGATGCATCACTATTAACATAACCCTAAAGATCATATTAAACAGTAAAAGGATTTATGTGAATTTGATAGTAGAATAGTCACTATATGCAGTTGTTACATGTTTTAAAGAGTCCACTCTATGCGTTACAGTAGGACTTGTCCTGTGGTGGTTTTGCTTAACCACAGAGTTTACAACTGTATTATTTTCTAGTTATGCCTCGGGAATAAGGACCTTTTCACGTGGCCATGCAGGTCCTACCTAAAGCATGAGCTGTTTCATGATAAAGCAGGATTGCATTTTGGATGCTGCCTCCTGCAAGCAGGTGAGACATCAAGGAAGAAGCAGGGGAGGGAGAGGAAATACTTCTGTCTACTGACCAGGAAGGTGAGTTATGCAAAGTAGAGAGAGGGTGTCATGCTGAGAAATGTGAGGAAGAATTCTGCTTTTAAGAAAGACATATTCATTTGCCATGTTTATACAGTGTTACACACTGGTCAGACATGTGCCTTTATCTTTGGCTTTCAAAATTTGTTTCTAGAGTTGGGAACTATTACTGGGTTATGCAAATGAGTACATCACGTAGACAGAAAGTTTGTGGAGCTAAACTGACCATAAATTATATAAAGATTGGAGTTTTGAGATACAAAATGCATATATATGTGCCATGTAGGCCTGCAATTGCAGTATGGATGATAACTATACAGATCTGATCCAACAGAGGGAGTAACATACATACACTTGGTAGCATGCTGTGATTTGCTAAATTCAGCAGCTTCATCTGCGTGTGTTAAAGTGTTCATATTTGAAGTGCTTATGACAATGTTAATTTTGGAGAAGCAAGTCTTTTTCTTATCAAACCAACAAAGACAGGAGTGCCAGTATTCCAGCCACTTCTCCTCTACAGTACTTAAAAACTTTTTGAAAAGCTTTTCTGTTAAGAGAAGTTAGTTATTAGTCAATAAAAGCTATGAAGTCTGAGGGCAGCTAGCATACTCTCATGTTAGCAGCAGCAGGCAATGCAGTCTGCAGTGTCAGTGACAATATTAATATTTAAAATGGTAGGAATGGTAAACTGCTGTTAACTGCTTGTGTCACCACCTAAGCTATATACATTTTTTTTGTACTTCTACCCAGTGATACCTTGGAGAGTGTCTTCCATTGGCTTGGTATTTACAGTTTGAAAAGTTACAGCTGCTGGCAGTTTAAATACCAAGAAGTGTTGAGTGTGCATGTGCGTAAATTCTGTTTTCAGACAGATGGCTCTAAGAATCTGTAAAACCCACAAAAACTGCAGCTATTCCCCTTGGATTTTGTATGACATTTAAGGAAAATACCCAACAGGTTTACATCACCAGGATACCCTGAAAAGTTATGTAAAAAAACTTAACTTCTAATGTGTTATGTAAAATATATACTAATAAATCAAGTTCTTGCACTCAGTGGAGAGTTGTATTGATTTTCCAGCATGATTATTCTGCAATCTCTTCTTTTTAGTTTAGCTTTTCAGTTTAGTTGTCTTTTTTTTTTTTTTGCTGCCTGATTGTTTTGATTTCCTTATGTTTGTATTCCTGCCTGGTCCGATAATGTATTTTTTATCAACTTCCAACTTTCAGTACCCAATCTCCAGCCTTTATTGCCTGTCATTCATATTCTCCAGCAAAAATTACTAGATTTTTGCCTTCCTAGGGGAAAAGCTTCTAAAAATCTATATAGGAATTGACATTCTGTACTTCAGATGCATGAGTTTGTAGGCACTGAGCTGTGACACTTCCGCTCCCCTTGTTAATTTCTGGCCATTTCTCATATTTGTGCCATGTGTCTTGCTGTATCTTAATGATAAGTAAAGTAGTCCCACTGTGTTTGTGCATGTATTTACCACATCTAATTTTTCACTTGTTTCTGTTTGTTTGTTTGGAGTACCTTCTGGAAGTCTTGTCTTTGTATTTGAAGACATTACTGCTCTTCAAACCAATACTGATTTCAACAGGTGACTACTGCTACAGTGGATTCATAGAAACTGGAATAATTTGAATAAAAGTATTGGGTTTGCCTGACAAGGCCTTGGTCACTGGGTAGGGCTACAGGGGTGGCTTCTGTAAGAAGTTACAAGAGGTTTCTCCCATGTCCAACAGAGCCAGCTGGCTCCAAGGCTGAGCCAAACAGTGGTGTTGGTAGCACCTCCATTATTTAAGGAGAAAAAACTACTGTGCAATAGCATCTGAGAGGAGTGAGAATGTGTAAGAGCAACAGCTCTACAGACACCAAAGTCAGTAAAGAAGGAGGAGGAGCTCCAGGTGCTGGAGCAGACATTCCCCTGTAGCCTATGGGTAAGACCATGGTGAGGCAGGTCCTGCCCCTTCAGGCCATGAAGGTTAATGGTGAAGCAGAGATCCACCTGCAGCTGCTGAAAGTTAATGATGGAGCAGATATCCACTTGCAGCTTGTAGAGGACCCCACACTGGAGTAGGTGGATGTACCCAAAGGAGGCTGTGACTGCATGGATAGCCTGTACTGCTCTTGGCAGGACCTATGGTGAGGTGAGCCCATACTGGAGCAGGTTTGTTGGCAGGACCTGTAATCCTGTAGGGGACCAATTCTGGAGCAGTGTTCCTGAAGGACTGCATGCCGTTGAAAAGACCCCTACTGGAGTAGTTGGTGAAGAACTGCAGCTGATGAGGAGGACCCATGTTAGAGAAGTTCATGAAGGACTGTTTTTTGTAGGTAGGACCCTATGGGTGGAGCAGGGTAAGAGCACAAGGGGGAAGGAGCAGCAGAGACAACATGTAATTAACTGTAACCCCTGTTACCTGACCTTCTGTGGTACTCAAGGCGCAGAAGGTAGAGAAGTTTGGGAGTGAAGCTGAGCGTGGGAAGAAGAAAGGTGTAGAGCGAAGGTTTTTTTAAGATTTGATTTTATTTCTCATTATCCTATTCTGATTTAGATTTGTGATAGACTAAATTATTTGCCTGAAGTTGAGTCTGTTTTGCCCATGACAGTGAGTGATCTCTTCTGTCCTTATCTTGATCCTTCAGTCTTCCATCATATTTTCTTCTTCCTGCCCAGTCAAGGGTGGGGAGAGATTGAGTAGCTTTGTTGGGTACCTGGCAGCCAGCCAAGGTCAACTCTTCACAATAAATCTTTATAATTTGCTATTGATAAAGTATGTTTATTTTGACAGAGTTGATACTCGTTTCAGTTTATAATCTGTAGGATTTATTAGTGAAATTGATTTCAGAAGCTTGCCATTCCCTTCCCTTATGTCTATCTGGTCTGTCAAATTTGTCACATTACAACAATACAAACCAATCTGCAGAAAGCTATTTATAAAGCCTCAAAGCACTATGCCAGCAAACTCAAAATTAACAGTGAGCAACTAATTAACAATTATACAACTTGAAAGAAATGCTAATTAAAAAGTTTTTAAGAGGTGAGTTTTGGATTGAAATAGCAAATTAGCCAGAGACTTAGTGCCTGAAATAGAAATTTGGACTGATTAGCAGATATGCAAAAGGCACTAGCTGTGTGAGAAATGAATTTTTAATTTTTTCTTCAGGTAAGTCTCTGCTGATCTTTAGGATCAGAAGAAGATACACTGTTTTGGACAGAAAGTATTAGGCTATTTTATTTAGGACAGAAAATATCAGGCTATTTTCCAGTGTTGATATTTCGGTCTTAGACACTTTTACTGTGTGTTCAATCACAGAAGTTAGAGGTTTTAGCAGAGCCACTGTGACTGGTGATTTCTGTGCTAAAGAGTTCAAAACACCTGCCTTATTTCAAGAACACATAATGAGGTATGAAACAAGACTGAAAATGTCTCTGAGAGAGTTGCTTGTTTCAAGGTATTCAGGTCTGGCAGCTAGGGAAGCTTTTTATGTTTTGAGGTTTTTCTCCTTTTTGCCATTATGTTCTGGTCTTCAATGGAATGCTGGGAGTGGGAATCCAGTGGAGTCAGAAGTGGTTTAGATACTACATTTTTACAAAACGAAGTGGATAAGTATAAATGGAATAAAAGCAGCATTAAGAACAGAGCTAACTGCAGACTCTGAAAACATTTTTTGAAGTTGCTTGTTTTTATTCATTGCATCTTGTGCAGGATGATGGTAAAAAATGAGATTATTTTGATAGAACAAAGTAATGCTCTGCATATTAATTCAGCAGATAAGTACTTTGAATAGCTAAATGGTGGGTGCTTTTTCTTTAAACACTGCTTCTTACCACCAAGTGTATCTCTAGGATGACCTCATTTTTTAAATGTTACTTTTGATGGTCTATCTCTTTTCTGAAAGTCGTACTGCTTTAGGAGTATTCTTGGCGATCTAAAAGAGGTAATGAGACCTCCTGTGGAGTGGGAAAACTGAATTCCACTGAGCATTAGACTGGAGGTCTGGGTTCAGTGCTACATCACATGTACATGAAATGAGTCATCACAGCAGATAAGGTTGCACAAAAAAGGCACAGTTCACCACATAAAAAATTAAAGGAGTCCAATCTATGCCAGCTTTGAAGTAATGGAACACATGAATAATCCTGAAGGTAGTCTTGTACCATGCTCCTGGCTATTCAGATGCTGTACTCCAAACAGCTTTTTAAATTTCTGTTGCAGAACCATTTAATCTCAGCTCAATGAGCACTAATGGGTTTGACAATATTAAAGTTTATTTAATAGTACTGGAATGGGTTGTGTATTTCATTGTTGTTGTGAAATAAAAGAGGTTGGGAGAGAATTTACATGCACTCAAATATTTTTCTTTGTGTATTGGAAATTGACACTGTCATAAATCCATGCATTTTCAGATGATGATGTAGTTCATGAATATCAACATTTATTTGGGAGAATTTATGCAACGTCTATAAAATTCAGATGGATTTTAGTGTGAATATGCAGTTGCTCGTAACTTAATTCAAGTAGGCATTAACAGAAAAAGCCTTTGTATGGATCTGTAAGATCTGTTCTCTATTAGTTTAAATTTATACATGGGGGCTGAGCATTGTGCTAAAAACCTGTTATGTATTTTTAAGTTTAGGGTTGTGTAAATTATGTTTTAAGAACTGTGTAAATATTATTGGAATATAAAGTGAGTTTTTATTCATACTTGCCAGTAGTTACTGTAAAAGATAGGCCTCAGTTATCCTGAGGATTGGAATTGCTATAGTTTGGTGATGTAGGTGGTTTCTAATTACAGCAGCATTGGAATGTGAGTGGTCTCTGACCCACTAATAACTTTCTTCAGAGCTGTAGCCTATCCTATCAAGGAATATGAAATCATCAGCAAGTACCATCTGGGCTACTTACATTAACTATTTAGAATAATGGAGACAGGCTCATGCCAAACATAAAAGTACAATGATTGCAGTGAAACTGTACTGTAGTGGTACAGAGGCATTAAGAGGCATTTTCATCATACAGCATAGCTGATTCAGAGCAAAGATTCATGTATTTCAGTCCAATATGCCTTTGCTCACTGTTACTTCTTGATGAACAGAAAGGTAGCCATTTCTTTGAAGCTACTTAAGGCTTATTTTAGATATGTACAAACAAGCTACATATTTCATAAACAGTAACAGCAACAGACACATGTTGACGTATTATTTAGCCTTTTCATTTTAAACAGCTTAAATTAGGTCACTCAAACATATTTACAACTAGGCTGTTATTTTTCTCAAGAAAAGTGATACCCTTATGTTTACCATGTCTTAGGCTTTTGGGATGACCATGGTCTGTTTTTGAATTAATTTCATTTTTTCTTTGCAAGATCTGTCAGTTTAAGTATTTTGAAGACTTTTTGACTATATTGATAGTATATCATTCTGTGCAGTTCCATCTTCAGCTGATGTGGCCTTCTTCTCTGTACTGGAAGATAACTTTATGGCTAGTTGGTTGCTGCAGCAATGCTTTTGGCAATTCTTTCTCTGTATATTTCTTTCTGTAGCTTGTAATGAAAACCCAAATGATAGAGCAGGAGTTAACCTTATGTATAAAAAATCTGGAGGAGGAAACAGAATACACTAAGTCAATAAAATGACTTTTTTTTAAAAGAAGTGCACATCCATCATCATGTCAAGCCAATTTTGCTTAATAAACATAGGAGTTTGAAAAGATCACAAAGTAATGCTGCCTGTTGAGAGAGGATGTAAGATGACCTTAATCACTAGCTGCCTGAGAACCACCTACATGCTTGGTTGAAGCTTCAATCTCTCGGTAGCAGGCAGATTGTAATCTATGAATTTAAAGCTATCTAGTTTCAGATGATACCTGTGCCTCTAGGCAGTGACACTCTAAAAAATAAGGATTATGTAAAGTGGTGAGTATTCCTTTCAAATGCAAATTCTAGTGGATAGCCAGTTGCCATGTCAAATGATCACTTCTGATAAATAACTTTGACAATTTAATAACTTTTAGATGAGCCTGGTTCCTTTAGTTCCAATGATGTGGATCACACTGTAGGGAAAGAACTGGAGTAAAGCTATAGAATGGGAGCCAATTAGGAGTTAAAGCATCTTCTAACCTGGGAGAGAGATTATGAGAAGTTGGACTGGTCTTTTTGGGATAAGAAGACTGAATTAGAGAGGAAGCCTAGAAGGAATCTTGTGGTTCTATACATAGAAGTGACTTTTATAGCTGAAATTATTATAACAATTTCAAAACAGTTGAAAGCTCCTAAATGGGAATGAATGGGGATTATTTCCCTCCTTGCTTTCACTTTGATTAAAATATATTTTCCCTGCAGCATTAGTATTCTTTCTAGGGGTTACTGTTTAGGCAGATCTCTTACTGTCCATTTTCCCTTGCCTCTTGGAAAATTGTTTTCTTATCTCTTCACTAATTTGAACAATAGTTCAATGCCCTAATGCAATGAAAGATGAGCTTCAATTAATTCTGCAGCACCTCTGCTGTTTTCTTACTTTAAGGCCTAAATTGTGGCATGAATGCAAAAAGTACATGTTAGGGGTAGAGGGAGCGGGAATACAATGAAGACTTGCTGGCTACTGCCACTTGGTCACAAAAATATCAAAGGCGGCAATTGTCTGTGAAAATGACCGTGCTGGGTTGATGCTGGCTGGATGCCAATTGCCCACCAAAGCTGCTCTATCACTACTCTCCTCAGCTGGATAAGGAAGAGAAAATATAATGAAAGGCTTATAGGTCAAGATAAGTACAGGGAGAGATCACTTGTCAATTACTGTCACAGACAAAACAGACTTGATGGGGAAAATTTAATTTATTGCCAATCAAATCAGAGTTGAGTAGTGAGAAAAAGACCCCAAATCATAAAACACTTTTTCCATACAATTCCTTCCTTCTTAGACTCACTTTTTACTCCCGATGTCTCTACCTCTTCTCCTTGAGAGACGCAGGACAACATGGAATCAGGGTTGTGGTCAGGTCTTTGTGGGTTTTTTTTTTTTGCCCCTCTTTCCTCCTCAGGAGGAAGGCTGCTCGTGCTTCTCTGCTCCAGTGTGGACTCTCTCCCATAACAGAGCTCTCCACAAACTTCTCCAATGTAACTCATTCCCATAGAGTGCAGTCCTTCAGGAACAGATGGCTCTAGTATGGGTCATGATGAGGTCCTGCCAACAAACCTGCCCCAGCCCTCTCTCTACAGTTCCCTAGATCCTACCAGGATCCTTCTCCAGTGCAGGCTTCCCACAGCCTCCTTCAGGCACATCCATCGGCTCCAGCATGGGGTCTTTCTCAGTCTGCAGGTGGATCTCTGCTCCATCCATAACCTCTGTGGCTGCAGAGGCAGGGTCTGCCACACCATGGTCCTCACCATGGGCTGCATGTGAATTTCTGCTGCAGTGCCTGGAGCTCCTCCTCCCTCTCCTTCACTGACCATAGTTTCTGCATATTCTCAGTCCTCTCTGGCTGCAATTGCTGTCCTACAGCAGCTTATTCCACTTCTTAAATATATTATCCCAGAGCTGCTACCACCATCAGTGATGGACTCTGCCTTGGCCAGCAGTGAGTCAGGCTGGAGATGGATGGTATTTGCTTTATCAAACATATGGGAAGCTTCTGGCACCTTCTCACAGAAGCCAGCTCTATAGTCTTTTTGTCATGCAAACCCATTATAATAACCCAGAAGAACAGATGAGGATGAAGGACACAATGCGGAAGATGCTGTTGTAGGTGCTAGGAGCATAAATGTTGTTCTTAAAAGGAAGTTACTGTGTGCAATCTGGTGTACTTCAAAAGAAAATGGAAAGTCTGATCACCCAGGGATAAATCCTAGAGAAGGAACAGCATGGCTATTTCTTATAGATATCTTCTCCTATCTTGCTGCAGAGTGATGAAACAATGGACACCTTCCTGAGCAGGGCTGAAAGAAATTGCTTCATAGCTGGGAAAAGAGTGGAACATTTTAGAAGTAGGTAGAATAAAATACAACGATGCTGCATCACTGATATTGCACTTGCAATGGCTAATTCTATGCCTTGCTGTTTCTTTGAAATATCCTCTGCTAGAGAGTCATAAGTGTTTTGATACCTGCAGCATATTTTCCTCCTTGTCTCTTGACAAAGTTTAAAATCTGAGCACTAAAACACAAGCTAAACCAAACCAAGCTAACAAGGCTATGGCTAAGTACCATTTTAAGACATTGGCAAAGGGTGTTTTTTCTGTTTTATTAGCCCACGTGAAAATTGTCTGAAAAGAATCTTTGGCCCAATTATTGTGGAATAACTTTAGCACTGGTAGACTGGCTGGAGTCTCATCTCACTGATGCTGTGCTGATGATTATACTTCTTGGGGCTTCAGTGCCATTGCCGTGGGTGTCATTAGTTAAGGTATGATCAAAGCTTGATCGTTTACTATTAATGGATACATATTAATTAGTTATTGGATTGCATCCTCTCATTGTTAAAATTACAAGACTCATATCTACAAAATGCCTTGCACTCAAAGCACGAGTTCAAACTTTAAACCAACTGTGTGATCCTTTTAGTAAATAAATACCTCTTCTGTTAAGCTGCATTCATGGCACAGAGAACATTTGTGAAGCAGCATAATGTATCAAATGATATCCAACATAAACAGATGAAATGCATCACCAGTGAAACAGGGCGCGCCTGGAAAATGGAGTCATGAAAGTAAATGTCTGATTTCGGCAGATTGGTTATTTCTGTTTATCCCTCAATTGTTGATGATCACGGGTAACCGTTATCTCTGTGTAATTGTGCAGTGCATCCGTGGCAGCCCCGTGCTCTCTCCTTTCTTGCCACCAGGTGTCTCTGTTGAATATCGCATCAGTTGCGATCCACGGTCTCAGTCCCGGTCCCCGCGTAGCTTCTACGGCTGCTCTGTACCTTGTTCTAGCTGGTTACCAGTTAACTGAAAAGCTCTTCTGCTTTGTGCTTTGCACGCAGACTATCTAGAAATCTGTTGAGTTAATGATATCCAAGAATGAATATGCATAAATGTCATCCAAATACGCTTCATTTTCATAATAAATAGTAATGGAGTGATTCACTGCAGGGAAGACAATTTGAGAAGTATCTCTGATTATGCTGGTGAAGTATATTGCAAAGAAAAGGTGAGGGCTCAGGCAAGTCTTGAATAATCTAGCAGAAAAAAAAAAAAGCTTACTTAAAGCTGATAGAAAACATCTTTGCTATAATCATGAAATTACTCAACTGACATTTTGGATCCTGTTCCCCAGTCCATGTCCCGAGCTGAAATAAATAGTATAAGTAGGACTGACATATAGCTAGTATAACCTTTTATATTTTACCTCTACTAATGCTTAGGTAAGATTTTGAATGAGAGGATGGAGTGTGAAGGGAAGTTAGAGCAAGGTGGAATTTGAGTAAATCCCATATACAATATGGAAAAACCTTACAGTAAGCAGCTGCTGCTGTAAAGAACAGGCTGGTGACATTTTTGGGGCAGGAAACCAAATGTGGATGAGATACCAAAAAGACAAAAGAAAAATTTAAGTTGTCTTGTTATCAGTAGTGGGACAGGTAAAAAATGTAATACGGTTGAAATTCCAGCTGCTGTGTTTAATGGCAGAAGTTTTGACATGCTGAAAAGGGGTGAGCAGGTACTATAGAAGTCTACAGAGAGAAAGAAGTCACAGTGGAGGTTCACTTGTTATGGAATAGTTTGGCAAGTGAATGTGGAAATTTTAATTAATTACTGTATGTTGCAGAAGAAATAGTCTGAAAATAAGGATTAAACCAGACATGGGTATATTTTCTCATTATTAGCCTAGCCTGTTGCTTCAGCCTGTTTCTTGGATAAAGATTCACAAGAAGGCTAAGAAACATCAGAAATGGAATGGGTTATTGAATAGTGAATATGGAAAAATGGAAAGGTTCCAATTTTAACATGCTTAATGTAAGTGGACGTGGAGTGCCTAAGCAAGCATGTGTAGCATTATCATTCACTTAAAAATACATGTCACAGAAATGCAAATAGGTTTTACGTACAATTCAATATCGATCAAGATGGGGGGAGGCTGTGAAGACGGAGATTAATTTGTCAAACAGTTAAGCCAAATAAATTTCCCCACTGAATACTCTTCAGGTGCAAGATAAGTGGAGAGCTAGCGTGGAGGATGTCATCTACTACCTGGCAGTAATGTTTAGTCTAGCAGGATTTTTTCTATTAAAATATACACTGCTGGAAAATCAGTTAGAAATGAAGTCTGATAGAATCTCTCAAGTAACCTACTGTGTATTTTTAAAGAGTGTTTTAATACAAACCCTTTAGGAAACTAACACATCTCCAAAAGGATAGATACTTCAGAAATGCACTGGTAGAAATATATTCTTTTATTGTGTTTTGTATTACTTTTCAAGTTCTTTTAGTTTCTTTTATGAAAAGCTATTTCTCTTTTACTGTGAATGTTTCTGTGGGAAATATGTATCTGATATCAACAGATTCCACATAGTTTTTTTCAGGGATATGTGTAGTTTCTGAGGGCACAACTTCTATTATAAGGAAAATGAAAATTTTCCTTTTTAATGAACAACACAAAGTAAGAACAAAGAGGCCCTTGGTAGCTTTGCAATAAAGAAAAGGGAAGAGAGTCTCATTTCCAAGCCTGTAAGCAGCAATTTTATGAGTGAAGAATTCTAGATATGCATAAGGAAGAAAAATACCTGGATGGCAAATTACCTTTAAGTGAATGCAGAATGGGTGTCCATTTTCCAAGCTGGGTTTGCAAAAGTGAGCCATGGAGTTTTCCTTACAAATCTAGCTGCTTAAGGCTGCTGTCCTGCCACATCCCACTGCTCTGTATACTCCAGGAAATGGTGGAACACCTCTCTCTAGATTAACACAAATTAATTTGTTGGAAGCTGTATTTCTGCACAGTTGGTCAGGCCTTACTCCACTTTTATATATGTGTGTATACAGTGAATGTTGCACAACATACTGAGCTTTTCTAAAAGGAAAGGATGAAGAATTGCTGATGAGGAATTTGGTTAAATTGCTGATTGTAACATTAACATTGATTTACTGAGTTACCCTACTTTACTGGAAAGGCACTAGAAACTACTGCAAGGAGAAATGTTTATTTTCTTTCACCATATACTTGGTAAAAGGAATTAGGTCAAGAGAATAAGGACACTTCTGTCATAACATCTCTGTTGTGTCAATTTTGCCACAATCTCAAATTGCTTTTCCCTCTCTGAATAGGCGTAACATAGATCAACATATGTTAATCACTCTGTGGATTTTAAGAGATGTCTGGACTTTAAAAGATGGATTGTCAGTTCATTTGACTGTTAACAGTACTGCAGGTTACAAAGATGGAGAAAATATTAATCAAACAACACTCATAATCTCTGCTGGTTGTGTCAAATTGGCAAAAGGAATTTTTTGGTTTGATATAGTGCTGCACAACATAAATCTTTTGTTTCTTCTTCTTGGATGGAGGAAATATTTGATCTGATGCATGAATTTATTACTCTGTGCACCCTGTGCTGATGTCTTCCCACCTAAATTGTTCTGTAAGTGTATTCTATGATAAGAAATAATATTCTATACCATTTCTACAGATGATAACTAAGCAAACAAGTTATGAAACATTAGTGGTCCTTTGATGCTTCATTTGTTAATGATAAAACAAAAAATTAAAAGACAACTTAGATGATCAGTCCAAATATTCTATTACATGGACCTTTTGAGGTGAATGAGAATATGTTTATTGGTGGGAAAGAAGCTTAGGTCAGACTTTTACATGTAAATTATCACTTACTGTAAACATGTTTAAAATTTTTTTAATTTTTAAAAAGAAATCCTTTTCTAGAATTACCTTTCTAGGGGAAAAAAAACCCCATGCTGGAAAATAGTATAAAGACAACATTTAATGTGAAATATCTACTAAAATCAATCTTAAAAGCTGTTTAAAATCAGTATGTTTGTCACTATGTGAGATTTGGTTTTGTTTTATATTTCATATAACATTTCATATTTCATTCATGAAGTTAAAGTAGGGATGCATCAGGGTGTAGACACTTTCATTTTCATTATTTTTAAGACCACAATATATTTTTGGTTACTGCATTGCAGGAATATATCAAGTTAAAATAAGCCTCATTTAAAAACCCTTGCAGCACTATTTATATAAATGATGTAATTAGAAATATAGAAACAGTCTTTGAAATGTTTTGTCAAATCAATTACATAGTATCTAAAATTTACCTTTGAATTATTCGATAATATGATTCCTAAATGACATTAGAAATGTGCTACAAAACAATAAGGGCCAAGAAATTCTAAAATACGGATGACATTATTCAGAGTTTCATTCACATTGAGATGAATCAAAGTGAACATTATTTCTTTGACCTTCATTGTTCTGTGTTCTCTTGCTAATATTTTATTTGAATATGATTTTTGTCTATATATATGAACTTCATGTGATACCATATCCCAGTAACTATTGACTTAATACTTTGTAAAATTTATTAAGTATATACTGCAGTTACGATTTATCTTGGTTCATAATTACTCTTCTGGACTTTCTTTGTCATTTGAGGTTAAAATACCCAAAGCTTCTAGTAAGAAACATTTTTTTTTTAAGATGACTATGAAAATTGATTTGGTAATTGAAAAATGGTTGAAATAAACACAGTTTCTCACGATACTTGAATATACAATGACTGCAGTACTTCTAATTTATAGCTATTATGAAGATCAAAGCAAACAGGCTGGTATTTTTGTAGTTATAATTAGATGTTCTACGGGGAAATACATTTTAAACTTGTTTCTCATATGCAAGAATGTAGAAGTTGTAGTGAGGCCTTTCCAGGAATAAAATCAAATCCATGTGGTTGTGTTTTCCTTTCTGGAAATATCTAGTCCACAGCAAGTTATGTATATGTTTGAAATCATTAAAGGAAAGCTGAAATAGCAGTGGGAGCTATGTGTGGATGGGAGAGGGCCCTGTCTGCTTGATCTATTCCTTCAGGCAGAGGCAGGATGAGAAAAAGCTGTCCAGGATAAAAAAAATCAGTAATCTTGATTTTTCAAAGCAGCAGTAAGACATGATAGAAATAGTCTTGCAATATGGAAATTTTGATTCAACTTTGGAGCTTATTGTTCAGCTTTACTGGCAGGTAGTCTTGAACCTCTAGAGATAAACAGGGGCTTTGTTTTTTTTCCTTTGCCACTGTTGGGCTCTTCTAGGCTTCTTGGACCAATTTTGCTGAGGTTATGCTTCGTCACAGGAAAATTTTACTTCTGTTGTGCTTGGGAATACTGGTCTTAGAGGTGACAAATCTTCAAATATAGCCAGTTCAAGTTTCTGTCTTTCTATTGCTTTCTGTATGTTGTAGAAGATAGTTTGTACTGTTTGTGCTAGCTCCCAGGTTGTTGCTAGATGCAATTCAAGCAGTTAGATTTTTTTGAGTATTATTAATATGGAGAACCATTTTTCTTTTTTTACTGCAATTAGGGTCAAATGAGGCAATTGAATTCAGCAGGACAACAAAGTATGGAGGAAACCTAATACTTCTCTGATTTGATGTGACATAAGAGTTTAAATCAAATTGTTAATATGCTTTAAATTTTCAAGAGTAGAGACAAAGTCCATGCCTCTAACAACACAGTTACCTTGGCTTCTTGCCTGGCTAGAGCAGGAATCTATAGTCATTTCGAAGTACATCAAGTTGCTAAATCAGAATTTAACTAATAGAAATTTACAAAAATAATAAAAAAAAAGGATGAGACAGCATCAGCTACCGTTTTGAGTCTGAAAATACTCTGTGTAAATCTGCAGAAAAAGATGAAAAAACTGGAAGAGACTAAATTTCTGCCCTGTGCTACACGTTCTCCCTTTCACTCTACCAGAGCCTTTGGACATGCTGTTGTTTCAACTGAATGGAGATAATGTATGTCAAACTACAGAATACAGCCATTGTCTTCAAAGAGCCTTCTTTCCTTCAAGCAGGGCTCATTTCTTCCTGTGGAGAACTGAGCTCCAATTGACATCCTGAGTAGTATTATACTCACTGTGCTGTGGACCACAGATGCCTTTTGTGTGCTTTCCTAGGCCATGACCTCCAGGGTCACTGAGTCCTTACACGCCTAGCAGTGGGTCCATCTGTAGCACTTGGGGCTGAAATGCTGCCCAATGTTGAGGATGATCTGAAACCTTTATTGATCTGACTTCTTTCCCAAAGAGCATTTTTAGAGACTTGTGGGGATCTAAGGCAACTTCATTTGTATTTTGGGAGGATCACCCTGGATTTTAGGAGGATGCATGCATTTATTTACCACCTTATTTTCAGGAGGGAGCTGCTAGTCTATTGTTATGGAAGACTAGTTTTCCATTTCCAGCCTGTTTTGCAGTATGATTCTCTCCTTGCACAGGGAGTGTCTGATTCATGGTGAGAGAGTCTGGTAAGCGTAGAGAGTAACTCCATCTCATCTCTCTGCAGTTTTTGTTTCTGTCCAGCATTACTGTCCTGGTGTTTCCTTGCCAAAGTTTATATTTCCCTTGAGCCTTTGGGTGCCAATGAAGCTACTAGAAAACTGCCTCTAAGTCAGTGCAGTAAGGTTTATGAGCTGTAATAGAACACATGAAGTTATGCAGCTACCTAATTTTCTGTTCCAACTTTCCATGTATGATGTACAATAGTAATGTCAGAATGGTATGTCACTGGCTTTTAGAGGTCCTGCATGCATTTTGGAACAAGTAACTGCACAGCTCAGTAGACAAACTGGCTCCCAAGAAGGTTCAATGCCCTATCATAGCTCAATTTGCAGTGTAGATGCACCCAAAGTAGTGGAATTGGGTCTCTTTCCAGGTGACAACGTAGTTGGGAGACTTAATCCAATGATCTACTTCATACAATTGGATAAAATACTTGAAAAAATTGAATGATCTTGTGCACATTGAAGAAGGTATTTCCTTCTAGTTCAGAAAGGTTTACAAGCCAGCTTGGTTACCTTCTGTGTGGGCTTGAAACTGTAACTAGGGTTCTACATGATTAATTTTTTTTTTTTAACCTGCATTTCTTGTTTTGATGTTTAACTTACTCTCCACTTTTGAGAATTTATTCTGTTTTTTCCCCGCTCTTCTTGAATTTGGGTTCCTATAAATTATTTCTAGATTTTACTCTTGAGCTGGAAGAGGTATCCTCAATTTTGTATATTAATTTATCAGATACTACCTACTGAGAATGTTTCCTGCAGAATCAGAACTCTTTCTAATACAGGAGAGACAAAAAAAACTTCAAATGATGCTCTGATGAGAGAAGAGCAATAAAATAAAGATTTTTTTTTTTTCCAGGAGATGAATTATTTCCTCTGTCTTCTGCTATAAAAATGTTCAGTGCCTGATTTCCAAAATACAGAGTTTGCAATCACTAGTACATCAGAACTGCAACTCCCAAAAGATTAATAACAAACAAATATTTATAGTTGATACTGACAGTTTCATTTTTAGAAGGAACTCTTTTGAGTGTAGAGAATGAATCTCTGCTGCTTAATTTAATACCTATTGTCTAAATGCCCGTCTCCCTTTGCTTTGGTGATGCTAGGAACAATGAAGTTTATTGATAATCTTGTCTATGGTTTTTCTGCTTCTTGATACTTTTAAAGTAACAAAATATGGAAGGTGGACACTGGACTGTTAGAAATACATTGGTTGTTACTGTCAGCTTTATTTTCATTAGCCAAGCGATAGAGGGAAGGAGGAGTGAGGAAAAGCGCATTCCCTCTGATTTTTTTTTTTGTTCTAAGTGGTTTAACCCCAGATAACTGATAAGTTGTAAGTGGGAGCCCTTCTTTGTAAAAATTTACCAAATGGGTGGGTTTTTTTTTCATAATGTTCACAGTAGCCTATTTAATGTAGAAATTTGTTGCATGGAAGTGCTTACCATCTCAGGTCATAGAGCTACTAGTGTACTCTGTTTTTGCCTTATGGACTGGTGCCAGTATCACAGTTTAATTATATATGGTGGTAAAAGTCCAATGTGCAATGGTGCCCAATCTTTACGAAGCAATATTTTCCACTGAGTGGAGTCTGTGGCTTTGCTAATGGCATAGGAGAAATGTTGCCTTACCTATTTTCTTCTCCATTTGCTGATTTGTCTATTCAGATTGGTAGGTCTTGTAGTCTGTATGTTTGTGCAATGTCTAGTATAACTTGACATTTATATCAGAGTCCTTACGCTGGAGGCCGCAGAGTTGAATATAGTACTCTCAGTGGGGTCTTACAAGAGTAAAGTACAGGAGGAGAATCACCTCCCAAGACCTGCTGGGCACACTTCTTTTGTGCAGCCTGGGATACAGTTGAGATATTGAACTAATTTTGAAGCAGGTCTCTGCTGAATTAAAAGCCAAACAGTAATTTTATTTGGTGCACAAATTAATTACTTAAACCAATTATGAATATGCTTCCATGACTTTAGCTGTTCAAAGTCATTGCTAGAAAAGTGATCTTCATTTTGAAGACCTGATAGATTAATGGTCTTTCTGGGCATATACTGCACTCGTATGTATTAAGAGCTACATTTGAATGTGGAAATTGGAGCCCAAATTGTTTGCACACATTATAGGAGATATATATATATATATATATATATATAGGATTTATCCTATATATAGGATAAATGCTATCCTGTGTATAAATGACCCGGGGTTTAACAATTGTCTATGAAGACTTCAATTTTAGAATCTAGCCTCTTTACTGATACTAGGGTGGATAATGCTTTAGAAATGCTTAAAATAGAATCTGGAGCTGAAAATTATTTTCTTTCCAATTGTCTATGTGAAATGAGTTGTGAATCATCCTTGCTGTCTTGTGACCATAGACACTTATGCCCCAGTAATTATTGCACTGATCTAGCAGGTGCCATCTAGAAAACAAAATGTTCATAGGTTTTACACTGTTTTATTACCCAGAATTGTTGCTTGTTTCGAAATATGCTAATAGATAAGTACCAAAAAGTGAGATAAAATGTATTTTTCTGCCATTTTACCTTACTGGAGGGTGGGATTTGAACCTTGGAATTTTAGAAAGATTTTAAACATTATTTAGAAAAATGTTCAGCTTGTGCCATCAACTCTTCTTCCTACTACTTAATTTTTAATGCATATTTGTGTCTTATGATATTAAGCATAGATTATAATAAAAGATATTTCAAAAGGCAATGACAGTGAACAGTCAAACAATTAACAGACAGTAAGTGGCAGAAGCAATGCAGAAATTGAAATAATTATCCATAGTATAAGATCAGCGAATTCTCTCATCCTTTCAGGTCATATTTATAGACTTTTTCTCTTAGTATACATACAGTGGGAGGTCTTTTTCATTCCTTCTGAAAACCTTTTTTTGTATTTTTTCCCAGGAGGGAACCAACTTCAGGTGAAACACAACTTTGTACTTGACCTTTCCTCTATAGAGGATTAACAGGTTTTGTTGATTGCTAGTATTCTCCCTGGAAAACAAGCCTAGGTAACATACGTCTGGATTTTGAGTGGGCTGCTGAATCTACTGGACAAGAAGGCTGCTTTGTGAGATTTTTGAAATGACAGAATGGCTGAGGCTAGGACAATATGTTCAAAACCTTTTATTGTCCTAGTCACATTCACACCGATGTTTGCAATTAGTTTATAAGTTTCCAATTAGTTTGTGATGAGGAGTATGAGAGTGCCTTGAATAGTGTGCTAAATCCCCAGATGCCTTGCTTTGAAACCAAGTTCATTAATTTTATCAAATGTTGGTTCAGAAATTTTTATTCTGATTACCCACTTATTAAAAGTTTCAGTAAAGATAGTCACAAAGGAGGAAGGAGATGTAGGTACAGCAAATGTTTTATCCTAATCTATGAATTCTCCTCACCTTCTCCATCTCTCCTTACAGGAGACAAGGTCTCTCTGTCTCAAGTTTTGTGTTACTGTCTTTATTTTGAAAAAAATATTTATTTGGATCCTAACAGTATGTAGCAGGCCTGGTTGTGGGTAAAACTAAGTAAAGCACAAGCATACATGAAAAAGCAAGTTCTTTCCTAGAACTTTGTCCTAGTGGTTATAATTTGTGTGACAATTATTACTTTATTACACATACTCTGCTATGAGTTATTTTTGTTCCTACTGTGTTGGACCTCATTGTTTTGCACCAGAACAGTTTCATATCTTCCATGTAATTTATTCATACTCCAGCACATTATTAATAATTATCATAATCTGCATTACAGAAATGCCAAGTATTATCAGTCATAAGCCAGAAAGCTGTTGTGCTCAGTGCTGTTAAAACACATCATGAAAGCTGTCCCAGGCAATACGAAGTTCTCATGTAAAATTAGTATGGTTGAACAGATAATGACTAGAACGGGAAGGCAGTAGTTCTTGTTTTCTAATTCTGCTTCTAGCACTAATTCACTGAATGGTTATTGTCAGTGGAGCTATTGCTGAGCCAGACACAAGTTTGCAGATGTCTGTATGTCTCTGTTTCCATTGACATAAAATGGGATTCATTCCCTGCCACATTTGAATGGAGGGGAAGGGAAAATAATGCATTATGTGTATAAGATAGCTTTACTGCAAGTTTGTTGGAAAACAGAATGATACAGAAATTTAGGCTGAGGGGTTCAAGTGAAAGGTCATTAGTTCATCCATCAGGACCCCTAAGGCTATTTCCTGCAGAGCTGCTGCCCAACTAGTCAGTCTTCGTCTCTCTAGGGATTCACAGGGCTGGCACATCCCATGTTCAGCATTTTGCATTTGTCTTTTTCAGACTTCGTGAAGATTTGATGGTCTTAGGTACAGCTTGTTGAGTTCCCTTTGTAGTTAACCCTGTCTTCCAAATTCCACCACTTTGGTGTCATTTGCAAGCTTGTAGGGAGCACAGTCCACCCTATCATACCACGTAGAGATATGAATGCCCATCTCCTTTCTCAGCATGGGTAAGGTCACTTTCCAGCAGTAATATAAACCTATTAACCCCAAGCACTTACAAGTTATGAAAATTAATAAAAACCCAACGGACGTTTCTGCACTTTGGAGTCAGCAGGTCTAATTCAAGGATGGGTAACAGCTCGAGACAGATCAAGTCCACAGGTTTGGACTGGAGGTGAGCTGCAGCATTTACTTGTGGACATCTGATCTGTTTAAAGCAGACCATGCTCTGAAAGAGCAGAACAATTTTACAAAGTAAAACTGTTACAGCAGGTAGCAAGGGCTTGGAGGTTGTGAAATGACCCCCCACCCTGGCCATATTTCATTTAAGAAATAATGCTACCAGCCTTAGCGCTGTGGAGTCCCTGATGGTTCACATTGGCCACAGGCTCTTGCAATTTGCTCCTCTAAAAAGTGAAGGGTAATTTTTAGAGAGAGGACAGCTTACTTCACCCTGCTAACAGGCTGGCTACACTATTCCAGAGGTGATTTACTTATGGTTACAAAGTAAAAAACATCAAAGCTCTCAGTGGTAGCCCTTTGCACTAACTGTTAACCATATTAACTGTTAACCATATTAACTCTTAACCATATTAAGATAATATGAAAACTTGATTTAAACCAACAAAAACAAAGAAAATGCACAATTACATATACACCATGCCTGATATTCCCTTGTGCTCAGATGTGGATTTCTTGAAAATGTGTTTGGGATGGAGAAGGGAAAGGGAGGCATTGTGATGGTGATTGTCTGCACACAATGGGGAGAACTGGAAATCAGATTGCTGCCTTGACTCTGCCTGTTTAAACCAAGGGATGTTAAGGGATATTATTTTTGACATTGCACAGTGGATTATAAATTCAGCTCCCATTTCCTCTAATGGGATCTTTGCTTGCAATCTACCACTGCTACAGCAATGAAAATCTGTCCCTTAATGCTGTTTTACTGTTGCAGTTTTTTCCTATTTAATTATATTATATTATATAATGATTTGTTACAGCCTTTACCTGATTCCTTTAGAAGTGCACTTAAAAATCTTATTGATTTTTATATGCACAAGCTCTGTATCACTTGAATCTGTCATTGCTTTTGTAAACTATTCTGCCTTAATACAGCATCACTTTTTCTCTGTTGCTAGGTGAGCACCATCTTTTACCATGTGGCCATTTTGAAAAGCATAAGGATGCTAATACTGAGAAGCCCAAACCTCTTGTTATTGCATTGATGACTTTGCTGTAACATCAGAGTGTTTTCTTAGGAGTCAAATACAGAAAAAAAAAAAATCCCCAAGATATTAATAGGTAGAAGGCTTATCTCTAGTGGTGAAATGAATTCTAGTTATTATAAAATTATTGACGAGAGAAAATAGATAATATTGTCACATACATTTCTGTGCTTTACTTACATACCTAACTTTGAAGATTTGTTTTAGAGTGTTTATAAGTGACTTTAATAAATCTGTGTCTTCAGGGGGTTGAAACTTTTCTTAGTAGCACTTCTTTTTAATAGCATCTTTTTGGATGTTAACTTTAAATTGCAAATTAAAGATTAAAGGTATTTCAGGTATTGGCAAGAATTCTGAACCATTGTTTACTGAATGTGACATGAATTCACTTGATCACAGGCCCCGATATTTTCAGTGTTCTCAGGAATATATAAATTATGGAAAAAACCCACAAAATGTAAGGAAATGCCAGCCAGTCAAACTCAGAAAGATAAGAAAATTCATGAATATGATGGCTCAAGTAAAGTGTTTTTAATTCCCTTAGTGATGACTGAAGAAGTGATTTTCTGGTCTTATGTAGTTTCTTTGGCTGCAGTAATCACTTTGCCTAAGATGAACTACTGAAGATGTCTATTAAAGTGATGATTTGTAATTCATGTCTGGAATTATTGAAGCTTTGGGAAACTAAAAGGCAAGATCTTTACGAAGTGAATCCACTAATTTCTAATTCCACCATTTGCAAGAATACAAATAGTTAAATTTAAGCACCAAAGAAAGATACCATTAATAATTTAAATGGTTTTTGCTTAAAAGTAAAAAAAAAAAAAAGAAGTAAGCACTTTGTGAGCAGAATACAGCTTCTGGACTGCAGGAAGTGAAATGTAGACCACAGCTCTTGTTGTTCCTTTTCAGCACTCAAAACCCTAAAACTTGAAGGTCTGCGTGGTGGATATTTTCCAAAACACACAGTATAAAAGGAAGCATTATTGAAAAAAAAAACCCAAATACAACAGGTAAGGGTAGCATAGTTTAAAACAAGTATATATTTCTTGGCAATTAAGAAACTAGAGGGCATAGTAGATTATTGAGTAGCTCTTTTCCAACTCAGACGTCTAACACTAGTTCCACTGTGACTAAATTGTTGGAACAAAAGGAAAAAATGAATTAATCTGAATTTGATTTTTTTATTATTTTAGGCAGTATCTTTTCTCCCTGTTTTCTCCAATTCAGATATTTAAAGGAAGAAAAAGCAGCACAATGTTAGAAATGACCAATTTCATTGACAGGAACCTGGAACAGTAATTCATGTAAAATCAGTCTAAAGAAGGACTTAACGATTCAGTCCATTATCTGTGAGCTTAATAGATCTATGCCCTGCATCATAAAACATCTAGAATGATAAAAATGCCTGGTACTTACTTACTAATCGTAGAGAAATATTTAATATAAGAGCTTTTCAGATGAAATTCAGATTAAAGACTTCTGTACTGAAGACTTATTTTTTTATGGTTAATGATTTTGATTTTCCTGTTTGTCCCTTGTCAAACTCCCTAAACTTGGGGAACCTCAACAACTGAGATGGATTTACCCTTTTTCAAATTTTCCTTGCAAAGATTTTCTTCAAATTTTATAGTCTGTAATTAATTCACCAGCCACTTTCTTGGTCTTTAAATTGTGTGCTCTAGACCCCATATGAGAATTTGATACATGGTATTAAAACAGAATGATGTAATTTTCAGTATCTCAATAGGAGAAACCTCTTCCTTTGGGATTTCAGTCCCTGATGTAGTTTCAATTATGAAATTAACAGATATAGCTGTGATTGACATTAATAGCAGTTGCATGAGACTGATGTAGGTTGGTTGGATTTATTTTGTCCTGTTGAAGCACTCTAAGTGATAACTGAGTGATGAAATTTGTTAACTGTCTATACTGTCTTGGTTTTGGAGCTCAACTAGGAAGGTGTAATGATGAGAGATACTAAGATCACGCCACTGGAATGTCAAATAAAGGTTCTTTGGACTTGTTAGCTCTTAAGGTTTTTGTGTTCAATGGTTATCTGAGTTTGTTTCTGCCTGTGGCTACTTGAGGTGGCTGTATGGTACACAGAACTGTACAGCATGGCCTGCACCATGTCCGCTCCTCCAGGTCTTTGGTGTCTTGTGTGTAGAATCCTCCTTCAAAAACTTAGAGGGAAGCTGTACAGCCCTGTGTGTAATTGAACTCATTACACACAGCAGCAGCAGGGTGCCTGCTGGGAGGAGGGTGCTTTTGAAGCAGACATGGTTTACTGTGTAAACCTGGAGCCATATGGACTAATTCTGTCAGAAACCAGGTGCTGCTAGTCAGTGCCAGAGTGCTGCATGGCCCCTGGCAGCTACTGCACACACCTGTGAGTTCTGGTTACTCAAGCAATCCTTCCTTCCCTCTCTACCAAACAACTCCCGTGCTGACCTGAGCCAGTTCTGTCTGGCTGCTAGCCATGGCTGATGGACAGTAGCTTCACCAGCCACTGCCATTGGCTCTGCAGGAGCTGGAGTGGATTGTAGCAGGTCACCTTGGGGAGATGTATTCATGTAGGATGTTGGCATCTTGGCAATAACCCACTGAGGTATGTATTTGATGCCTGGAGGAAAGGGAACAAGCAAGGAGAGAACAGAATGTTTCGTAAGAGACTGTTGATTTCAGGGAATGATGCCTTTGGCCCTGTGAAAAGTTTGGAGGCAAGTCCCTCTGATTTGGACTTAGTTGCATTCAAAGAGTCTGGGGGTGACATGGCAATTTCTAAACTGAGTTTTTTGGTACAACCGATATCCCAATATTCAGGAGCTCAATAAGACTAAGAAATATTAAAAAGAAGAAATGAGCTTACAAACTGCAGGAGAGGCTTGGTAGCATTCTTAACTTTTGGATTTCCCTGTTGACAGATACATTGCTTCCTAGGTTAGGTGCCACAGGGCTGGGTAGGAGCTCTACCTGGCAAACTCCAGCTGAGGTGACAGTGCAGATGAGGGCAAAAGATATTTCTGTTGTTGAAACATGAAATATATTTTGGCTTTTGCTGTGGAGATGGTGTTGAAAATGTCTGACTTGTCTGCTCTTTAGAAAAGAACTACCCACATCTTGTGTGCTGAGTGGGGTAAAAATGAAGTGTGAGATAGCTCTGTCTCCCAGAGGTACTGATCCTACCGTCTTTGCTTGGCAGCACACACACATTGTCCTGCTGCACAAGGAACAACTGGAGCAGGTATGACCCAGGGTCCTTGCTGACTGTTTGCCAGGAATTGTTTTGCAAGTATTGAGCGGATTATTTGAGAGGCATATACAGTGTATGATAGTGTAACATTTCTCAAATGCTAGAAATTGTTTAAATTGTTAGCTCTGAAAAGAAGAACCAACTTTTCCTCCCCCCAGCATCGAAAAAGTGACTTGTACTTTTACTGGCTAGATAAGGAAACATAATCATTTGTGAATAAAACCAGGATATGCAAGATACCCACTTCTGCTTTTTGTCTACTCGTGCCTTCATTGAATAACGGCTTCTATAAAGACTGCTGAAAGTTTTGTTCACGTTGTATGCCCAGTCTTAGTTTATGTTGATTTTATGATGTTTCTTAGTTTATATCTTAGTTAATGTTTCTTCTCTCTTACACGATTTTTTACATATGGACTTGTATCTGGTGGCATAAAATGAGAATTCAGGGGCTACGTATTTTTTCCTTATTAATTCCAATCAAAAATTTTTACAGCATTGAATGAAGAAGAGTTTGTTTGATGGGCAAAAATGCAGACTTCAGCCAGAGTCTGAAAATCAGTCTGAGTTTTATGCAGTGAATAACATCACTAATAACAGAGATTTGGCAGGTCAGATTCTGCTCTGATTTACACATCTGTTCAGCTCAATTATCATCAAATTTGTGATTTCAGCTACAGATAACCAGGTAGGTTTTTGGTCCTGTAATTGGAGCTTGGCTAACACATTCTGCTCATGTAGTACAGAGCACCTCCGCTGTTTCCCAGAGCTGTTTGTGCGTGTACAGAGCTGAAAACAGTGAAATTTGTGAAAAATGTTTTTTTCATTACTTGGAGTCCATGACTTGTAACACGGTCCCCACCGTGGGTGGAGAGTTGCTTTCAGAGAGAAAACTTTTCTTCCTACTCTTGGTGACAGGCAGTCTGACTGGCCCTAAGCTTCTGAGGAATTTTAAATATCCGCCTAAAACTTCCTGATTCCCAAGGATGCTATGGCCTGTCCGCAAATGCATTGTAGGTGTCATGTCCTTTTAACACAAGTCTATGCTGTATTGTGTGGCAACTACATGTTGTCCGTAGCACAGATCCTATTGGAATCAAGCTGGGAGAATCTAGGAAGTTATCATCATCATCATCATTCTTTTTAGTGATCTTAAGCACGTCTCAAGGCTCTGGATTCATCCTCCTGAAGTCTTAGATACTCTGTGACTGTTAACTTTTCAACAAGAATAAAAGGAATCTAGCTGAAACTTTTTGGCAGCTCAAGTTAGACAAAATGGATTTGGTGGTACACTGACACTTAGACATTTAATATTTGATGCTCTTTATGAACGTGGACATAAGCAATTTTTGACTTACAAAGAAGAGGCAAGGTCATTAGTTTTCAAAAGAAAAGAGGGCTGGGAATTTCATTGCTGGCCAGTCTTTCTATTGGAGACAGGATGCTTTAAAATCTTAGCAAACTGAAATCTTGATGACGGATAGGGCATGTGAGAGTCACCTCACATAACCTTTTGTGTCCAAAAATCCTAAAAACCTAAGTTGTGGAGTTTATGCTCCAAGTGGCTTGTCAGTTAGTGCTGCATTGGATCCCGCTGTGAGTGGCTCAAAAAGTTGCAACCTCCTGCACTGCATTGTGTGCCTGCATTACCTGCTGCAGAGTCCACCCTGGTTACACCAAGCAGGGTAGTGTTCAGGGCTGCCTGCAGCACACACTACAAACTCCAAGTGCAGCTGGAGGACAAATTCACCAAAAAGAATCTTTTTAGGCACTAATTTGCCACCACTAAAGTCCTTCCTTTTCTATTTTACAATTACACACCTATCTAGATTGTCAGGAAATATGGCTCTGAACGAACTAGATATTCTGTTTGAGTAACAGATATGCTGTAACTTTTCAGATTAGAACCATGGTTTGTAAAAGGGAAAGATATGGCATTTGGTTTTATTAACTGCCATTTCTTGAAGTGAAAATATCTGGCACCAGAGCATATCATATCACTGCATTTACTAAAGCTACAGAAAAAAGCTCAGATGTAAAATCAAAAGGTTGAATTGTTTCTTGTGCTACTGATGAAGCTGTAAGAGATGGCTAAGCAGGATCAGGTGTCTATCTCCGTGTTCCCATTATGTTCTGCTGAGGTGCCTGATTTATTTTAACCTCTGTGCAATTTGGAAGGTAATCAGGACTACTCCAGTTCATGCCTGACTGCAACACTTATGTGTGGGACATTCCTGTGCTGTATAAATAGGTCTTTCTAATATAACAGAGATGAAGTTAAGGTCCATGTGCTATACTTTAGGGCAGATTTAACGTGCAAAAAGTGAAGAAAGAAATGTTGCAAAACTATGCAGCTTCTCAGGTGAAGGTGTCCTATAGAATATTATGGTGTGGAAGAATCACCTGGGTCAAACTAGTCAGACTCCCTGACTCCTAGAGCCAGTAGAGAGCAGAGGGATGAAATAATGCTGTATGCAGAGCTATCCTCTGCTAGTTTATTACCCCTGCGCTACAGTCCATGTTATATCACCTACTAGGCTTGGAATATCAACTAAGTATCAACTTAGTGCTGCTAAAGTATGAGTCTTTCATGTTTTCTGTTAAAACAGTATGATTTAGGCACTTAAAAAAAAAATCTGTTTGTGTCATAGAATAATGAGAAACAAAACCAGTTGGACTCAATGATCTAAAATGTCTTTTCAAACCTAAATGGTTCTATGAAAAAACCCTTGTTAATAAATAGGAAAATTATCAGATGGGAGAAATGCATAAACTAGAAAGTGAAGCTTGGGGAGGAAAAGTGTTGGGTTACTAGTTTTCACCTGGTCAAGTTGGAAATCAAGTGAAAATCCCCATCCTACCAAAAACCCCCAACAACCTAGCAAATTCAGGAACCTTGAGCAGCAATTGTTCAGGACAACCATTTCTAGCTTTCAACTGGGTGCAATGTCTGAAATGTAATAATTTTTGTAGCCTTTCTGGGGAAGATGCTTTCTCAAATAAAAACGAAGAAAGTTTTATCCTCCATCTTTTATTTTTCTTTTATTAAATCCAGGTTGTGTTAGAAGAGCAAGTGAATGGGAGCAAAGGCATAAGATTAAAAAGGGCTACCAGCAAATAATTTTTTTAAAGGAAAAAAGAGCTTTAGTTTTAGATTTGCTTCCCTGCCTGTGAAAAACACATGGAAAAAGGAAACAATAGATAAAAGAGACATATGTGGTAATGTTGACAATAATGTCTGTCTGCATTCACCCTTAAGCCATATGTGGGAGAATCTGTCCATGTGGAAATTTTTGGGTTATTTTTCTGAGAAGAGACTTCTGTCCATGCCATGTGGTTTCCATTGCCACACCTGTATCAATAAATTAAGCAGGCTGGAGAACAGATTTGAGAACTGGTTCATGAAGACCTATAGTACTTAGATGCTTGTATGTTCTTCAGTAGGGCTGGGACCCTTGCAACTCCCAATCAATGTAAATGAATGATTTTGGGAATTGTGTGAATGCTGAGGACAGCTCATAGCAGGGTGAATGACATCTGTTTTGGGGATAAAAACAACATAGATACATGAATGTAAAGTGCACTGAGCCGTATGCTCGCAGCGGTAGAGAACAGACCTGTTCAATTGAATACTGTAGATGTCACCTTTACATTTAGGTCCGCATGGTGTGGGACAAATGAAAAAGGTAGGAGATCCTGTTATAGCACAGTCTAATACAATTTTACAGGTTATTAGCAACTAGAGTCATGAGACCGCCAGGAGTTGTCTGTAACACAGAAATGGATATGAGGGACATGATTGTGTCTCAGACTCTCAAGGTGCTTTCCTGAGCCATCTGTTAATCTGTCTTCTGCAAGCCAGAACTGGTGACCCTCTCCCCATCCCTAGCCTTTTGCACAGTTTACTCAGACCCCACTGTCCCAGGATTGCACTATAGCTTTCAGGATTTTGCATATATTTTCAGAGGAAAAGTGTGAGATAAAAAAAGAAGTTTACAAATATGTTATGTCCGTAACTGAATATTCTTCCTTTTTAATTTAAAAGATAATCCAGGATAAATTCAATTAAAATTGCAAAAAACAGTCAGAGCTTCTTTCTAACTGATCTCTTGGGAGGAGCCCACTGCATTAAGATGACCAGCTTTCTTCTTACCTCATTAAGATTCTTCATTTCCTTCATCACACTGGCACATTCTCTAGCGGAGGTCAGGTTCATTGAAGAGGTCATGATCATTTTCTACTACAGTGCTATTTTCTTCTCCATCATGGAAACTTCCAGCCTGACAAAAGCCAGCTGAAAATAGACCCTTTCTGCCCTGTTAAAGTATGTCTGCATTCTTCTGTCCTTGTTCAAAACATGTAGTGCTTTATCTCATCTTTCTCTGTCAGATCCTGAATTGTCCCTTCTGCCTCTATAGCTTGTTACTGATAATCTGTCTCTGTCCTGACTGCATTTTTGGGTCTCTCATCCTCCTTCTTTTCCAGAAGACAAAAAGTCTGTGTCCTCCAGTTCCAGAAGTCTTCTTTAGGGGTGATTTGAACACTGAAAATTATCATCCTTGGAATAGTCTTTTGTAGGGACCCTTATTCCGTTGTATTCATAGAATTACAATTTCTACAAAATTTCAGCTGAGAAATAGCTGCTTGCCTAGATACAGGGGCATTTAAAATGTATAAAAAGGGTATGCATTATAATGTCCTCAAGATATTATTATGACCCACTGCTCCAAGATTATAAAAGGATTAATTCTGCAGAACGTGTTTGTTTTGTTGTTTGTTGTTCTGCCTACTAGTGCACTTTTGGTGACATTGTAAAGAAGTTCTAAAATGAAATAAAACAAAATTCATTGGAATACTGACCTGAAGAGGACCTTTTGTTCAAGTGAATGTATTACATATTTTCTTCATGGGTGATTTTTAGTATTTCTGAGTTTCCCTAAATGAAAGCCTGCAGAGAAGGCAATAATAATGAGAAAATACCCCAACCCTTAGTGTGGAAGGCTGGAAATGTGTGTTATTACTCTGATTCTGTACTCCTGTGTATCTTGTGAAATTTACCATGCTGAGATTTGTGATGGTGAAAATCTTTCTTTGGTTTCTGTAAATGAAATGTAGACTGCAGCACAACCTTCCTTTTTATACTACTTAGCAAAGCGCTCTTTGAATTTCAGGGGTCATATCTGTAATTTAGGAGTTAATTGTCACTGGCCCTGTCCATTGAAGACTAAGACTGATAATTTGTGAACATCCTGTGGATACTCAGTTACCAAGGAAGCCTGAACCACTGTTCTCAAAACTGAATCTGGTCCCATATTCAATTAAAGGCAGCCAGATGTGTGGATACTCATGTGGATAAAGATGTAGAGTAAAATTGTATCAAGGATCCAGCATCCCCAATGTGTAGTTGTTTGGTAGTTTTACTTCAGGCTGGCTCTGGTCTGAGTGTTGATTTATGACTGGGGAGCACTTCCCCGTTTCATTTCACTGAGAGGAGTTCAAATCTTGTGCTCTGGAGTGGTTTGATGAAGCAAGCTGGAGCACTGTGAGCAGAGGCCATTAGGAGGCTTTTTTCGAAGTGTCTACTCCTCATCCAAATTACATACTATAATGCAGATCCACCCTCTAATTCCAGTTTGTGCCATGCTAATCATTTCTTCAAGTCATGAAGATATTTCACAAATCAATATCTCAGTTACAGAAAAGAATAACTGCTATGGAAGTGTGTTTTATTCAGTTGCATCTAGGCTGAATAAAGTCCATCTCCAGACAGGGTATCTTTCAGCTTCTGTTGAAAGTGATGAAATGTAGGCTTTTGTGTCATTTTTGGACAAGATTCTTAGCAGTGAAAAAGAGCTTAGTGCTGTTTATTCATCTGATGCAGCCAGGCTAGGCAGATTCTTCCTTTACTGACTGGATTTAGAAGTCTCAATACTTTTTGCTAAGGATTTGTTTTTCCTTCAATTTATACAAATATCACTTAGTATACAATAGTTTATTCTCATCATGCCAACTTGGATGCAAAGTGACTTCCCACTCACTCCCCTCTGCCTCCCAAGCTCTGCAAGGCGCCAGTTGTGACAATGTCATTGCAGGCACCCCTGTGTGATCAATTTGGCTCACAGCTGTACTCAGTGTCAGCAGTAATTATAAGGGTTAATGTGATTAGTTTCACTTGTAGTATTGGTAAGTATGTGTTGTTGTTGCCCTTGGCAGTAAATTTCCTTGTGTAAGTTCTTTTGGTATAGTGTTTTATAGCACCCATCATGGTAGGTAAGGGAGCAACTATGTGAGGGAAGTTGGAAATAAAGGCAGAGGAGGGTGGGTGGGTAAAATCTCGGTTTCATGCAGCAAAACACATAGTGACTGCTCACTGTAAGACTATTAAAAATCCTCATAGAAAGATTTTTAGCCTCTGATATTTCTTCCATCTCAAGATTGTGGAAAAGTATGGTTTATTTCACTCTAATTATTGACTAGTGGTAATATCTGGGCAATAGCAAAACTCTTATAAGAATATATTTGCTGTTGATACTCTCTGTCTCATTGAGGCACTGCTGGCAGGAGTTTTCTCTTCTGTGCAGTAATCTGGAATATATTTAAGTCTGTTTCATTTGTCATTTTAAAATGAATAAGCAAGAGATGGTGGGTGAATTGACTCTTTCCCTCTTGCTTTTATGATCTTAACAGGAAAGTGAGATGGATTGAAGTCAAATGTGGGAAATCTTTTCAACCTTAATTTGCTATCCAGGAATGATATGATTTAAGTACAACAAATGGTGTCTGTCAATGTGCATTGGTGAGGGAGAGAATCAGCAATTTAAATGAGTTTTTCCATATAGGTCAAGACATACAAAATTAAAGCGACTCGGTTTGTTCTGCTGTTGTAGCTTAACAGGCATGTGTGGAGTCTCTCAGATATCTGAGGTTTTAGGGATTAGCATTGCTTCTGGAAAGAGGATTTATTCCGTTGAACACGGCTTGTCATATTTCTATTTAGCACAAGAAAATAGAGCTTCTTATATGTGGTATGTTTTATTTATCTTAACCTGAACTGTGTATGTGCACATCTGTCTCCCTTTATGCTTTTGGTCTCCTTTCTTTTCATCTCTCTTTTCAGATACCTTGTTCTCTCCAGTATGATTTTTCAGCCTTTTGCCAATGCCTTCATCTTTGCACTGAGTATCCACATTTCTCTCAAGCTGCTGAAATTGATTTAAAGCTGAAAAGATAAGAGAAATGAACAAAAATGTTTTCAAATTGCAACTGAGGATAGGAAGGGAAACTCCCTTCCTAAGGTATGGGGCTTTTGGAGCACTAGCAAATATGAGATATGTATTTAGCTTCTGATAAGGACGTTCTGCAGAAAGGACATGTATGAAGATTGTTGGATTTTTTTGTTCTGTCTGGAAGAAGTCTTTTAACATGAAGATAAGTGAAGTCAGATCTACAAAATCTAGTCTTTCATTTATCTGGGTGCATATAGTTTCTATCAAAATGGCATTCTCTCTAGTGTGCAAATGAGAACTGTGTTGGGTTTATATACAGATTTTGGATTAAAAAGTTGCAAGCAGAGAGACTTCTTTTTAATGCACATGTCTGCACACAAGAATTGCAGGTAACATAGTGTCTTAGGCACTTTTAAATTCCCATTTCCAAAAAGCTTTTATTGGAAAGCTCAAAAATGGAAACTCTGTGAGAAAAAGAGAGATAAGGACTTGATGTCCTCTCATCCTCTTCCTCAATTTTTAAGTTTTGTGATTATGTCCACTTAAGCTGTCACTGAATGGTGAATTATTACTTGCCATTCAGCATGCTGAAGTTCCTCTCACAGCCATCCTGGTGCATATAAATTGCTATCAATAGCTTCTTTTAATTTTCAAGCTGAGCAAGTGGTGGATACAAAAGGGCCTTACGTGTGCTTCAACTCAAGTGCCAATTACTCCCTTCTCGGGCAGTGTGGAGCAATGATGGGGGAATTGTGACCGGATCCTTCCATTATCCAGCAGCTAGACTCATATCCTGTTTTGATAGCTGGAGGAGCTGCAATGGCAGGGTTGGCCCCAGCAGGCAGGTGCCACGATTGAGAGACGGGGACGCAACTTGATGCAAGCAAAGTGTCCACTTTATTGAATACAGGCAACATATTTATATATTCTTAAGGCCAACGTGTCACATGCTGATTGGAACAATCAACTAATCATTTCATACATATTACAAAAGCTGAGCTCCTGATAGGTTAATAAAGAACGTACGACCCTGCCAAGAGATTATTATGTTGCAAAACAAGTTTCAAAGTTTGCTTAACAGGGTCCTAAGATCCTACTGCTAACCAGAATGTTCTTATCTGTGACCACAAGTTCCAACTTTATTACTTATATATATCTATATAATTACTAACACCCTATAAGCTCTACTAACTCCTATTCATACATAACCCACAGGCAGGGACACAATACTGCAGATTTCTCTTGGCAGGATGGAGTTCATTAATCTTTATACTTCAGCTTGCGTTTCTGGGAGCTGGTGTTCTTTCCCAAGAGTGGGAATGGTAAAGTGATGTTTTCAGTCCAAATTTGGCTGTAATTTAAGCTTTCTATAAAGCGAGGTTTACTGAGGCCTCACATGATGTGTCTCCTCTACATGTGCCCCCCCCCTTTTTTTTTTAATTTTCAGGAAAATACCATATATTTTAAAAAAAAAAATAACCTGCCTGTGTGTTTACAGTCAATGTACTGTAGTAATGAGAAAAATGTAGCATAGCCAGGAGTTTCATGGGCTCCCCAAAACTTTTCAGTTGTAAACAAAAGAAAGAGAGGAAAATATTATTGTCCCAGGTTTGCTGCATTACAATAAGAAAAAGAAGCTTTCTGCATAGTATTGGTGCATGGCAATTGAGGTCAGTGGCTTCAGAGTCTGACTCTGCTGGACATGAAGACAGGACATAGGTATTACTCCTCTGAAAGGTTTGTTGGAATACTTAGTTAAAACTGTATATTTCGTCATTTTTTTACCCCTAAGAAAAAGTGATTTATCAGTGCATAGAATGTCTAAAGTTTATTTGCAACCAAGGTCTTCTTTTTAGGAGACTACTGAGTTATGTAGTTTTAGATGCATTTATCCAGAGCCTTTGTCTTTGTATTTTCATTAGGTGGGTAATTTTTTTTTTAAAATTAATTTCATTTACTTGGAATTTGACCAACTTACCATACAAAAAGTTGTTCAGAGCCCATCCAACCTGGCCTTGAATGTTTTGAGGGTTGGGTCATTCACAACCTCTCTGGGCAACCTGTGCCAGTGCCTCACCACCCTCAGAGTGAGCAACTTCTTCCTAATATCCAGTCTAAATCTTCCCTCTTTCTTTTTGGAGCCATTCTCCCTTGTCCTGTCTCTATGTATCCTTGTAGAAAGTCCCTCTCCAGCTTTCTTGTAGACCCCTACAGAATGCCGTTATAAGGTCTCCACAGAGCCTTTTCTCCAGGCTGAACAACTCAACACCTAACATTCTCAACACCTATCTTCATAAGAGAGATGCTCCTGCCCTCTGAACATCTTTCTGGCCTTCCTCTAGATATGCTCCAAAAGCTCAATGTCCTTCTTGTGTTGAAAGCCTTGGGGCTGTATCCAGCACTGCAGGTGCGGGGGTCTTACAAAAGCAGAGTAGAAGGGGAGAATTACCTCCTTGATCAGACTTCTTTTGGCTTTCTGGGCTGTACAAGCACATTGTTGGCACATATTCAGTTTTTCATCCACCCATACCCCCAGGTCCTCCTCCATAGGATTGCTCACTCATCACCTCCCCTGTATTTGTTCTTGGGATTTTCCTGAGCCACGTGCAGGACCTTGCACTTGGCCATATTTAAGTTAATTTTTATCAGATTTTCTTTTAAAAACCCCCTTTTTTCTGAAAATGTTTAAGTATCTATTACTTTTTCATGCTGTTAATGAAATATTATTGGCTAGCACAGAACTAATTTCAGTACCAGGTTACTTTGTAGTTTTTTTAACTACAGTGGTAATGGCCAAAAGAATAATGTTGAATTTCCAATTAACTTTATAAGAAATTTGATTGGAATAAATAACAAAATGGGTTTTGAAATGTAAAGCATTACAACTTGATTGAAATTCAAAACAATGCGGTACAATAAGCAGAAATTTATTGAGCTGCAGATTTGTGTTACTTAACATTTTGTAAAGCTGTTTTACCAGGTCATTGGCTGGACATGTATACTGCAGTGTGGTTTCTCTATTTGAAGTAATTAAAAAACAGATTTCTTCAGTGATTGGTAGAGTTAACAACACATGTTTTAGCTTTTATGTTTATTATATTTGTTTACATAAGTGATACATATTTAAAAGTATAGTTTATAATGTTAATGAAGAAAACTAATTTTAAGGCACAGAAAATGTAATTTGATAATCCTAAGGTGAATGTAGAATTTCCTCCAAACTACTACCATACTTTCAATCACCATATTAATATGAAAAGTAGATTGAGAAAACTATTCTTGCAAACTTCAGTTGTACTTTTTCACTCTTGCTTGTGCCTGTCATGGCCAAGAATGTTTTTTGTTTCCAGAACATTACTTTTTTGGCTGTTTAGCACTCTGTTGTGCTTAAGTGTCTACTGGATGAAGTAGCTCAGTCTTAAAGATAGGGTGATAGAGGTCTTGGTACTTAATTTTTCTGCTTGATTCTTCCAGTGCCCAGGAACACATAGTCCACTTATTATTTTACATATATAAAGCTTTTAGTTTTAGGTACGTTACTTAGTGATTTTGAGGTAAAGATCTTCAGCATGAGTAGGAAAGGTTGTGGTGGTCCTGTTAAATAGTTGTGCTTCAACTTAAAGGTGTCAAACTGCTACAGATCTCTTGAATGGAAAGCAAGTATAAAACGTTAGTATAGTCTTTAGAATTATTGGATTTCTGTGAGTTGTTGTGCTTGGGGGATGCTTGACAGAGACACTTTTGTGATGGTTGCTACAGAATGAACTCCTCAGCTCTCCAAAATGGTAGTAGCTAAGTATCAAGTGATATTTCAAGGATACATGATGCTATCAATTTGACCACGCAGTGGTTAATGCAGCTTGTTGTACTCATTAAATTGAGAGATACAGACAGCCGAAGTTTACAATATTGATCCAGTTTCAGTCCTGGTAAAAAGATCTATGGAGGAAATATAACAGTGGTATTATTGCTCATCATAAAGCTTTGTGCAAAGTGAGCAGAGATCTGTCTCTTCAGCATTAGTACTACCTGAAATGTCTAAAGTGCTTCAAAAACAAAGGCATATTTATGCTTAAAAGCAGGGCAGATCTTTTATAATGAAAACAAGTTCTACAGCACATATAAATGCAATGTGAGTCAGAGTTATGGTTATTTCCTTCATACTGAGCATGAGTGGGTCCAAAACTTCCAAAGAAGTATATGTATGTATAGAAACAGTAAAAATGAGCTGTTGTTCTTTTGCAAGTTGTAAGTTAAATGAGAAATACCAAATCTCAAAAATGAGTGTTGAATTAAAACCCTTTTCACAGAATCTTAAGGATTTTTCCTTTTCGTCTGTTCTACAAAGGCCCACATTAGCTGGCTGGCACCTGAAGTGACATTTCTTCTTATCCTCTGCCAACATTTGGCCTCATTGTGGAGCAGCACTCATGTCTAGAAAAAGTCAGTCCTTTTCGTCCCCTGAGATGGTGTTATTTTTCCCCTGTGCAATGTCCTCGTGTCTGGGTTGACGCCATGCCTTGGTAAGCTCAGCTGGGGTATGCACTCCTGAGAGGTTTGACTCCCTGCTTGTGCAGCCACACAATGTCACAGAAATAGTCAACTTAATGAAACATGGGGGGATTTCAATATTTCCAGGTGGCTGAGTCCTTTATAGTTTATACTGTTGTAACTATACCGTATTTCAATTATTTCTCAGTCATTAGTATGCAAAGCTTAGCCTTTCTGGTTAACATCTGATTTCCAATAAAGGAAGTGCCTGCTACAGGAAATACTTCTAGTGGGGCATAAAAATATTGTCATGAAAATTTACTTGCTCAGACACAGTATGTTTTTCTGGCACTTTCCAGTGATTATGAAGCTAATGAAAATGGAAACTGTTACATCCATCTGTCAAAACTATTACTTGCTTTGGAAGGAGAGCATCGAGAATTATGTTTGTCTGTTTTAACCTTAGGAAGAGTATATGGCAGCTTGGCATCAAGCGAGTAGTTTGATATCTTCAGCTGTGTCAGAGCATGTAGGGCAAGAGAGGTAACAGGAAAAAGGAGAAATCTATTTTCCTCTAGATTTCATTTTTGCAGCCGTAAGAGGCGAGAGTGGGAGCTTATGTCCTGTTTTCCCATTGATTTAGGCTGTTAACTTCTGTATTTTCCTAAATGAATGCCATGATTTGCAGATTGCCTATCAGTGTTCACAAATTTGGGATTGTAAAGCTAGACACTTAAAGTCGTATGTTCTAGATATCGCCAGTGTTGGAGGCAAGTATTGAGTTATATTGCTACAATTTGCCTTTTCTTGTAAAACTTCTCATTCTCACATGGGAAGAGAAAATTCGCTCTCTATTCAGTCCCTTCATGTTTCATGCCTTAACTTTGACTGCTTTGTTGCCATGGCAACTCTGTCATGCAGCATCCTTCTGTTGCATTGTTGCTATTCCTATAGCTAAGTAGTACATCAAATAAATTAAACTTGTCAATCACACCTAAAAGAAGATACTGAAGATGTTTCCTATCCATTTCCAATATTATAGCAGACATGGCTAAGGCATTAGTACTGGGATGCAATTCCTGCCTTATTTTCCTGGTCTTTGTTACTTCGATGCACTGAACCTGGAGGGAAGTATTTGATGGTTGAAAATGGTAACTTCCTCTGGATATTAAAAGTGCTATCATTCTTACACTCTTTACTGGCAAAAATTACCCTTGTGGCCAAGAAGGCCAATGACATTCTGGGGTGCATCAAGAAGAGTGTGGCCAGCAGGTCAAGGGAAGTTCTCCTCCCCCTCTACTCTGCCCTGGTGAGGCCTCGTCTGGAGTCCTGTGTCCAGCTCTGGGCTCCTCAGCTCAAGAGGGACAGAGAACTTCTGGAGAGATTCCAGCACAGGGGTCACTAAGATGACCAAGGGACTGGAGCATCTTCCTTATTGAGGAAAGACTGTGGGAACTGGAGCTGTTTAGTCTAGATAAATGATGGAGACTTTGTGAGGAGATCTCATTAATATTTACAAGTATCTAAGTGGTGGATGTCAAGAGTTTAGGGCATCCCTTTTTTCTATTGTATCTAGTGACAGGATAGGGAGTAATAGAAAGAAACTGGAACACAAAAAGTTCCAAAGAAACATAAGGAAAAACTATTTCACTGTTTAGGTGAGAGAGCCCTGGCACAGGTTGTCCAGTGAGGATGTGGAGGCTCCTTCTCTGGAGGTCCTCAAAACCTGCCTGGATGCATTCCTGTGCGACTTGATCTAGGTGGACCCGCTTTAGCAGGGGGATTGGACTAGATGATCTCTAAAGGTCCCTTCCAACCCCTACCGTTCTTTGGTTCTGTGAAATGTCCTTTTAAAAAAAAAAATAAAGAAAATCCTAAACAGGGAAGAAGTCTGTTCATCAGTTTTCAATAATTAGTGCTTAAATTGCTGTGTAAAAGCAGTTACATTCGTTAGACATCTGGACCCTAATTTGAAGATCAAGTATAGAACAAGACTTCTCAGCCACTTAAAGTTGTGTTCTTCCACTTCCTGCAAACATTAATTTTATTTATAAGGTGTCTGTCAAAGGCTGTAAACATTATTCCAGGCTGCCAGTCTGTAGAAAAGAAAAAGAAGAATTACACTTTCAGAGAGCTATTTATTAAATACCTGGTCATTGATTGTGGTTGACACATCACAGTTAAATATCAAGACATTTTGTATACATCAGGAAATGCCAAAAATAGTAAATGTGTTTTTTCTCTAAGAAAAAAAATCTTAATCTGTTAAATCTTCTCTGTAAAATAAATTACCTGTTGCAGATAAATACTTGTCACTATTTTACATATACTTAATTTTCTTAGTGAAGCATTTATTTGACTTTTATCACGTAAAACAAGAAAATTTTTCAAAAAGATTTTGCATACATGATTCTTCAGTTAAAAATAATACAGTTTTAGAAAACTATAATCTACTGCAAATGATATTTACTATTACAAACCTGATAGCTGGAGGCTTTTGGTTTACTGTTTGTAATTCCCAGTCTGAAGCTGTGCTGAACATGATACAATTTACTAGGAGCTCATGCAACTCATGGGAGGAGATACAAAGAATTCCAATATTTCCATCAATTGTAGATTGATCGGAAGCAATATTATTTGTTTCCATTTTCTCTTGAGGAAAAATAACAACCTTTAAACAAATTTTTCCCTCATGAAAGCAAAATCTATTGGCTTCCAAAGTTAGATTAATGGGTTTCTGGTATGATTTCAAAATGAAAAAATTAAAAGTGATTTTAGAATTTAATAGAAGTCAAAGTCCATGCTTTTTTTTGAAACAGTGTTGGGTTTTGTTTGCAGTGGTAATGAAGCACTGATGCTTCCTGTGCATTCAAGTGTTTAAGCAATGAAAGAGTATGTTTCTGATGGAATTCAGGCATCTCTTTCCTTACAGGTTAGGAAACGTTGTCCCAGATCTGAAAAACCTACTGGCAACACTGGAGATACTTGCAGTGGTAATTATTCTGATTTTTATTTTCTTTTCAAAAAGAAAAGAAGGCGGGTGGGTAGAATATATTTTCTGGACATTTAAACATGCTTTCTTCACTAGGGACAAATACAACTATCAAAATACATCCTGAGTAATCTATTTATGAAGGAGAATGACTCTCGAGCAGGTAATGAAGATTTTCCTTTTATAGGTAGGATGGAGCAGTGGAGTCAGTGCAGGCAGTTACTAAAGCAGCGGGAGCATAGCAGTCCTCACAGATGTTAAATTTCTCCCCTGCAGAGAAGTTTTTCTTCATTTTATTGTGCCACTGGGGTTTGATTTTGTATGTAGGCTCAGCAAATCTTTTTCTGTGAACAAATCTCCTTTAACTCGAAGACAACAATTAGGCCCTTCCATCATTCAGGATGGGTTATTTTCTCTTGTGTGTTATCCCAAAATAAAGAATGGTAATGAAGATTGGTAAGGGTTGGAAGAGACCTCTAGAGACCATCTAGTCCAACTCCCTGCTAAAGCAGGTTAATCTCCATGAGGTTACACAAGAATGTGTCCAGGCATTTAAAAACTGCATGCTGAAGCAAACGATGATGCTAGTTTGAAAGAGTCTGAGAACACGGGACTCAGTAAAAGCAGGTAATTAGCTGACCTTGATAGCTTTTGAAGGAGCTCCAATCATAACTAAAATAACTGTCAGTAACTGAGATGTGTGAGTAACTGCTGGTACCTTGCATATTTATGCCTTGTAGTTAAATCTCCCCTTCAAGTAAATCAGTCATACATCAAAATGAGTTCTCTGTGTAAAGCAGCCTTTCCAGCAAATATTGAGAACCGGCTACATTAGAGAAATGTGATGGAAAGAGGAAATTCCTTTGTTTGTCTCATTTTGTGTTTGCTGAAGCTGACCAACACTGTGTACTATGGCAGACATAGCTGTCTGCTAGAGTAAGGTTTTGGTGTAAGAATTTGGGAGGATGGAGCGAGAAGGAAGAGGAACCCAGTGCTCTAGTGCAGCAGGGACTAATTAGGCTGCAAAGCAAAATAAATCTGACAACTACTGTGTCAAAATAAACAGACAGAAAAAAACACTTGAGGACTAAAGCACGTGATCTTGTCCTTATCTGAAACAGAGTAAAATAAAAGAGCAGTTTACTTTAGCAAGTGATTTAAGAAATACTGCTTCGGCAATTTTCAAAAAGCTTTTCTTACCTAGAGGCAGAGTGTCCAAGGTAGAACCCTGATTAAATCCTGTGCTTAGAAGGCTTAACAGATTTTAGCAGGGTACAAAGATGTGCCTAGGCAAGTAGTATTTTTTTCCATTTGATTAGTCTTGATCCAGTGAGCATGTATTGGAGGTGTAGCTAAGGTCTGAGATAAAATTGCCAAAGTTGCAATGTCATTTAGGGGTTGCCTTCCCTCAGATCTCACTGAGATTTAGGCACACAGATTGTCACAGATGTTCAGAATTTTTCCAGTTTCATAAATAATACAACTTAAAATTAGTTGAACCAGTGGAAAAATCTGAGTTTAGTTTAAATGCGATTTACTCTGAGTTAAATGCATTCACTAAGAATTTAATTCTGGACATAAGTTTTTAAGCAAAACTAAAATCAATGTTTTGGAAGCTGCTTTGCAGTAAAATGTGACTGTAAACTAGAACTAAAAATTTGATGTTTTAAACTCTGCTCAAAACAATAGTGATACAAATGATGTAATAATAAGAAGATATTTTTAGTCTTAAAAATGTCTAGAAAATTTGTAATGAAGACTTATGCTTGAATAACCAGATATTTCTTGAGCTCAGAGCTTCCTTCTTCCAAAAGTCTTGTTGCCCATTTGGTCTCACTCTTTTTTCCGAAATGTACTGCGTGGGTCATTGGTGAAGATGTTAAACAGCACCAACCCCAGAACCTATCCCATGGAGTACCCAACTAGTGACTGGACTTTGTACCTGTGGTCATAACCTTTAGAATCCTGGTACCTGGTACATCATCGGTTTGCTAGTGAGGATCATAGAATCATAGAATGGTAGGGGCTGGAAAGGACCTTTAGAGATCATTGTCCTGGTTTAGCAAGGACCAGCTTTTGCTTGGTAACAGGTGGAGCGGGTTGCAGTGAAGACACAGTAAAGAGTTTGCGGACTCTCCCCGCTCCTGGGTTCACACCCACCTCCAGCCCGGCTGGGCCAATCTGGTGCCTCTGCCATCACTATTTAGGGGTTGGGAATTTGAAGTGCTGGCAGGAGGTGTAAGAGTGATACAAGATGGAGGCGACCACTCAGACCCTTCAGCCAGAGAATGAGGAAGGAAGGAGAAGCAATAGACCAGAGACTCCTCTGCAAGCTGTACCCCTACAACCTATGGAGATCCATGGCAGGACCGAGAGTTACCAGCAGCTCCATGTGAGTGAGCCCGGACGAGCGAGGGACTGTGTGGGGAGACGGCCATGGCCCAGGCCGTGCTGGAGAGCCTGCACGCCGCAGAGCAGCCCCACACGAGAGGCAGAGAGGAGCTGCAGCCTTTGGAATAAGTGCACGTCGGAGCAGCCCGTGCAGGGCTGCCGTGTGTGTGAGTTACCCCATGGACTTGCAGGGAGGACGGGTGTGGAGCCCACCTGTCCTGAGGAGGGATGAACAGCAGAAGCTCTGAGCCCCAGGAAGAGGGGAGGTGTGGCAAGAAGGTGTTCTTAAAAAGGCTGGTCGGACTCTTCATTGTTGTACTACTCTGTGTTGGTTTATTTTGGTTATGTTTTGGGGTTTTAAGGTTGTGTTTTAGTTGATGTTGCATTGAATAGTTTTCTGTTTTCTTCCCCAGTAGTCTGGTCTGTTTTGTCCTGAACCTTAAACGGCAATTAAGCTCTCCCTGCCCTTTGGCAATCCTGGGTCTTTGGTACTTGAGGCTAATTGTGGTCTTTTGTTCCCTGATGGGCCTAAACCACAACAATCATCTAGTCCAACCCCCCTGCAGAAGCAAGTTCACCTAGATCAGGTCACATAGGAACATGTCCAGGTGGGTCTTGAAGACCTCCAAGGAAGGAGACTCCACAACATCTCTGGGCAGCCTGTGCCAGGGCTCCCTCACCCTCACAGTGAAATAGTTTTTTCTTATTTTTAAGTGGAACTTCTTGTGTTCCAGCTTCATCCCATTACCCCTTGTCCTATTGATAGCTACTATAGAAAAAAGAGATGCCCCAACCTCCCGACACCTACACTTTAGACATTTGTAAATGTTCATAAGATCTCCTCCAGACTAAACAGCCCCAGTTCCCACAGCCTTTCCTCATATGAAAGATGTTCCAGTCCCATGATCATCTTGGTGGCCTTGTGCTGGACTCTCTCCAGAAGTTCTCTGTTCCTCTTTAGCTGAAGAGCCCAGAACTGGACACAGGACTCCAGATGAGACCTCACCAGGGCAGAGTAGAGGGGGAGAAGAACATCTCTTGACCTGCTGGCAACACTCTTCTTGATGCATCCCAGGATGCCATTGGCCTTCTTGGCCACGAGGGCACATTGCTGGCTCATGGTTAGTTTATTATCAATCAGGACTCCCAGGTCTCTCTCTGCAGAGCTGCTCTTCAGCAGTTTGACCCCCAGCCTGTGCTGGTGCATGGGGTTGTTCCTTCCCAGATGCAGGACTCTGTACTTGTGCTTGTTGAACCTCATGAGGTTCCTCTCTGCCCAACTCTCAAGCCGGTCGAGATCCCGCTGAATGGCAGCACAGCCTCTGGTGAATCAGCCAGTCCTCCCAGTTTGGTGCCATCAGGGAACTTGCTGAGGGTACACTCTGTCCCCTCGTCCAGGTCGTTGATGAAGATGTTGAAGACTGGCCCCAGAACCGATCCCTGTGGAACTCCACTGGCCACAGGCCTCCAACTCGATTCTGAATTCAGAATGTCATGATAGTATTCAGCTTAATGAATGTTATTGGGTTTTGTAGAAAGAATCTTCACTCCAATAAGCAGTATGACTTCATGTATATTATCTGTTGCATATATGACTTTGTCTCAAGACTATTTTTAAAAAACTTACTGTCTTCTTGATGCTAATTATTGTACAATAATTTAAATAGATTTCAAGTTGAGCTGCTGTTGTATTTTGAGCTTAACCCCACTGTTGTGTAAAATGTTGCCAAATGTTAACTGCTAAGACTGAAGTTTTCTTTAGCAGGTGTTTATGTATTGAATGAATCAAAACCCTATGGGAAAAATAGCAGATCATGTGTTTATAGACTACATCAGAATGGATAGCTGAAAAGAGGGAACGAGAGGCAATAAACTATGTGCTGACAGTCATAGTTTTTTCATTTCATGTATGCTGAAAGTCATAGTGTTTTCATTGTGTAGCTCTTAAGCTGTGCCAGCTTTCTGTTCTTACAGTTTTATGTGCAGTATGCATAAAGCATGCTGAGGACACAATGCTGAAGGGTCATCTAGAGTAAAGGGACTTTCCCACTATAGGGATTGTGATGCAAAGGATTCAGAGTTTTTTTCATTGAAAGCTAGTTTGTTCTAAATGTGTCCTCAGGGAATTCTGCAAATGTAGGTATTTGACTATACATTGGGCCCTGTGAAAGATGGTTATTTAAATTTTGTTTCCATTTCTGATGACTTGAAAAGTGTTAGAATCTAAGGCAATAGTTTCGATCTCTTGCAGAGAGTGTTTTCCACTCTTCTATTTATTTATTGCTATTCAAGTGTTTGTTACTGTAGAAATACTAAAATTCTTTGTTACTCAGTGCTTTAGTCTCATGATTGGGCTGAACTGGTGCAACCATCCTTAAGATTCTTGTCACATGATGTCACATGATACAATTTAAAAAAAAATCTCTTTAATTTGGGACTTCTGTATTCTTGTCAAACTCCAGGTTGGATAATATTATTAAATAGCTTTTTATATTACCCTTCCCTTGTAATTTCTGCTGAGTGCTGCACATGTTTTCTTATTGTTTGGTGGTGATGCTATGTATTGCTGAAATTTTGCCAAATGTAAATGCAGTTTACAGTTGGTGCTTGTAAGCAGTCTTGGTTCTGCATGAGAGGAGGACATTAAGTGTATTCTGGATCATTTGCTCTTCCTCATTAGGTAGGCAGATGCAGTGAGACACTGAAACATGAGCTTAAGGATATAGAATGTAAAGAAGAAGGTTGATTAAATAGCTAATGACCGTTCTGATGATGCCTAAAACACTGAGAGCCATATCTAGCAATACCTGTCCAAGTGATGCAAAACAACAATTTTCCCCTCTCCTTGTTTGTCACATACGATCCAAAACAGGGAATACTCCACACACTAAAATTTTAGCTTTCATATATCATAGAATCATAGAATGGTAGGGATTGGAAGGGACCTTTAGAGATATCTAGTCCAACCCCCCCTATAATATCTCACCAGTGCTGGATAATTTGACACTCAAAAAGTCTCCTCATAATTGAAAATAAAAATCATTATCTTGTAACATTTTATTGTACTTCACAAATACAATGGAGACTCTCAGGAAGCTCCTGTTCGGTATATCTCTGTGAATATCATTGGAAATAAAAGTGGTAAGAATGAATGAGCCTCAGTAGGCTCATGTTTTAATGAACATGTGTCTGAGCAGCAAGGGCAGAATCAGGTCCTTGACTGTGTTTTTAGGAAGTTTGGCCTACACCGGTAAGCTGGTGCAATATGACTGGTAATGCTCAGAGCAGAGCTGAAAACGACAAACCCTGTGGACAACCCTTCCAGGTTTTCTTGCATCCAGATGTAGCTATGAAAGCCTTCTCATGGGAGGTATCTATGAGACTAGAAAAAACTCTCATGTGTGTACTGTACTGAGACAGTCTTTGTACCTGCCCATCAAAGAGAGCAAAGGTACCTTCTTTGAGACCTCTGCCTTATGCAGGAGCAGAAAAAAAAGCACAAAGAAATCATAATAAAAGTTTTCAGTTTCCATAGGCAGCCTCTGTCCTAGCTGCAAGGATTTTTGGTATAGTCTGCAGGAGATCTCACTATAAAGCAAGGTCAAATCTTGCATGGGCTATTTGATCATATCTTCCTCAGACTAGTCGTTGTGTTTCTTTAATAGGACTCAGAATTAGGATGTGGTTTCCTGACATAAATACTTGGGCAGAAGTCAGAAGCTACTGATGCTATTACATCTTTGTGCTGTTTGGTGTTAGCCTGGCTGTGTCTCCAGAGGCTCTGATTCTGTAGCCAGGCAAGATTTACCTTCAATCAGCTTTTTGTACTTTAAAAACCTTTCTGAAAATCTTTTGCAGACTTTCTCTGTTGTGTGCTATCTGATTTCCTAGATTTTACTTACCCATTTTAACATACCTATAATCTGCTTGGGATTTCTCTGAAGCTGACTCTGATCTAATGAGTTCTTCAAGTTCTGAACTTTCTTCAATGAGCAAAGGCACAGAACCTTTCAGACCGGGGTATTTTAAATGACCATCTCAAAATCTTAGGAGCTGTTATTCCTTCTTAAAACTGAGTCAAGATCTGCTGTCATTCATTCCCCTAAAACTAAGGGAAGGTTTGCAAAAGTGGTGCAAAAACAGCAGTAGGAGAAAAAAAAGAATCCTGCTCATTATGGCCTTTAAATTTATCCACATTCAATCATTTTACCTTCTTATGAATTTCTGATGTCTTTCTAATTGCATAAAAGAGGCAGAATATTTTCTGCTCTAATCTTTGCAAGTGCATCCTGCTGAAGTCAATTAGGCACTGATTTTCAATAATGATAATGTTCTCTCTCTTTCTGAATTTTACTGTTTGCTGTGAACAGCAAACATTGTACTTCAGACACTAAAATCTGACACGTCAATTGAATTTTGCATTAGGAAGTGGGGCTCAACAAAATCTCCGGTGAATCTCCTTAAAATTCCAGATATTTTCTTCATAGACTTTTACAATGACTGTATGAAAATGAACGCGTTCAATTTTAAGACACTTTTAATTAAGCAATGAGCTATCCACCACATTAACATTGTTTAACTTTGGATACTGATTTCTGACCCCAGTGCCATTGCTTGACTAATGTATACTAAGGTTACAAGATGTGAAACATTATTCATTTTTAATATCAAAAGCATTACTTCTCAATAGCAAAAAAGACTTAAAAAAAACATCTTTCATCTCCAGTATTTAGAAGTTAAGGCCTTTAAAGTAAGATATATGGTTATCAAAGGTGAAAATTGTTTGACTTTTTTTGCATAAGACATCTAAAATATTCATTCAGTGCCAGAAACGCTATCCAGCAGAAACATCAAAGGGAGCAGGGCTCATTAGGAGAACTGTCCCGACTTTGACGCATGCCTCCAACATGCTGAGGAACTTTCAGAGCAATGTGAAGGGATTTATCATCCAGACTCCCAGAAATGTCAGTGTGAGCTGCACAGCTAAATCACTGCAAACTGCTTTGAAATTCCCCTGCGTATTTAAGGAAATTTAATTGGGATGGAAACATAGTTACAGCAAGCATTGGACTAACACTTTTCCTCCATCACTTTGTGACACTTTTGTGTGACAAGCTCTTTCTTTAAATATCAAAAATTTCAGATGTCAGATATATCAAATGTGACTAGTAAGTGCCTCAGTAGTAAGAGCAGGTATGATGGCACACTTACGAGTCTAGTGGATTAAAATGCAGATTCCTATGTATAGAGGTAGATTTAAAGAATTTAACAGTCTGTTATTACTTCTGACATATTTTGAGAAGTTTTCCTAAGGAAGCAGTGCATATTTCTAAGATACCTTGGAACAGCCAGGATGACAGAGAAAAGTTTCCTAGGAAGCTGGAGATGCAGGACCACAAAGCTTTTTGTAGCTTTTCAACAAATAGCTAATGAGAGCTGAGGTCTTGATATTTTTATGATATTCTGTAACTTCTAATGCTGTTCCAGGCTGAATGGCTGCCACTTATGGAAAATGTGCTTAGAGTTTAGTCCCTGGCATTGGAACAGTTCTTGCCTACATCACACCCTATAGGTCATAAAGGAGCTATTTAATCATAACTTAAGTGTAAAATTTGCACTTTAGCATATCTCTTGAAAGATGTTGAAACCTGGATGTGTGGCCAGCTGTTAATTCATCCTGAAGCCTTCTGAATCCATTCACAAACAAGTAAATACTGTGTTGCTTTGGTAAATCAATTTGTTCTTATGCCCGTACAACTGCCTACTGGAGCTGTTGTTAGAATAGGTATAAAATGCATTGAGCATGGCAGGTGGATTGGTTAGCATTTGGTGTTGTTTGTAACATAACATACGTGTGGTATAAGCAGGTGAAAATCAATTAAAGGTAAATGTTACAGTGGAGTTTTTTTACACTGAATTTTTGTTTGAAATATGCACACTAACACTATATATTTATGTACTGCTTTACATAGTGTCAAAAGAGAGGATGTTTCTCTAGATTAGTTGAAGTGCCTATTAAAACAATTATTAATCCACCTCAGCTTTTCTGTGATACAACAATATAACTTATTGAATATAGACAACTGTCATGATATAAGATTGTTTTCTGTTCTCAGATGGATTTAGTTTAGTTATTTAATATTGCAGCTGTTATCAGGACTGAATAATTTAATGGATCAAACAAAAGGTCTTTTTATCCATAGGCAAGCGGAAGTGAAGTAGTTCATATAGTTTGGATTACTGTGTTTTCTTATTTTTTCAATTGCTTTTGCATAGCACAGGATAGTTAGGTCTGAAATTTGTCTATATCTTATCGTGTTGCAATCACATCAGAGTTTGACCAGAGGCAGTGTTGCAGAAAGTATTGAATGAAGAGAAGGCAAATGTGAACAGCAGTACAAAATTATGTTATCAGAGATGTATATATGTAGCAAAAATCCTACGTGTACCAAGTCTTACTGCTGTTTCTCAGAAAAGCTACGTCCATCAAGCACAAGTGCCTTGTGCATCTTGTATGGAAGGATTGTTCTCCTTAGAGTGTTTTCTACCTATCTTTATTGCTCATAGGGTGACCTGAGGAGCTCCACACAGATACCAAACAAGGCATTGTAGAAAACTAAGCACATGATGGGGAAGAAAAAGCAAACAAAATACAAGTCGTTTTGTGCAAACTGTTTGTTGCACGTAGACTTGAGAAGTGTATTCTCTGTAGGACTGCTACAATTAGTCTACCATCTTTCTCAAGATTTTTTTGTGTTTGCGTGATAAACATTGCATTCATTTTTTAAACTGTCAGTAATATTGTTCTGTGGTTTGATATGCTGTTATATATTATGAATGTTCATAATCATCTCTTCAGATGGAGTTTCAACCTGATCTGCTTCAGCTATTAAAATGGGAGATGAAACAGAATTTTGAAGGCCTTAGCTAAAACAATATCTTTTGTTGAGAAAAATATTATCCCTCTAAAACTGTGTACATTGTGCATTCTACAATGGGATATAATAGAAAGTGGAAAAGAAAAGCTGTTAAGTCAATCCAGGTCATCATTCCAAGGAGGCAGTATTGTTTGCTGTGTTGCCATTTTTAGCTCTAATTGGAGCTAGTTTTCAATTTCCCATACAATGGGGTTTTAGCTGCATCCTTTGGGATATTATTTCACAGTACAATAACTCTGCTGAGATGTTTTGCTGATATCTGGCCTAAATCTTCCCTCCTAATTTCATCCCATTGTTTACTGTTATAGCCCTAGGTATTGCACTAAACAATTCCCCATCTTCCTAAGTGGTTAGCTTGTCAAATGTTTCTGGACAACTTCGTTCAGTTGGTGCTGGGTTAGTACCTACTCTTGACATTTTTATATAGATTTATGTTCAATCCCCTTAAGCATTCCATGGTTGATATTTTTTCACTTTTTTTTGTCTTCTCTTTTCTCACCACTTTCCACCCCACTATTTGTGAGTAGCACATTTTTTTTCAGCTACTGAGCAATATCATCACCTGGAACACATTGGAGTACCTTACAGACTGGTGCTCTCATCCCAATCATGGAGATGTCCATAAGTGCACCAGCTTTATTTTTATCGCCTTTCAGTTGAACTGCAGATACTTAGAGCTCTTCTTTTTCTTCAGACTTAGTGATTTCTAGTTCTTTCTGGATTGGAAATGGACAAATGTTTGTTGAATTTTTGTCCTTTTCAGTTTTTCTGATGTATTACTGTAACACAGATGAATATATTAACATTTGGCACTCTACTTTCTTTCTTCAGTTCTGCTAAAATATTGTTTAGGAGTCTCATGTCAATTGAGATAGTAAATAGAACAGTTTTCTCATTGTGATGTGTCACTGGATAGATGAGTACTACATGGTAATGAAAACTGTCTTAAAAATAGAAGTGAGGCAAAACTTATTAATCTTTCCAATAATTCCCCTCTAGAAATCTCTGACTTGTGGATGGAATGCAATTGGGTCTGTGAATGGAATTTACAGAAGTCTCACATCCTTTCTGATATAAAATGACTAATTAGGTTTTTTTTTTTTGGTGAGTCTTGCAATATTTCTCCTTCTCAAACTCCTCAGATTCCTTCATTGTATCTTCTTGTAATGTTAATTCTCAACAACATGTCTTTTCTCAAGTCAGAGAGAGGTAGGAAGCTTTTTAAATGGTCACCACAATGGGATGATAGCAATATTTAGGAAGATTTGTGTCTCAGCGTATCTCATAGCTCATCCACTCCTTCCACTCTGTTCCATGAAATGGTCTCACATGTTTACATTTTTTTACTCACTTCCCTTCTTCTACTTTATCTTTGCATTGAATCCTCTGCTGACATGATAATTTTCTCTGGCATTGAGGTTATGTGATTAACAAAAAGCTGGTGAGGTCTCAACTGGAGTACTGTGTCCAGTTCTGAGCTCCCCATCTCAAGAGGGCCAGAGAGCTTCTGGAGAGAGTCCAGCACAGGGCCACCAAGATGATCAGGGGACTGGAGCATCTTCCTTATTAGGAAAGGGCTGTTTAGTCTGGAGAAGACTGAGGGGGGGGGGGGGGGATCTCATTAATATTTACAAATGTCTAAATAGTGAATGTCAGGAGGTTGGGACACCCTTTTTTCTATTGTATGTAGTGACAGGACAAGGGGTAATGGGATGAAGCTGGAACAAAAAAGTTCTGTTTATACATAAGGAAAAACTATTTCACTGTTCAGTTGAGAGAGCCCTGGCACAGGCTGCCCAGGGAGGGTGTGGAGTCTTCTTCTCTGGAGGTTTTCAAAACCCACCTGGATGCGTTCCTGTGTGACCTGATCTAGGTGGACCTGCTTCTGCAGGGGGGTTGGACTAGATGATCTCTAAAGGTCCTTTCCAAACACTGGCATTCTGTGATTCTGTGAAAACAGTTTAGTAGAGTAGAAGACTATGCCTTTTCATCTTTCTATCACACATTTAAATATATACTTTCTTTTTACAAAATGATTTATCCTGAGTGGTGAACTGAGGTAAAATGTTTTACATGTCATAAAATGCTAGATTATAGCATATAATGTTCCTGTAGTGTATGTGTTCACTCACTATTGTGTATCTTGCACATAAACTGTAACTTGTATGCAGTGCTAACTAGATAACATATTTCTTGTATTATGAAAAACCTGTGTTGTATATCTAGAGAAACGTTTCTATGAACATCTATTTCAGCTTGTGTCATCTATCGCAATTTTCTCAGCTACTTTGTGGATTTTCTGCAGTGACAGTTTTTAAAGAACAATATGACATGACAAAAGTAATTCTCTAAATATCCCGAAGCATAAACTATTCTTAGGACTGTCACCTTCCACACCTGAATTTATAGGACAGTCAACTAGAGACGGGAAAAAAGATTTGTTTCCATAGTCATGATCCATTTCAAAGGACAGGAAACCACACATCAAAAACTATTATAAGGGGTGGCATATGAATTGAGATGTCAACAATATTGCCTACATAGCTTTGAAAGTAACTTCAGAAGTTTTGAGAATATTCATTAGATCATCTGTATACTGTAGCATGGACCACAGAAATTAGTTTTATTCACCTTACGTTTGATCATAGCTGCTCAAAATCATTAGCAGCTGCAGCTTCAAGATGAAAAGAGTGTCAACTCATGATGTTGCACAGGCAGAGAGCAGGTACCTGAACTCTGAACACAGACATTGCTGGTTACTGACTGGATAGAAATTAAAACTGCTGAGAGACTTTGACATCAAAAGCTGTTTATGGTACTTCATTATCTTGAATTAGTTATAATGATGTAAAGTTCTCTATGTATCAAGATAGAGATGACTTTTATTAATGGTAGCCTGTTAAAATTAGCTGTGTAGCCCTTCAGCTAGTATTTCTTTTTGATAGTTAAAATCATATGGAAATCATGTTGCAGGACTTCATTACGTAAAAAACATAGCTGTTTGCTCTAAAGATATGGCTAAAAAGGTTACTTACTGTGGCTTTGGTAACATTTGGTGATTGAGTAGAACTCATGGATTGTGCAGCTTTGAATTGCAGTAGTCAAATATTTTATTTCAACCTAGACATGTTTGGATAGGTTTATTCTTGAATAGATGACTTTTCCATCTGTGTATGGAAGCATATACTGCAAATCTGTTGCTTTCTGTAGGTACCATTCCTTTATCAAGGTACTCTGTTATCAAATAAGCTCAACTTTTCTCAATTGCATAGTTTGTTGTTTGTTCACGGTAAGAAGAATAACAGTATCATTAGGGTAACAGTTATCATTATTATTTGTATCAATCAGGTTTTCAGAGAGTTGTTTTGAAAGAGATATAGGAGGACAAAGCAATAATCAAAATTATAAGAATATCTGTGCTAAAACCCAGAGTCCTAAGAAATGGTAAACTCATAAAGCTAGCAGAAGAAAAGCCATTATGGATAACAAGGTTTAATAATAGGTAAAACAGAAATGGAAGAGCTAATAAAATACACGAAAGCCTAAAAGAATCACTTCATTAAAGATGAATAATTTTATCAAACAATATTTGAAAATAAAGAATGAAATGAGATAATTACTATTATTTGAAGAGTCTGTTAATAATACATGTGCCAAAGCAAGGATCCCATTATTACAAAGTACCCTAGTTTTCAGTTTTTGTTACACTCAAGGTATAGCTCGTGTCAGTAAAGAGTACATATAAGCACATATGCTTCTACTAATTTAAAGCAAGGTTGGAAATACTGAAATCTGATACTTATTTCTGTGTTTTATAAAATCACCACAGGTTTTGAGAACCTCATCACACCTGGAAAAGGTACTATTCACATCCAAAATGACTGCCTGCCTTTAATAGGACAATCTATTCTAGTGTTGGGAGAAGTGCTGATAGTTACATCAAAACTACAGGTAAATGCTTTTTCCCCCTCGTTGTGAAGTTGCTCATGCATTATTGAGATCATCAGAAGTACTTTTGTGTCTTTGGATAAAATCCAGGAGAAGCTGTGAAGACTGTAATTTGTATTGGCACCTGCAGAAGACTGTGTAGGAATAGCAAGGAAACATTCTAATTAAAACATAGATAGTTATATGATTGTGATAATGGCAGTTACTTGTATAGATGAGTAATGCAGGAAAACAAAGCCACAAAATAAAGAAATTAAGCTGGAAATACTAAGGGTACTATGTATGAAATTCTAATGAATATTCATACAGTAACTAAAGCGACTGCTGGTAAAGAGCATAATCCTTTTGCAAATAACAATTAGCAGTGAGGTTGTAAAATGGATGTTAATTTGCACATAGTATCAAGAGTTAAGAGATCTCCTGGATAAACAAAGGCTTTCTTTACCTGCAGAAAATTTCTCCTCTGTGAATCAGATTGCAAAATAAAAGTCTGAATCATGTCACAATTTCTAAACTGGTTGCAGAGGCCCAGTCTTTCAGGTGTAAAGATGAATAGTCCTCCTAAATATGATCTAGACAGAAAACAGCAGAAGGAATACACTTATTCACCTTATTCGTTGGATTCAACTGTAAGGAAAGTAGCATGTAGAAAGGGAAATTCAGGTTTGTTTGTTTCTTTCTTTCTTTTGAGGTGTTCGGGAATGACAAATACGGTATTAATTTATAGTGTATAGTTTGTGTTATTGCTATTGGAGGCTAAGTATGTTTTGTATCAGAGAGTTTAATATCAGTACATGCCCATGCTGTGCTGAATTGTATTGTGTATTGAAATTTTAAGGCACTGTTTCCATAATGGATGTCCAAAGTATTTTGAAGCAAATAATGTATGGCAGAAACTATGGATATATGGCTACTATCTATGAGTTTATACTGTCTGAGGATTTGGATCAGATTTACAGAGCTACATAGAGATGTTAACATTTGAATTAGCATTTAATATCATAGAATCACAGAATCTTCTGGGTTGGAAGGGACCTTGAAAGATCGTCTAGTCCAACCCTCCTGCCAGAGCAGGAGCACCTAGAGTAGGTCACACAGGAACTCATCCAGATGGATTTTGAATGTCTCCAGAGAAAGAAACTCAACAATCCCTCTGGGCAGCCTGTTCCAGTGTGCCATCAGCCTTACGGTGAAGAATATGACCCTATACAGGCATTTAAGTAAAAAATATATGCCTGGCCAACTAAAATTCAGTGGATATTCCCAATATTGTGAAATTCACTCCTTCTAAAACAGTTCTTATCTATCCAAATGTGCTCCTAAATACATTTAAAAAGTCATACTCATGACAGTGACTATTGTTTACTTATGGAGTAGATATTACATTGTGGTTTATCTTGATTTTCAATGTATTACATTATTAAGATGTGCTTTTAAGTTGTCAGATGCAGATGAAATATGTCCTTTGGGGAAGACTAAATCTGAAGAAGATAACATCAACCCCAAAGGATACTTGATATCTCTTGTCAAACCATTGCCAAAAGAGGGAGATAAAAAGTGTAAGACAGCAAGTGTGAAGTGTTGTGTTTTGTTTTGAATAATTACCATCTAATTATCAGTCCAGTGGGCTAATCTGAATCATCACGTTTAGTAGCCACTGAGGAATGAGAACTCTTTTCCATAAATTTATTTAATCCTTTTTTAAGCCCCTTCAATAATATCACTGTAGTCACATCAGTCTCCCACTAATTTCCATATACATATGGTCTCTTAGCCTTACTGCATGCTCACCTGTGTCTGGGAGTGGTATTTCAAGTATTTGAATGGGGTGTTTTTTTGTTTTATTTCTCCTTTTTTTTTTTCCCCACTGACAATTTCTTTTTTTTTTTTTAGCAAAATAATACAAACTGTTGATAGTTTTAAACACTGAGGAATCAGTATATTCATGATATTTTACTGATTTGCTAGAGTGTAGGTATCATAGAATCATAGAATGGTAGGGGTTGGAAGAGACCTTTAGAGATCGCTTAGTCCAACCCCCCTGCAGAAGCAAGGTCCACTTAGATCAGGTATGCTAAAAGGAAAGTAAAAAAATCATGCTGTCTTTAGAGAAACACCTATGTAAACAGATTTTTATTCCATCATCTTCCCTGCATTTTTCCTTCCCCGGAATGTGTTTAAATAATCTCTCTTGGCCTTTGAATTTAGTTTATTTATCTGTTAATGATTAAAGTGGTGGTTCAATACATGTATCCTAACATACTGTAGACTACTATTTTTTAGGAGCTTGGAGTAATAGCAAAATTTGACAACAAAATATAAACATTCTTAGAAACTGTTTGTTCATGAGAAATGAAGTTTTGAGGCAACTGAATGCTGTCACTCTGAAACCGGCTAAGTTTTTCAGTAATGTACTGCCAAATAAAGGAGGGAGGATAAAGTTGAAACAATTCTGAGTTAATTATTTGTTTTTTTTCATTTGCAGAATATTTCACTAGGTACTTCAATGGCCCCATTTGCAAAATGGAGACCAAAGGTATAATATCATCATATCTAACATTAAGAAAGTTGCCTGATGAAAGCCAGTTTTTTACCTGCAATCCACACAATTAGAATCTCAGAGTAGCATTTGTCCTCTCTGTTCTGCTCTCATTTTTTTTTGAACTGTTGTCAGACTAAGACTCAATTTTAACTATGTCTTCTGGCATTAAATCAGCAAAATATATATATATTATGCATTATTTTAGTTTAGTAATACTAGTTTCTGGATGAAGGAATTTTTGACAACTAATTTCAAATTATTTTGTCTTCAACAACTTTTAAAGAAATATAAAGACGGTAAATATCTTAAACAGAAACACATGTCAAAATAGCTAGAAATTTTCAGTAAAAAACTATCCCCATTTCAGGTGATTCCTGTTTAATTAGAATACAAGGCCCTAATTATCTGTGTAATACAGATGGGGTGCTTACAGCAATACCCTTTTTAAAATAAGAAATTCAGATTTCAGATGTGTATTAGACAAATTTTATTGTAAGAATTCTATTTTTCTTAAATTTAAAGATTGATGAAGGAAAGATATCCAAATCCAGGTTTTTCTTTAAAAGAGAAGTTGATTAAATGTATTATAGTTAAGTTAAATGGAATATATGATATTAAATAGAATTTGTGATTTTGTTTCTCTGGTATGTGCAGAAAGTTGGGCACTTTTGAAATAATTTAAAGTCATCTGACTAAAGGGGAGTTTAAAGTATGCCTCAAGTCTTTCTTACAAGGCCACATAAAGGAATGGAACCTGAAGGAATAGTATGCTTGCTGACTTAGTTTTTAGTTTTTGTTAACACAACTGCTCCTGAAGCATTGGTTTGTATTAAATTTAATGGATTGTCTTTCTGTGATTCAGATAAAATAGCAAGCACTCCTCTGTCATTTCCATGTAACAAATTAAAAGCTGAAATATCAGTAAAAAATATTTATTAAATGTAAAAAGTGACAGTTATTTTTTTTAATCCTTCTGTTAGCTCGGAATTTAATTTAAGTTCCTTAAAAAAGATCCCTAAAAGTTTACAAGGCATTTCACAAGCATGGTACAAAGTATAAAGTGGTTCTATACCAGGTAACGGGTATAGAGCTATTGTAGTGGAAATTATGGCTTTAAATCTCAATTTAAGGAAACTATGCTATGTTTTAATGTTACCCATATAAATCAAAGTTGAGGGAAAATGTTTTGACTGACATCTTAAAATAGAAGTGACACTTTTACTATGTCTTTATGATATGAATTTATGGACATTTTTGTTATAGGCTTCATTTTGGCAATGATACCAAAATCCTCCTTTCATTTTATCCAGATAAAGAGCAAAATTGCCCAGATGTATTTAAATGAAAAAGAATTAAATTGGCTCCAGAAAGTTAATTTCAAGATTGGAGCAAATTATTTGAGTTGAATTTGCTCTGTGCTGTCAGTAGGATTGAAGTACTGTAGAGACAAGAAGAAATTCAATATTTAAAAAACTAACATCATAAGGAAAGCAAAGCAGATATGGAAATAATCTTTCAATCAGAAATTTTATTTCTTGAAATGCATCACCTTATGTAGACACACAGGAAAGATTGCTCCTGTTAAAATAAGATGTTTATAAAGCACTTATTTGACACGACAATATATCTGACATCTTTCTGGAAGAATGTAAATGTTCAAATAATTGTACATTCATAGATAGGATGCTGTCCTTTTCACTGCAATGCCAATAACAAGGTTAACTCAGATTTTTCATAAGCATAACTAAAGCACTATTAAAACATTATTTGAAATAATTAATTGACAAAGTGAAAGTAAAAAAAGCAGATGTTAAAAGAATCCCAGTATGTTGTTACTTCCCAGAGTAATTTCAGGATGTCTAGAAATAGGCAAGTATGATATTGTTTATCATGCCCATTCGAGGAAATACAAAAAGTATTGCTATACTTTTCTTGGTTGGCTTTTTTGTGCCACTTACAAGCTTTGAAGTAAGCACACAGAAGAAATGAAAACAGGAACAAAAAGTAATTCTTTCCTTCATACAAGTAGCATTGTGTGATATACTGTTGGACATCGTCAGTTAAAAATACAGACAGCAGCTCATATTGAGCCTTGAAGTAGGAAGAAATGATAGTCCTCTGCTTCTGTGGGCAAAGAACAGAGATATTTTCTCAGGTAATGTTGTGGATGTTGTGTAGACTGTGGCACTAATTGGGTTATACTGTTAATGAGAGGAAATGAGAGAGTCTCTGAAAGGGATGAGACAAATACTTCTAGCAGTAAGAGCTAGCCTGCAATTCTGTGTGGTGGTTCAAATGACTAGGTATATGTTTTATGTATGTCTTAGTTAAAAATAGCACAGGAACTTTACTAGGACACAGAGTGGCTATGCCATGATGGGGAGCTTTATTTGCAGAAGCCCTGAAGCATACCAAATACAGGACTACTGAAGGAACTTGTTCTGTAGATGAAACATATTCAGTTGAATTGCAGCATAAGAATTCCAGACTTAGATTATGACATCTATTTTTTAAGCATGTTTTTGTTTCAGAGGGAAAAAATATGTAAAGTTCAGGTTCACATCTTTTTGTCTGTTTTGTCCACTTTGGAGACCCACTTAGATCTTGTTGATGGGAACTCATGGCAAGGTATCTGTTATCAGACCTAGCCCATACAATATTTCAGTTCTGTAACATAATGTAGGAATGTTATAAGTTGCTGTGATAAAGTTCACTAGCCAATTTAAGTGACTCATAGGTCAAATTTAGGACTCAATTGACTCAAGGTGTGCGAGTTAGCTACCACAGGGAACCTAGTAATAGTTCTCTAGTTTATCTCCGGGAGGTCATATACTAATCTATAAGTCCCATCAGATTTCTTTACTGGCCATATGGGAGTATTTTAAGGGGACATACAGGGCTCAAGTAGTCCCTTAGATACTAGTCTTTCTGTTTCTGGTTAATCCTTGTCTACCTTCTTGTGACAAGGGGTACTGCTTTACCCTTACCGGCAGCCCGGGGTTTTCCTAAGTCTATAATTAAGTCTCTCCCTAATAAATTATGATCAGCCTCCGGAACTAACAAAAAGGATCCTACAGCATATTTTTGCTGCTTCAGATTCTGTCAGTGCCTCCTTCACAAGAGGTACTTTAAATATTTCCCCTTTTGCCCCTACTACTTGTCTTACACCCCTGGGGCAATCACTGGATCGTAGATCTCTCAGCCCGAGTCCACTAAAAATTCTACTTCCTGATGCTGAGGACCTAACTTCAGTTTTATCAAGGGCTCGGTTACTCTTGTGGTCCTCAGCAAATAGAGCCCCTGACTCCCCTATTCTTCCTTAAACATCTGTTCATCCTGGAATCTCCTTCTACAATTCCTTTTTAAGTGTCCCTTCTGTTTACAATAAAAGCATTCCATCGTCCTTTGATTCCTTTTTTTTTTTTTTCCTGATGAATGCACCTGTCTCCTGGGCTTTTGTTTCCCTTTCTAGCCCTTTTTTTTGCCAATCTTCTAATTTTTCTATTTTCTTTTGGATATCTACCCATGATTTTGCCACAAACTGGGTCTTTAATAATGCCTGTCCCACTGGAGCTGCTGGCTCTACTCCAGAGTACAGTTGGAGGCTTTTACGTAATCTCTCAAGCCAATCAGTCGGGGTTTCGTCTTTTCTCTGTCTCTCATTGATTGCTCTGTTAATATTCTCTCCTCGGGGAACAGACTCTCTGATTCCATGGACAATGATGACTCAGAGGTCTGCCATATGGGCTCTGTGCTCCGCCATCTGATTATTCCAATTGGGCCTTTGCAAGGGCCATTTCACATCTGCGTCTGGGCCTGCCTGCTGCTGTTGATCCCTGATCCTCATTCCTGCTCTTCGAATCATTTCCCTTTCCTCCATTGTGAATAATATAGTTCATCCCAGGTGTAGAGATTCGGCCCTAAGAACTGATCTAATCTCTCAGACACACCCAGAGGATCCTCTACCAAATCTCCTCTTCGGGTGGGCTCTTAGCTTTCTTTTCCTCAAGAGCGAACAAGGATACCTTATCAGAAGGTTGGGGTATCCAGAGACTCGCATATTCAATTTCCTCTTGGGTAACGGTCTTCTTATCATTTACCCACAAATTGAGGTCTGCTCATAACCAGTCCTCAAAAGACCCAAATATGGGCCAAATAATATGGGGATTTCCTAATGACTCTTCCCCCCTAAACTTCCATACAGTAATGTACCATCTTTTCCTTACTCTTTTGTCTTCTACGAGGGGAATCATTCCAAAATTTTATCATCATCCCCAGAGGACTTTCTGGGGGAATATCTGGCAGCCTATCCTTATGCCACCCATGGGATCAGAGGGCTTGCTCTTCCTCTGTCCCATCTTCTAGAGTGCCCTTGATTCGTTCTCACAATCGTTCCCCTCGGTTGTGACCCTCGCAGGCAATGGGAACTGCACTACTGGAGGGTCCGCACTCGCTTGGTCTCCTTGAGACCTCTCAGTCACTCGCACTCTAGGACACCCACCCCAACCGAACGGAACCACACAAATACCTACCTAATCCAGAGTCTTCGTTCGGATCTTCGTGCACAAAAATTATGGGGTACTGGAGGTTTATTTGCTTATTTGCCAAATTTGGAAGGGGTTCGGAATACAGAGTTTGGCAAGGGAATTTCCCACAGCAGGGCCATCCGCAGATGGGGTGTCCCCCTAGTCCAGGAATCCAATACCAAATCTACCAGTATCCGAGTCACAGCACCAAATTGTTATAAGTTGCTGTGATAAAGTTCACTAGCCAATTTAAGTGACTCATAGGTCAAATTTATTAAGCAAGTTGCAAATAAGCAAAACAGCGCTGGGCGGCTGGGAGACCCTGCTCCATCAACAGCATGTGACCGCCCCCTCCCCTGTATCAGGGTCCTTTTACACAGTCCTTATCGGTCGGGTGCATCGTTCCCTGGCGTACTCTGCGCATGTGCCTGTCTTGTTACTAGGGGGTCTTCTTCTGCCTCCTGGTGGTCACTGGGATGAAGTCAGTAGTCTTCCTCTAGTGGCCCGCTCATGAACTCTTCTCTTGGCTCTTATCAGCTCATGCATAACCTGTTGTACCTGCTATAACATCTTAGCCAACTGCACCTGTGCACATTGTAGAAACTTTATGGTTAAAATTTTACAAGACTTTTACAATGACTTTAAACGGTTCCTTGCACAACTATTCTTTCATGATTTGATTAATGAACATGACCTCTTCCATTACAGGAACATAACTTTTTTTTAAAGATCTGTATAATGTGAAAATCCTGTTCACCTTGCCAAGATAAATTCTGGAGCAGAATCTCTGGCTATATTTTCTCTCACCTCAATTTGATGTCTACTGTGCAATATCTGTTTCTGATATCTACATCTGAGCTACTTGCCTTGAGCTCCCTCTGAAGAGGAGAACAAGACATTCTTAAGATACAATTAATTAAAGTGTTAATTTCTTTCTACTGCCTATGAATGGAACTTAAGATAGCTAGCTGAGATAGGGGCTTTTTTTTTTTTTAAAGTACATTTTTTTTTTCAGCTGTAAATACAGTTGGCCAAATGAATCTCAAAGTGCAAGGTGAGATTTTTTTTTTTGTTGCTATTGTTTCTTTTTTTAAACTTTGTAGAGGAAATTTTAACCTTCAGTAATGTTAACACATTAATCCAACTGTTTGATACTTTTAATCTGATTAATATCTAATGAACTATTCATTTGGTGGATAAGTTTTCAGAGAATTCTGTCACTACTGAACAAGGAATCTGAGTATTCTCTGTTGGTATTTCATACTCAAACTTTTGCACAAATTAGTTGAAAGAATAGACCATGCAGTGCTGATAGGTCGTTCTTAGTATCTTGATATAAGTGGTAGCTTAACTTAGGCACTAGAAATCCCTTGTATTTTGTAATTGGTCTATTAAACAAACAAGAATGCATCTGCTTTTATTTAATAGCTCCTTATCCACAATATTTACACACTTATGAAATGTAAGCATTGGTCCATGCAGAACTATGCTCAGTAACATGCCAAGTGACAAAGCTGGTTCTTCTGCTTCTGCAAGAAAATAAAATGGTTGATGTGTAGCTCTCATCTAATACGTGCATTGCACAACTCTGAGCCACAGAATTTGGTAACGATTTATGATTAAAAGAATATATACTGAAGGTAGCTTGGAAAGGACATCTGTTGAGCTAACAGCTGTGGAATATGAGCCAGTAACCATGGAACACAGTGTTTTGTTACTGCGCCTCTAAGTGCTGGTAGTGTAGTATGGCTATTCTGTTCCTATAGATTGTAATCCAAACCTGATGTGAGTTGAATTTATGCTTTAAAAATATAAACATGGATTGAAAAGTAATTTAAAGACAATTAGAGAATGTGATTAGTTGTATTAATTTCTAAGGAGCAAGTCACTTTGAGCAGAGGCCTTGAACAACTTAATGGTAACCTTCAACAATAGTAATAAGAAAATGTAGCTGTGGGAACTTTCCATGACATGTCAATCATACGGTGAGATACAGAAGCAATTTGTAAAAATGCTGGAGCACAAAGGATGACAGTGGAATGCAGATGTTTCCAAACCCAAAGAGTTTTCCAATGCATGTTAAAGATGCAAGACGTTTCTTCTAAAAAAATACATGAAAAATAGTTTTGAGGTTTTTTCCTCAGGCTTTTTAATAGAAAAGTTGGAACTTTATAACTTCCTTTAGTTAAAGTTTAGCATGTCTGTCATTTGACATTTTCAAAGCACTTTCCAGGATGACATATATCATTAAGACTTAGGTCTACTAATTATTAATTACATACGTGAATGAAAATTTGAATTCTATATAGAGTGTTCTGAAGAATCCTATGGATATAGAAATATTTGTATAAATATACTTGCCTCTATAAATCACTATGCATGAAACATTCAGAATAAGAGAGGCATTCATTTATGACCTTTCTTCTTCACAAGTTTTGTCTTTTCTGTTTCTTCCTCTGGTAAGTCAAGGCTGACAGTACTTCTCACAACCTCTGTGGCAACAGGTTAAGCATTTTCTTTTAGCTCCTGGTTTGAATCATAGATCGGTTACTTTGAGCAGCCACTTTTTTATCATTGATTCTAGAAACAAGATTTCCCAGCCCCTCTTTTCTATTAAACTAATGATTTATTCCCATATGTGGTGGGTTGACCTTGTCTGAATGACAGGTGGTCTATCATTCCCCTTCTCAGTTGATCAGGAGGGAGATGAAAATAAGATTGAAAAAAAATAGTGGGTCAAGATAAAGGCAGTTTAATAATGCAAAAGCCATGCACTGAGGCAAAGAAAAACAAAACATTTATTATCTGCTCCCCATCACCAGGTGATGCCCAGCCACTTTATGGGAAGTAGGGCTTCAGTGTATGTAATGGTTGCTCGGGAAGACAAATGTAATAATGAATGCCCTACCCTTCCCCTGCCCTTCAGTTACTGCTGAGCAAAGGTCATATGGAATGTTAGTTTGGGTCAGCGGTCCTGGCTATCTCTCCTCCCAAGATCTTGCGTGCCCTCAGCCCTCTGGTGAGGTGGAGACAACCTTGATGCTATGCAGCACTGCTCTCCAAGAGTAAGAATACTGGAGTGTATTTCTAGCTACTTTCTAACTAATACAAAACACAGCATTATGAGATCTGCTGTCGGGAACATTAATTCCATCTCAACCAGATCAAACAGACCATATCATATACTTATTTTTGTTTATTACTGCCATAGCTAAGCCTGTTTAGCACTATTCAATCCATTTGTTCATTGTACAAGGTCATCAAAATTGCAGAGCTGTAAATTGGATTGGTTAAGGGTTTCTTAGATTTGGCCAGAATGAAGCAAAGCTTCTGGGTGAGTGTAACATGATGATGATAATGTTCCACATAATAAATGAAGTAATAAATGTATTACTATTATTTACTATTATAATTTTTTAAAAGAGCTTGGAGCTTTCTAGGAGTCGTGTAGCTCAGCACAGCTGGTTGGATGTGACAGTACTCATTGATGCAAGGTAGAAAATTCCTTCACTGTACAAATTACTGTGTGATATTTTATTGCTTGAATCATGGAGTTAGCCAGACACAGAATCATGGTGTTGCCTTTTCTTAAAGATAGCTACACCTGAATGAGTCCCTGCTGCTTCTATCTCATTGTCTTCTGTTTAGCTCTCAACAGCTATATACCTTTGGAAATCTTCCCTATTTCAGTGGAATTTTATGTGCCAGTTATACATTTGAAATTGGGTTACAAGATTACCAGAGCTGCCAGAAGATATTTTCACAACTCTTTTTGTTCTTGCCTGTATGTACTGAATCAGTATTGCAGCTAACATATATAAATATGTAAGAGGCAATACCTGTCTCTGAAAAAAAATTGGCAAGTAAGCACTAATGACTTTAACAAGTTCAGGGAGAGTTCCACAGAATTCACATGCTAATCACTTTCCATAGGAATTGTAGTTCACAGAGCAAAATATTTTACAAAACATCTTAGTTCCTGGCTAAGACAGATTCCTCTGGTGGGAGGGAGTGAGAAATTTTGTCTGTTTAAGAATCTCTTGGAGGAACCAAAGTCCTGGTAAATGGAGGACTCTCAGTGTAGCTTGCTGTTACTCAGACAGTACTTGTGCTGGCTAGATGCAAGGACCCGTTTATAGGGTTGTTGTGGGCAGGGGATAGTTACAAATAAGCCCTGCTCATTTCTACTCTGCATTCCCTAGCCTCTCTGTGCTTTCTCTGTTTCAAATGGTTTCTCTAGGTTTATATTCTAACCAAATCTGACTCATGCTTTTGAGTCTTTGTTGGGTACTATGTGGAAAAGCTCTGGGTAGATCCCCACAAAACTGGATGAATTGGGGTCCTGTAAGAAAATATTTTAAAGCTAACTTGACTTTTAGATTCATACCTCTGAGCAATAGTGAAGTTGGATCTGCAAACAGACGTAAGCCAGTGGAGCTTCTGAATGCTTTTAACTCCATATTAAGGATAGGAAGTGGTAGAAAAGGCTTAGAGAGAGAGACTGTAGTTCAGTTTTTAGTGAAAGGCATCTGAAAAAGAAAAAGTGACTATTTCTTATCACAGACAGGATGACAAGAAAAGAAGCAATTATCTTTTAAACCGTTACAAAGGATTTGAGAAAGTTAAGAAGCCTAATTCCCTTTAAGTGCAACAGTTTATTGTCCACATTTATTTTTTGCAAGGATGCAATGTCCCCCGAAATGGGATTTAGACCATTTCTATGATTTTAAAAGCAGTTTTACTCTTATCTTCTGTGAACTGACAACAGAAAAGTGATTGCATTTTATGCTATTTCATCTTTTGCCTATCTCTGTTAAACTTACTTGTCTGGTAGTTTTTAGTTAGTTGCATACCTAAATTTGTTTTTTAAAGATAAGGATAGATTCTTAAACATATGGAGTTATTATGTTTACACTAGTTGTGATCAGTTTTGTATTTCTTTGTCTCACCTATCTGCAGATATTCTATTTCCTAAGAAGACTGTCTTTTACAGGCCTGTGGGGATTGGGAGAGTAATGAATTGCAACTTCTTGTCTCTTATCCATGAACAGTTATATTTAATACTTAAATTGCACATGTGGTAATAACACTGTGAAAGATCAGTATACTTCGGTTCTGGTTTTGAAAGACTGTATATCCATTCCTGAAGCAATAATATCTATCACTTGTATTTAGCAGTAAAACAGACTTCCATATCTATGACTTTGACAGGGACAACTCTTGGTGTGGTATCCATTGCAAATTATTAGCTATGAACCAGCTGGATACTTTTGCTTTGTGGTTTGCTTATGGTTTTGTGCTTTAATCTTTTTTTGAATAAGCTACTTGGTAGAAAGCAGAGACATTTCTACTTAGAAACATGGAAACAGAGCCGAAGAGCATGATAAGCAAAAAGAATTGTGTATTTCTTATATCTCTATCTTCATCTATTACAAGAGATTCTTCACCATTATTGCATGAACTTTTTCTTTTGTGAAGAGTCTATATTTCTCCTGAACAGAGTTAAACATTTCTGCTGAGAAGAAAGAACATCAGATTTCAATTAAAAAATATAGTAGTCTTCCAACTGAAACATTAATATATTTTTTTAAAAAATGCTACATTTAGTGTTCCAGAACAGGAAGTCATATGAGATAAGTTCAACAAACAGTACAGAAGGCATAATGTTTATTATTAGCATCTCATCACCATATGACAGTGGCAGGTGGTGATCCACAAATGCCATCACAGTCTTGAGATGCAATGTAGAAAAATGAAAAGCTTCAAAAAGTGCAATTCTATAGCAGCATACGCCAATTCAGAGCTGTTACTGTTCGGTAAATGTAAGATAAATTTCAAAGTTAATATTTATCAGGTCTGAAAAGATATTTTTTGGATTATTTGCTATGTGGCGTGCTTCATCCTATATTTATCTTGATTTGCAAGAATGCTGGTGATGCAAGCAGGCCTTGCAGTCTTGGATTCTAGAGTTTACTAAAATAACCCTGTGTCCTAATTTTTCAAGAGATGGGAATAGAAGAAAAGAGGATCTCAATTAGAAAATGTAAAATGATGTTTCAAATAGAATTCTGCTTCATAACTTCCCACAAATTTTACTGTTTTCTTGAGATGTATTTAACTATTTAAATTAATTTAATTTTCAGTATAAAAATGTCTTAACTTTATTTTTTGATGTATGAAAATATACATTCACTTTTTCACAATACGTTAGGAACATGGTGGTAATAAACACAAAGAAATTTAAACTCTTGTGTATCCTGCATATACAAAATGAGTAGCTAGAATTTTCCAGTTATGAACTTGTAAGAAGGAAAAAGCTTTAGGTATGTATTGTCAGTCATTTTATGTTAATAACGTGCTTTTCTTTCTGGGATGTTGCTAATGGGAAGACAAATTTGCCTACTTCCCTTCATATTTTACTTCTTTTTTTGTTTCCCTTTTTTTTTTCTTTCCATTTGAAACATTCTAGAAGTAATTTAAACTAAAAAGCATAAAACAGAGATAGAATTAAGGCAGTGTTTTTATCCATCAACGGTAGGTGTGAATATGTTGGGAGAAGTGCGAACAGAAGGTGCCGTGCCACCCCCTCATCTGTTTTGGTCATTGTGATGTACCCTTCTGAGACATTTAGTGCTCAGTTCCGTCACTTTCCTACAAGTTACATTAAATACTGAGCCACAAATCCCCGAGATTTAGGTACTATGTAATTTGTGACTGTGAAAAAGTGGATAGCTCTTGATTGCTCATGAAGACACAGGCATACCCTGGAAATGAATAACTTATAGAAAGATATATTTTAAAAATTCAGAGATCAAAGTATATCAATGTAAGCAATCACATATAACAGAGAACTACCTGAAAACAAAGACAATGTATGAGAACTAATTGTCTTTTCTGCTTGGTGAATACTTCTAGGTGTGAAATATTTCTGCAGCTTGTGGTGTTAATTCATGAATGAATGAATGTTCACATGTGCACATCCTCAATCTAGATTTCTTTGTTCACGCTGTCTCATTGGTGACTGTGCAGTCTGATAATGCTGCTGACACTAGGTAAGCAAACCTTCATTCTGCTCAAGCCAGTCATAAATTAACTCTTCAAAAATGTCCTTGTTTGATGCACAAACAAATCATAGGTTCTGAATTAAAAGCTTTATAGAAAGGGCAGTAAGCATGGAATGGGAGATCTGTTTTTAAGGGATCAAAGCTTTCAAGGACAGTATTGTCATTAGTTTTGAGGTCAGGTGGGAGTATTTATTTAGTCTTTGCATGGCAATAATTCTTAGCTCAGAAACGCTTTTACTTGTACTATGTAATCTTGTCAGTATCAGTAAGCAAAAAACAGTTTCTCAATCACTTTGAGAAGCTGTATTCTGCTTCATGATTATGATATTACTTGCAATGAGTAGTGGTTTTCTTGTGCCACTAACACATACAGTGGGCCATAAATGTGACATTTATATGACTGAGTGCACAAGTGTGTGCATGCTTTCCAACTTTCATCTCCACCTTCGAGGGCTCAACTACTGGGATATCTCTATTAACCTCCCTAGAAAAGAAAATACCTCTCATTTTGCTTTTGAAAATGTCTTGCAATCCTGTCCAGATGTGTAGGTGTGTTTTGCCATCACAGTATAATAATTTTCTTCTGTTTATACCTGTACTTATGTATATGTACATATTATGTACAATGCTTATACTACATGTGCTATAATCACATTACAATGTATTTCTTTAGCTTATTTGTAATGTTTACCTTGCTCAGGTAATCCATGAGCCTCTCTCTCCACTTGTTATAAAGGCAGTTGTGTACTGTTGTGGCAGAAGTGTAGTGCTACTCAAACACCAGTTTTAAAAGCATGTCTTAATGGAAAAATATACTCTGTAGTTTGCGCCATTTTATGACATTAGTTTCTCATGAAGGTTCATTAGCGCATTTCCTTTATACTAATCTGTGTGTACAAACTATAGTTTTTATTCTCAGTAGAAAAACTGAGTAGTGTGTGTAGAATAATATCTTGATCAAACAAGTGCTGGATATGTAGTGCAGTCCATAGTACACCACCATAGTGTGCATATTGTCTTGCATTATATTACTTTCAGTTAATTTGAATTGGGACCTCTAGGGCAACATTGACATGTGCTTTATCACTGATGAGAACATCTTGTTGGTTTTCAAGAAGCAGCAGTTCTACAGTATTTTTTCACATACTGACATTTATAATTTAAGGAACAGGACAAAAAAAGTATTTTCCTTAAACTTCTACATATGCTGTTCCAAATACATGTTTAGTAACAAGAGAGAAATGAAGTTGAGATAATTTATTCCTGGGGTTCATTTACTTAAGCCACGTAAGCACTGCTGACCTGAGCATCACTGGGCTTTGGCTGGATCAAGCTGGCTTTTATTACTGTTCCCATTAAAACACAAATTAGCAATTATAATAAATAATTTAAGTAGCTTTGCACCCATTGGGCTGAGGCATGTATCTGTAATTTCAATACTGAAATACTTAATATTGGTACTTGCAGATCAACCAACATTTTGTTGCAATGCATATCTATTAGTGTATTTGGCTGGTAAGGTTCTTTGAATCTTCCTCTGATGTAAAGGGGAATGAATTTGGAACCAGCCTCCATGTATCTGATCACCTTCAGAATCGTGACATGTGAGCAGATTTACTATCAATGTATAAAAACTAATGAACCACTTTAAGCCATGTCATAAAACTGGCATTCTTTTGTACTTAATTAGATGGCCTGAAAAAAAAGGAAATTGGACAAAAACCCTATAAAATTAGCTTCATCAAAACAAATTGGAAACAGATGAGCAACCCACCATAACTCTACAATAATAATGCTACAATCCGTACAACACTGTCTTGGTTCATTTGAATTGCTCATTCAATAACCTAGTTAAGTTTTTCCCCACATTGTTCCTTTATATATTATAGATGGAACTGCTGGTGATGCAGATAGCATTATGGTCATAGACTAGTCAGACTTTAAGTTTTTTGATAGATTTTTTTTTTTCCTTTCCCAAGGTCTTTTCTCAGGAATACATAGATATTTCTGGGTAAAACCACTCTTTAGCACATAATTTAGGAAATAATTTGTAACAAGTTGTGGTGAAATTTGGCACGTTCATAATTTAGAGCACGGATTGAAATTTGGCAAGGAATCAGGAATGTGATATTTGCTGAAAATAACCTGAATTTAATCAATTTACAAGCCTTCAAAAATTGCTCTATGCACATGTGCAGTAAAGGTATGCTAGTTCCACAGCTTAAATTTTTTGTTCCGTCTGTACTGGTCATGTTTGAGGTTGAAGTTGCAGAATGTGGGCAGGAGTTTCCCTCAATAAGTCTGAGATGGTGGGAATTGAGGATGGGATGTTTGCTGTCCACTTCCCTGCTGCTGCTGGCTTAGCATCACAGGAATGGCATAACACTTTGCCTTGAAGTAAGTGTCTTGGGTACATCGAGTTTTGCAATTTCTAGCTTGAAGTACATGACTATCAAAGCTTAAAAAATTAAGCTGACTAAAAAAAATTGAAAATGCATTCTGGAGTATATCTCTATCTCACAAAACACTGTAAATAGAGAAATTACATCTGTGAGTTATTAGAGCTTCCTAATTGCATTCTTTGAGGTTTAGAGATCTGATTTGCAAAGAACTAAGCATTCCTAGTAGCAACAGAAGCAATAGAAAATGCATTGAACATTTAATATAGTGTTTTATATAATGAAAGTTACTCTGAAAAATCCAACAGGAGGTATTTAAATTGGACACACAAATTAAAAGGCACTTTTGATCATAACTTTTGCAGATGTCAGCTCCCCATTTGCAAAATGGCTCTACTATACCCATACCTCTTAGTAGCTGTTAAAATACATTAGTGTTTGTGAAAAGTATCCTATAAAATCCCATGAGGAAATGAACAATTTTATCATCAAAGTTTGAACTATGTTTAATAATAAGATTATGAAGCTGCTTAGTAGTAAAATCAAAAAAATACTCAAAATACTTAATGACTTCTTGCTTAATGAGAGCAATCCATCTGTAAATGGAATTAGCCGATGACTCAGTGGGAAAATGTGATAATAACAATATTAAAGCACACAAACACAAACAATTTTTATGTTAGAGTTTGCTAGCTTTTATGTGATTGATGTTTGATACTTCAGTGTTCTTCTAGAATTGTTTTTGGGTGATAATTTAATAACTATCAAAGCAGGACTTTGATTTTTTTCAAGGGCTTGTTCTTGCATATTTATGGAGATATGCTCGTAAATTTGTAAATTTTATTATTCACTTGAGGAGACTTATATAACTTAATGGTTTGAAAGGCATTGTCCACTAGCAATTTGTTAAAAAGTAATCTAATCTGATTTCGTCTATTAGGATCTCTGCAAAGAATGGTTTTGTAAAGAATATTGTTTGTAGTTCAAGATATTAATTATTAACTCTCTTAATATTCTGAACTTGTGTTTTCACTCAAATTTTTTTAGACAGTTACAATGATTCCTGACTTCAGTTCTTGATCTGACCAACATCAAAACCTTAAGTATATTCCAAAGAATTAAAATATTTTTGGAAGCCTTTTAATTTCTGCCCTTCTGTAAGGGACAGATGATGACACCTTGTAAATATGTTTCAAGCTCTCTTGGTGTCCCACAGCAGATCTATCCTGCTGACAATGTCCTCTGCATACTGATTCCTCTGTTGGTAAAGAACTAATCTAAGTAGCTTATTATCCTCTTAGCCATGCATATGTACTATTTTCAGAGAAAGAGAGGAACAAAAAATATTTTAACACTTCTGGACTTCCATATGCTGTTCTTGCTTCTATAAAAACATCATTGCTGTTCAAATTAGGCACGTCTGTGTGTTTAGAACCTTTCCAGAATCTTGGAAATTTCTTTTACTGCTTGTGGGAAAATCACAATAGGAAAGATAGTAGGATGTCAGAAGTTGAAAAGCAATTTTGAGATAAATTTTTAGATTAGAATTATTAATGAAATAGAAATGTTATTTTCCAAGAGTTTTGATTTTTTTCCCTCAGAGGAACTCAATTTTAATTTTCCCCTGTTTTCTTCTGTACTTTGTTATTTTTAGTAAGATACTAAATTGAGTATCTAGAGGAGTTTCTTTTCTGTTCTGTAATTTTTCTGAGTATGAGTGGCCCAGAAATTTTAGTGATTAAATGTGAAAGATTGATGCTTTTAGACTCCCCCTGCTCTTTGGTTTGGAAGGTTTTGAAAAATGAAAGTGAGCAATGAAATAGGAAATTAATAAAGGTAAAAAAACCAATGATATCTCAAGCAGATGTCATGGTTAGTGGCTAAAGAATAAGAAAGCAAGGGCAAGTAGTTTGAAATGCTCTTTTAAAGAGTATTTCTCTACCTTGAAAAAATAGAAGTATTTACACTGAGACAAAGGAAGTAGTGAATAAAGAATAAAAAATAATGGATATACTTGAGAATATTTCTCTGCATATTTTTAATGAGATCCAGTTGATGCTTTTTGAAGGAGTAAGAAAAAAATTAAGTCATAAGGGATAAAAAAAATGTTCGTTCTTCTCAGCTTTTATAGAAGCAAAAAGTACCACCTCTTCATTAGTATGGATCTATTAAAATTTCTGTAAACCCAAATATTTTTGGGTGAGTGCGAAGTGACATTATAACAAATGTACTGGCCAAAGCGTTTGTTATCTACCAATTATTTGTTTGCAGGCATATTTCAAGGGAAGCATGATAATGATGACATTCATCCTTCTTATGCTGCTGGAATTAAACCTGTGCATAAAATAGATGTGAGAGCACACTGAACCAATTCAAAAGATGGCAAAGTTCCCATGATGAATTAGTACTCAAGTCAAACTGCTTTCCTTTAAGGGCTCTACACTCTATGACTCCTGCTCATTACCTGTTAAATATATATATGATGGCTTTAAATGCCCCAATATAGATATGAAGATATTTAGCTTAAATTTATTCTCTTTAATATTTATCTATGTCTAGATATTTGTACTGTTATATCCTTGTTTTTTATGAAAGTTTTATATTGTGGTTGTGAGGGAATGCCCACTATCGTCACGCTTATATCAATTGCTTCAAGCTACAATACATTATTTCTTACCATCGCTGTCACATGGAGCAGTTTCTCATAATTGCAACCTAAATGTTTAATGTGACAGAAGTAAGGATGAACGGCAAAAGGCCTAAGTCTCGAGTGTAGATTAGCTTGAAAAAGGTGACCATTCTTCTTGCTAGAGTCTTTGTCTTTTGTAGTCTTCATCATACAGATAAAATGTTGGGAACACAATTAATTATGTTTTGTACTTATTTTCCCTCTTCCCTGTAGGACACTGGGGTTTTGTTTTTTTGGTTTTTTTATTTGGATTTTTTAAGACCAAGAGCACTGTCCATGTAGACTTCAGAATAGAGGATAACTTGTTAATGGTTCAGCCCTACTGAGCTGTTGTTATTAAGTGATACACTACTTTCAGAAAACCTTTTATTGTAGGTTAGAATCATAAAATCGTTTCTTCTGGAAGAGACTTTTAAGATCATAGAATCAAACCTTTGTCCCAGCCCTATCAACCACTAGACCATTTCCCTAAGTACAACATCCAACTATCTCTTAAGTACCTCCAGGGACAGTGACTCCAGCACCTCCCTGGGAAGCCTGTTCCAATGCCTGACAAGCCTTTCCGTAAAGAAATTCCTCCTAATACCCACTCTGAACCTCCCCTGATGCAACTTGAGGCCATTTCCAATTGTTCTATTGCTTGTTACTAGGGAGAACAGACTGACCCCTGCCTTGCTACAACTTCCTTTCAGGTAGTTGTAGAGAGTGATAAGGTCTCCCCTAAGCCGTCTTTTCTCCAGGCTAAACAGCCTCAGATCCCTCAGCCGTTCCTCATAGGAAATGTGCTCCAAATCCTTTACCAGCTTGGTAGCCTGCCTCTGGATCCTCTCCAGCACCTCAGTGTCCTTTTTGTAGAGAGGGGCCCAAAACTGGACACAGTATTCGAGGTGTGGCATCACCAAAACCAAGTACAGGGCAATGATCACCTCTCTAGTCCTGTTGACAACACTGTTCCTGATATAGGCCAGGATGCCATTGGCCTTCTTGGCCACCTAGGCACACTGCTGGCTCATGTTCAGCTGCTGTCAATCAACACTCCCAGTTACCTCTCTGCCTGGCAGCTTTCCAGACACTCCTCCTCAAGCCTGTAGCGCTACTGGGAGTTGTTGCAGCCCAAGTGCAGGACCTGGCACTTGGCCTTATTGAAACTCATGGGACTGGCCTTGTCCCAGCCATCCAGCCTATCTAGATCTCTCTGTAAAGCTTCCCTACCCTCAAGCAGATTGACACTTCCACCCAGCTTGGTGTCATCTGCAAACTTACTAAGGATGCACTCTATCCCCTCATCCAGATCATTAATAAAGATACTAAATAGGAGTGACCCCAGTATTGAGCCATTTCTGACTGGCTTCCAACTGGATGTAACTCTTTTGACCACAATACTTTGGACCCAGACATCTAACCAGTTTTTCACCCAGGAAAGAGTATGCCCATTAAAGCCAAGAACAGACTATTTCCCTAAGAGAATGGTGTGGAAAACAGTGTCAAATGCCTTACTAAAGTCAAGGTAGACAACATCCACAGCCTTTCCTTCATCCAATAAGCACATCACCTTGTCATAGAAGGAGACTAGGTTTATTAAACTGGAACTGCCCTTCATAAACCCATGGTTGTCCTGCATGTGCTGCATAATTGAACTTAGGATGATCTTCCCAGGCACTGAAGTCAAACTGACAAGCCTGTAATTTTCTGGATCATCCTTCCATCTGTTATATATGGGTGTTATGTTGGCTGACTTCCAATCAGATGGGACCTCCCCAGTCAGCCATGACTGCTGATAAATGATGGACTGTGGCTTGGTGAGCACCCTTGCCAGTTCCCCCAACGCTCTAGGATGTACTCTATCTGGCCCCATAGATTTGTGTACATTAGTGTGGAGCAGCAGGTCACTGACAGTCTCCTCCTGAATTGTAGGGGGGAAATTTTACTCTTTGCCCCTGTCTCTTGGCTGCGGGAGCCAAGAACATTTCCCCAGTGGAAATGCTGTTATTACTAAAGACCGAGACAAAGAAGGCATTAAGCACCTCAGTCTTATTCTTGTCTTTTAATGCCAAATTTCCTTCTGGATCTAATAGGAGATGGAGGCTCTCCCTGGTCTTTCTTTTATTGTTAATGTATTTATAGAAACTTTTCTTATTACCCTTTACCTATACAGCCAGTTTAACTTCTAGCTGAGCTTTTGACCTTCTAATTATCTCCTTACATAACCTAACAGCATTCTTGTATTCATTGTGGGAGGTCTATCCCTTCTTCCAGAGGCCATAAACTCACTTTTTGCTCCCTAATTTTAAGCTAAAACTCCCTATTCGGCGAGACCAGTCTTTGCCTTCTGTTTATCTTATGGCACGTGGGGATAGCCTGTGCCTGGGCCTTTAAGGTTTCCTTCTTAAAATTGTCCAGCCTTCCTGGACTCCTATACCCTCAAAGTTGACTCCTAAGGGAATCTATCAAGTAAGCTCCAAAATAGATTTAAGTATGCCCTTCGAAAGTCCAAAGTGTCAGTTTTGCTACCCTGCCTCCTAACATCTCTATGAATAGAGAACTTAATAATTTCATGATCACTGTTCCCCAGATAGCCTCCAGCTACCACATCCTCCACATGACCGTCTCTGTTCATAAGCAAGAGCTCTAGTAGGGCATCCTCCCTGGTCACACCAGTTGTGTGAGGAATCCTCCACACACTCCAGGAACCTCCTGGTTTGTTCCCTCTCTGCTGTCTTGTATTTCCAGCAGATACCTGGAAAGTTGAAGACCCCAACAAGAACAATAGCAAGTGACCAGGAGATTTCTTCCAAGTGCTTATGGAGTGTTTCATCTACTTCACTGCTCTGATTAGGAGTCCTATAGCACACTCCCACAGCAATATCAGCTTCATTGGCCTTGCCCCTTAACCTAATCCAAACACTCTCAACCCCATCATCACTGTACTTGATAGTGACTTCAAAATTGCTTATTTTTTGTTGCAATATCTCCTTTCTAATTTCAGTAGTTTTCTGCATAGTAAGATGTGATTATAAGCAAATTGAACCTTTTTTTTGGCTTTTTTGTTTGTAATGCTATGATTTATGAATAATACATTCATAATAAAATTTGCTTTATTGCAGTGATGATACAACATTTTCTTTATAATCAACAACTTCATTTTTTACAATTTAAAAATGCAGGTTTACAGGTTCTGTTTAAGAAGATGGATACTGCAATGCAGTTCAATTATAGATTTTGCCTTTATTGGTGAGTAAAAACCATGTTCCTTATATGTGTAAGACAGCTTGCTTATGAATTCTTATACTGCTAACTAAGATACAGTGTTCTAACAAGTACATTTCCCTGAAATCATTAATCTATTACAATTGCATAGATGCTCATGTAAATATGCAAATGAGAACAATTTGGAAGACTTTTGTTTGTCTGGTTTTTTGTCTAATTTTGTATTTCTTTTGCCTTTATTCTGTTATTCCTCTGACATTCACGGAAATCTATGTGATTATTGTGGCTTAGGAATATCATATGAGCATAATTTTCTGTCTTAGTATGATTTCATTGTGAAATACCTTAGAATGAATCAAAACAAGTTGTACAAACCGAGTGACAAGATTTTTAGATCTGTGTTGTTACAAGAACAAAAGTTAAAATGGATGTATATACGAAAATGATTTCTGACATTTTGGAAAATATGGAATAGTTTCATAGATTCATCTGAAACATCATGAAGATCACTTTAAATTTAATAAAACTATTATTTAAAAATAACTTTTTCCTCTTGTAAAATAACAGTCTTGTAGAGTATGTGCTGGTAAAGCTGGGACTTGATGATCCAAACAAAGACACGGTGAAGAAACTTCTACTGACAGTGATTGAATACATTAATAGCAATGACTACTTTGAAATATTTATTTTTTTCCTACTGGTGTTTGACAGCCAAGGTATTAAGTTTTCTGAGCATGTAGCATCATGTAAAAAAAATAAATCAGTCAAATCAAGGAATGCCTCCTGATACTATGCAGTACTTTGCTGTTATTTTCCCTATGTGATCCAATATGGCAATGCGCTTTTATACCTTTCAATTACTTCAGATCAAAATAGAAGTTGAAGTTGCTCAATAATCTAACTTTTGAATACGTGATTTTGTTGTTATTAACTCAGCACTCTGGAGGTGGTGTTTCTACCTAACTTCTAATCAAAGCCAAATCTGCTTAACATTCACTGTCATCAGCCTATGTCTTGTCTTTGTGTGAGGTCTGCAGGGATTTGTGAATAATGCACACAATGAAAAATTATTTTTCCAGAGAAAGGAAAGTCAGTACCTCAGATATTTGCTCAGCTTGTTAGACTTAAACTTGAAATACCTAGGAAGAACTGAGAAATCTTAACTATTAAAAAAAGACCTAAGAAAATATTAAAATAAATGTGCATTTAAAGGCCCTGACTTAGCACTTGAGGATATGCCAGCTCATTATATAGGTATATAAATCTCCTTTCCTGCCGTACAACATCAGTAAGAAATTGCATAGCAGCTCTAGGGCGTAATCTGCATTCATTTGTGTTCCTCCAGATTTTGTGGTCATGCCAGATTACATTTATGTACAAACATGTTCTTATACTAAACAGATATGGCATGTGTTTCTTCCAGATACAATTTGAAATTCACTGTACTAATAAGTTGCCTTGATAAGCATGTGTGAGCAATCTCTTTTTTAGTCATAATAGCTTGTCAGAACTGCAGTGATAAACACCTCAAAAAGAGGTTTGTTTTGGTGAATTCACTGTCCAAAATATTTAGTCAGCCTCCTTTTTTTTCTCCCCTTTTTTTTAAGTGCACAAGCAACCAATAAAGACTAAGGGAGATTTCCTTTTACACTTGAAGGAATCATATTGAAATGATAGCTGATATCATCACTGATTTTTCCACATAAACATATTTTAGCCAGTTTGTGTCTCATCTGCTATACAAATAAGTCAATATGAGGGTGGATTACCTGCATGGGAAGTTCCTTCCTTACAGTGGAAACATTAATAGAAAAATCAGATTGCTATCTGTTTTGTTTTGAGATAACTCAAGAACATTTTCTCTGTTCTGGAGAAAACTAGGATCTTTTGCTTTAGAGCCAACCTGTTTCTGGGACCTCTTTCAGGTGTGTTCCTGATACCAAGTATTTTCTCATAATCTCGGTGCTATAGAAAGCAACAAAGGAAGCATCCAAATCAATTTTATTTGCCTAGGCATGAGTAAAATGTTGTAATTCAATTAATCATCACAATTAGCTCTTTATTAGGACACTCAGTTGCTCATCATATTTTGGCAGCCTCCTCCCAGTCCATTTCTGTAATTTCTTACATCATATGTTGTTGTTGTACCCATTGCTTCAAAGAATTTTTATCTATGCATGAAAAAAGAATATCCAAAACCGAATATAATAAAGCACTTCAAAATTTTTACTTCATTGATGGACAGATAAATTTTTAAATGTATCTTATATTTGAGGAATGCAGGTGTCATTTGCATCCCTGTTGGTGTTTGCCTTCCACCTGTCTTGCCCTCTGCAGTAAATGTTTTTTGCAGGCTTCAGTCTTTCCCACCTGTTCCATCCCCTCAGTGGGATCTCAGTTAAACAGTGGCAATCTCCCTGTGTCATATTTCTAAGCCTGGCACCCCATGTTCTCTATTTCAACTCCAGAAATTATTTTTTTGGTGATTCTTTATATAAAAGGGTTAGACACACACTGCTGAGTGTCTTAAGCCTTTAAACTACATTTTTCTGAAAAAAATCTCAACTTTAGGCATGTCTGCTACACAGTTTACTTTTAATTTGTCTGAAAATATAGCTCTCAGCTTTCCTCTTCTAAACATTCTGGATCCCCAACAGAAGCTGTTTAGACTGGAGAAAAGACGGCTTAGGGGAGACCTTATCACTCTCTACAACTACCTGAAAGGAAGTTGTAGCAAGGCAGGGGTCAGTCTGTTCTCCCTAGTAACAAGCAATAGAACAGGAGGAAATGGCCTCAAGTTGCATCAGGGGAGGTTCAGAGTGGGTATTAGGAGGAATTTCTTTATGGAAAGGCTTGTCAGGCATTGGAACGGGTTGCCCAGGGAGGTGCTGGAGTCACTGCCCCTGGAAGTATTTAAGAGATAGTTGGATGTTGTACTTAGGGAAATGGTCTAGTGGTTGATAGGGCTGGGACAAAGGTTTGATTCTATGATCTTAAAGGTCTCTTCCAGAAGAAACGATTCTATGATTTTCCCATTTGAAATCCACTTATGTTTTCACTGACAAATGAAGAAACATTTTGGGAAAATTTTACCTGACTAAATGACGCAGGAACATCTGAGTACCCTTGTACCTGGTCACTAAGGAAGCTTGCCATACCTCCAGGTGCAAAACTGTTTAGCAAGGGAAGAAGGATACAGAAGGCTCTAGTGTTTCCTGTGGAGTATTTTTGAGGACTGTTTCTGTTGCAAAGACTTGTCAGACAGTGTTGCCATGATCTGTTTGTCTATCTGCCACAGGCTGCTCTGTTATCAGAGTTGTTTAAATGGAAAGCAGTTTTGCACATCTTGTAACAAGACTTTGTGCTTTGACAAGAGTTCATTATTACAATTTTAAAAAGGAAAAACAGTCACTGAAAAAGAATATTAAAATTAGAATTCCACAGAGGGAATTTGAGAATTCTGCTTCCAAGATATCCTAGAAAAAGTCCTTAAATTTTCTTCTTCTTATTTGAGAGAGAATTACTCTGGACAGGTAGAAGTTTTTTAGGGAGTTATCAGAAGCTGAGATTTAAAATTTAAAAATTCATTAGTTTCAATTGCAAGTCCACCAGAGTTTTTGTTGTCATTTACAAAAGCAGTAGAGACAACATCAGGTGCTGAGGATAACTCAGTTGTTGGCCAGCTATAAAGGAGCTAGTGTGTTGAAGCAGTACACAAAAAAGGTAGGCAATGTTTTGAAAATTTACTCCACAATTTCAGAGGTTTTTCCTTTGAATTCCATGAGTGATAGCTGCCGGAGGTGGCAAAACTTTAAATCAAAGATATTTACAATTAAATTGTCAGTTCTCAGTGCCATGTTAGTTGGTATCTATGGCTTAACATATTTCTAGGTGACCGATTTTACCTCTTCCAGTGCAGTATTGTTAGAATTCCATCAGCAGAAGACCTGGGTATACTCAGTTCTTCCTTTTATTTCCAGGAGTATTGGCATAAAGTGGTCCAAGAAAGAAAATGACAAGAGACAAAAAATTGGTGGCAGAGGTTTTAAAGGTGTTTATGGGAGTTAGTACTCAGTTCACACAGTTAATTAGCAAAAATAATTCATTAGCATATTCTATTAGTGTCTTTTGAATTTCTTAGCCAGGGAGATGAAGTGGTTTGACCTAAGGTGACAGCCGAAGTTCAACAGCTGAATCTGAATCTTCTTTACCGTCATCTACCAGTTATCATGGATGAGACAGTATTAATTGTTCAAGCAGTTTTAAAATATAATTCCAAAATTACTACTTAAAATGATTCTTCAAGTCCATATAGGCTTATATATCTAGTACTTCCTCTTGCATTATCTTTATGTTTCATGACAGTTTGCTATTTTTGCTATTAGAACATTAAACAGAGCATTTTCCAGCAATGTTATTTCTACTTATTTTATTTTGAAGTGCTGTCCCCCTACTGCAGAGTTTCATTTTGGCAATAATTTACTAAAAAAAGCTACATTTTATTCCAAAACATCTTTATAGGAATGTAATCTGGATCTCAAGCACACATTTCAAAGTAATTTCTTCAGCTACAATAATTTCCTAGCAATGTGTCAATTAACTTGCAGTTGTCCTCATAGCTTAATATCCTGCAATATTATGTACTAAAACTGATGCTGAGGTTATTTTATTTTGTATATGTTACAACTGTGTCAATACTCATCTTGAGATATCAGGAACACAATAGCTGACTGATCCCCAGTTGACCCTCAGATGTCATTAATTTTTATGTGTTGAATTACAGTAGGGAAAAAAGAGGTTCCAACTTCATGACCAAGATGTCATCAAAATAACAGAGCAAATAAGCAGAACATAGTGGCAGGTCTTATATCCTGCTTAAAAAGACCCAGCAAAACACACCAACAAACACCACCCCTAGTTGCATCAAATACCTTTGTGTTATAGGAATATACTTTTTTTCATTAAACCCAGTGCAAATCAAGCCTACATTTAAGTGAATACTTCAGTTTGGCTTTTAAAGAGTAGAAAAAATTATCATATCAATATGTTTTCATTGCAAACTACTGCATCTTGATAACAACTTCCATGGAGCAAGAGGTAATGAAATCACATTATAAATACCTATTCTGTGTTCAATATCCATGACTTCAGTACATAATTTCAAATGTTCGTTAGTCTCATGAAGCAGAGATCTGATCTCAGCAGGTTTTATAATTGAAGCTGTCTGTCGGGAGTGAAGGAGAGGGGGATTGCAGAATGTTATTTTAGATGGAGAATCTTGGAACGTATCTTGAAGGACTGAGGGTATACTTCAAAGTTCTGCATTCTTTTCAATTTTATCTTTATTCTTTTCAAATATAGGGGAACCCTGTGTGCAATTCACTATGAGTCTATTAAAGTGATTCACAAAGAGAAAAATAAATTACTTTTTCTTTTTCTGTTTCTTTTTGATTTATTAATTTTGAGTTGTACTTTTGTTCCTTCCTAGCATACAAAATTCGAATTTGAAAAAATGAAGGGGTTACTGTCTAGATTATAAGGTTCTTAATCTCAGCAATACAGGTTCTGCCTACTCAACCTTTTGTGGAGCCTTGGTGTCAAGAGAAAGAATGTGATGAAATTTTCAGTGAAATCTTGTCATTGAAGTCCAATTGAATCAAGATATTTAGTTATAATTCCAAATAATTATAGTTTGCTGTTGTCTGGTAATCTACTCAAATAAGAAGCAGAAGCCTTTGTCAAAGTTTCCAGATATCTATTCTTCCACAAATGACTTGGGGCACAAATCTGAATACTTCAGTGAGTTGTATTGTGGAAGAATGGGTGATCAAATGATCACCTTCACAGAAATATCTACATTTTTTAAAAGTACCTTATTAAGATCAAAATTATTTCCAACAGTGTTAGTCTTCCCACGTATCAGAATAAACAAGACAGAAAAACCTTGTTTTTTCTGTTTTCCTGCTAACAAGTATGAAAACAATATCACCTAATTATTGCTTCATCACAAATTCTGATCCTGTAGAAAGAACTTATTGGGTCAAATAGCTGTTCTTGATAACACTAGCATAGACTACTGTGTGCCAAAATGCCAAATTAACTTCAGATAATACCTTTACCTTTAAAGGTAGAGGCCCAAATTCTCTATGCACACCCTGTTCTGTGAAGGTAGAAATGTGAGCATGGTATGTAACCTGGCTCATGTACCTAACTGCAAGCTTCAGATTAATGGAGGCTTAGAGCTAAATGTTTTATCACAAATAAGAGAGCAAGAAATGAATAGCAAGTCTACTCAGTACTTGTTGCTTCACAGAAGTCAGTTAATTGGATATAATTGGTCAATACACAATGAAAAAATATTTTTCAGACTAGACAATTATGAAAGGGAAAAAAAAGATCTGGATATATGCATTTCCCTCCATACTCACACAAAAATCCCCAAACCCTCCAATAATATTTCAAGGTTCTATACTGTTCCCAGGTGATGCTTTTCTTTTAGATAGTCTTGCCATGACAGCAAACCTTTAACTGAAACACATCTTTTACTGAAGCCTTCCTCATAAAAGGCTGAAAAAGATAACACAAAAAGAAGATGGGCTGTCAGGAAAATTGATGGTGGGAAGGAATCTCTGCTTTTCTCTTTCACCAAGCACAGACAAAGTGCTTAGTCAGTTACTTAAACATTTCCCAGTGTTCTAGTGCTCCAAAGTGGTCTGTGCAAAGTAAATCAAATTAATTACATACAGCACCTTCCAAATGAAATGGTAAATCCACTCAGAGAAATCAATGTGCAGTGGTGCTATAGTTGCAGTGTTGTGAGAAGGCATTTTAAAATTTAGTTGTGTACAATTGCAAGAAATGCAATTCACAGGCCCAGTAAAACAGCTATTCAGGATTTAGGCTCAATGAAAACGACATATACGGAGTTGATGGTAAAACAGTTTTAAGGATAGCAGTAGAAGTGATACCATGTTGTGACACAGACAACTTCTATTTTTTTTGAGTGGGAAGGATGGTTAGAAAAAAATTGCACTGTGTGGAATTTTTTTAGTGAATTTTGCTGTATAATCTGGACTCTGTGCTCTGGTTTTTGCTTATATAACATTTTTTTATTACATATTTAGATTTAGTGTCACTTTTGTGTGACTGATTGTGTCCACTTGTCACCCTCTTGAACCCCAGCTTGCCCCATGCTGTTAGTGTTAACGACCACAACCCAACTGTGTGAGTAAAATCATAATAGCCGAAGTTAATAGGCAGAACGCATACAAACTGGTCTGAAAAGGCTCCAAATAAAGCTACCTGTCTCCATTTGTATGTATATTCATGTGACCACTCCTTGTTTATTAAAAGCTGCTACCATTGGAAAGAAGGAAAATTTGAGTTACTCAGGGACAATGATACTGAGATAAATTTACATATTTCAGTCAGTCATGGTTCCTGTTAGTTCCAAAGTAAGGTCTCTGCTGATGTACTCTCATACTTTATAGCTGTCTGTAACTGTTGCCCATGAAACCTTGAGTTCAGTGAATACTTTCAGGTAAAAGATCAGTGAGATTGATGGAGAAGATGAGTCCATACATCTTTGTTCTGTCACTGTGCTGCTTTTTGGTGCTTCTTGTTTTCCTATGTGTTTATTTGGCATAATTTTTCTTCTCAGCCCTTACCTACTATCTCATAATCCCTTGCTATTTTTTTTTCTCCTGATTTGTGGTTGGATTTGGGTTTTCCTGATTGTTTCCCTTGGAACAGATTGCAGAAAAAGATGAATCTGCTGTGACTAGGGGATCTGATTCTCACCTTTCCCCATGTCCTTAAAGACTTAGAGTAATATCTACAGACAGGTAGGAACAATGTGCATCATGAGGAGTACAGAGCAAGCTCTAGAGAGTTTTAGATTCTTGTAGTGGATCTCAGCTTCATAGAATCATAGAATCGTAGGGGTTGGAAGGGACTTTTAGAGATCATCTAGTTGACTCCCCCCAACAGAAGCAGGTCCACCTAGATCAAGTTGGATAGGAATGTGTTCAGATGGGTCTTGAGGAGATTTGACACTCAGCAATCTTGAATTTAGTAAAATCCCTGTTGTTCAGGCTCTGTGCCGTGTAAAATCCAGACTGTAGCATTCACTGCAGGATGGAAAGATCAATCTGAATACTGTTTCTCTTCCCACTCCTACTGTCTTACTCAGAACACAGGGAAATTGATTTTCCAGCTTAGTCTTCAAGGAGAGAAAGTTCTCTGAACTGATGTCTCCAAGACAGAACAATGTCAATTGCTAAAGAGGAATAATCCACTAATAAAAGGAGAGCTATCCAAGATTAGATAGCTATAGGGTGGCCTAAAGACATGAGGTTTCTCTTTTCAGGCTCAAACTTCTGAAGCAGGAATAATCAGGAGAATGTGTGTGTAGGCAGAGGAGGTGCAGGTGGGGCTGTCTGGATGTTATTCAAGACAGGTCTTTTGTCTCCTGCCTTCTTTGCCTTCCTCTCCCTATTGGGCTTTTCCAGTCTGCCCTATCAACCTCAATATGCTGTTTATTTCTAGCAAATATCTCCTGTGTTTTTCCACAAATACAATTTTTTTTTCTTGTCCAGGCCTTCAGAGTTCTTTCTAGACCAGAGCTAGAAGTTTGACATGACTGGAATAACATTTCTTTGAATTAGGAGTAGCTTAGTATGTACTTACTGTCTCTATATATACTTTCTAGCATGATTAGACAACTGCAGAATTTGAATCTTTTTCAAGAATAGTAAGTCTGAGATGTTGGCAAGTTGTCTTATTTTGAGTGTGTATGAGCAGTTTACAGATGAGTGATTACAGTGAGTAATTTCTGTAGTGGATGAGGAGAGATTTCTCGAAAGACTTACATTGACACTTAAAAGTTCATCTCAGTAGTGTCTCTCTCCCCTTTGACTAAAACACAGGCCTAGGGTTAGTAGCCAGGGTTTAAAGGAACCCTTTTTGAAAACAACTCATCTTCTATGTTTTACTCAATGCATAATTGTTAAAAAATCATATATGTTTGTTATCAGTCCCTCAGTTAAATATCCAACTATCTCACCTTTATGTTTCTATTGTTACAAAAACTTGACACAATTTCTCTAAGACAAAATCTATCTGAAATATACCTAGGGAGATTATTAGCTCTGAACTGCTAGTTAGAACTTTGCATTGGATCAATGTAAGCATATATTATGTAGGCATGATATGACCTTCAGAAAGTAAATATTACTTTCCTGCAATATGCTAAATTAAATTTTTCTAGTCTCAATGGACTGACATCAACATGTATTCGTAACATAATATTCAGTTAAAGATTTGAATGTTGAACATGAAATGTTTCTACCTTTTCAAAGAATATGTAATACTAGATAAGAGAAAATAATTTGTATTATAAACAGATCAAAAAGTCAAGATAGCAGGATTTCCTGACAAAACAATATTAACATTTTTATTTGCTTATCCTTTTTATGGGGATAAAAGAGGAACAGAAGCAAATATTGTACCTCCCCTACTACATATAAGCTTATCTAAAGATTAAGTAATTATGTCTAACTGGAGAAAGGCTTTTAGAACACAGTTACATGATACACTTTTTTTTTTTTCCCATTAAAGAATGCAGGATTGTTCCTCTAGATGTTAATTTTAAGAGAGTTGTATATGTTTTGTTGTTCTTGGTAGACCAATTTCTAAATTTATATTAGAATCTCAAAGTTTTATTTTTTGAGAATGAAAATAATTTTGATCTTCACTTAGTTATTACTACAGAAGATTGAAGATATCAGTGTTTTGCCAATCCAGACTTCGTAAATTCTTAGGGTAATACTTTGTCTGCACTGTGCAAAAGAAAATCCAGTAAGCCAAAACTCTTGTAGTTGTTGGCAGCTTTCTCTGTTTAGATATACTCAGGATCTGGTTTGCTGTATCTAAGAACAGTACTTTATTTGGAGATAAAGTAAAGAAATTAATGGAGAATTTTGTGAGAAAGAAGATTTCTTTTTAACCCAAATGCAATTGTCTTTTTCAACTCTGTCTCTGTGAAGAACACTTGCCTCATTAGTTACTGTAAAAATTCTTGTTTTCATTATGTGCCGTCTTCCATTTCATAAAGTTCCCAGAAAAAGGACACTACTGCTTGAAATGTATCTTCTCAAATGCAGTTGAACTGATGATTCAATCCCAATTACACACCTTGGCCCAGACACTAATCGTTGACAAGTGCAGTGGCTTCTGTAGTTATTCATAGTTCCTTCAGCTTTCTCAGTTCCATCCTGCATTTTCATAATTTATGGAAAACAAGTTATGTATAAACAGAACATGCCACATATCCCACAGGTCTATTTCCTATATCTATGCTGTGATTATGCACCTAATACAAAAGTTGCTGACACATCCCTTGTTCTGTCCAGGATGAAACAGGCTGCCCTCCTTAGCAACGTGACTTTTATAAGAAATGGATATATCTTCTTCCACTGTTGTATTTTTGGAGAAGTATTCTCTGAAGAGTATGCATATATGAAAGTCTGTCAGTGACATCCATTTTGACTGTGGGAAATGAGCACAAGTGCTCTGGGGTGCACTTTTTGCTGCTGGACATACAGCCACTAGAAATTATTTTCACCTTACTCTGTTATATAAATTTAAAATTAGTGCCGTGCATATTGAACATAATGGCATTCAGACAACAGCTATTAGATAAGACCAGGAAGAGAGATTGTTCTTTCTCTTCTGTTGTGTAGCAGAATGAAGAAGATCTTTTACCTGGTCAGAGCATCTTATAGTGAATATCATAGTAAATTCCAATGTGCATCGCAGTTACACAAGTAGAATGATGTGTCAGTAATTTGCAGAAAGGAGACAGGACAAACATTTTATGCCTAACTATGCTGCTAAATTTGCCTATGCAAGAAGCCAGAGAAATGAATTCATCTTCTTCAGTGCAAAATAAGACAGGGGTAATTTCAAAGAAAACAACGTCACTGATCTAAAAATATTAATCAGATGACATTCATAAAGCTGCTTTTGTGAGTGTTCACAATTATCAAACCCTGTATAAAACAAGAGAAGCTCATTATGTGTTATTATAGCAAACTGTGTTTACAAAACAATTTATCACAGTTGTAATTGTAAATTTTAACCTTAACTCATTGTAATATGTGATTTCACAATTAAAAATTAAACACAGCAGGTAGAGGCAACTAGTTGTCTCTGAAACACTGTTATTAGCAACATCCTCATCTGTAGATAATTAAATAATGGATCAGATTTTGTTCTGAAAACTGACAATAGTTATTCATGTCTGATTTCCCAAGTTGTTATTTAAAGGTTGCAGCAACATTGAGTGCCATTTGAGGAAGACTAGAAGCATTTTTAAGAAGGTTGTTACAGAGGCAGTTTTTTTCCAATTTAACTATTTTTCAGCTGAAGTGATTCCTATTTATTTCTCCACTGGTGAAAAAAAACCCTAACCCATGTTTTTTCATTAAATTTTTAACAGGCAGCAGGAGGATATGTGAACTGTAATCTAAGCTGCAGTGGCAAGTATCTCTTTGTGCCAATTGTTGTTGTGTCCTGAGCACTAATGGCTTGCTCTAACCTTTTATTTTTAGCAGTGTATTTCAAGCATCTGAAATCTTCTGGGAGAGGCCAAAGAAACAAAACTGTTAATGCTTTTAGCAGTAACTAATACAGTATAATTCCTCCCTTTCGCCCAGATTTCAATTTCTAGCTCTGCAGTTTTACCTCCTCTGACAGGCAGTATTAGTACTCTGTCTTTACCCTTCTCCAGAGCAGGGCCATGGGGCCCAGTCAGTTCCCTATTGTTAAATAACTTGTGCATTCAAGACAGTGAAGTCTTACCTTTCAGGATGGTATTTGTTATATGCTGCAACTGACTATATTTTAAACAATTACTAAATTGAGGTCCTGCTTTCAGTATGTGATGTGGAAGTTACAGTGGGCTATGTCCCACTAGGCACTGGCAGTGAGGGCTGCAGGTCAGTGGCTTTGAGAGGAAGCCAGGGCTGCCCTGGGCTGAATGTGGCCTGTTCCATCCAGCCCCATTCTCCCCACCACAGGGCACAGCCTATCATCTCAACTGGTGGTTCAGGTGATGGCCCCTCAAGGAAAACACGTAAGAAAGAGCAAAACACTGAGTAGCACAGAGGGGTGAGGAAAAAAGTGTGAGAAACAGCCTTGCAACACCAAGGCCAGAGGAAATGGAGAGAAGGAAATGCCCCAGGCATCTGAGCAGTTATTGCTCTGCACCTGTGTGTTTCTTGAAGACAAGAGTGGCCCATGGGGAGCCTATGCTACAGTGCATTCTAATGGCAGGACTTGTGGCAGAGCTGCACTGGAGAAGCTTGATCCTGAAGGACCACAGCCCCATGCTAGGGCAAGAAGGCTATTTTCCACTGCCTGCAACTCCAATTCCTCTGTTCCGTTTGTGGGGAGGAGATGAAGTTGGGAATGAAGGAGTGAAGCTGAGATTGAGAAAATGGAGACCGTTAAATTTCCAACAAGTCGTATCTGTTTTGGGCCTGACAGTAATGGTAGTGGGTATCTTTGCCCACAAGTTTTCTCATCTTATTTTCTCCTCCTGTCCAGCTGAGGAGGGAGAGTGAGGTAGAGTCTGAGTGGGCAGCTGGCCAATACCAACCCACCACAGATATGCAGGTTGGAAATGGTTTTTTATCGGTTTAATATTTCACAATACTTCAGTTAAAGCTATCTCACTGCAAATGCCTAAACTTTAAAACTTTCCTTGTTAATTGTACTCAATTGTGGTGCTTGGGTGACTGAAGTTAACTGATATCCATAAAGTCTGGCTGAATGGTGGATGAGGAAGGCAATCTAGGGGTTTTAGAGTCATAGGTATTTTCAGGAATTAAAACTCAGGCAAATATAATCATAGCACTAGTTAGTTAAGAAGAGCTTAAAAGTAACACAGCAGCAAGAGGAAATGGTAAGAGTCAGGAACCAAACATATGGTTATATGAAGAGCCAATGTGAAAAGTTTCCAAATATTCTAGAATCTTGCCATTGCTGTCATATGTCATGTGTGAGTTTCCAGAACTTCACTGAGAGGACTGCTGTAGACAACTGGAAAGTGCCTGTGCCCATGTTCTTCAGTTCTGTACTTTTTTGGACATGACAGACCATATCCATATGAGCCAGAAAGAGAATGATGTTCCAGCACATCTATTGAGGAACAAGAGAAATAACATCTAAGCATAATTCCAACTAAATTGTTGTAAATGATTACTTGTGGGGTGAGAAGGAAGTTCTCAATATTTATTGGAAAAATAATAGTATAAAGAAAAAGAACAGAATGATCTTTAGGTCTTGCTGTACTGTCAAAAAAAGCTAGTAACTGACTTGTCTTCATATGTTCAGCATTTGGCAGATAATTGTTATGTAATTCTACATTTCTTAAGACAGAAGGAAAGTCATTCTCTCTTGATTCCTTTCCCCTTCTGTATGTAGGGATCTCTGCTAAGGAAACCTTTTTAAATCATGCTAATTCAGGAAGCACATAAGTCCAATGATCACACTGACATTGCAATTCTACAGAGATGGATTTAAACTTCCAATACAGTGTATTTCTGAACTCAGAACATAGCCTCCCAAACCAGTATCAAAATATAAAGGAGGAATATGTGTCAGAAATGTGGTTTCCTGATCCAAATCCTGGATCAGAGTCTGTAACTTGAATTTTCTGGAATTATTTTAAAATCATAGTCTACTTCCATCTTAACTTTATATTTTTTTCCTGCTCAATCCAGATAGCATAAAAAATAATTTTGTAGTGTATTATACAAACAAAATAACTGCATGATGTATCACTAATAAATATTGGTTTATATGTATAGGTTTTCACTTGTGTCAGAAAGGTTTCTAAAAATAAATATTAATTGTTTGTCCCTATTATCACAGATGACATCAAGAATTTGTAGAATTAATATTGCTCATCATTGCTTGATGAGTATGTGGCAGAATTGGAGGGATGAAGAACTGAGATCTGATTCCTAACCCTAAGCCTGTTCCTAGACCTGTTCATCTGTAAGTCCAACTGTTCTATTTATTTCATATGATTTATTTCACTTGCAGCAGAGTGGAGTTCTTTTTTAAAATATATTTCTCATTTTGGATGGTGAGATGGTGTACAGATGTGCAGGAGAATAGCATTTGAATATAAAAATAAGTTTTGCAAATTGAGGTAGTAAATTTGGAGTTAGTATTAATTTTGAGGATAACATGTGCAAGATGCTATGAGGATTCCTATAAGGATAGGAAAAATAAATTGATTAGTAACAGTTCTTCAGGAAATTATTTTAGTGTTACAGTGGTTTGTAAATTGAATGTGACTCTACAGTTTAAAATTATTGCAAGAAGAATAGGAGCCATGCTGGGTTATACTTGAAAATTACCTCAGCTTAGATGATGCATAAAATAATGTCTTTGCTTTGCACAGCATTAGTGAGGCCACAGTTATGTCTAGTTTCATATATTTGAAGCAAAATATGAACCATCTGGAGAGAGGTAAAGAGGAAACAACAAAAGGTTAGAGATTCAGACAAGACATCTTAGACCTTAATGACCAGGGATTATCTGGCAGGACATAATTTGTTTGCTATATGTTTGACTGACAGATGAAGAATTATTAGGCTTAAATTGCAGTGAGAAGGATGTAGGAAATTATTAACAAGTATATCATGGTAAGACAGCAAATAAGATTTTTGAATTTTAATTATCAGGGGTTTTAAAGTCAGGATAAATAAATACTATTTAGGAAACTCTTAGGTATGACCCATATCTGCCTTGAAATGGAGCTGAAGGCATAAATGACTTCTCAAGCCCTGTTTCAGATGTTTTCCATGATTGTAGAATTTGGTGGAAGCTCCACTGAAATGTAGCAGCTAAGTCAGTAATGCTTGAAAAGAAAATCATCCAACATGTCCTGTTATTTTCATTACCTTTTTCCCTCTATATAGAAACTCCCCAGTTACCATTTCTTTACTTCCAGCTTACTGGATGACAGGGAAATAGTTACCCTGCATAGGCAATAATAATTAATAATGATATGAAACTGCGATGATATTGTGACTTCTACTGCTAAGATGACTAGACAGCTTGCTTTTTATTCTCAAACAAAAGCAAATGGATTTAAAAGATGGCAAACAAGTGTCAAATAACTGTCTATTACCATTAAACAAGGATTCAAACTTAACAGTATTGATATCAAAACAAATATTCCATTTCAAATCAAACTTCTTACTCTTGAGAGCATGCCTAATATAGAAGTAAACTAATTGAAAATAATAAAGTATTTGCATAATTGTATTCTGGAGATGGTGGTTGTTCAGTCTGTTGAAATCCCCTGAAACACATGAATACAATGCTTTGTGAAACTGCTATTCCCAATTTTACCAATTTCATCTACAGTAAATCTCATTAATACTACCAGTAACTACTAGAAATATTGTCTGATGTACTTTCAGATTAATTATGCTTGTGGCAATCTTTTCTTTACAAGAGGAGGTAATTCATTCAAACATTAGCGATTCTTTCTGGATTCACTTCAGGTGTCATTATGACAGAATGCAATTTGGGGAATAATGCAAATGTAAGCTTCAGTAGCTGGAAGGTTGTTTTTAATGAGGTATTCTCTAACATATACTGCACTTTCTACCACTGACATGTTAAAGTAACACAGAGACAATGAATACAATTAAATTTAGGATTTGTGTAATTCCCCTGAATCTTGAGTTGAATTTAGGTAGTTGCTGCATTTTATTTATGCAGGTAACTCAAAAATAGGTTATTTCTGCCAAATCTTGCCTCATTGAGGTTCAGTATCTACTTGCTAATTTTACTTTTGCTGTAGATATGATCTCTATGCGTATTGTGAATAGAGAGAGCTTGATGTATTTCAGGAAGAAGAAAGCACAGTTCAGTGACACATGTAATCTAAGACAAAACCTATCTATCTGCCAGGAGGCTGAAGGAGGAGAAACTAGTAGCCCTACTAATAGCTGTAATTTTCAGAAGCATCTTGCCTGTATGCTGGATTTCTTCCTGTTATGCACTACTGTGGAAGACTAGCCTGTGCTTCTTTTCAACAAAACTACATCATGGGTGTATAATTTTTCTTGGGTCTCTGCTGGGAGGTAAAGGTGTCAGTGGCTTGTAAGGAGACCACTGAGGGATAAATAACATCATTTGAGAGAGTGGCAGGTGGAGGTAATAAGGTCAGAGATTCGTGGATTGACTCTGACAATGAGGACTTGAAGAAAATGAGTTGAGTAGTGCAGAGTTTGTAGTGCAGTTCTGAGACTCGAGACAGGAAAAGGAAGATATCAAGACAATTAGAGACTGGTTTTAAAAAAAGAGGAAGGACAATTTTGCAATAGCAAATGTTTATAGAAGAGTAGTTTTCTTTGGCCCTTATAGAGCTATGTTCTGCAGTTTACTAGATGCTTTGTTCTTACAGACTCTTTTCCACACACTTTCAGCTTTACAGACAAAAGCCTGGAAATCAGGAAGACAAACCATAATTTTTCTCAGAATAGTCAGTCCAATGGGAAATAGCAAGGCAGGAGGCTATCGAAGTCAAGATGTTCTATGCTGAGATTCCCATAAACATTTTGAATGTATAGAATGAAAGGCTTAGAAAAATACTGTTTAACAATATTCCTTATCTGAATTTTTTCTAGGTACGTTAAGCAAGACAGGCAAAGAAATACTATTGGACAAATCTAGGCCAAATACTTTAACCAGTGTGAACCTGTGGTCACTTTTCCTGTCATCCTGGGATTATGTTCAATACATCCATTTGGAGAATTCTTTAATGCCTGTTGCAATTTACTCCGGTTAAAGTGCTCTGATCTCCTGATAGATCTGAAAAAAACAATGGGGAGGAGAGGATATAGACAGAGTCATTTGGCCAGAGTTCATATCACAATTGTAAAGGCTGACTTTTAAGGGTCTCTTGTTTGGCTACATAGTGCTATGTGATAACTGAGAAATTATCTCTAGTTGCTTGTATTATATTTAAGAAGTATCTTGAGTTTTGAGTTTTTAAACTTGTGCCCCCATCTGTTACCATTAGTTTATCATTTTTATTTTATTGCAAGATTTTTTTGATATTGTATATTGATATTGTGAAAACTGAGGCTCAGGTTGAAGAATAAGAGTTACCTCTTCCTATCTGAATTTTATTGTCATGAAGCTAGAACCACATTATTACTATGGGACTTCTGAAAGTATTAAATTGCTGTAGGTAGGCACAGTCCAAGAATTTTGTTTTCTGGCAGTCAACTTTATGTAAGAAAAGCCACCTCATGTTTGTAGAGAAACTGGAGAGCTTTCCAGTTGTACATCTTGGTTTCATAGGGACTACAAACAAAACACAATACGTGTTTTAAGCATTCAGCCAAATAGTGAATTTGTGCTCGTTTCCTTTTTGGAAACCTGCCCAAAACTCCCAGAAAAAGGGTAACTATGTGAAGAATGATGACTGTATCATATATTTGAAATATATGCTATATATTGAAATTTCTTGTTAACAGAGACTGCATTTACTGGTATACTTTTTAATCTTAGCACTATGTTTATCAGAGACCCAGATCTCCAGTTCTGTGTGAGCACTACTCTTAATTTTTTGTGTCCTTAGCTGAGCTGGAGTATAATCCTTTAGGAACAGTTCCCTTGGTTTCTTGGTTCGTGGCCCTGGTGTATGACTTTGGTCTGACTCAAGTTCCTCTGAAATTATTTGAGGGAGAAGGCAGAATAAAGCCAATGGAGATGTTACTACTCTGTTCTACCCACAGCAACTCTAGTTCAAGAGTCCCCTTGGTTATTAATGCCTCTGCCTATGAGTTGCTTCTTGTACCTGTTCTAGTTTGACATTCGCCTGGATGCTGGGCTTTCTGCGTGAATAGGGCAGGCCTACTCTCTGATACAAGACTTCATTGCTAATAACAGGAAGAAATATGCAGAGCTGGTAGTGTTCCCTGTCATCCTATTAGACTCTAATTAAACAGTGTACTGTGTCAGATCTGAAGTGGATATTAAGTGGATTCTCTAACTTGTAATACCAGTGTTTCTCTGACAGCTCAGGCAACTTGAGTAACATCTGATTTCATCTCTAAAGTTTTCATCTCATATCTTCACCAAAAACTATTAGATTGTTAACCAAGTGTTTTACTGAGACTATAATTTGTTTACCCACATTCAAAAATATCTTTTCTGCATCTGAATCAAGTATGATTAGAGTTAATAAATTATTTCATAATTTACTTTTCTAGAACTTGGTTTAACCTAATTGTTTTCTTGAAAATAAATCTTATACAAGAGCATCCTAAAAGCAAAAGATAGTACTCTTTTATTGAAGTTGAGTTAGTTGAATTGTATTTTCTGATGTGAGTCTTTGAAACTGCATATTTCAGGCAAATACCCATGACCTGACATAACAAATTGAACAAATGCAACTTCAGTTAACAGTTTGAACTGCTCACTACTATATTTAGCAGAGCTTGCAAGCTTGTAGTGCCATCCAGAAAGGTCACATACTTTTTACAAATTTTATAGTTATAAAACTAGCTGCAAATTTTAATGGTCAAGACATTTTAGGAAGATAAAGCTAGGCTAAAATGGAAACAATCTAAATATTGCAGCTTTCCCTATGCAATATGCATAGCAGGAACCTGGTGTGACTACTGTATGCTCAGAAACCCATTTACCATTTAATAACATATTTTCATCTGCACATGGTTGCCAATGTTGCTATTTGCAACAGATATCTGGTTTGGGCTTCTTAGTATATGTTGTGTATGCAGTCTTTTAACATTCTTTTTTTAATCAAACACCTTTTTAGTTCAGGTTCAGGAATCAGAGGACGGGATCCATGGGGCTTAAACAGCTCACAAATGTAACTGCATTACCATGCTGGCTCTTGGAAGCAGCAAATATCAATTGTTAGGCATATATTTCACTCAGTCTTTACATAAATTATGTAATGGGACTACTGCTATTATGCTTGCTGCAGAAGAAGACATCTCTGAGCAGAAAGAATAAGATGCTGTGTATGATCAGCTATTATAAAGTAACTCTTTTGGTGCTGTAATGTCGTCAGGCTCTTTGCTTTGTAGAATAAAATGAAATACTACAATTTGTGGAAGATTCTTTAGTGTAGGTTTGGATCTTTTCTGAATTTGGACCCTCAAAACAGTATTATCTCCTGATAGGATATAAAACTTATAGAAATCCATCATTTTCAACATTTATTCAGAACACATTTTAAATCCAGTCAACTTCAACTTCAAGTTAACTATAAGTATGAAATGATTAATGCTGCAATAAAATATGAGGGCTTTCCAGAGTATGTCTTATTATTATCCACGTTAGTATTTGTTCTGACACTGAGTGATAAGTTGAAAGCACTGTTGGGCATAAAGATGCAAGGCAGAGTAAAGATGAAATCTTTGCCTTTGAATAATGTAGTACTATACAGCTAACACTAAGGAGGCCTGATTTTTGTGACTAGGAAAAAACAAAGGTAACTAAAAGACTAAATGTAAGTTTAAATATTATCAACTTTCTTGTAAAACCACAGAATACTTTGTTTATTTCTTTTAGCTCTGAAGTTTTAAGGTGTCTATTCAAAATTAATAGGAAATAATGTATTTTAGATCTTATGTATCATACGATCTGTATCTTCTCATTGTGTCTCTAATATTGAGCTCTGCCTCAATGAAGTCTGTCACCATTTGGAAGCCAATCCTGCTTCCACTGGAGCTAAAGACAAATTTCTTCCATAATGGAAATGAAACTTGGTCTTTTCATAGAGTATTTAATTTTCATATTAAACTTGAAGCTTTTTCTGTTCATTCTTCATTAGCTATCAATTTCAGCTTGGGCTCAGAAATTACATGAGCTGAAAGAACCATATGTTTGAGATTATATTTTAGGAAAACTTTTCTGATTTGTCAAAATTGCTTTGAACTAGGTTTCTGGCATGTTCCTCTGTAAATATTTGAAATGAGCTATTTGTGTGCCAAGGAACTGAGGGATTCCAGTGGAATATGTGAAATATCTTTTAAATAATTTATGATAAAGCAACATAATTAGAAGTTTATTAAGCTTTAATTTGATGTCTTAAAATTAAATGGCAGGAATGGTCCAGTAAAATGCTCTTAATTCCATTTCTAGTAGAGCTAGAAATCTGTTAGCCTAAGTACCCTTACCTTACAAATTGATCAGCTCAGGTACTGACAGCAGTTTAGTTTTTCAGTATGACAGAATTTTTTTTCCAGTTCTTCTCTCTAGTTTCAGCTATCTTGAAAATCTCTATAGGACATTACCTTGTAGAGTACATATATGAAAATATTGTCTGGGGAGAGAGTATCCATACCTGTCAGAAGGTTTCTACAGTTAACTGAAACTATTGGAAGCATTTTTGGATTGTGCATTAAGTATAAAGATTTACAGTACAAAACTGTATATATATTGTCAGAAACGTCTCTACTAATTTGAGATGTTTTAGGTTATGACTGCAATTCAGGCAGCAGGTCTTCAGATCTATAAAGAGCCTCAAACTTTCATTAGAAAGTACTGAAGGTGTTGCCTGTCATCTTGCCCTCTCCATGTTTCGTCAACTCAATTATTTTATTTACAGCTGGGTAGACCAAGTTCTTCTTCAAAAATGTGTGCTGCCCCCAGAGGCAACTAGGGAAGTTAGGAAATAAATAGAAAAATATTAAGCTGCTGGAAGGATTTGGGAATATAACTAAATTGCATGGGACTTACTCAGAACTGTAATTTTGAGGCTATGTATTTAAGGAGAGTACTGTCCTGCAGACACATAGATATTATTGGTTAGACAAAATGAAAAATGTTATTCCAAATCTATGCAAAACCAACTTTCCCAAATAAGAAAAGTAAGAAATGTGGAATTTTTTTTTTTCACAGAAGAACAAAATAACATGCTGGATGTTACCATAGTCCTCTCAATTTTTTAATTGGATAGTTGGCATACTTTCAAAGTCTAGATTTGCCATAATAATTTGTCTGACTTGCCTACACATAGATTATCCATATTGTGACCTCTTTCTTAGTGCATTTCTGTACAGGCTTCAAGGCCTCTCTGGTCCAGTGATTCTTTTATGCGGTTTTTTTTTTTTTTGCTTAGACAACTGTATGCTGAGCTCAGGCTATAAGAGAGGACAGAAAATTGTGCAAATGCATATTTTTCAAAATATCTAGGAATAAACACATTGTCTAGCAAAGCAAATAAGCATGTTTTTCATGGTGTTTTAGGAAAGGATATGGTTAAAGAAAAATGAATTACAATTTTGGTTCCTGTAACAGAACAGGAAAAATAATACTGTAGCCAGCAGTAAGAGATACCTGATTTAAAAAACAATCTACAGACATGCGTACCACTTGGCTTTGTGAAAGTTGAGAACAGATGGTTCAAACTCTGGTAACTCAGGCAGTTGAAACAGCCCTCTGAATTTTTAAGTGCATATATAATCTTCATGAAACTTCCTAAAGCCTTTGAGACCGTCCCATTAGTGTAAAAAAGTCACTGTTCCAAATTACAGCTTCTAAGAAAATGGTATACTGCCAGGACTTCACACAGGAAAATAACTAGTCGTGGAATCGAAACAGATCTTTTTTTAAACAAGCCTAAAAATCTGAACAAACTGTGCTCATTCACTTTTTGAAGATCCACTCTTGTGACCTAAGCTGACTCTGCTAGCCATATGCTGATAGATACTATACAAATGTTATAATGTGCTCTCATTTGATGACTTGAATGCCTTCAACTGTGTTTAAGATTTATCTGAAGCTCAAAATAGAAAGCAAATTTGTCTTCTGCTGGCAGAAGTGCTGCAGAGACTACCCAACTGAGAACATTTATGAAACTATCTTTCAAAGGCATGCGTTTAGTTGTGAGAAAGGTTGAAGACTGAGACCTGCTGAATCTTTGGTATGCAAAACCTCGAGATGAGAGCAGGTGGAATGACATGCAAGATTTTGAATGTTAAAAGAGAAAAACCTAAATCTTAATAGAGTCAAGATATCTAGACAGAACCAAAAGAAGATTAACTGTCAAACTGAAAATGAAGTTTGGTTTTCTCATTATCTGAGAATGTTTTCCACATATTGAACACCCAGAATTCTGAATTTCAAATTTAGAATATTAATTGTGTTGTACTACTATCGTACAGCTTTTGTTAATGCTGTAGGTGTTATACACAATAAGCAGAAGGGACAGGAGGTGTTCAGTCTGAGAGGGTATAAGACATATCTTGTGCACAGTATTGCAAATAGGATTTTCACCAAAGGCTAAATGAGTTGTTTTTGGGTGGGAAAACTTAACTTGAACTGTGAGCTGCGTAATGAGTTTACAGATGGTATCCAGATTAAGCAGCATAAAATTAGCTTGCTCATCTTGTTATACTTTTGTAACTCATCATGGATAGGCATATTCGTAGTAGTTGTCTGAGGACACTCTTTAAGAAATGCAGATTTTTTTCAGTATTCAAAGTATTCTTTTTTGTTTACAGTTTTATAGTTCTTGTATTTGCAACTCTCAAAGTTAGTGTTGTACATTTAAGCCATGAGACTTTTTTTTCACCACATTGATTCCAGAATCAGTCATTGTAAATTATCATTTGACTGGAAAGACAGGAATGAAAACACAATGTAAGCTTTCTTTAACAGATGGATGAAATATACTTCCACACAATATCTAAAAGAAAATGAACTTTGGCAATTTTCAACCAAAGTTTTGGATGTACAAGGCACCATTGAAATTTGAAGAGAGGCCTAATATTCAGAAACAGGGAGATGTTTAGAGGGCTATGAGAATAACTTCCCTATATACAATATGAAAGTCATTAGCAATATTGAAATTTCATAATCTAACTGACTAGAGTCAAATTTTACACAGATGTCTTCAGATTTTCTCACAAACATATTGTCTGTTCAGTCAAATTCATCCATCATTCTTGGTTATGCTCCCTTCTAATCTTGCCTACAAAGAAAATGATACATTTATAAGCTATAATATTAATTTGGAGTCCTATAAGCGTGTACTGTTATTCTTCATGCAGGCACTGTTAAGAATATTAGTTATGATTTAGCTTTGGTTATCTAGCATACAAAAGTCTGAGGCTAATTGAAGAAAACTACTATTACAGGAAGCTATGTTAATGTAAATGATAAAGCTTCCCATTTAGAAACAAGTTTGTATAGAAAAGGCTCGATGGTTCGATGATGCTTGTAAAGCATATAAACTTCTAATTATCAACAAATTCTTAATGCCATTTTGCATTTTACTTGCAAACTGAGAGACATTCCCTTTACAACTGTTGTGGCAGCTTCAAATTTAACTGAAGTAGTTATAGAAAAGCCAGATAGTAACTTATCTTAATACTATCTGTCTATGCATAAAAACTATCCCCTGTAATTTAAATATGTTTAAATTTGGGAATGTCAGTACTTATTGTAAAAGCAGCTTTAATTTCTGCTTTTGTACTTTTAAAAAGTTTTTGGTTACTTTCAGTTAGAGTGAACAAGAAAGATGCAGCAAATCTCAGCTGAAGACAGGAGGATTTTGTTTCTTTGTACACTCGAGGCAAGTCAAAGAAAGTGGAGCAGATGTAGCTTATTTGGAAAACAAAAGAGTACGTTTATTAGGAATGTTCCTTCCAACTCTGAGAATGTAACCCCGAGGAGATTCGACTGGCCTTGCATATGCATCATTCAATCTTCCATAGTCTAATGTTGATTAAGACATGAGCTAGTCTATGACATTTTTTTTAAAAATGAATTACTGTAGGCAGCTAATGGCAGCTATGAATTCTCCACACAGTCATGAGATAGATATATTCTGTTCTTCTGTGGAGAACGAAAATACATGGCTCTTCATGCTTTCCAGTGGCATATTGACTCCTACATATTTGTTTAAAAACAGCATATATTAGAGCACCTTCACAGACATTGTGACTAGTACTATTAGTCAATCTCCTCAGAATGTGATTGACCTTAACCCAAGGAGGGTTAAAGTATGGAAAAGCTGACACTTTCTTACAGTGTACTGAAAACACTTGAAATAGTCATCTACTGCTAAAGTGCTAAAGGCATCAGAAGATAGTCAGGAATTGTGGGAAAAGAATCTAATCTGAGATGAAAAAGAATCGCTGTCAACGCTGTAGGACAGCACCATTGAATTGTGCATCGTAATGTGCCAGTGTTAGTGCTACCATGGAAGTCATCAGACTTCTGAACTCAGATAGGAGATAAAAATAAATAGATCTTCACTTCATAACAACATAAGCACCAGAACTAGGAAGCTGTGTATGTATATTTTTATGTCTTCTTGCATGCTTTGTCTCAAGTTTTTTCTCTGTTTGGGGCATGAGTTCTTTTTCCTGAAAATACTCTGTATTTCAAGAAAACAATAGTATACTCTGAAGTCTTTATCTTAGTGGGGTATGTAATGTGATTACATAAATATCTTTCTCCTCTTTCCATCTGTTTAGTGTCACAAAACGTGTTGGAACGTAATATTTCTGAGGCCATATCCTTCTGTCAAATTTTGTTAAAGTTGAGAAATCTGTTCCAAAGCTATTGGAGGAGATAAACAGTGTGAAGTTATAAACCACATTTCCTTGGTGTGGTAGTTTGAGCCTGGCTGGATGCCAGGTGCCCACCACACCACTCTATCCCCCACCTCCTCAGCAAGCCAAGGAAGGGGAGAAAAATAAGATGGGAGTCTTGTGGGTTGAGATAAAAGCAGTTTAATAAAGAAGCAGCAAAGCCGCGCGCGCGGGAAGCAAAGCAAAAGCAGATAAGCTGTTACTCTCTACTTCCCATCAGCAGCGATGTCCGGCCACCTCCCGAGAAGCAGGGCTTCAGTACGCGTAGCGGTTGCTTTGGGAAGGCCAGAAATGAATCTCACCTCCCCTTCCTGCTCCTCTCCCCCAGTTTATATTACTGAGCTGACATCATATGGTATGGAATATCTCCTTGGTCAGCCTGGGTCAGCTGTCCTGGCCATGGTCCCTCCCAAGATCATGCCCACCCACAGCTATTGGTGAAGGTGGGGGAAGGAATGCTGGAGGGACAGCCCTGATGCTGTGTGAGCAGTAGTCATAATATTGATATCAACAGTAAGCATAGCACTGCAAGAGCTGCTGTGGAAAATCACTCTGCTCCACCATTACTCTCCCCGGGCTGCAGGGACAGGGTCTGCACAATGGGCTGGAGGGAAATCTCTGCTTGGTGCCTGGAGTACCTCCTCCCCTTCTTCATTGACCTTCACATACTCTCACTCTTTTTCTCCATTTGTAGTTGCTGTTACACAGCAGTTTTAACTCCTTGTTAAATATGTTATCCCTGAGGTTCTACCACCATAGCTGATGGACTTGGCCTTGGTTAGTGATGAGTTGGTCCATCTTGGTCTGGTATTTGCTCCATTGGACATAATGGAAGCCTCTAGCAGCTTCTCACAGCAGCCACTCATGCAGCCTTGCCAGGCAAATACAGGTTTCCAGAGCAGAGTTTCCAACTTTTAGGAGCTCTTGCTCAAAAAACCTTTCAGTCTCTGATACCAAAAGAAACAAATACTCTAAGCATGTTTAAGGTTAGCTTTACTTTCTTAGTATTTTTCTGTTCTTTGAAATACATTTTCAAACTCTGAATTTTTTGAGTTTCCTGCCCTTAGTGAATCCTCACGATGAACTTGAGGGTGGTCTTTTCCCCTCTACTTTCAACTGTATTGACTCCAGTGAGTTCACTTCATTATAGCATTTGCATATTCTCTAGTAAGGCCAATTTTATTCTGCACATCCTTTCTCTTTCTAATTTATCATCTGCAATCTGTGACTTTTTTAGTAACTAATAACAGTTAACACAGGTTTTGTAATTGTGTAGACTTTTATACCATAGTTTAAGCTGCAAAAACATTTAGTTGCTGCAGTCAGTGATTTATCTGAGTGGTCCCAATTTCTCTTTTGTTTGTACTTGCAAATCAGCTGCATTTCTCAAACCTTCAGGTAGACAATATTGGTTTTCTTTTCTGTAATGGAGGCTCCATGTGCTGCTCTTGTTTGACTCTGCCTTGGAGTTATACAAGCTATTCTGTCTCAGATATTCAGGTTTTCAGGTTTTTTTTGAGGTATTTTAGATCCTATCTTCTGCTGCATGAGGATCTTTTTCAAGAAGTGTAATATCATTACTTTTACACATTACCTGTTCATCGTGCTTAACAGAGTACCCAAAAAACTAATCTAAACCATCTTTTTTTCTCCTCTTTGATAGAGAATTTGTTTGCACTAAGAGTGACTGACTGTTTAATCTGGGAAAAGTCACAAAATTCTCTTGAATTTTGACTTTGCCTTATGTTTTATTGGAAAACATTATTCTCAGGTCTTATGTTTTTATCAAGGCCTCAGATTTTGTCAGTGAAGTGTTACTTAATTCATGGAGTGGAAAACAGATAAGAAAATAATTCAGGATAACAGTTCATTCTGAATTAGCTAGTGTCAGAAACTGAGTACCAACAAAAGGATAACCTCTGTCTGCAGCAATACAGAGAAGCCATCCTGAAATCTCCCGCAGCTGTTTTCCATATACATGACAAATTTTATCTCTGCTTTGACTTGTCTATTCTTCACCTCAGAATTTTCTTACTTTTTTTTTTTAATTAAAAATAAAGAATCAAACTAATAAAGAACCAAACTAATGTCATGATGGAGACATTATTTAATTTTGTCTCTCATTCCATTGAGCTGTTCATAACAAAGTTTCACCTGTCATTCATTCTGCACGAAAAACTATTGAAGTCAAAGTGTAAAAAGGTGTGTAATTGTATGTGTGAGCGAGTTAATGTGAATTTGTGGTGAAGGGGAGGAAGAAGAGTTATAAACAAAAAATGTGTTTGTAATTTCAGTGTTTCTTTTAGATAGGTAGGGTTAACAAAGCTTCCTGTCATCTAGTTGTCCTAAATACCTTTTGGTAATACTGAAATGTTCTGGATGATGATAGATTGTTCAGAATGTGCTGTTTCACAGAGTGAACAGCAAAGAGTCCATAGTGTGTGTTAAACTGCAAAAGCTGACAAATTGTTTCTAGCATATTTGCTGCTGAGACATAAGACTTTTGCTGCTTGCTTTAAATTGAAAAACAAACAAGTGGACAGATTCTCTGTAGTACACAGTTGGCATTTAAAGAAAGATGAAGGTTTAGAATTGTGCTGATAGCTGTGATTGCATCCTAGAGAGGAAGATGGAGTGTGTTTAGCTCACTGTTTAACAGGAACATGAAACCTTGTCTGGGTGAAAAATGTTGATAGTTTTATTGTTAAGGCTCAGTAAACTGTAAAGCATATGCTGTAAATTCATGCATTACCTTAATTAGCTTAAAGCCATGGTACACTCACTTGTATTTCATTTTCCCAATAATTTTTCAGCTAGTTTTAGCTTTTCAGTTACTTCCCTCAGATGTTTGTTGAGAGAGCTTAAAAATTTTTCATTATTTTCATGTTTTATGAGTTGGTTAAATATTGATTTTAGTATTAAAAAATAGAACCAAAATGACTGAAAGAATATTATACAAAGATACTATTTCAAAGCAATTTGTTTCACATACAGAGTTTGGGTTGGGAGATCATGATCAGTGAAAAAAAAAGATGCCATCAAAATGCCAGGCATTGGCATGTGACTTCAAATGCATTGTAATTGTTGTCTTTGGATCATGACACTGTTGAGATCAAAAGTATTAATGTGTTCAAGAAGGGGTTAAGTAGATTAATTACGGATGTAGTTCTAAATTGTATCCTGAGCTCCAGAAAAATTTTTTGTTTTTTTTTTCACTTCTGTGTGTGAATGGTTCTGCAGACAGAGAAACTACACACAATGTCCTGGACATAGCTGAAAATATAGGAAAATTAATTTGCACCTGTAAAATTGCAGATAACTGAAGCTGTCAGGAACTGCAGACTTATTTTACTGAAATGGTTTTGTATCTTACAGATCTGACCTTTATTTGTTGGAATATTGACTGGGTACAAAAGTTTTTCAAGTTCTAGTCAAAAGCTCAATGTGATTTCATTTGATTTTAGAAAAACACAGTTCCTTACCTTGTCTAAGCTACACCATCATGGGATTTAAAGCAAAAGACTTATTATTTTGGTGAAAAAAGGCTTACAATTTCCATTAGAAAGAGAATTAAATAAACAATAATTAAAATGAGGAAAAGATAAGCCATCTATTTTTAAAGTATTATGGATTACTGTAATAGTAAAAGGAAAAAGTTGATAAGTAAAATGAAACTTCAATCACTTTTTGTTACATTTTTCATATCTTCAAACAGTTTACATATAGAAGTTCAGACAGGGTAAAAAAAAACCTTATCTCACATATAAGAAAGAAATGAAAGAATGAACATTTAAGCAAAAATCTTTAATCAGCATTGTAATTGTTATTGTTATTTTAATACTATTTTATTAAACCTCATTTCAGAGTTAGATTTACTGGGCTTCCTCACTGAAGAAAATTCCTTCAGCTGCTAGATTTGGCTGAATAGGTCTAGTGTTTTTTTTAGAATCATTTACCTCAAATTGTCTCTGGAAAGTGCTCTAAAGCATTTGGCAGGAGATCTCTCTCTCTTATTGCAGCTGTTCAATTTTGTATAAATAATTAAATATTCATTTCAAAAGGTATTGGCACTCAGGTATTGCCCCTGCCAGCTGAGTGCCCTAACCCCAAAGCTATAGACTCCTTTTCTATGCTCTGTATTTGTTCCAATGAATATTTTAGTGTTTCATGTAAAATTGAACAGCTTGAAGAGGCCTGACTTTGAGAGATCTGTTGCAGCATGGTAAAAACATTTTTCCTGTCATGTAAAAGAGGCAGAATCAAGTTCATCATGGAGGCATTAAATACAAAGTGTATTTGAACAAGAGTAATCTCACACCTCATATGAGAGTTCTAATTGCTTTAAACTCAAGTGTAAGGGAAAGGACCATTGGTTTCATGCTGTTCTTTAATGTTTTTTTGGCAAAATCCCCTTGTGATTTCTTCTTTGGAAATAGCAAAATGAAATACTGATTTGTTGGAAACTTGAAAACATTTCAGTTCTTGTGCAAAAAGGATGATTTCTTGTTTTATTTGGAGACTCTAAATCTTCCATTATAAATTGATGTGCTGTTTCATTCTAACCTCCTATTGAAAACTGTCCCCAGCCAAGCATCAAGAGCAGGAGAGATGAGTGTTTAACCATTCATATCTCCAGTGTATGAATTAAAAAATACAGGGAGAGTATTCAAGTGCCAAATAATATCTTCCATGTGTGAAATTAAAAAGGGAAGTTAAGTGCAAGAAAATACCATTGAAAGTTCCAAGTGTAATTCAAGAAATAGAATAAAACATTCAGGTGTTTTTCAGTAACTTTTTATTTCCCCATTGCTACTGTTCTGACAAAGCCATTTGTGGCATTTTGTTCCTGGTTAAAACAATATGCTTAACCACTGAAAAAAAAAGTCACATAAGCTGAGTATCAAGAAATAACACTTAGAAAAATTAAGTGGGAAGTATTATTCAAATTCTGAATCAAAGCTAGCCAAATCTTAGTCATCTGTAGTTTAACGTTAGCTATTTATGTGTGTATGCTCATATGTGGACAGATACATATACAGATACTCTGGGTATTTCTTCCTATTAATGCCTTGCATTTTGGAAAATCAATACTTTTCAGTTTTCTAGGCTTTTTATCTACTTTTACTTTCAAGTTACTTAAGTACATTCTTCTAAGATTAAAGGCATTTTAAAAAAAATCACATTTGTAAGAACCAAGAATTCCAAGGTTCCACTTGAAAGTATATTTTGGATGAAGACTTCATTTCAACAAAATAGTTGACTTCATAAGCATGTATTCGCTCTCTTGGATTATGCTAACACTTTTTCTGCTTGTGAACAATTTGTTAAAGAACAAATGTTTCAAGATAAATAATTTTTTAGTTTAAGATGTCTCCTAATGCCTCTTGTATAGACTTTTGAGGTCAGTGAGACAGACTCCCTGATACTTGAGACTCTTGTAGTGTGAGTAATACAGCAGGGCTACTTCCAAAGACTCTGTTTTGATCTGATACCATTTTTCAAAGATGTAAGAGACAAAAGATGTAAGGTAATGGAAAATCAGATTCAATATTTCAAACTATTTATATTTATGCTTGTTTTCCCTTTCTCGGACATTTGTAGCTGACAGCATTAAGTCTATTGAATGCTTAACCTTGATTATATGTAATTTTTTTCATAAATAATAGGGTTGATGCAGCCCTAGTATAGGTGGGAGTGGTACACTAAATTGTGCAGTGTGAAGAGTTACAGTTGTAATCTCTTCTAGTAAATCTGCATCACTGAGCTGGATGTTTTATAAGTAAATGCTATAATGGTTTTTTTTTTTTCCTTGAAGTAGAAGACTGGCAACCTCAGTTTCTGGAATCTGATCTATTTTTTGCCATGTATCCTTGGTGAGCTTCAGTTTGCCCGTTTGATAACAATTTATACTTAAAATACTGTAAAATATTTGATGAAGATTAACCTTCACACTTTGAAATTGAGGCAAAGATGTGCATTAGAGTGCTGCATTAGTATTGCAAGATATAATGATCTTGATTTCAAAATAATCAGCATGTATTAGTGTTCCCAGATCCCCTCTGCAGTGCAGCATGAAAACTTGCTCATTATAGTCCTTCAGGTAAGTGAAATCTTCCTGATTTTTTTTTCTACAATGAATGGATAAATGCTTGTCATTCTCACTTCTGCCCAGCTAAATTTCTCTCACTACTTTCCCATTGTTCCTTAAGAAATCTGAGGAAGTACATTCTTTTTATGAAATACTCTTTCCTAGCCTAGTAACTAGAGGTGAGAAGTCTGGATATCTGATGGGCTGAGCCTGATGAAGTTACCATATAGCAGTTTATATTACTGAGGCATACTGAGTATAAAATGGACTTACTGGCTCTTTATGTTCACACACGTAAATCTCAGAGATGGATTTTTTCCATTCCTTTGGACTCTTTGTACTCCTTTCCACCATGCATAGGATGAATAACAATTTTAAAAGGGATCTTTGAAATCACCATTTAGTGTAATTTTGTCTCTTTAATATAATAAAGTGGAGAGGCACTAATGCAGATTGCTAAAGACATGTATCAGTAAAATTCAGCTCATTGCCTGATAATGACTTCTTAGAAGCAATTAGGCCACAGTTCTCTTTAAATATTGCACTGACATCCATGTGCAAGCTTAAGGTGCATGAAAATATTGGATAATAATTTTTTCACCAATCGAGAACAAATATTATTGAACAGATTCCAACATAGAAATATTTATAAAGAATTCAGATCTCAGGCAATCAGACTACTTTCCTTAGGTTATTTTTATGCTTTGCTGTTGAGTTATTTAATTAAACACAGTCATAGGAAAGTAAACTCTAGCCTTTACCTCTCATATAGCAAATCTTTGCCTCGCCTTTTAAGAATTTTTACTAAAAACCTACTAGAGAGTGAGGAGTGATATGAGAGAGTGGTATGTTTACTTTTTTAGAATTGTAATGTTTGTGAATGTTAAGGGAACAAAATTGTCTTTTTACTCTGTGATACTGGAATGCTGTTTCTTAATGTTGATATCTGTTGAGCACTGTCCAATTTATTTATTTATTAGTATTAATTTGCAGTTTAGTAGATTCTGGGGTTTTTTTCTCCGAATTTCACATTTTAATATATCAAGTTAAACTATGTTAAGACTGTTCTTTTTGTGTTGTGTAAATCAAGATAGGTGATAATCTGATTAATATGAATATCTAGAAATTCTTGTTAGAGTTGGTTACATATTAGTTTCAAAACAAAAAATCTGGCTCAAAAAACTTCATAGTTATTTAAACAAAGATATGTCATTGTCATCACTTCTTTAAAAAGCTGAGCAGAAAATCTGCCATGTACCATTTGCCACATCTCTACCATAAAAAATAAAATCCTTAAAAGCTCTCAAAAAGAGCACAGAATATTTGTGGAGAAACCTCAGTCTGAACATACAGCCTAATCTTTTTTCCAAGTGATTTTTCTTGTCTTCTAAAGAACATACACATCCATTGTACGGTGAGCTTTGTCCTAGTTTCTATGGTTTGAAAATGACACAGGATGTCAAATGACTACATATTAAATTGAGTTGTTAAAAGGTTTTTGTTCAGAGGAAAATTTAGATTCAAATTAAAGCATATCAATTAACCGGACTCTTCATTTTTCCTGGACAGTACTTCAGATATCTTCAACCTCTTTGCTTGATAGCATGCTGCAGTGTACTCAATTGAAATGGAAAGCGTTTGTAATTACTATGGTTACTTTCTTATGCAAAATGTTCCCCAGTACTAGAGAAGCTTGAATATTAATGTTTTTTGCTTTATACTTCACAGGTTTTAATCAAATAGCAGCATATGGAAACAAGATTCAAGGGTTTGTTAGAGAATCAGGTGTGCCTTTTTTATTAACTGTCCAATAAATGTGTCCACACATTGGATTTTTGTCAAGGCATTCCATAAACAAAGTCATCTTTGTATATAAAATTACTTGAATTTTAATTGACAAGAATACCCTTTTGATTAAAGCATTAAGACTTCTGAGTAGCAATTGGCAGTGACATTCTAGTCTATGAGAGAGGACAATAAACTGTCACAATTTAATGACTTAAATTCTCATACAGAATTTTAACTGTCAGTATCGGAATGAATTTATTTCCTCACATCTATTAAAGAGATAAGGCTCTTGCAAGATCTTAGCAGAATAGCTTGTGCTCAAGATACTGATTGTTAAAGCCTTTAGTTCTTCTTTCATCTTCAGGTAATGAGACTCACCATTATTCTTACAGTTTGACCAGACTTTTGGGGACTTAAACTGTATTTGTTCTGTTAGCTTTCTCTGATATAGCTGGGAAAAGGCTTTGTGTGTTGAGCAGAGTAATAAATACATTCTGTGAAAAGAATGAAGCAGAAAAGCGAAGAATAGATAAGTAGAACAGTGCATGGAATTGTCAGTTGTTAATTCCCCTCATGTGGAGACTATGTCACATGATACTTAAGGTAAAAATCAATTAAATGCTTAGTCTGATAAAATTCCCATTAGCAGAATCTCAAAACTGTGAACCAACAAGATAGGGAAAGATGAAGAGAGAGGAGAGGGAAATATCTCTGGAAAGACCATAGCTCCTTGGAGTATCCTGGTTATCAGTTTGTACCGGTGTATTTCTGGTTCTTCCTCTTCCTATTGATCACTGTAAAATCACAGAAGAGTCTCTTGGGAATTTCTGCTAGGTACAGATTTCTATTGCACTCCTCTGGTCTTCAGTTTGGGTAGTTGCCTTTCCACAAGAAAGAACTTTCAATCAGAAACATGTTTTTTTGTTTTTACTTCAGCAGTTCAGATGCAATAAAAACTGATGGACAAAACCCATCTTCTTTATATAGCCCTACAGGTGACTGGTAACGGACAAACAATGACTTCCAAGGGCTCTGGCACATGAGAAAAGCATTAGTTTTGCCTCTCTGCATCTCTCTAGTGCTTGGTGGTTTTGCCAGGAAGTGATTTTCTGCTTTTGCCTTTCCAGGATCACACCCTTTCTTGAATGATACTGATCAGAAATTGGATTTGTGGCAATATTTCAAAAGTGTGCTGTCACTCTAGCTAACCATTACAGAGAGCAACCGATTCCAAGTTGCTCCTGCTGATGGGACTGAGAGGAGAGAAAAAGGGAGTGTATTTGGTGGGCAGAACCATTGAGAAATGGCACCTTTCTCCATATATTCGAGGAGGAGAAGTTAATTAATCTGAAAAAGTTATTGGTGCCAGTGACTTCTGTATGGACAACTAGACACCAGAGACATGCAAGATGAAACCAAGTACATGATACAAGCTTCATGAGATAGTCTTAAATCCAGAACAAAGCACTAGTCAACTGTTAACACTTTATGTAACTATTCTCCTAACTGTCATGCTTCTGATAAGGGATGGGAAAGTCTTTTTACCTTCTAAGCCAATGAAGTAATGTGTATTTAATACGCAAATAGGCATATGTTTCTTGTTACTGTGACTTTTTATATTAAAAAAATGTGCATATGCAAGCAATAAAGGTCATGGTTTAAATGGAACTAAAAAAAATCTCTCTTCTTCTTGTAATATTACTTCAAAGGTATGTTCATAAAACTAAAATTTAAATAATAATAATTTAAGTAATCTCTCTTTTAACAGGAAAAATGTTGGATTAAAACAATATACTTCCTTCTGTCACCTGTTCTCAAGTAACTGTAGCAGATGTCTGAATGTTTTGCATTATATAAATTTTCCTTTAATATTTCAGACTGATTCTCAGGATGCATATTTTCAGAATCAAGGATTGATTAATCTGGGAGAGAAATGATTTTTTAAAAATCTTTACCAACACATGACCTTAAAGGGAAGATAACTGAATCAAGATTGTATTGTTTTTGGAGAGAAGCTGTTGTGTCTTGCCAGTAGGCAAACCTGTGATAATTTTGGGTGGTCAAGGGTTTTGGGAGGGTGTTGTATGAGTATTTTAAGGACTTTTTTTGTTGTTATTGTTCTTCCAATTTGGTATCACTTGTCTTTTTCTTTCTCTCTCACTTAAAAATAATCTCTGAACTCTTGGTTATTCACTTTTGTAGGTGGGTTTGCTATCAGCAGTCCTTTGTTAGGGAGCTGTGTAAGTGGGTGAAACATCTTGGGTCAAAACAAATACATTACTATAAAGACATTCTGGCAGGATTATGGACTTCAGTGGGATTCCTGTGAATTTCCACCAGTATAAGTGAGATCAAAATCTTGATCTGAAACTGCTGAGAGGTTCTTTTCCATAATATGATGAAAGCTGTCAAGTGCAAAGGAGATTTTGTCAACTCACAGTGTTAATTCAATGTTGGTTATACAGTATCAAAACTTGTTTTCCTCAGTTATCAAAATGTTTTCTCATTCTTTGATCTTCAGACAGTAAAATAAATCTTGTCTTCTTCAAAAACAAGAAAGAAAAAAAAATCTGTCACAACTACTGGTAATGCTTTTATAGTTTTGTTCTTTGGTGTTTGTGCCAAATAAAAGCTTTAAAAACATCAGAAAAGAAATTAACAGTTGTGTGGCTCAAAACTCTAAGGCCTTTGAAACTCACAGAGTTAACAGCATTAAAAATTCCAGTTTATTACTGTCTAGAGACTTCTTTTTTTTTCCTAAATAAAGAAATTGAGTGGTTATTAGCAAAGTTTATTTCAAGTGCTAACAATTTTGTTTGATTCTTTTTTCCTGTCACCTTATGTAGCAGTTAATAGAATTTTTTTCTATGGTTTATGTATTCCAGACTCCTTAACATTTCAAACAATAGAAATTAGATGAATAGTTATTGTCACATGAGAGATTTTTATCTGCTAAATAGATTGGTGAACAAAACCAAAGCTGCCTAAAATATCAAATTTCAAAAGAGGAATGAAAAATGTATTAGAAAATATTTTTTATGAGTTAAATATTATTTACGTTAAAATTATTGTCCTTCAATCACTAGTTGAAAGCAAAATATTAATTGCTCTGTACAAGTAGTTCACTGATGTCTCATAACAAAGATAAATTAGTTTTATGTGAAATACATTAATTTCATTTTTGTTCCGTGACAAAGCTTTATGAAGTATATATTTTTTAAATGGTGCTAATGGGTAGGTTCATTAGCCAAAGAATAATTGATTGAATTAATTTTTATCTCTCAAAATACACTCTTGCATAATTACCTGAAGCACATCATAGTGAGAGCTTAGCATGGTGTAGCTTGTAGTGCCATTCTGTCTAGTCTGTTGGTGCAAGTGATAAATGTCAGCTTTCAGAGGTGTCTTCCTTGCTATTATCCACATATGAAGAGAATTTTTGCACACTTGACTGCTGTTTTCTAACATCATGATAAAGTTTTATAATAGCCAGCAATCTTTCAGGTGGATTCCTCAATTTTTACAGTGTTATATTGGAACACTTCTTACATCCAATCTGTATACCAGGTACAAGCTTTAGAAGGACATGTATTATATTAATTTTTGTTTTATTCTGTGTTCTGCTTATCACATCTTTGTGTCATTAGCTTCCTCTCCTCAGAATAATTTGGTTTTTTAAAGTAGTTTTAGAAATCCCATATAAATGTAGAAATAATGGGTTTTTTTTCTTTTTTTTCAGAAGACTCATGCTTTTTAGTTAGGAAGTTTATGATATATTAGAACAGATTAAAAAAAAGAAAATTGGCTTCTTCCTTTGTATTTGCAATATTTTTGTGAACAAAAGTAGGTAAGAAGGAACACTGGAAAAACATTATTTCATGAGCTTTTCTGACTTGTGGTGGAGAGGAGTCCAATATTGCTCCTGCTTTCTTACAGCTAATCAGTGCAAGAGAGATTTTAATATTCAAAACAATGATTTTATCTAGATAAAATTAGCTAATAATGATATTGATTTGTTCTGTTGTCAATAAAATATGGCAATATTTCTTTTTGGCCTTGTGTTTGAAGTTCAATGAGGCCTTGTTGCTGATTTTGGTGATCATGAACATTATTACTTCATGTAGGCTGATAAAATACTTTGACCTGGTAGAATGCTAGCACTGACATGAAATTTTTGATGTATGGGTGATGCAACTTATTCCTGATAAAGCCCTGACAATGAGACATGTCAATGTGGGAAAATAACAGGACATCTGCAATTCAGTGTAGGTCTAAGCCAAGAACAAGTAGACTATGTTTATCTTGAATGCAGTATTTGGGTATTATGCCTCACTATAAATCATGCTCCTGTAAAATAAGGTCACTTCTCTGTCATTTGCAGATGTTCTGTGCATTTAATACCTGTATTTTAAATATCAGCAAGGGAAGCATTGTACTTACTGAGAAACCAAAGTGGAGGATTTACTTTATGCTATTTGTATCATGTGAGTGGGTGCCAAGTACTCTCATACCGTTTTAAACTAGAGCAGGTTTACATTAACATGCAGAAACACAACTGAAAAATGTGGAATCAATGTTGTTTTACTGTTGCTTTCTTAGAAGAAAGAGATGAGACGCAAATACATTGTGCAGTAAAATAGAACATGTGTCAAAATCAGTCCATGGTTATGTGGTAGATTTTGTTGCTGTTGATTGGTTGGTGTGGGGTTGTTTTTTTCTCTGTCGGGAAACTGTGAAGTTGCTTGATGCTGGCTGATTCCTCCTTGCTTGTATTTTTTTAGCTATAGGTCTTTTAAGAGGTTTCCACTGAATCTATTGCAGCTGCAATTTATAGTAAAGTATTAGTGTCTGTCTGCTTCATGCCTCCTACTGAATTTTCAGCTTTGAGCTACCTGTTGGAAGTGATAGGGGTTTTTTTTGTTTGTTTTTTTATTTTGCTCTCTGTTTTGTTATATTAATCAGGATATCCAAAGGATTAGCTTTCTTAAACTCTTTAGGATTTTTGTATAAATCTAAGCTGCCTGATGAAATTTCTCTGTGAGAGCTTATCTATCCATGAATTATTGGGATTTAAGTGTATTGTACTCTCTTGAATGTGAAGAGATTGCACTATTTTTTTTGTTTTAAACTAAACATATTTTCTGATAAATATCGAATATTTAAATATTTATATAAATATAGAATATTATTGCTACAGTAACAGCTCTCCAGTTATAAATTAAAATAGACAAACAATAAATCTACTACTCAGCCATATATTTAGATGTAATGTTGAGGGAATTTAGCCTAATCCTTTGTGTTGGCTGAATAGCCCAACTGCGCTTGATTATCTGCTATCTGAGGAATAGCACTTTTGAAAGACTATAGTTCATGCATATGACAATGCAATCTGAAGGAGATCTTCTAGGACAGTGTAAGTGAATGTGATCATCATTCTTGTCTTTTGCACAGCTGCTGTCCAAAACCCAAAGTAGCAGGGGAAGGAAACTAATAAAGAAAAAAAAAACCCTTAAAACTGTTAGAGATTCTTGCTTATCACCTTCTAACGAGTAAGGCATTAACAATGGAGATTGTGCCACAGGATCATTACTAAAGGTGTTTTCCCACACTACCACAGTGTTGGAAGTATGAAGTTGAAATCAATGGGTGCTGTGAATTGGAAGATACATGATCCTTTGAAAAGAATGCTGAAAAAGATATAAATGAGAATAGCAAGTTTTTTGGCTTTATTCACACCCTGACTTAAAATCCCTGTGTAACTGAATTATCAAATGAAATACAATGAATGGTTTAGGAAAGCATCCAGGAAAGTGCCAGCAGCTCAAACGTTATTCATGTTGTGGACTACTAAATGAGTAGTCTAAATCAAATTCTGCCTGTTCTGATCTGCTTTGTGAATACTGAGGACTCACCTTTGTGTGGCAAATGAAAACCACCACCACAAAATACCTGCTATATACTTTTATGCAGGTGACCTTCATAGTCTGAGTTTTCTTTATTCATTTTTTTAAAGCAGAATAAGTATTCCAGTTGCATTTCCTGAGAAAATCAAGCTATTTAGTAGTTATTAAATACAGATCAGCTTCTGTCACTCTAGGTTAATTCTCATGCTGATGTCCTCTGTGGATAAGGTTGTTTTTGCTGCATTAGCAAGTTGAACCTGTATATTATCAACAGCAAATAAATGAGGCTTAGAAGTGAATGCTGAATATGTTCAAATCAAGCTAATGTGTAAACTTACAAATGAAACATAGTATCTTAAAATTTGTTATTTTTGCTTTGTAATAAACACTGTTTTTATCTTGATTTCTCATTCCAATGTTGGAAAGGCTGCATTACTGATTCTAAAATTGCTTTACGCCTCTTTTGCTATCTTCATATATTATGAATGCATTGTGAAATTCAGTAAGAGAGAACAGAAAAGACAATCGGGCCCTGCATAGCACTGGTGGCTATAGATGTGTCCATTAGGAAATATCTAAATGTCGCTGTAAAATCAGGTTTTTTTTTCCTTTCCATCCCTGATAGTTCACAGAATCACAGAGTGATAGGGATTGGAAAGGACCTCTAGAGGTTATCTAGTCCAACTCTCTGCTGAAGCCGGTTCCCCTTGATTGGGCTGCACAAGAATGTGTCCAGCTGGGTTTGGAAACCTCCAGAGAAGGAGACTTTGGGCAGCCTGTGACATCGCTCTCTCAACTGAACAGCAAAGAAGTTTCATGTTCAAACATCCTGCATTCCTGCTTGTGTCCTTTACCCCTTGTCCTATTACTGGGCACTACAGAAAAATGACTGGCCCCATCTTCTTGACACTTGTCTTTAGGTATTTATAAGTATTGATAAGGTCTGCTCTCAGTCGCCTTTTCTCCAGGCTAAACAGCCCCAGGTCTTGCAGCTTTTCCTCATCAAGATTTCCAGCAATCTTTACACTGAATTTCAGGGGATATGGACAAGGTGCTTCAGATTCTGTTCATTTATCTCTACAATGGAATATTTTAAACCAGAATATGTAACAGTTAATACTGAGAAATAATCTCTGTAAGAGAGTGGGATTTTCCACTACATTTAGCAAATAGGAAATAAAAAACTTTGATCTTAGTTTCAGTATATGAAGGAGACTGGAAAAAACCCTGCATTTTATTGGAACGTGTGAATGCAATGCTGACAGCTATCTCTTCTACTGGAGAGTTTCCTGCTCAGATGTTTCCACTCACCTAATTCAGTAGTATGTTTTGTAGTATGATCCTATGCTAGAGAGGAAAAATTCCTGATGTCTTTGCCAGTCAGCTTCTAAAGTGCTGCTATCCTGCACCACCTAAACAAAACTTACCTTAGTGGCATCAATGTAAAGGCTCATAAAGATTGTGTAACCACAATTGAAAGCTGAAAGTTGTGAAAGCCAGTAAAATCATACTGGCTTATGTAGGTGAGGCTCACTCAACCATGACTTTTAAACTCTCTTCTTTAATTACATGTAAAAAGAAAACAGTAATTACTTTTAAAAAAATGTTATTTTTTTCTACAGAAGCCACCAAACGAAAACTTTGTCTTTAGTTTCATTGTTTTTCCTAAAGTACATGTCAGATTCTCTCTATAGCTGATGCTCTGCAATGCACTTAGCTTTGTGTACAGTTTGTTTAAGTTGCCAGACTTTGTACTTATTGACTCATTGTTTGCATTAGAATAGTGTTATCCTCCAAGGAATAATATTTTACTGATTTTACATGCCAAAGTATGTCATGAAAACTTTTTGTTTGTTTTATAAAAAAAGTGAAAAAAGGGCAAAGACATACATTTATGCTCTTATTACTTAAAGTAGCACACATTTTTAATAAACACTGCAGGTCCTGCAAGTGTTTCAAAGCAGAAAGAGTGTGAAATTAAATGTCTATACACTCATGGTTAAGTCCTCAATAGTGACTTACACTTTTAAATATTTAAAAAGTGTATGTGTGAGGCTTTCTTTTCAGGGAAGGAGGGGCTAAGTAGTAGTAAATTAGTTTCTACGTTTGTTTTAAATTGACTTTGAATTTTCCATATGATGAGCAACCACAGAAAGGAAATCTTCAGACTTTAAAGAATGTTTAAAGTCTATCCAATCATTGTTTGCACTTTGTCCTAGTGATTCTTGTAGTGAACAAAGAATGTTAGATGGAGGAGGGATGGATTAAAAAAGCAATACTACCTGGTGTTTAGAAAGTCAAATGGCAGCAGGGGAATTTTCTATCTTATGTGAAACTGAGTTTTTCATTGCTCATTCTATGCCTCTCTCAAAGTTACTTTCATATGGATTGTGTATCACCTAAATCTGCATAGTCTTATAAAACGAAATGAAAACTCCTGTTGCCCAGGAAATGCAATAGAGTTGCAATACTCTGCAATAGAGAGAAATATCAAGGAAAAACACTGGCACTGAGAAATTAATGGAGATATGTGATCAATCATATCATTACAAAAAAATTTACCCAGAGGGACTGGCTTATTGGCAGCGAGAAGCCAAACAAATATAAACTTGATAATTTATTTATGGAAATTTATAGAAACAATTTCATTTTCCAGACACAATCCATACACAAAAACAATTGCCAGAGGTTTTATATATCTTCTTCTGCCAAAAGATTACTTATCCAGTACAGAATGGAAGACCTGGTGAGAATAATTTACTGTATCGTTTTATGTAGTAACTTAACTAATTCAAAATGGAAAAGCTGAGGGACTCTTACCACCAGTTTGTACTCACTTTGCCTAATAAAGGCTTTTACTTTTAATTTCATAGAATCCTTTAGGTTAGAAAAGACCTTTAAGATTATCAAGTCCAACTGTAAACGTAACACTGCCAAGTCCACCACTAAACCATGTCTGCAGCTGCCACATTTAAATACCTCCAGGAATGGTGACTCCTGCATCCTTGGAAGCCAGTTCCAATGCTTGATAACCTTTCTGTGAAGAATTTTTTCCTAATATCTAATCGAAGGTGGTTGTGCCGAAGATGGAGGATGAACTTTAAAGCTGAGAACTTTTTCTACAGAAAAGCTAGTTGAGACTTTCCTACTTTTAAAAAAAAGTTATTCCATGTTAAGAACTTGTGCTGTGCTCTGTGGTAATAGTGAGATATAGAATACATGAAGTCCTTGAAACTATCTTGTCCAAGCCAAAGTTATATGAAATAAATTAAAAGCAATCTATTGCTGACCTGAAGTCTTATTAGGCAGTTAGTTCTTGGCTCCAGGAGGAAGAAAAATACCCCCAAAACTTGTGAGCACTTGCATTTAGATATGTGAACAATTAACATGATTAATATTTTATTGAACTGGGCCCTTGTTTCTAGGGCACAGATGAACTGTCTTAATGATCAGACATTGCACGATTGCTGTACAATATTATGTCACATGTGGTAGTAGTTGTGTCAAAATTTAATTTCATGTTGAATGCATTGTTCTGCTTGTATTTAAAGCAGTGGAGTAATGACCTTGTAAAACAAAATCTATCTCTAAGAATCTGCAGGGTTGAATTTCCAATTTGAAGTCTAAGTTTCTCACTTTTCTCTGTACTCCACTGATCTTGGTGTTGCCTCCAGATATGTTGGCATTAGGACATTGCTTCAAAATGCACTATTTGAAAATATGCACAGTTTCACAATAATTATGGCTCTGCTAATTGTGTCATTTTGTAAGCTAATATGTTTGATGACTGTTTAAAATGCATCTCTCAAAGGCATGAAATAACTTCAATTTGAGGACAAATGATTGTCACCTGTTTCATTTTGTTTCTAAAGCATTGCTTTTTTTTAGTTAAAAGATATTCAGACATCTGTTGTGTAGACATGTATATAATTATTTCATTATCAGATAACATATGTTTGCTAGAGCATATAGTATTTTCTCGCTTTACTCGTTAGACACTCGCCAGAGATTTATCTTTTTTTGCCTCAGCTTATGTCAGATATTTAAAAAGACACATTGGTTTTAATATCTTCACATGCTTAACATTTAAGTTTGTGAAGTTCTTACTAAATTATGTGAGTAACCAGTAGCAGCTGTTTTCTGTGCTTTTCTTTTGGATGAATAGTGCAATTGTGGCATCCCAACTTAAAAAATCCCATACAGACTGTACCTTCAATGAATGAGGGGGCTGCAGAGTTCTGAAATGACATATAATAGTTGTCCAGAAGTTTATGACAGAATATAAAGTAGATTTCCTTACATATTTTGTGGTTTTTTAGATATATGATTTATTTTTTTTAGCTAATGATGTACTTGGTTACATTATGTGAAGTAACTTAAAAGAATGTCCTTTGAAATAAAAAAGTTGACATAACAAAAAACAAAGAAAGAAAATCTTTCTTTAAACATGAAGAGCTTTCTGGCCCACTCTTAATGAGAATTTATTTTCTTAATCATGTTAATTAGTATCTATGTTATGTGAAGAGTTAGACTATATATTCATAACAACACCTTCTTAGCTTCAAAAATTAAGACTACTACATGTAGCCATGTTTCTGTTCACTCAAGATTACGTTAATTTGGAGAGGTTCTTCAGTTAAAGGGGAAACTTACCTTTTCACCATTACAAAAATTCAGCATAGGGTGGGAAGGCAAAAAGTAAGTGGCACTTAATGAAGACATACTTGAAAGTCTGTAGAAATTTTGAGGTACTAGTTGTCATGTTTCTGTGTACTAAGTGTGTGAGAGCATTAGACCCATATGAATCCATGGAAACCCCCTAAAAATCCTAGGAATGAGACAACTGTTTCCATGGTTCTATCACAGACCAAACCGAATCTGACCTGACCTGAGTAGACTAAGGGAATTCATGAGACAGTGTTTCTCCCAAAGTCTTATTTAAAATAAGTTTTATTAAACATATAACATGAACCCTACTCCTGATAGGAATTATAATAAAGACTAGCATCATTAGTGCTATTTATATTCAAATATTTGCAGCTAACATTTATGTTAGTTGGCATGCAAGGCAGCACGCTTTCTTCTTGCACTGGTATCAGTACTGTTGAAGCACTTTCACAAAGAAAATACACAAGCAGAGAAGCTAATTGCTTTACCAGTGCCTGGAATTGCATGTGCTGTACTAAGCAAACATCGTAAATTATAAGCTAATTTTATCTTCAGGAAAAGGAGACTTTTATTCAAAAAATCGAGAATGTTGATAAATGAATTCATCAATGCCAAAGTCATATGCACAGTTAATGTACTGAAAACAATACTTGCTATTACATTCAAATGAATAGGCATTCTGATTGGAATAGGATATTAATATTTGTTAGTGTTGCTTTCCTGGGAGTGTGATTAAATGTTGCTTTGTTAAAAAACAGAGATGTGTTAAGATACTAAAAACCAAGTTATAAAAGTACGCTGTTCTGACTTGTATATCACTCTCATAAGGTAATCAGCATCTCCTAATATTTAATAAAATATAATGACTAATCTTGATGTGGAAGAAGGTTAATTTTATGTGTGTACATATATATGTTAGTTGGATATTCAAGAAGTTATATTAGACAGGTATGAACTGAAGTGGGGGTGGAGGTAGAAACGAATAGAGGAAAGTCTTCAGCAGTTTTAGTGGTTTGAGATCGGAAACTAAAGAGTTCTTAAATTATCTTTAAGGTTAATAAGATTGAGTAAGACTTGATCTGTTTTGCTGATTTGGAGAGCTTTGCAGCAGGTACACAACACATTTCTATAAAATGTTTATAGAAGTTATGATTTTTTTTTCTTAAGAAATGTCCCTTAAAATATAATGAAAGGTAATTGTACGTGTTACATTTAAGTTTTAATCTTTGTTATTCCTAATTTCCTGAAAAATTCTCAGACATAGTTAAATTTGCTGTTCTCAGTTTAAAGCTAATGGATAGCACTTTGTAGTAATTCAACTATCCATTCTAATCACAATGCATTTATTTTATACTGAAGGATATTATGGAATCGAAAGTGTAAAGTACTAGCCTTGGTAAAACTAAAAGACTGTTACTGCTTTAAGAATCATCCTTCAACTTGGGAGACCTGTTAGAGTTAAGGAAACCTATACATGGTCTGTTTATAGCAATATGTCTTGTGTTATTTGGAAATGAGTGGTCATTTGCTGGGGTAACTCAGCCAAGCACAAGGAAACTGGAAGCTGGAAATAATGAGGATTGTGATGAATCAGTCTGAGCTGGTAGCACATTGTATAATCCAGGAGAAAATTCACAGGCTTTAAAGCTATGTTCACCACAGGTGTACTTTAATTGGCTTTCCTTGACAGGTATAAAAATGTATTAGATGTTTCTTTATTTTAAAATTATTTCAGAACTAGTTTCATATACTTTCTTTTTCTTTTTTTTTCACTTTACTGAATAAAAATAACACAGACAGTGAAGAAACTGTAACTGGAGTTCATTTTGAAATGAGAAAAGCTGTATTTTGAAAGCATTATGTTAAGTGAGGATGGGGTTAGGTCAGTTTCTATGCTTCTGAGCTAGGTCATTGTCATCTGCCAAGCAACTTTGAATTTTGGTTCTGGTTTCATAGTTGTTTTTCTTATTATGTGTTTTTTTAAAAATATTATTATTTTAAATTAAATAGTCTAGTTTGGGCCATGGAAAGATGGAAATTAAGCCTTAACTACCTGCGCATAAGCTACTCTCCTGAAGCTGTTACACCTTCAATGGGAGACATAACACATGTTTTTAGAGCCACACGAATTATAACACAGTGATGTCAAATTCTAACTGTGTAGTATATGTTCTTCAAATTGCTATTTGTCCTTCAAATATTCTGTGAAAGTTAGGCAAGTAGGCATCAAATAAATCTATATGTGCAGTGCAAATATTATAAATACATTGAAGAGAGAATCATGTTTACAGTTCAAGTAATCTCAGATCTTTCAGCAGAGTTAATTCAGTAATTGAAGATAGATTTGAAAGTAGTTTTAACATTGTTTGGTTTTGATAAGCTGGTAAGTATAAGCACAATGAATTCATGTTTCTGGCATTATTGATAAATGGAGTATAGCAGGATACCTTATTAGTATTGTAACTCTACTAACCACTGTAGACAATGGTGTTTTTAAGGTATTTTATGCAGTGGCACTTTCTAAATGTGAATCGGGAACAGATAAGTGATGCTTATCCTGATGGTCCTAAACATTTGTCTATTAAGCAATATACTCACAAAAGCTCTAGGGACAGTGAAAAGAACCATTTTATTTAGACAAGGAACTGTCAATGCAGACTGAATCTGCTGTTTGTAAAGTCTTTTCTGATAACAAAGGTGTTCTTTGAAAAAGCTAACCTTATTATAGTTAGATTAAAATAAATAAGTTTAGCTTCCCCCTGGCATCTTGAAGACCATTCTTTTTATTTTGTGGAAGAGCTGCTTCTTGGATTTTAGTACAGAAGGGTATATCTTACATTCTATGTGAATAGACACTGTATGAAAAGTTAGAGGTGAGATAACACAACAAAAAAACAGTAGACTAAGAGCTGATGCTCTGCTTTAATCCTCTTTCAGTGAAAAAAAATATAGAGAATGCAGTGTTGAAAAAACATATCTTCAGATATGTTTGCAGCTAAAGAATTGCCTGAAATGTTGAAAGATAAAAATTTGTAAGGAGCAGATTTCAAAGTACTTGTAATGTTAACCATAATAAATGCCTATTTAGTATGGTCATAAGCAATCACCAAGATGGTTTCTAACGTTTTTGAATTATAGGAAAGTTAATATTCTGGAATTAGATTAGTATCTCCTCGGAAGACAAAGTAAATAACATCACACCAATGTTTTGCTTGGAAGACATTGACTATAATAAATTAAATGAGCGATAGGAAAAGAGAATAGTGAAATAGCAAAAGGGATACTCATCCAAGATAGTAATGATTTGATTTTATTTATATATACTATAAATGCCTGGAATAGTTTAAAAAAGATTGAAAATAGGTTTGCATGGTGAACTTGAAAATCAGGAAGTTGAAGTGTAAATTTATATCAAGCTAATTGCTTTGTATTTGCATGAGTGCAGTCCTGACACTATTTCTTTGCTCTAGACTTGAAAAAATATCTTACTTTTGTTGTTAATGTTGCAGTGCCATAAGGACTTGTGTGGGAAAGTCACAGGAAATTTTGAGCCAAGTGCTATGCACTATGTTACCGGGAGTCAGTCCCAAGCAACAAAACTTAAGAGCTATACGTTATGCATTGGTGCCCAAATCTTTGACAGCTTGAATGTTGGACTGTGTGCCATTTAGCAAATGGATTACATTGCTTTGAATTTAGTGAATTCTAGGAGGGTATACAAAGAGGTTAATGTGAGGAAGTCAGTGTTCTGTAAATGAATATTCTACCTTATTGCACAACGATTTTCTGTCATAAATGACCTCTGAATTATAGTGGCCTCAATTTAACAGTTTACCTGTTAAATGCATTTAACAGTTCTTTTTACCATAGTATAATAACATTTAATTCACGTTATAACCACAAAACTTATCTGTCTCATATCTTTTTGCCACATATCACACAGAGTTTAAAAAATCTATTATACTCCTCTCTTAACAGTATGCTAATCTTCAGATTTCCGTATGGATGTATATACCTTACGCTTAAATAAACAGATATCTTGATTTCTTTTTTCTCATTTTGTCTGACTGCTTTTCCTCAGCATAAGTGTTATTAGGGATGTCTGGATTTCAGTGTAATTCCTGATAACTCTGTACATACTTAAAATTCATCTCTTAGTTTCAAGACAAAGGGGTTACAACTTTTTTCGTCTGTAACACTGCAACAGCAGTGCTTCAAACAATATCGCGTTCAAGGCCTTAAAATCTGTAATTGCCAATACATCTTTCCACCATTTCTGTAAGGGAAATGTCACAATTTTGTTTTTCACTGATGCTAAATGGTTACCAAAGTTCAGCTAGTCTAGTATTGCATAAAAGTTAAACAGACATATAGGTAAAAAGTCATGAACACATTGTGTTCATGATCTTGAATGGGGTCAATGAGATTTTTATTTGACAAAGGACTTCAATATAGCATGTCATCTTTGTTGAAGAAAGCATTTAAATACATAATTGTTTGATTTACATTAAGACATCTGCATGGATGAAACATTGAGATATGTGCTTTCCCAAGAGAGGTAAGCGTGTTAATTTCCACAGAAGAGCAAAGTACTGGAAAAAGAAAATGAGGAAAATATTTGTTATTTTATACACATTTATTTATCTTTCTAGATAAATGAATTTAGGCTCTTCAGGTTGTCCATTGTATATATTCACAAGCATAACTATATGAAGCAAGTAATTCATAAACTAGAGTATAAAAAAAATAAGTAAGAATGTTCATTCTCTTAAGAACTAACTTGATAGGCATTCCTCTAAAATGTTCTGGACAAGAGAAATCTTGCATACTGCCCCCTAAATTACTATAATGTTGGTTGCCACAGCCTTTGAGTGTGGGAGGGGATTTTTATATTATAAAATGAAACCCCTAAAATAGCCGATTTTATTGTAATATAATTGAATTCTTTATACTTTTGAAGAAGTAGTTGGGGGAAAAGTTCATACTTTTATCTACAGTCTCTGTATCTCTTAATTTCCTTCTCCCTCCACAGAATAACTGTTTGTGTAATATAAAAAAAAAGCTGAAGAATATACTTCTCATCCCCATATTCTATCATAGCTAACATTACCATTCTGTTTCTACTACTGAAAAACTACTGCTATTCATTTACAAGGCACCATTTAGGTGCAAGAAGTCAAGTGATAATTTTTGAGTATTCACAGCAAGATTAGCAATATTTTGCTAATCTTGTAATAATGTGTATAGCCAAGTAGCGAATTCAATCCACTTGTGATAGTCTCTGTAGAAGTGCATGTGAAGGTGATCCCTTTTCTAAAGACCTAGGGATTTCAGTACCCAGTTGCACCCAAGGAGGTAGGCATGTGGGACAGGAAAAATATCTAGCATATTTCCTATACCTGTTTTCCAAAGATCACCTGAGAATTCTTCTATAAGTTCTTCCTTGTTACTGCACAGATGTAGAAAGTGGATGATTTCTCTCATGTTTTTCCTCTGATATACTGTATTCCCTTTATGAGATTGATGTGTGTTTAATATCAGTCCCTTCTAGAGGGGATAAGTAAAAACTAGTGCATGATAAATGTTCATTATCACATTAATATGTTCCTAGTGCACGTTCAGATGGAGAAGAACATAAACATTTTCACAACAGATTAAATCTCTCCTTTTAAATAACAATTTAGTTTTGTTATTTCAAGTTAGCCAAAAGTTATGCTCCACTAGAAACAAGAAATCTGGAAGTAGAGCCATACAAACATTTGAAATACAGATTCCCTTATGTTTTATGACAGCCTTGTCCAAAATAAGATGTTCTGTATATCGTTCAAGCAAATGACTTGCAGCTTTTTCGAACCTCACAGTTTGTGATTTAGCAAGCTCAGTCTGAAAATGTATATCCGATGCAGGTAAGCAAAGGTCATTTGCTGAATGAAAATATCTCTTTTTTAACAAGATTAGAAAAATTCTACACCTTCTAGCTTTTATTTGACTTGTATAGGTACATCATGAGTAAATTGGGGGATTTTAAAGCAAATTTTATCAGTTTGTTTGTTTGTTTAATAATTTTGTACTGTCATGTGTTATGTGTGTGTCCCCCCTATGTTGTCTGTAATAACTTTGATTTCTTGGTTCTTATTTGCATAATATTATCATGAAGTAATAAATCATTCTTTGGTATGTAAGAAACAATTGAAATTGAAATATTTTCATTCTAATAGTTCTCCCAGGAAAAGAAACTCGTCTGAATTGATCAGACCTAAGCAGTGGCCTGTATGAAAAAAGAAATAAATGAGTTTTCCCTTATTAAAAAGTGCACCATATAATATTTTATTTTAATTAGGACAAATACGTTCATGTTTAGTATACCTAATGTATTTAATAATCCTGGAAGGCATCTATCTTCCTCTGGTTTCCCATCAAATACCACAATATTACAGTGCTGGAAGTAATGTATGTTAGCTTGTAACTAGCATCACAAAAGATCCTCTCTACAGCATTGTCAATAAATTATCTCACCCTTCTCAGTACACTTTCTACTTTGTATTTTTCAGATTAGTTGTTTCTAAAAACAGCCTCTTGAGTTCTTATTTATTTTCAAGACCATCTGGATTGTAGATATGTAAAAGAACTCTCAAGTTTGTAAGCATGAATCAACTAAAGAAGTTCTGCTTTATTTGGTACATCCTGCTTTAGAGCAATCATAGATAACACAGTTAATTTCATAGGTAAATGTTGGTATTTAAAAAAACCTTTAAATTATATAAATAGGGAACAATACCTAAATATTGAGAGAGAAAATATTTCAGAATGTTGATCTCTAGTGTGCTTCCACTGCTCACCCCATGCTGTTGCTGTCTTATCTCCACATTAGAGGTAATTTTGTGCTTCATAAATACAAAATCTGTATCACTGATGGGAGTTACAAAACAATTAAACTGAAAAAAACAGACGGAGCACGAAACATGAAACTGGAATAAATAAGGGACGTAATATGCTGGTTGATTTGAGCAGGAGGGTACTAAAGAAAAGGACTGCTAGTGAACAGGTAACTAAAGTACTGAATGTGAAGAGGCTGGTTTATTAGTGCTTGGGTAAAGACAGTGAAACTGTAAGAAAAGGAATGAGAACTCGGCACTAGGAAAATGTGATTAAGAAAAAGAACCAGAGAAGAGAGAGTAAAGTTGTATTAAGGACGTTAGCTGTGTAGAAAGAGAAATGATTGTGTTGGTGTGAAAAACTGTACATATTAAAAGGAAAATTGAGACATTGAATGAACCTATAATTCCTGTATTTAGACTTTCTATCTTGTCAGGAAATACCTATGACACTCTCTGGTTGGAATATACCATTCTTGACAGGGTTATTCTATGAGAAAGATGACAACCTACTGCTTTTATTGCACTAGATAAAAGTATATCTTTAATGTAACTGGTGGAGTGCTGTCTGGAGGAGCCTTGTGATCTACGTGCATATAGATATGTCATGATACAATCAAACTCCTGTTATTCATAGTCTTTAAAACACAAAAAAATATGCACAGGCTTCTCCTTCGCTGTTGTTTGTTCAATGTCAAATTAGCTCACATGTTCATATACATATGCATTATGATCCTGTCTGTAATTAAATAAGCATGTACTGTGGCTTCCATTGAATTACTGCCTCCTGTGGCACTTTGCAGATGAATCAAGGCTAGAAACATGCCTTGGATTTAAATCAAGAATGGTAAAGAAAACTGTCATCAAAGTTAATGAGGAAGTGCAATAAATGAAGATTAAATGTGGCCTTGTGGTAAAGTGTGGCAAGTCAGATTTTGACCAGTGATTATTAAGGCTACTTTATGACAGGCTGCCAAGCTTAGTCTTTTATGTGAAACAGATACTGAGACTTTCAGAGCCAGGCTGCGTAACAAACTGGATTCCAAGAAAAAATGCTAAGTTTCTTCAAATTTCTTTTTTATCACCTTTATCACAATGCAGTATCAAATCCACAGCTTTCATTGCCACTGATTGAATGATCTTCCTTTTCTGCATCCTTGCTTTGTGTCTCTCCACATTAAACCTAGACTTGCAACTGTTGTAATAAAATAATAGATGCACTTCAAACATACATTTCTATCTTAACAAAACTAGATCTTATTGTAATGTGGTCAGATATTTCAAAGGAGTGGTTTTATTTTACCCTTTCTGTGTATCCATCAGTCTTCAGTGCCATGTTTGTGTGGCATAAAGGAAAACATGTCTGAGGTCACACATGAAGCTAAAACAAATAAATACCAAATGCAGAATCATGGTTTATTTCATAGGATCAAAGGATAATTCAGATTGTAAGAGTCCACCGTTTTACTGGTAAAATGTTGAAGTGTTTTCTTATAGCTAGTCTGAATCTATTTTGTTTCAACCTTTGCCTGTTATCTTTTGTCATCTCATGTACAGCTGTGAAGAGGCTGGGCCAATGCTTTCTTACTGAAGGTTTTTTTTCGTCTATTATGGTCTACTGAGCTTAAGTTGAGAGGTGGAAGAGCAAACTGAATTTCTAGGTACATAACCATGCAAAAGCAAGTTTTGCTAGGGCTTTGACACACTAAGAGGCACGGGGAGAACCTGTAGTAGAACCTGCAGTCTTTAATTGTACTCATAGTAGCTGAAATTACTTTGTGCAAGGAGGAATAATGATATTTTACATTAGTATGTTCTAAAGGGATGAAAAAGAAACCTAGCTCCTGAGTAGAGACATAAGTGTGAATTCTAAGTCTTTATTTAAGTTTTATTTAAAACAACAGATGTTTTTTTCTTGTGACCTGCCTCCCTATGCATTCCCATGCATGCTGCCCTAGTTCTTGTATTGCTAATTTTAGAGCTTAGACCGTAGCTTGCAGAGCTGCATTACACAGAAGAACAAAGGTATTTTTTTCTGCTTGCAATTGAATGATCATAAGAGCTTGAACAATCTGATTTTTAAACATTTTGTTGTTGAAAAATTATTTCTGCTAAGTTCTTTTTTGCCCAGAATGTTATTGACTAAATTTCTAAACTAGCCAAAGCTGATGAAAGGCAACAATTGCCGGAATGCTGAGTGAGATGCTGAAGACATTGTTTCTGTTGAAAACAATTAATGGGGATGTCACTGTATAGATTCAATAGCTTTGAAATCTTATGCTTTGAGTGTTCATAATGAAAAGTAATTTTTAATAAAACAAAGTCACTTGCTTATTTCAGGAGGGAGGATACTTGCCTCTCTTACCTCAGCCCAAAATTTTACCTTTGCAGTCATATCAATTTGTTACAACATAGATTTTCAATAATGCAGAAGTGCTTTTGCAGAATTACTGTTGTCTGCAGAGATTTTTTTCATTGTGTTTGCATGATGTGTGAGGTGTTTTTTTTTTTTTTGGTTGGTTTCTTCTTTGTTGTTGGTTTGGGTTGTTTTTTTTAATATCTGGAGGAAAGAGACATTTTTCCCTTCTCTTCCTCTGATTGCTTTGCCTCCCTGTTTCCTATGGTTGCTTTAAGGTTTTCCGAGGACAGAGGATCTCATTGAATCCTCTGAGGTCAGGAAAGGAGCACTTTCATTTGGAAGTGTAATGCATCTAGCCCTTAAAAACACTAAGTTAACATGTTAAAAACCAAAAAAAATAAGTAAGATTCCAAACCTGTAGGCACTGATTTTTTTAGATGTCAAAAAGTTCACCAGATTCATGACAATCTTCCCTATGTGCAAACCATTGTTTATTTTGTTCTGTTCTTTTTGTTTGTTTGTTTGCGTTAAGGAAAATATTTCCATGGGTCTCTGTTTTATTCTAGAGAAATTTTAAACTGGAAACATTTTACCAATTGCATTTGTATTTCCAGACACTCCTCAATGCTAATATCATTCCTGTTTCAGGTGCTATTTGATGTTCCAAGAAAATACTGTCAGAAATGGAAGCATTAATATTAATAGTATGTATCATCTTTTGTCTTATATCTCTGTCTTACTGGATGGAGTTTTTATAAAGAATTGAAAGCAATTTCTAAAAAGTATCTGAGATCTGAGACCCGAAACTGCCCAGCTAGAGTTGTGAGTCCTATGGCTTGATCAGCTGTGCCTGGGATTTTGATTCTTGCAGCTTAGTCTCAGAAGGAGACTCCTGAAAAAATTAGTCATAGAATGGACATTCGGACAATCCAAAAATGCAATAAGAAATCAGGAAGTGAGGATCATAATTTTCTGTTAGAGATTCACTTAAATTTGTGAATACTAATCTTCTTTTGAAGCCAAATCTATTTGATGTTTAATGCCACTGATTTTTTTTTGTTGTTTTCTTTCTCCTTTCCTATTCCCTCCTTCAAGGGAGGTAGATGTCTCACACAGTTGGAAGAAAAACATTGGTTCACAATTCCATTTTGTCAGGTTTGCCAGGTGTTCCTAAGCTGTTTAGCTTTAATGTGGGAAATCAGTCACAAAAAAAGAGAGGGCAGTAATTTTCCTAAAAAGTTTACACTTGTTGGTGTTTTCCCATATCTATATTAAACCACTTTTGGCTCATAGTGTTCTGAATAACAATACTAGATACACTCTAAAATTATATGAAATGAAAATGAGGCAAATATTTTGTGATACTACATAATATAACCATGACTTCTTTGAGTTCATTTTGAGGTAAGGGGGTAGAGATTGTAAGAGAAAGTGCTCATCTAACAGGCAAATGTTGAAGTTTGAAAATGTTCTTTAATATGAACAGTCAGGGCAGATAGGTTATTGTATTGAAGTACCTTTGTATAGAGTGGTTCATGGAGATCTTAACAGGAAATCAATTGTTTAAAATTTTTTTTTCACAGGAATTATAAACATTTTGAAAATTGCTCCTGTTACCTTTAGGTTAAGAAGTACAACATTGTCTACTGAAGCTCAAGTATGAGTCCATATTTTTCCAGGAATGTTCACTGTATTGATTTCCTTAGAGTCAAGCACATTGATCAGTTGCCACCAATTAGTGTAATTTCAGCATATCTTTTTCATATGCTAGGGGAGACAAAAAAGCTAACAACTGGATTGATAAAAAGTTTGTTGCACGAGGATAGTTTTCGGAAAATCTTTCTAAAAATCACAAACCAACTAGGCAGCACACAGTTTAGACAAGACAATAAAACACAAGATAAAAATTTGCCTAAAATGCTAGCTATTCAGATAAATTAACTTTTTTTACCCTATGATCAGACTTTTTTCTGAGAAGATATTTTTCAAACATTCTGTTCTTTATTCTAGTACAACTGAAACCAATTTTATACAGCATATGCACTGTTGGATCTAAGCACATACTCTGCAGTTATTTGTGTAATATTTACAGTGTGAAACAAAAAACACCTGTGTAGAGCATGGTCACACTTTTTACTTTCTTCTGGTATGACTGAACCAATGCAAAGATTTTTCCTTCTCTCTGCAGTTTATTGATGAAGAACAAGATATAATTGATTTCTTGTATGGCTTGCAGTGAGCTAAATAGAGTGACACAGAATGTACAAATTTATTCTGGAGAGCAGACCATGGGCATTTTGACTTACACAGATAATTGCTGGCATAAGATGTGTCTTAGATGTTTGATTTTGTTATTGGGGGATTTTTTTGGTGTGGATTTTTTTTTTCTTTTTCTGTCTTCTACACCTTTTTTTACCTTTTTGTCAGAATTCTCCTACCCACCTCTCTTTATTTCTGCTGTCTGGGAAATGGCTTGGTGAATGTTGCATAAAACTGAAATTACTGGCTTAACAGCAGTTGTCAGTGACAGATATACTAGGACACACTTGAGATTTAAACACTGTGTTTGCATAAATTTGTTTCATGAAAACTTACATTTTTCCGTTATTTTAATTTAAAACATCCTCTAGAAACTAGAACCATCTTTGAGAAGGTTACAAGGGAATATGATGCTGGAATTGGAAGATTTCTCAGTGTCTTGTGGAAAAATTGCACCTAACGTGTCTCATTCCACTATTTTTGTGAGATTCTTCCATAATTAACTCTGTCCATCTGCTTCTTTTCTTACATTGCAGCTTGTGCCAGAAGTCACTGAATTCAAATATAGCAAAATCGTTAACTCTCAATATTTTGATGAATGTGCAGTTGCCCTTTCCTGTAACATCTCTATCAGATTGGTGCTAAGTTATATTTTTGGAGAAAGATGACAATATTCTGGATGGACTTGAAGAACTCGGTAGACTATATTCAGTTTCTTAAACTGAAGATAACCCTCTTCTCTTTCTGTGCGGTGGAGTTATGTCATTGACATGTGGGCTCAGATTTTAATATTCCCTCCAAAGAATGCTTCTTGACTGAAACTTCTGGCAAATATACAAATCCTTTAGCAGCCATTTAAAGACAGAAAGAACTCCAATGCTGATAACATCTAGCCTGTTTCTTCCCAATTCTTCCTCTGTTTGACAGGAAAGAGCTTCACACCACCTAACTGGATAGTTGCTATGTCAGACAGGATGAGTTAGAGGTCACCTCTTATCATTCTAAATCATCCATTGAAAACTCAGAAAGGGATGCTGGCAGCATCTTTTTATTTCTTTATTGCTGAAACTGTCTGAATTGGATCATCATAAAGCCACAAAGTATATTAAGGAACAAACAATTGCAGTGTCTCCAAGCGCTGAATCTTGAGTTTCATTACGTATGTTTGTGATCCCCATTCAAACTTTATTTTTGAAAGAAGATGGGGAAATAAATTACTGTAAATATCTATGATTTCCTACTGTTGTTTTCAAGAAAAATAACGTTTTAAAATTTCATTTATTTTATATTATTTTTAGCAAACTACTTCCCTAATAAGTCATCCATCTTCAACCCCCAGTAACAAGTGAGCAAGCTAGTTCTAGGGTGTGGGTTAAAAATGTTGCATAAACCCACTTTTTTCAGGTGTTTCCATTTGAAATATATTTTTCTGAAACATTAATTTACAACAGCCATACCTTAGTCCACACCTCCATTTCTTCTATCAGGATATGAAGTGAGCAATATTTTTGCTTTGGGGCATTTTTCTGCTAGGAGATGTAATTCAAAAGCTGACTGCTTGGTTTCATTTGAGCACTGCCAGAGTATGGATTATTATCTATAATAATGGTAAATAATGATAAAATAATGGTTTCCTTGAGTTTTATACGTAGTCTGAGATTGGCTTTATCAGGCATTTATGTTGCATTACCATAGTCTAAAGAACCTTAACACATGAAGCATTTGAAGGACTTGTATCTTATGGCTAGAGTATGTTAGCTAGGGAAATCCTGAGCAAATGCCAGTGAAACATAAGGACATCTCTTTCGTTATTCATTCTGGTTTGCAGACAAGCCAGGAGGAGTACAGTAATAGTTCTTCATCTGGTTTTGTTATATGAGTAATTTGTTGGAGCCAACACTAAATTGCTTTGACCGAACTTAACTTTTACACCTTTATGCAAAACATCCTACTGAGGAAGAACATTTTCACATTTCTCTTGATAATGAGTGGCCAAAGTCCACAAGCAGTTACGGGAAAATCAGTTTCATCTTGCAGCCCTAAAAACCAAATATTTGTCTTTTTAGGAAACTGTTTTCTTTTGTGTTTGAGGGGAAAGAAACTAATGGCATGTACAATGAGTAGAGCTCTTGTTTGGAAAGAGTCCAAAGCTCAGTGTTTCAGTTCAGAAAAGTTTGCTTTGATATTTCCATGGAAGTGATAGTATTCATGTAAGACTTTTAAACAAACAACATCGGTCTTACTGAAACTGTAGATGGTGATACTCTCCAAAACTCTTCTTCTCACTTGGCAGAACCCTGCCAGATGCTTAGCAACACTTGAAAGAATCTGAGCTGCTACTGACTTTAGTTGGAGTTGGAGATGCGTAGCATTTTACAGGGCAGGATTTGTAGTCATTGAAGCTATGGATTCAGTCCATGTTGCTATACTAAAATGCATATCAAGAAGCTTCAACAAAGCAGGGTGGTGTGAATTGCTCTTCTGAAAGGAGTGTTAGCTGTAGTTTTCTTAGGAATCTTGTCTGTCTGCTTTGATTATTATTGCCACTACAGAAATAAATCTTTAGAAATCCTTTTTTATCAAGAATCATTGATGTTTAAAAATATCTTGTTTTTAACTGAGGATAAAGCTTCTATATGCAGTTGAGATTCATAATATACTCTCTGATTGTTTGTTTTAGTTTTGGGTTTTGGTTTTTTTTTGAGACCAACCTGCAGGCATAGCCTGCCTGCTGCATTGACAAAGGAACAAAAAACTAGGAAGCCTGAATTCAGATCCCACTCTTATGGTGATTCTAGCTGTGGCCTTGGCAAGACGCTTCAATTTATAATTCTAAAATATATCTGTTTACCTAACTTTCAATAATAGTGTGGCATGTTTTTCTCAAATTATAAAAAGATTAAAGTCCTCTTTCTGTTTTGAAAAACATATCTGACTTGAAACTCCTAGAACGTTTTGAACCTGAAGAGTGCTGTCACTGCTAATTACTGCTATATGTTAGTAGTGCTAATGAACGTGCTTCTTAAACTTATTACTGCTACTCAGAAGAGCTCCAGGCCAGTAATAATGTATCTAAGAATTTAAGTAGAATACTTCTGTGTGTTTATGCAGCAAAGGTACTTTTGAAATATAACAGCAACATACTATCACTTCACATTATACACAACAGCACAGCAAATTTAATCAAAACAGCAAAATGGCAACAGAACAGCTTACAAGCTTTAAGGTATTCATAAATTTCAAGCATGAAGAGTTTTCAACAGCAGTACTCTCTCACACAAAGATTTATTCCCTCTGAAAACTTTTTCATGGCTCATAAAGAGTGATGGATGAACTTAATTTTTAGTTTAATCTCTTTCTTTTCAGTTCAGTAATTTCTTTGATAGTAGCAAAAAATTAGTGAGAATATGGAACTACTTACCAGTCATTAGCAATTGTGTATGTTACAGAATGCACATAGGCCACAAAAAGTTGCTTGACTTTTTGGTGAGAAGAAAGTCTTCCTTTCAAAAACTTTTATAAGCATTTTAATATTTATTGCATAAAATGGCTGATTGCCATTTTCCATTCTTCCTAATCAATCATTTTTTTCAAGGATAACTTTAAACTTTTTCCCAGCTGTTACAATGTTTACTGCTCCAGTATCTTGTGCTAATATACAAAAGATATCTTCTCCAAATTCACTGAGAGCTTGTGTGTATAAGGACAGCTGAATTGGGCCCTACTGTGGTCTTGAGTGATACCTGATTCACTGTCCCACAGGCTGAATTCTATGAGGGGCATTGTAAAGGCTCTGTGCTTTCACCTGTGATTAAAATTTGATGAGAAAATGATTGCATGTTTTTACATACAAAGAATTTGTTTAAAGTAATGAAGAAAGGAAATAGATTTAAAAGAAAATTGGATTACAGATGTAAACTTTTTTGTTGGATTTCTGTGTTCTAAAAGCTTTGTACTATTCCATCTTTGCCTGGCACATTGCTCTTTTGTTATGTTACCATAGTTTAGTTTTTGAACTGCAGAATACTTTGTCTTCTCACTCAAGTCAAGTTTTTGTATAGCTCAGTGGAGTGCAGGCTCAGGGATATGATAGGTGTTCTATTTAACATCTCCTATCCTGCATTCGTGGGTGCTTTATGTTGGCTCAAGAGCTAAAATCAGCCATCATACTCCTCAAATGATTTTGATGTCAAGGCTTGCAATCAGTGGAGTTCAGTGTATTTAGAACTTTCTGTTTCTTCCTTTTGAAGGAATCTGCTATTTTAATTAATTTTCTTATCACAGTAGAGAAAAACAATGTAGAAAAAGAGAGAATAGATATATGTGTATGAGATAATTTTTTTCTTTTGAAAAGCCACATTGAAAAATTGCCCCTCAAAAAGGCAACTTGAATAAAACAAAGCAGGAGATTACTTTTCATAGAATCACAGAATGGTAGGGGTTGGAAGAGACATTTAGAGATCATCTAGTCCAACCCTCCTGCAAAGGCAGTTTCACCTAGATCAGGTCTCATAGGAACATGTCCAGGCGGGTCACACAGGAATGTGTCCAGGTTTTGAGACCCTTCAGAGAAAGAGATTCCACACCCTCCCTGTGCAGCCTGTGCAAGGACTCCCTCACCTGAACAATGAAAAACTGAAATAGTTTTTCCTTATGTTTAAGTGGAACTTTTTGTGTTCCAGCTTCGTCCCATTACTTCTTGTCCTGTCACTAGATACAACAGAAAAAAATTGATGCCCCAACCTCTTGACATCCACCATTTAGATATTAATCAAATTCTCCCACAGTCTCCTCTTCTCTAGACTAAACAGCTCCAGTTCCCACAGCCTTTCCTCATAAGGAAGGTGCTCCAGTCCCCTGATCATCAGTCCCTGCGCTGGACTCTCTCCAGAAGTTCCCTGTCCCTCTTGAGCTGGGGAGCCCAAAACTAGACACAGTCCCTGATTTGGTACTCCCTCTGGGTGGTCAGCCTTTTACATCTCACCTTGGTGTGCTGCTGAGGAGCACTCATCATTGCATTTCCTGCCCTGCCCTGTTTCCCTGACAGATTGGATGGCTAGTTCTTTGCCATTTCTCCCCTCACTTCCAAAGTCCTTCAGTTTAAAGCCCTCTTGATCAAGTTAGCCAACCTATTCCCACTTAAATATTAGGTTACACGTAATGTTCAATATTGTATTACACTTAAATATTATGTTTCCAGGATTTTTCCTTAAATCCAAGAAGAGTACTTAGCTGGAGCTATGAAAATAACATCCATAGAAACATTACAAATAATATGCATTTGTAACAGTAGAGACATGCAGGACCTTTCAAGTCTTACAAAAGAGATGATGCAGGTGTTGCAAGATGTGGTATTGAAGCATTATAAATTGAATTTATAACATATGAAATTATTCTTTTTCCCAGACTTATTGGAGTTACGTGGTTTTTTTTTTTCTAAATATGACTAGAAGTATCAAAAATATATCTTAAAATAGTACTTTTCTGTCTTACCTTTCTGGTTTGTTGTTAACAATGGTTTTGTGCTTTTTTTCCTCTCTGACACAGTCCTTTGCAGTGAAAATCTGCCATGTATAGTAAAATCATAGCTCAAGGCCCAAAATGAAGTTTCTTTCTCTAACTAACTCCTTTCCCAGTTCCGGTTCCCAGAAAACTGCTGCTAAACCACATACAAATAATGTTTCTTCAGATCATCTATTGCACTGTTGCTATGTGGTTGAGCTGTGTGTGCTCCATTGGTCATGCCTGGATGCCCACTATGAGTGCTGTTTGTCTTTCAGGACTTACAGGTGTTCCCAATAAGCAGTATATGTAGGTTCTTTTAAATCCTGAAGGCAATTTCTTAAGCAGTTTGAATGATCGCTTGTGTTCCAATCTTTTCTGTCCCTGTGTCAAGCCCATGCATGGCTCTGTGTATTTCAAAGGACTAAGAGAAACTAATGGCTGATTTGAAATTGCTAAGATATAACAACACATGCCTGAGTTGCATCTTAGCATAATCCCTATTCTGAGAGATGACAAAAGTCTGAATTTGAGATTTACAGACTGAAGTCCAGACACCAACTGCTTGAACAGTCTTTTTTCTTCTTTTTGTGCACAGAAGACAGTACTCTCTGAATAAGTGCAAGTAATGAATGAATGACAGGATTACAAACTTGTTGATAATCCAAAAATCATCTGTTTTGAATCTTTACACTAATTTCATAGGTCCCTGAACTGTGGCAAGGAGTTAATGTATTTTCTATGAAGCATACTAAAAATGAATTAGTCAAAACGTTGAAAGAGCTTGTGCTCTTATGTATTTACACCAGATGTCAAAACTCTCTATTACTAGTTGATTTCTTGTCTTACTGGAAGGAAACACAGTCAGTTACATGCAAGAGGACTTAATGCAGGAGTTACATGCAGGAGTTAAATCACATGGATATCAACAGGTGTCTTCATTCTGTATTTTGGAACAGAACCAGAACTTTAGGACAGCTGTAAAAGCTTAAAAGGCTTCTGCTAGTATAGATAAGCTCCTGTTAATGAGCCAAGTTTCAGGGTTCCTGCCTTTTCTGTTTACTATTTTCCAGAGTAAAGCTGCTTTTGCACTTTGAGTTTATGTAGAAGTGTATTTAAAAATTAAAAAAAGACACAATTCCTCATCCTCTGTGTTGGGAATCCACAAGGGGAATACAGACAGCACCCATCAATCATTGCTGTGCCAAACCATCATAATATTTAATACAGAGACAATGAGAAAAGCCAATGAAGCCATTAGATTTAACATGGAAATATAAAAATAGTCTCAAGTATTTTACAGGTAAAATAAAACTTTATTTTCTCCCTCTCTCCTTTTGCTAACCTATTTCTGTCTTTTCTCACTTTTTCTAAACAGCATAGTCAAGAAAGAAGCAGTTTGGACAAATGTGTAGAAACTCCTTTAATATGTGATCAGTAAAAATGTTGGATAACTTTTATCTCATTGTTTTGATGAATCCAGAGGGTGAGTGTCAGAACAGCCACTGACTCTAGTGGGATCCCAGTTTGCCTCAAGTGTCCTTAAAAGATCCCTCAAATCATGCAGCATTCAGGAATCATCTGCTTTGCCCATTTGGAGCTATTATCTACGAGTCACATTAAAAACTTCAAATAATGTGTATTCCTGGACATGTCCATGCACAGCTGCAGGAATTGAAAATAAAAGTTATTGTAATTTTCCGTTTATTCCTACTATTGAATTACAGAATTATTCTTCTATTAAAGTATTTATTGAATTATTCCATCTAATGCATTCTAATTATTGAATTATTCAAACTAATGATAAGTAATCTAGTTGTGCTAATAAAATCAAACACATGAAATCAGAGGTCTGGTCTAGATATGATGTTATTTTTACTAATGTCTTCGATTATAACTCAAAATGAACATTACACGTTGGAGAAATGGCTTGAAACTAAGCTGCAATTCTAAAAAGACTGCTGCACAGTAGCATGGTTAGGAAACCAGACAGATTGTGATGATTGGCTAGATGTCAATTTTAAGATGATGCTAGAGTAGATCAGAGTAGATTACCCTAGATTACTCACTGAAGTACAAGAGGAGGATATGCTTTAATAACAAAGAAGAGTAGGTAGCATTCTGGTATGTATTCACAGAAGTTCCAGGAGGAAAGTAATTATTCCTGTTATGTTGTACAGGAATGGGACCTTATGTGCACAACTGCATTCACTTCTGAACACCTTCCTATAAGGAAGATGTAAACATGTAAAAAGATTTTTGATTGTAATAGCAATCATGAGAGCTTTAGGATATCTGGTCTTTGAAAAAAAATGAAATAAAATAATATATGTTTGATATAGAAAGCGATGACACATTTTTGCCATCTATGCAAAGCTCTCTGAGCTTTGAAGAAGCAGGAAAATAAACTGGGGGATTATGTTAGGTGCTTTTGCATGTGTGACAGCAGGTGAGGGACTGGATAGTAATTTCTTTTTCACTCTCTTTGGGTTGAATTTAAAGTTGAGTGTTGCCTGGAACCAAAGTTTGGTGCCTTTTTCTTAATAAAAACAACAATATATAAAAATTAATTTATTTTCTATCTGAGCCTCATCAAAGTGCAAAGCCTTGTTAGTGCACCCAGATATTTTCTATGTGGAAATACTCTATCAGGGAAGATAGTTGTTCACATTCTCTTCTACTGTCTTTGCATGTTTTAAATTGCCTTAACATACATGTCTTCTGCAAAAGCAAGTGGGAGGAACTTTTCCCCCTGTCACTTTATCTTTCTGTGAATGTACATATGGGGGTTAGGGATACCAAAGAAAACAATCTGTTCATAACCTATAATGAAAATGATGACCTGAGGTAATTTAAGTGACTTTCAGATCTGAACATCCTTGAAATATTGTCACTGAATCTTTAAATATTTTTTCCATGTTTTCACAAGATTTCTTAAAAAATCAGGAGACAGTCTAATGCTCATTGACACCAGCCTTTTAAGGTGTTATTTTTATCCCTGTTTCAATTTTTTAGTCTTATGATCCCATATACTGTAAAAAGAGATAACACGTATTTGATCATAGGATTCAAGGAGAACAAGAAACAGTTCAGGTTGCATTTCCAAGAGCAGATAAACTGTTGAAGCAGAAATGTTCTATTATTTGCAAAAAAATTTACTTCCATTTAAGAGGTATGCTGCTGATTTTGTCTGATGTATGGATCACAGAGCCAGTATAAGCTTTCTGAATTTGTGTGGATCTGAGAGCTTTATTATCATTAGGGATTCACTCGGCATGTGTACTGTGAGGGGAATTGTTTCTCATAGAGCCTTGTGATAGAGTATTCTGATTTGACCCAACACTGAGATGGAAATGGGGGTTTATTTTTCCTCTTTTATTTTGGTTTTTTCCCTCTCCTTCCTTCTTGTTTCATCTTATTCTAGGTTGAACTTCTAGTTAGTTAATGAATTGGAACTATCTTTTGATCTTCCCCTCTCAGCACACATGACAGTGCTGTAATTAGCAAAATTGAATTTAAAAAGGCCAGAAAGGATCTCATTCAGCAAATGGATTATTGTTCATGAGAAAAGAAAATAAAACAGAGAATTAAAACTAAAACCAGAAGTAGCTTAGGAAGAAGAACATTTTTCAAGGCCTTAACATTTGATAATTGCACTGATATTATGATTTTTCCATTACAAGAGGTCACTAAGAAGGCTGACATTAAAAGAACTAATAGAGGGTAAAGAAGTAAAAACTCTTCAGGAATTGTTTTATATGGATTTATGTAACAAATCTCATTTCAGATTAAGTAATTGTTTCTCAGCTCATTGTTTTCAACTACACCAATAGATAAGGATTTTTCTTCCAGCTTCATTAAAACCATATGTCTGCCAAATTAGCAATTACAATGCTGTTTAGCTGACAATATCATGCATTTAGAGTGACAATTCCTCTTATGATGTCCCGTGTATAAGTATTTTGTAATGTAAAAGACTACTACTAGTCATTGGCCCTTTTAATCTGTCTCAATTCGTCCTTTGTACTTGCCACCAAAGTAGATAGCTTGAAGAAATAAAAGCAAAGAGTATTTACATATATAACCTAGGTTAACTCTAAGCTCAATAAAAAAAGCTCTAATTTACCCTGATGTGAGGTGGCATATAGAAACAGTTGCATAGATTGGTAATATTGATGGTACTGCACTTGATTGGTGGTATTGATGGTACTGTTGTCTGTCACCTCAACACTATCCCTACAGATCACCCACTGGAAATAATCATGGGACTTTTTTCTAAAACAATGAAGTTAAAAATCCCACAATAATTCAACGTTGTCAATGAAAGCACATAACAATTAGATCATTTAAAATGAAATGGACGTGTTAGTGCACACAAAATGCCTTATATTGGCAGAACCTCCTGTCTGGTAACTACTACCTGATGGGTGAAAGATAACATTTGAGTATGTTACCCCAAAGAGTCTTTCATCTTCAGCTTGCATATTTGAAAGATCTGCTAGCTCATCTAAAAAAAATAACACCTAATTTAGTATCACTGCAGGAACAGGCCTGATTCAGTGATATGAAAATAATAAATTGCTATGTATTTTAATATAACCTAATTTGTTATCTCAAGTATAAGTTGAAAAAAGTCATTTTTCAAGATAATATGTAATTTCTAAATGCTTTTTTAAAATTGCAGTACCCTTTACATGTATTCACACTTTGATTCTTTAAATTTTTTTTAACTTAATTTTCTATCTGGCATTACTGTGTTTTAGTGGATATGTATATGTATGAAAACTGTAGCGAAGAAGAAAAGATATTTATTTTTGCAGGAACTTACTCATTTTCTCCCTTTGTCTTTTTATTGTGCAGGTTTCTGATCTGCATGTGATCAGAACAGCGCTCTTATAAAAACATATGACACAAAAGGTATGTATGTTAATTATGGGCTGACTTTACAAGGTGAATCATAGAATCATAGAATGATAGGGGTTGGAAGGGACCTTTAGTGATCATCTAGTCCAACCCTCCTGTAGAAGCAGGTTCACCTAGATCAGGTTGCGTAGGAATGTATCCAGGCAGGTCTTGAAGACGTCCAAGGAAGAAGACTCCACAACCCCTCTGGGCAGCCTGTGCCAGGGCTCCCTCACCTGAACAGTGAAATAGTTTTTTCTTATATTTAAGTGGAACTTTTTGTGTTCCAGCTTCATCCCATTACCCCTTGCCCTGTTGCTAGCTACTACAGAAAAAAGGGATGTCCCAACCTCTTGACACCCACCATTTAGATATTTGTAAATGTTAATAAAAATTTCCTTTTGGCCAAGAAATCTCTGTTTCCCCATCCCCAACCATAGGTTTATCCAAGTGAGTTTAGCTAACTAGAGTAGAAAGTTAGGCAGACTGTGAGTAAATGCAGAGCAAAATAACAAGCTAGAAATTAATAATGTAGTTTTGGGTTATTAGATTCAAGCTTAGTATTTTTTATAGCTTTATGAAGGTCACTGTAGATTCACAGCCTGGAAAAGATGGTAACAGGGTCCAGAAACCTGATGTTCTGTTGAGGCTTCAATATCTTAAAGGGATTAACTGTAATTTCTGATTTGAACTAATGGAATAAATTAGAGAATTTCTGCTTATTATTCTGAATTATTTTATGAAGTGAAGTTCTACTTGTAAAAAAGATATATGAACTGGATAACATACATTGCACTTGTGAATCCGGGGTTGACATATAATATTTTATTTTTTAATATGTAGTATTTGTTCAGAATCTGACACATTACAAGATGCAAACTGACTTCTCTGATAATAGTAATCATAAAACCTCCTAATGTTATTACATTTTCTTTGAGATGATCCTTAGTTTTGAGATATGTTTGTATAGGAAGATACTTTTTTATTTGTGGAGGCTGGACCGCAGTCCAGTAACATTGCCTCCAGGTCAGGAAAAAAGACTGTGTAATAACACTAAATCCCATGATGGCAGATGTTATCATTTATTAGTTAATGATTTCCTATTGATTTCCTAGGATGACAGGTTTTTAAAAGGCTGTTCCTTATCTAATTTTTTGTCTGTCATACTTTGTGACTTGTGTTGACAGTTCCTTTTAACGAATAAAACATATTCTTTTAAAAATCTGTTCTTCTATACTGAATTCCTCTGCCAGAGTCCTGTCACTCTCGCACTGTGGTAGTTGTTGACATTTACCAAAGCACAACAATATTTAATTTAATATTTTTGTGCTTTAATGTCATTTTCCCAAGACGATGGTTTGTCATTTCTCTCTCCTGATAGAACTAATGACAGCTAACTTCAAAAACTCCTTTAATTCTTTAGCATTTCATCTTAATTAGTTTTATGTTATTTAGTCCCTGATTTCTAGACCTTTATTTGTGAGCATACCTATGGAAATTAGCAAAACTAGGTACACCCTAAGAGATGATACTTCACATATGAGGGACAACTGCAGAGCTGGACATTTAGGTTACAAGAATAAGACAGTATGGGATCACTGTGTCTTTATTAGTGCTGTAACAGTAAGTATCTCTATGTATATGTGTACCCATGCACATATATGCTTTTATACAATGATGTTTATATGTGTTGTACACATATGTGTGTGTATGCAAACACACATTTTGAGATGTAAAGCAAATTTCTGTGCTTGCTTTGTCAGTTATAGTTATGAAAAAGAAGGTAGTACAAGTCTTCAATAAATAAAATTATTTTATAAGTTTTCCCTCATCTTGAACTTGTCTCTAATTGGCAGGATTCGGTCATTGAAGCCTGTAACTCTACTGCAAAGGCAGTGGGATTATACCTAGCTTTCAGCCCTGGATGAACCCAGCTCTGGAGTGTTGGATTTTGGAAGTGGAGAAGGATGATCTTGAGCAGGGAGTTTCATTCAGGATGGATTGCAAAGTATTTGCAAGATTTTGTTTACAAACTTCAAATGGAAAAAGGCCGGGAAGGTTGGCTAAGGGAAGAATGAAAAGTGGAAAAATCTATTAAAGGGTCTCTCTAACTTGCCGGAAAGTAGATGGAGACATCCAGAGAGACTTTTCTTTGTGGTTTTCTTCTTTGATCATCCTCTAGGGAATATAAAGAAACCTTAGGAATGAATTTATATATCAGCTGAATAATTTAGAATCAGCTGGTAGGAAAAAGGCAGAATTTGAATAAGTATCAGAAATGCAAAAATATGTACTGACAAAAATAACAGATAACGTGCATCTACTAGATGAATCAAGGAAGGAGCTGGCACTAAGCTCTTCAAAACCCAAATTCCTGGATAAAAGAGTGAAGACAACCACAGAGAATGAAGAGAAGAAATGTAAGAAGAAAAGATTAAAAGTGGGGAAAATGAAGGCACAGTTATGGAGAAAAAATTAATTAATACAGATGATTTGGACAGATAGTGACTATGATTGTAGTTTACAAACAGCAATACATAACATGCTATCAAGAAAAAAAGAAAAAGGAATAATCACGCATGGTAGCGTGCAAGAAAGACGTACTGGAACTGTCTCTAAGTGTTTTATGTCATGTCATGCTGTTCCTTCCACTCCACCTCTCACCAAGATTATTGATGCTGGTAATAAAGTAATTAAAGTTGTAATACTTTACTTTTTGGTAGTAATAAAGATCTGAAGAAACTAGTGGAAACTGAAACAACTTCTACTGAAATAAGGAAAGAAATACTGAAAATCATAAGAGAGCTCACAGTTGGTAGGATGCTGTCTGTAACAGCTTCTAACGTAAGCAGGATAGAAACATATGCTTTAATGTCATACTCCCAAGACAATAATTAGTCATTTCTCTCCTGATAAATAATAATAATAATAATAAGCTAAGTATGAGCCAGCAATGTGCCCTTGTGGCCAAGAAGGCCAATGGCATCCTGGGATGCATCAAGAAGAGTGTGGGCAGCAGGTCAAGGGAGGTTCTTCTCCCTCTCTACTCTGCCCTGGTGAGGCCTCGTCTGGAGTCCTGTGTCCAGTTCTGGGCTCCTCAGCTCAAGAGGGACAGAGAACTTCTGGAGAGAGTCCAGTGCAGGGCCAGCAAGATGATCAGAGGACTGGAACATCTTTCATATGAGGAAAGGCTGCGGGAACTGGGGCTGTTTAGTCTGGAGGAGATTGAGGGGAGATCTTATGAACATTTACAATTGTCTAAAGTGTAGGTGTCAGGAGGTTGGGGCATCTCTTTTTTCTATAGTAGCTAGCAACAGGACAAGGGGTAATGGGATGAAGCTGGAACACAAAAAGTTCCACTTAAATATAAGAAAAAACTATTTCACTGTTCAGGTGAGGGAGCCCTGGCACAGGCTGCCCAGAGGGGTTGTGGAGTCTCCTTCCTTGGAAGTCTTCAAGACCCGCCTGGACATGTTCCTATGTGACCTTATCTAGGTGACCTTGCTTCTGCAGGGGGTTTGGACTAGATAATCTCTAAAGGTCCCTTCCGACCCCTACCATTCTATGATTCTAATAAATTGTGTGCCCAGTTCCCCCATTCCTGTACCTAGAATAGTTGTTGCGCTTAGAGTCTTAAGATGTTAAAAACTTCTATACTAGATATTGACATGTCTCTAACTGCATAAACACGTCATGACGTGCTGGTTTTGACTGGAATAGAGTCCATTTTCTTCATCATAGCTAATAGGAGGCTGAGTTTTGTATTTACGCTGAAAACTGTGTTGGTAACATAGGAATGCTTTCATTACTGCTTAGTGGTGCTTACAAGGAGTCAAGGCATTTTCCCCTCACCCTATGACACCAGTGAGGAGTCTGAGGGTGCACTTGAATCTGGGAGAGGACACAGCTGGGACAGCTAATCGCAGCTGGTCATAGGGATATCCCAGACCATATGGCATCATACTCAGCTTACAAAGCTGGAGGAAAGAGAAAGTGGGGGACATTTTGAGTGATGTAATTTGTCTCCCTAAGTGTGTGATGGAGCCCTGCTTTCCTGGAGATGTCTGAACACCTACCCTCCCATGGGAGGTGTTGAGTTCCTTGTTTTGCTTTGCTTTCATTTGCAGCTTTTGCTTTACCTGTTACATTGTCTTTATATCTATCTTTTTCTCAACCCATGAATTTTCTCTTCTTATTCTCCTCCCCATCCCAGTGGGGATAAGGGAGCAAATGGATGTGTGGTGCTTAGCTTCCAGATGAGGTTAAACCAGGACACATGTTTAAATTGTACCTTTATCTCCTGAAATCCATTTGTGTGTTGCAAATTTTCCTTGATTGTCCTTTTCCTGGTGAATATACCTGTTCAAGTAGATGTATATGTGATGTATATATATACCATATATATTCATGTAATGAATTTGGGTTAGCTAGATGAGAGGCAAAAAAAAGGGGAGGGTGGAGGGAATAAAAAGAACAGATGACTTAGATGTTATTTAGTAATTAAAACTGGAGCCAGTAGTAAAAACATAGCAGTAAGGTAGAACCGGGTAGAAAGTGTTTTCTTGGCATAAAGCTGTGGGGCTATTCTGTCAAGAAATAACTGTGTCTGGCTGTCTTAAAAAAACCCTCCAAAACTGGACTTCTAAATTAGATTTAACAAATAAAAAATGCAATGTATCAAGATCCTCCAGCCATAAGAAACTTTTAAAGCTTTTTTATTTTGGTTAAAAGTATTAACTTTGTTACCTTGAGAGACCAAATTATTCTGGGTGCTTCTGGGAACGAAAGATGATTTAAGATTTTTAGAGACAGCACGGTAGGGAACCACATTTTGACTCAATGAGCCACCACAAGTTAATCAGTACTTTTCACTCTGTGTTGTTTTCTCTTGCCTTTGCAAATCTCATGCTGTTCTTAAAATGCTGGGGAATTGAAAGAACCAATTGGCTGTCAGTACTTGGGGAAAAAAAGATCGTATTTCACAGTGAGAGAAGTTTATATATCCATCTTTTAAAACTTTTACTTTGTTCTTTTGAAACTTTTTTTATTTCTTTAGCTGTTAGGACCTAAAGGAAAGAGAAATGGTCCTGTGGAAACAAATATATTCCTGCCCTCTGCAGAGAAAATTATTAAGAGTACATATAAGGTAATAAAATAAATACAAAAAATTCTCCATGAGCAACAAGTGCTATTAATTTTGACTTGCTTCTGGCACAAAGCTGAAATAAAGAATTCTTCAGGCTTAAGAATAGCTTATGACCTGAATTTTTGCTGGTGCTTTCAAAGGCTCCAAAAATACAACAGTTGCAACTCTAGATATGTATTCTGGATATATCCATCTGTCTGGAGGTGCTTGTTATTAGGAGTTTTGGCTCATTCTTTTCTTCATTCCTCTTAGCTTTCTATACCAGTGTTTTTCCTACTGTCTCCCCAGATTAGTACTGATACCAAAAAGAGAGATAGTTGTTGTAGTACTTTTACACACAGAATTTTTTAAAAATGGGGGAAGGGAAGTTCAGAGAAACCCATTTCTTACAGCATTTAGTCACAGTTGTAAATTTCATAAGAACTTTGAAGTACCTGAGCTCATATCCACACTCCAATTGGTAATCAAGTAATTAATTATCTGAAGAATTTCTGTATTTTTTTTTTAAGTTGTGGGGAGAGTGAGAAGAGTGAATTGCAGGTACAACCATATATTTCCTGGAAAAATGTGAGTATACAATGAAAATGTGTGTTTCCCTTATTTGTACTTCAATAGGAGTGTGTGCAATGGCAGAGCAGCAAGACTTTGGCCATGGTATTGTTATCAGGAGACTGAGGCCGGCTGAACAAGCATAAAACAGCTTTCAGAGAGTTCAGCAAGTTTGTGTACAGTCTGTATTTGTGTGCTATTGATAAAATGGTTGAGGCTGTTTTTCATTTTTTTAATTTGACCCTAACTGCATAGCATTGACTTTGGGATGCACTAAAGTGATTGAACAAAGTGAGTCATTATGTTAATTCCCCAGAGTAGGAGTACAATCAGGTCAATTCCTGACAGCTGAGGCAAGAGTAAATAAATCAAAACAGTCAAATAAATGTTTCATTCTAGATCATGTACTCAGGGAACTTGCTAATGGTGCTAGAAAGTCTTGTGATTTATATAATGGAAATCAAGTATATCTATGTCTTGACTATTCAAAGAATATGATAAAAATCACTACCTGAAATTCAGGGGGTAGTGATGGCTGAGGCAGAAGATTACTCTCAAGCATAATTTTCAGGGGCTTGCTGTAGAATTGTATAGCCTTTCATCAAGATGATGAGATGTGTTAAGCTTTTATTGAAGTTTGCACTTTACTATGTGATACAGTTTATACAGTCATTTCCTAGGTTGGTAGCTGTTATTACAGTAGCTGTAATCCCTGTAACTCTTTCAGCAGACTGTAAGCTTAAGTTCCTAAGGAAAAGAGTAACTTGTCAAAACCAAATCCAAACATGCATCCCACCCCCAAAGAAAAAAAACCTGTAAGATTTCTGATGCAATTTCATTTTTGTTTGACATAGTTCCATAACATGATTTCAAAATTAATCTGGTAATATGTTCATAAGACCTTTTCTGATTATTTAGTAATTGTTACCAATTGTTATTCAAATTTCTTTTAATGTTTCTCTTTGTGAAATGCATGGAAGAACTGGGAAACTAGAGGCCTCAATTCTGATCTCAGTGCAGTGAGATCATGACATGCATGATCTCTCAAAGACTAATAAAACTAAGGTTCCAAATGAGATTTAGTGCTTTAGTGATGGTGTGTGAGCATTGGTTTTGTGGGTTTGCTTTGTTCTGTCAGTGCAGAGGGAGAATTTTGCTGTAAATATGCAACCTGGAACTGCTGCTGATAGGAGCAATGTGACATTTCCCCACCTGGTTGGCTGCAAATGTACTCCCAGTGATCTGAATGCAGCTGCATAACCAATTAGAGTACACCTCAGTGCCACAACCCAGTGACAGCTTGGGGTCGCCATTCAAGTCCACATTTTTAATGATGCATCTGTCACTACCTCTTCAGAGATGCTTTTTTACTACTAATGTAGTAGGAAGGATGCTAAGATTTATAATCACTGTTGCTGAGTAGAATGAAAACATGCAGTTTTGTGAGGAGGTAGAAACTGCATATTTGTTTGTATATGTGTATTTTCTAAAACTGTGCTAAGCTCTGATCTTTTTCTTCTCTCCTTGGAAAGTCTACACTGCTGTCACTGATGTCACTTGTCTTTCTATAGTTTTCTATAGATAACAATTTTAACCTCCAAAGGCTTGTTTTTCACTTAGTATTGTTGACAGGAAATTAATCAGGAGAAGATCTTTTCTGAAATATAGGGATTTTAATCTGTTGTATCTCTTCTGAAATGCAGAGATAACTGTTAATTTATACAGTATATGTCAAGGTATATATATCACACGGAGGTGTGTTCTTTCCCTAAAAAGCTTGAAGTCTAAAGAATTTGTTCTGCTGATGAAAATCAGAGACACTCACAGTTTTAGCTACTATTTAGCAAATATACTTTATAGGGTATCATTTAAAGAAAGGAGGCTGCAGGAATGAATATGTGGGCACCTCAGTTGCATTCAGGATATCCTATAGTTTGGGGTGGTTTTTCTGTCATTAAAAAGCCTAAAATGTCAGAAATCTTTAGTCTGGCTACATATCTGCTTGTTACCATCAGAGTGTGTATTAATCTTCCTGTTGCTAAAAATAAACATTCTTTCTAGAGTCTTCTCCTGCAAGACAGGTTAATATAGGACTTCTGGCTATGCCAGTGAGGGAAACATGTAAATGCCATGACTTTTCCTGATGTTTATGTTTGCAAAAGAAAGGCAACTCAAATCATGTCCAAAAAAATCATTATTTTGTTACGCTTCTCTTTCCCAGAAAATGTTGTTAACTGTTTAATAGAAACTGAGAATGATATCTAATGACATACTCATTGAGCAGTCAACATTTTTTTTTCTCTGGAAATAGGGCTCAATTTGTGTTTATCCATCTCTTTGCAACTAAAATGCACGGTGTGTCTGTATTTTAAGGACAGCCACAGTGTAGCTGTTGCCAATTGCTAATCCAAGATGAATATCATAGACTCCATACTCTGTCTGTGCTATAGGGTGCCAGACACCTTTGAGTGGAGGGATTTGTGCATCTTTTGCTTCTACTGTGAATTTAAAGATGTTTGAAGTTCCTAACTCTCCTGCTTCCTCTTTCCTCAACACCAAGTAGTGCACATGAGATGTGGAATAGGAGTTGTAGTTTCTTCATAGCACTTTGCATCTTTTTCTCATACTTTTCCCCTCCTCCAACATCAGCCCTTGCCATGAGCTGCTCTGTTGTGGGTCCTTTTTCACTTGGTCGCAGTTCTTCGGGAGCTACTCCTGCAGGAGTCCCCCATAGGCTTAAGAAATCTTACTTCTGCATGGACTCCTTTCTACCAGCCACAGTTCCTGCCAAGAACCTGCTCCTGTGTGCACTCTCCATGGGCTGCATCTTCCTTGGTGGAATCCCCATCTGCTTTACCATGAGCTGCATGTGAATCTCTCCTCGACCATTAATGTTCATGGGCTGCAAGGGCAGGATCTGTCTCACCACGGCCTTCAACATGGGCTGGAGGGGAATCTCTGGTCCAGAACCTGGAGCTCTTCCTCACCCACCTTCTTTGTTAACTTTGGTGTCTACAGGATCGTTTCTCTCACTTTTCACATACCTCTCTCTTTCAACTCTTGCACTGTTTTTTTTACTCTTTGTTAAATAAATTATCACAGAGGTGGTACTGATGTTGCTCATAGGCTCAACTTCAGCCAGTTGCACGTTTTGGAGGCAGCTGGAACTGGCTCTGTCCAAGATGCAGCCAGCTCCTGGTGTGTTCTAACAGAAACTAACCCTTGTCACATAAACCAAACACACTAAATTTCTTTGATAATAGTGCAGTTATATTTCTGTAGACAAAATTTGACTCTTCTCATAAGTATCAAACTGTTAGGCTTTGTCATTACTATAACAAGACAGGATGGGTTTAGGTCTGTGTAGAGTTGTGAGAAAACAGGTTGTTTCCAGAAACAGCTTATTCCTTTGAGTAGGACAAAATTCCCAAATGAGCATACAAAGCAAGGTAACAGCAAGTAGATAACAGAATGGATAGTCAGATTATAAGGAAGCAGTTTTCTTTGTCTCTTTGGGACTGAGGTAAAAAGGTTTCTGCTTAAATTTATTGTGGAATGAAAGACCCCAAAAGCTAATGCCATGGTTGCATGCTGCCCTCCCCTTAATTTATTTTCTTAGATTCTAGGAGCAAATTGTTTCATATTGGCAGGACCTTCTCTGTGCTGTTGAATTTTTGATAAGGTAGAATGAGATGGCTTATGCATTAGAATGGTCAAGACTTTTTTTGCACTGTTTAGTTGAAGCTTTGCAGATAGGAATGACATATAATTACTTAGGCACACTTTCTGTCATGAATGGGACACTCGCCGAGTGCTTCCACCCTGATGAAATTCTTTGTGAAGAAAAGGTCCACATTTTGATGAAGAAAATAATCTATCCATTCCCTTGAGCATGCAAAAAAACAATCAAAAGAGACCTTTTTTACTCCAATGGGCTTACATCCTTTGAAAAACATTTCTTTTTAAACTGTCATTCATATTAGAAGAAAATATATTGAATCAAATTTTTCTCACAAGACAGCTTAGATTTTCATTTCTAGAGTTTAAATAAATTATGCTACAGCTTTTAGGCCTGTACATGTCTGCAAGCTATAATGTCAGGAGAATTGCAAATGTCAGAGATGATTTTGATGTTCTTCTCCATGAGTTTTCAAATCACGGTACTGCTTAAATACAGTCCTTGGAGTTTTAGTTTGATTGAACCCAAACTGATTCCTAAGACAGCTTGATTTGCAGTCCACTTGAGAACAAAGTATAAAAGATCACATTTAGGCAGAGAATTTTTTTTAGTTCAATTATAATGGACAAGGATTTTATTGATAGTTTAGTAGCAGCAGTATGTGTAATGGCACCGTCTTTGGGAATGGAACCATTGTAAGTAATTATTCTGCAAAGTCACGCTTTTTTAACAATCTGAAATGTAATTTCATTTAAGGAGAGGGGAAGTAGGATTGTATTCAGTTTTAATAGAATAGGAGCCTTCTCTAGAAGGTTTCTTCTTTCCTGTAATGACTTACTAGACCTATTTAGAGATTGATCTGGCAAGAATCAACTTTGCACTATACTAATCAACTGTTATTGAATGTGATCTGAAAAAACACTGAATGATCTTGAAATCATAGCTGAGTAACAAAAACAACACAACACTTTGAGAACCTAATAGCAAAGTATGTTCACTAGTTGCTATTATTAGCTGTTGAAACAGTCTGAGTAGTAAGAGTTAGAATAAGAAAGAAGGAACAAACAGTCTTTTTTTTCTACAGGTTTTCGGCAGATGTGTCAACACTTCTAAGTTTGTGTATTCTGAGTAGCCGCTACCATGAAAAACTTGGATTGATCCCATGCCTCTCTCCAAAGCTAAAACAAATGTTGAAATTGTTCACACAAATCATTGAGCTGAGTGAACAAATAAAGTGTGTCTATGTACCTGGTTTCACCAGTGAAATACTTGGGAATGAGATGAAAATTTTTGTAAATGGAAAGTCTAGGGTCACTTTGCTTGCAGGAGCTTTTGCTCTGAGGGAAACCAAGTTTAAGCTCTTTGATATTATGTGCAGTTTGAGAGAATCCAGGGCTTTCTGTGAGTAACACTTTGGTTAAACACGTTTGTTACGTCACTTGTCATCAACTCGAAAAGTTGAACATCTCCTATATATCAGATGGCTCTTTTGATGCAAGTCCTTTGCTGTGAGTATAACACAGCAACCTCTTAATCCTCAGGTATCAGTCCCAGGGAGGCACAGCCACCATCCCTTCTCCAATTTCCAGGCACAGTGGATCATGATTGTCTGATGCAAAGTGCTCTGTACCTCTTATAGATACAGATACAGGCTCTGTATTCCCTGCTGTGCAGGTGCTTTCTATGTCTTTGGTCTCGCTTCCTCTGTCTTTTAATTGATAAAGAGGATAAATAGGTTGGTAAAAATTCACTAAATCACATTTTTATGTTGACACTGTATTAAAGTTCTGTGTAGTTTTTGGCAGAAAGACATGTTGAGCTTGACATTTTATTTTAACCAAGCTTGCACTGAATTCCTTTCAGATCTGAAACTCAGAGGTTTAAACTACAGCAATCGTAAGTTTGAGAACTATTGAATCTCTGCTCTGTCACTGCATTTTATGCAGCTCTAATTTTCAGTTAAATTCAATTTTGTTATAACCAAAGAAAGAGTTGGCCAAATTCACAGAAAATGCAAGCCCATTTAGTTCTGTAGAAGCTTATATTGATTTATTCTAACTTAACAGGACCCAGTGTTGTTTATGGAGTATTAAGCTATTAGAATATTAGAGTTTATTTCAGACATGAGCAAAACCAGAGGCTTTACATGAGTTCTTTTGCAAGATGTTCTACAGAAGGTGATATACGTGAATGGGAGGGGTGTGGGGTGTTGAGTAAATTTAGAAATAGGAGAAAAAAATACTATAAGAATGAAGGCTGTTGCCTACAAGGGAATTTATCCAAGTGCAGTATTTAAACTCTAATTCAAAGTCTTATAAGGAAATTAGGAATGCCTCTTGTTGGATCTCTGCCTTGCTGTTAATTTCTTCCATCAGAGATGAGAAGTATTGTAGGTTATTAATCATCTTAATCACATTAATCATTTTAATAAATATACAAACATGGACAATTTGAGAAGTAATAATTCAAAACTGGTTTTAAAAAACTGACAAAATCTCATTTATAAAAGGAAGATATGCTGAGAACTGGATTATTTTTTTTGTTTAAACATTATTATGCTTTATGGTCTGGCCTTGATGTATAAACTAGAATTCTGATAGTAGCAGTTCAGTAGATGCCTGAAGGTTTTCCTTGAAGCAAAATCTATACTGGAGACTTCAATTAGTAGATACTTGAGATGAGGTAAGTTGTTTATTTGTGGAACAGAGCACAGTCATACTATTAGAAGTGCAGGTTGTACTACTGCTCTTCATATCTATGTAAACCGATGATTTGTGAAACTAATATCTGCTGTCTCTGCAATGGGTGAGAAGATAGAACATACATCACTGCTCTGTTTGACTGGGTGATGCAGATGCTTAACTGTATTTGCTTTTTCTTTTCACTTCAATGACTTGTTATTTTCAGCTTGAATAAAATAAAAGTAATCCAGAAAGACGTATATTGAAAGGATTTGGAGTAAGTCTGAAATAAACTGTAGGAAGGTAGGATATCTGCCTCCTTGAAAGTCTTGTAATTCAGAAAATAAACCCTACGTTTAAGGGCAGGCATCTAGAAAGATGGACACCTTTCTGTCACACATGCCCAATCCACCAACACAGTACAGATGTTTGTGTTAGGAATATTTCACTTCAATATATTTCTCTGAAGACAAGGTGAATATTTTTCTGAACTGATGAACAAACATACATGGGCCTTAAATGTTATGGGAAGAGAAAAAAATGTTCACCTTTTCCAGTTCCTAAAACATCAAAAGAAATTTAGCTAGTCTTTATAATTCTTCATTCTTTAAGGAATAAATTTTAAAAACCTTTTAAACAGACCTTAAAAACAACTCTTTATTAAAAGTTGACATATTCCTTTAGTTCACCTGTTGAAGGTGTAGTCTGTCGTTTGTAGAGTCTCAGCACTCCCTTAGAGTGCTATGTGGTTTCTCTAGTAAATATGAATGAAAGCATACAAACTCCTGTGGATTTTCTTTCTGCATGCTTTGCTTTAAGGCTCAGTTTAAATTAAAATGATAATGTATACGGGTAAAGACAGGAGATTAATTCTCATAATTTAATTCAAAGTAGAGTCTTTGTTTGATGATGTCTTTTTATTCTAGACCTTGATTTCTATGGTGGTGTAGCATGATTCAACTAGATTTGTAAAATTAGACATACTATGAAAACTCAGCAAGTAATCTCTCTTTTATGGGTGGCTTATATAATATGGTTTCACAGCGGGCAGTAGTTCAAACATTATAGATCTCTGGGGACAAAGAATAAAACTACCTTAACATCACCTTTACTAGCAGATCAGATGTATACATCCCTTGACCTACCAGCTACTAGAGAATTATGTGCAGAAGGCAACTTGTTGGCACCCTGAAGTCATCCATTTGCCTTTTTTTCTGAGTTGCTCTGTATCCCTGAAAATGAATCATAAGAGAATTGATGTTTTCATGGAAAATGAGAACCCTTCTAATCTTGCAAGGCATATATAAACTTGCTTAAAGCTATTTTACACTGGCAATATGCTCAAAACAGATGGAGTACATCAGTGCCTTGATATAAAATCTCTTAATGAGCATTACCAAGCAAAGAACTCCCTGATACAAAATGCTGCAGTATCTGTAGTTACACAAAACACAATGCTAAGTGGATCACATCTGTGTAGTGAGGCAGACTTATATCTCTGTTATTCTCTTTCCAATTGTTGCAAAAACTGGATGTAAAGTTCACTTTTCCCATATGTTTTATAACAGAAACAGTGGTTCTGCAAGGGTATCATCATTAGTTTACCTTGGGGAATCTGAGAAAGAGTGGCACTGTGGATTATTCTAGAATAAGCACATCGGCCTATTTACAGTTAGGAAGAGCAAGATATGATCAGTTGCAGAGATGTCACTTTCTGATTTATTCATTTTTCTTAATATGGTTACTGCAGTGCATATATATAACCTATCAGGGGATGGACACGTAGTCTATTATATATACAGGCAACTAATAATTTGAGACATATTTTATATTTAATTTCAGAAGGGAACTCCTTCACCAGTGACATTGGTTAATAAGATTTTATTTAGTAGTCTTCTTATCAAGATGTAGGTAAAAAAATATTAAAAATGCTAGATTAATAATGCAACATGATTAGATATCCTGACATTAGCATATCATTAAGTGTCTTCTGAAAAGAGAAGTCAATTTAGTGTCTAAAATTCTTCATCACATGTGTTACAGATGGAATAATGTACTGATTATTTTGCTGTTTTGTCAGAAGCTGTTTATGAGCAGTCTTTCAGCTTCAAAAACAATATTTCAAATCAGATTATCGTTTGTGATGTTGATCATTAAGTACAAATTATTAAATTTAAAATGCAGGAGGGGAAGAAATTGGAGGACAGTGTTGGTTTCGAGATGTTTTTTGTATGCTTTTCTCACCTAGGCTGTTCCTAGCTATTCTAGTTTCACCCTCACAATATTTAGATGGTTATATGCGTTTATTACTGAGTTTGTATATCGCAAGGACACGTGTTTTTAGAGTCTCCTGGAATCTAGAAGCTAAAACTAAAGTTGTTACTTTTTTTTTTTTTTTTTTACTAAACCCCCTCCCATTACAGCATTGATGTTTTGGGGTTTTTTTTTGGTCTTGCATCCTGACCCCTATCACACCCTACCCCCACTCCATGAGGACTGGTGTAAGATGTTGAGGACATTGCTTTTTTCTGTAATACAATAGCCTGTTGTTCACATGTAGAAGAGATGCCCATTAATGACAAGTGCTATATTTGTTTTCCCACCAAGGCTGACACATAGTTTCAAAGGTCAAGCACTGTCTGATACTGCATTTACTGGCTTAAACTTTTCTTTTCCCACACTGAGTGAATTTGTATGAGGACTACCCCAGCTGCTATTCCATTTGCTGGAATGTGTCTCTAGCTGTCCATCAGCTTCTTTGCTTCACTCAAAGCTGAACATAGCACAGGATAGAAGCTAATAACACAGTGCTTTATGGGAGAGTGGGGCAGACCTGGGTAAGCATAAGCAAATGTATTTAACTAAAAGCTGATTTTTCAGCTGGCTCAATTGAGTGTTTTGATGCTCACTTCGATTAACAGGTGAAAATGCAAAATAAGAGCAATCTGGGAAAATGTGAGGTTTTTTTTCTCATTTTCATTATGTTAAATATTTCCATAAATGTTCCCAGTATGTGCTTCAATTCAAGAACTTTGAGGAAGAGAACATCACATGGAAGGGGCTTGGGGATGCTTACTAATAAGAAGAACCAAACTTTATGCTGTCTTTTGGAGTTGTTTCCTCCACAGCATGCACAGGTTTCTGAAAGGAGCTTCTGTCCTTTTCCCTGCTCCCTGCATTAAGCAGCAGGCACTGATTCGGGCTGAGCACTTTGTACATCAGTCACATAGGGCCTTTTCCTTTAGCTGTGGCGGGCAGTAACATAATGTCCTCTTGTACTCAGGCAAGACTAAACTTGGTGAGGCATAAAATCAGTTATTTCCAACCAGCTTACTTTTGATTGAAGGAACAGCTTCCAGTCTCACAGCAAGAGGACTAACATGTCACTCAGTGAGACAATTTACCTGTTCCAAAAGGAACAGCAAAGAATGAAAGTAGCCACTGTTAAAAACAAAACCTACCCAAAAGTTTATAGGATTACTTTAACATTTCTTAGCAACAGATCACCCTTACTATTTGTTTTGAAGCTATCATTGTTTAAAGTCTTTGTTAAGAAAGCATAACACCATATAGGGGAAAAGGAGGTATTTTTTTTTTTTTTTAATTATGCTTAATCATTTGTTATAACTGTATTCTAGATTTCCTTCAGAGTGAGATTTCAAGCAGCTAATGTCATGCCATTGTGTGTCTTTTTGCTTTTGAACAGTTCTTCGGTCAGGGAGATGCAATTACAGTGCTTTTAAGTAAATTAATTATTTTTAGTTTATTTTTTTTACTGCACATCTTTTCTCCAATGAAATGGTGGGTCACTGACCCTCTTTTATTATATTTTTTTTGGTGTTAGCTGAAGTGCAATAATTGTGTTTTCTTGCAGGCTGAGTGAAACATCGACCTGTGAAGTATGAGCTAAAGTTCAAATTGCACAGCCTTTGTTCTTTGCTTTAGACCACTTGCTCTGAATATATAACACAACCAGTTAGACATCAAATACCATGCCTTTATAAAAAGTATTTTCAGTTCGGAGGGCAGATCAGTATCTGGACAAATGTTGTATAGTTTTCTTTAAATAAACACAAGAACTTCACAATGAGTGTTAATACTGTATCCTAGCTTATAGCCTATTCCTTTCCTTCCCTTAGCCTCAGTGCTAAAATCTACTATGTGCAATTAGAGGTATTTGTTATGAAAAAAAAATAGCAACCTTCCTTTTAAAAATCAACTGATTTAACTGTGTACAATATAGGGAAATTCTTTATAGTTAATGAGTTAAAATATTACATGACCAAAAATATGACTGTCACAGGTATAAGAATTAACTATTACGTTAAAAGGACAACATCTTGTCTAGTATTTTTGCTGCTTTTCCATCTTTGAGTACTATGCTCATCATTATAGTCAAGCTAAAGAACTTGAACAAATGTATAGCTGGGGTTGGATATTAGGAAAGGGCTAGTAAGAGCAGAAAATACTGGTTTTGTATTTTGGCAATTCAGCACATGAACAGTTCCCATGAACAGTTTATTAACATGGGTAGTCTGTCATGTTTTTCCTTCTCTCATTTCCAGTAGATCAGCCAGGCTGTTTATTGGAATATTAGAAGAGCAGAGTTCTATTTAAAACGCCTTAAATTAATCAGATTAAATATTCAATAGCATCTTGATTTCCCTAGGCAGCAAAACATTGCCATCTATGGCATATTGATACAACACACATGTAAGCAGATTTGTAGAATAACATCCTATTTCTCAGAGGCCAAAACTGGCTGCTCTGAAGGCTGCAACCACTTATGCTTTCGTTAATATGCAAATCCTGTCCATATGGAGTTACTCTGGTCCATTTTTCTCTGCAAGCTTTCCCTGTGCTACTGAGTGAAGATACTATTTCTGTAGTGCCCAAAGCCTTCCTATCAGTGCATTCATCTCTGTCTAGGTAGAAATCTCTACTGCTGTTGAGGAACCTGGGAAACAGAAGATAAGGCTAAAGTCCCTTAAGGAAAATCAAGTGACCAAGCAGTATGATACAGCCTTGTCTCTGTGAGATTGCCAACTTGTGTCAGCTTTAGTCAACATTATTCTTTGCTTAAAAATACTGCATTTAGATCAGATTTTCTAAAACACTTTAGTCTTGTGCATATATAAGGAAGAAAGGAGAGAAAACATTTTTAGGTGGTTCTGGTGTGTTGTTATAGTAACTTCAAAAGTCTAGGAATCTGAGGCAGAATACTTTAAACAGTTGGCCTTTTGCAATTTCCCAATAGCCAAATGTCCCCATTGTGTTATTTCTACACCACTATCTCCTTAGTGATTTACTGGTCTCTCAGTAAATTCTCTATACTTCTTTTACGTACATACTGAAGGTAAATTGTAGACAACTGTACTGGTTGGGCCAAAGATCCATCTTACCTAGTGCCCAGCAATGTCCAGAAGGGGAGGCTAGGGAAGAATATGAATACTGATGATACTTCACCTAAGTGCTTTCCTTGTGTCTCAACCACTCATGTTTAAGAGCCTTCCTCATCCAGAAATGGTTTCTATGTATTAAGTCATCTTCACTGGATTCTCTTCCAGGAACTTGTTCATTCTTTTTTGAGTCTCTTAACTTTTAATATCTAATATTAGATGACTAAGGGTTAAATCAGAGCAGAGGTTAGAACTGGGGATAGTGGATGAAGCAATGTAGCTCTACTCTTGTTTCAACCATTATCTCACTATGAGACTTTGGGAAATCATGTAATCTCTCTAAAGATTTAAAATCTTTACTTGTGAAATGTGAATAGTACTTAAATCTTGGAAGCTTTCTCTCCCACTGTAGGATAAGAAAATAAAAATATTATCATTTACCATCCTCATCAGAATTCTCCATATCAAAGAAGCTGTGTGAGAGAAGCATAAACATAAAAGGAGAAAAATTATTGCATTTAGGGAAATTACTGAGAAACTTCATGCAAGAAAGGCTGTTGTGATATGGTTCTCTTTCTCTTGAGCTCCATATTTTAAGTACCTGAATAACAGTTCTATCCACACATTTAAAGCACATATAGCAAAAGAAAAAGTTAACATTTTTGTGTCCTTGTGAAATCAGTTCTTCTGACTAAGTCTGGAAAGTTTACTCCATCTTGGAGCGTAGAATTTCAGCTATGAACAAAAGATATTTAAAGGCTGTTTTATATTAATGACAGTATTTCCATACAATAGTGGAAAAAAAGCAGAAATCTTCTGAGAAGCCTGAAATTAGCTCTATACTATAGACTGCCTACTCTGCAAAAACTCTACAGCAATCATGGTTATTAAGTAAGGTATCTACAGGAAGTAGTCTGAGTAATCCCACAGTGACTGATACAGAAAGCAGACAGAAGAGATAGATATTGAAAATACTGCTCAGCATGATCTAAAGGCAGCAGAAAATTTTACTTACATTTTCTTAGGCATGTGAAGAGCTGTCTCTGTAAGTCATCTCTTTAATGGGGCTGAACTACCTCATTCTTGATTCATTCCTGATACAGGCTTTGAAAATTCAGCATTTTTTGTTTATCTGTCCTAAATAACTGTATTTATTAACCTTATAATGAGCTTTTAAACTTGTTGCTATGTAGTATTCAGCGGGAGTTATCACTTTGTCATAAAAGTATTTACTGAAATGGTGATGATGTATGCTTTCTGCTGTTCTTTCCTTCTCTTTGAGCATAGACTTTGGACATAAGGATGTCACTTTTTCACAGTAACTACAGTAAAGCAGTGAAATGAGTTGTGCAGGTAGGATGTGCAGTCTCCAACCCTGGAGCTTTTTGAGTTCCAACTGGATAAAGTCTTGAGCAGCCTATTCTGATCTTCTAGCTGACCTTATTTGTATGAAATCTCTTGGAGTCCTTTCTAATCTGAATTATCCTATGAACTATTCAACTTGTACAATATAGACAAACAGATGTATATCTTCCACATCTTGAATAGTAAGAGTGACTCTCACGTGATGAAGAGGTGGTCTAAGGTGATCAAACACAAGAGGGATTTCTAGGATGCAATCCCATAGTGACAGAGGCAGCTCTGCCATCACTAAGAAAAGTGTCTGAAGACACTCAGGATTTCAGAAATAGTCTTTCCTGTGTTTTTTCCATCTTGGTAACACTATGTGCCTCCTTTATCAGCCTGCTGATATTAGGAAAATTTCCACTAAGCATGTTAGCTTTTGTGGATCAATTTCTGAAGGCCTACAGAAAAATTTTTGCAACTAAAGTTGGAAGAATTTTTCTTTTCTACTGCTGAGCAGGATGTTACTCTCTGAGAAGCCAAATCACCATTAATAGTTTGAATGTTTCTGATTTGTTTTGATTCAAAACCTAAACAGGTGAGTGTGGCATATCTTACCCAGCAATTTAAAATAGCCTGTATTCAATGTAATCTCTTGTGGTAGTTTAACTGCTGGAAGATTGGTGGCGACTAACATTTAATTTACGAGAGCTGTCTCCAAAATAGCTGTGCAGTTGTTCCGTGGTGGGAGGGCTAGGATTCAGATTTCCACCTCAGAGGCTAAATATTAACAGTACTGCAGTCCTCAGAGCTCCTGTGGCTCACTTCCTTTTCCTTTCTTTTTTACAGTTCCTGTCTACCTTTTTCTTTCTGTTCCTCTGTGAAAATGTGCCAACTTCTCTGTCTGTTCATTACCAGGTGTTCATGGAGGAGCTCATAACCAGAACTACCTCAGCCATCACTGTAGTTTTCTCTGAAGTTCTGTACTAGCATTAAGACAGTGTTGGCATTGAAATTTTGGGAAATATTGACAATGAACTGAGATTTAGACTTGGAGTTCAATATATTTATAGAAACCCTTATGAGACTTTGGAATAACAATATCTAAGCATATTTGCATAGATGAAAGAGTGCTAGTTTACATGCTTGTAGCTAGTTGCTTTATTAGGTGTGAAGACTTAGCTTTCTTCCTAATAAGCACTGAAATTCTTATGACATTATTTCTGTGTGTTAATTCTTAAATATATTACAAAGAGGAGTAAAAAAAAGCTAATATGGTGTATAAGCATATGAGATGGCATACTCTACAAAACTTTCCTAAGAGGCAGTGAGGAGTGGCTTTCAAACTGCATCTTCTCCACAAAGGTGTTCTTTATGTAAGGTGTACATTTAAGTGACATCCATTAGAATGCGTCTGCAGGGAAAATGTATCCCATCAGACAGCATGTTAATGAACAAGTTGCTAAATGTGAATTAGCATCTATTGTAACAGGGAAACAAGTCAGGCTTAAAAGCCTTTGAGATGGCTTTGTGCGTTTTAGTGTAACACACTAAAAATGCTGTTTTAAAATCATAATTGACTTTCCCTGACACAAGAACATTAACTGATGGTTAATATGTTTCCTAGTACACTGTGTTTTCCTGGAGGCAGAACTAGCTAACTCCAGATCTCATCATTCATTCTTGCACTCTTTCGGCAGAGAACTATTTTAACAAAATATTACTGACTGAAAGGAGAAACCCAAATGCTCTGTCTTCTAGAATAATCCTGAAATAAAGATTCTTTAATATTAGTTGTTAAAAGTAGAATGAATACTTCTGAATAAGTAAAGCACATTGTGATCATACTTCCCATCTGAAAAAATCCATGTTTGAGGAGCTAAAATCGGTATTTAACAAATCCTTGAGGCCTGGGATGTTTTTCTTTTTACTACACCTGAAAGTTAAATATTTAAAATACTAATATAAAGGAATAATTACTGTTTATCTGCTTAAATAAGTATCTGTTGTTGTAAATACTTAATTATTCAGCTCTTGAAGATGGTTAATGGGAAAGTATTTTCAAGACTTCTTAGAGGCATCAATTTTGTTTTGCATTTTCAATAAATTTACTTCAATTTCACTGTTTTCATTATTTTCATAGTTTATATTCAGAAGTCCTTCTAGACTGTGAAAAACTTCATGGTTTTAGAAGTTATTAGAGGCAAGTGAACTGTCTTGAGACACAGAGTTCCAAATGTGGAACAAAAAATCAAAACTTCTCAGAAAGCATCCTGCATACTGCATTTGAAGTAGTGCTCATCTTCCAGTCACTTTGACAATAATAAGAAAGATAGTTTGCTAACTAAATTAAAAACTGCTAGATACATAAGGGAATAACAGTGACATTAGAATCTCAAAAACTTTCAGTTCTGAAGTGCTATTATATGACTTTGCAACTCATTCAAGAAACAGCCTTACAGCCTTGCTTTTACTGATTCTGAATCAAAGCTGACATTTATTTCATACAGACAAACTAGACAGTGTAACCTCTCTGTTATTTTATTGTTTGAATAGGTCACAATGTCCTACTTTTAAAATGGATAAACACTGTGAGGTTTTATTTTCCTTTTGATTTCCTACAGAGAACGAATTGCAATTCAGTGATGTCAAGTAGCATTTGTATACATTTATCTACTTGTCACATTTTCATCTAGAGGATCCCAGACAGGGAGTAAAGTTCTGTTGTAGTAAGAACTCACAATGAAGAGAGTCTGTTTCCCAGGGCACTTTCACATGCAGTAGCTGTCTCTGAATGTCTGTCCTCCTCCTTTGTGTTGTTTCCTTTCACAGATTAGCAAAGAGAAGAGGGAAGTTGACTGCAAATTAATTGCTTTGCCTTTTCTCACTGTTTTAATCTCTCATAATAACTTGTCACATAGAATGCCTTACACAGCTACTCTTATTTTTGCCTATCTCCAGTGGAATAGATCCCAAGCTCTTTAATCAAAACATCTTCAGTGCCACTATGATCACTATGAGCTATTGATAAAAAAAAATAATCAGTCTCTTTTTTCACAGGCCACTCTATACAACTGTATTCTTTTGCAAGTTAGGAAAATATAATGATACATTTTTTTTCCTAGCATCTGCATACTAACAAGTTTCAAGTTTTTTAGCATTTATAAGATTTGCTTCATGACAAATCTAGCTATTATATTAGACTGTCTAACAACACTTTAGGGCTAAATTTGAAAATCAAAAGCTAAAATGCAACATTCTGGTCAGAGTTTTTAGATTTTTGTGTGTAGACTGATTTTTTGTTCCAAGCAAAGCCCAGTTAGACTAGTGACTTGTCAACAATCAAGTACATAGCTGAAATAAGTGTTACTTGCTTTAAAACATCTGATGTGGATTAATTATCTGTTAAAACAGCAATTAAAATACAAAATCTCCTGTTATTTTGCTGAAGTCTGCAAAGAATTTAACATGATTTCTTTTTACTCAGGAATAGCATATTCTCAAGCTGAAAAATGCAAATCAAAGAACTGATGATGTGCTTTATTTCTTGAGTTTGCATTTTATGTCTATGAAGTAAACTGAGGGCTGTGTTACCTCTAAGAGAAATAGTTCAAGCTTTAGGAGTGGCTCCGAAGCTTGAAATTTCTGTTGCTGTGTGATACTTTACTGATCAAGCACTGCATGAGAAGAATGCTTTATATTTTATGCATACTCTCTCATCCTGTGGATCTATAATGTACTCAAAATAAGTTTAGTACAATTGTGAAAGTATTACTTGAAGAGTTTTCTCTCTCCTGCGGCTGACAAATCTATCATGATGTATTGTTTAAAAGAAGAAAACAAGCCAGCAACAGAAAAGACCCACCCCAACACCACCATTATAATGAATGACACTGTATGTACTGCTAGTCAGTCACCCAGTAAATGAGAAGCCAGCCTTTCAGTTATTCCATCAGACAGTAGCTCGACAGATACTTTAATAGTGGGAGGTAAAGGTTATATGGGTAGTTGAATTCCAATTTACATTTTTAATAAAGGACTGTGCTTATAAGGGCTAATGGATTTAGGTTTTTTTTTTTTTTCCCCTTGGAGCAATTGTCTTTTTGTCTGAGTTACATATAGCGAAGAACAAAGGAAAATTCTCCTTTCTTCTTGGAAGCATCCGGGTCTTCAAAGACTTGTACATGTGTCTAGTTTTAGGTACAATGTCATGTTAATAACATTACTTTAAAATACAACTATTGGCAATAAAATAAATCACGAGCCTAACTTCCAGGTTCAGTGGCATTTGTTTCAAGTTGTTCTTAATGGGTTTTGGTGCCTGCTAGAATTGTACCCAGCTCTGAACACTGCCACTCTTTCTGTGTGTTTGGAGTAAACACAGCTGGCTGAGGCATTCCTACCTCCTGACCCAACTTGTTGCTGCATTTCAAGGGCAAGAGATACTGTTCATTCTCAATGGAAGTAAATCGGCACTAACAGAGCTATCCTTTAGAACAAATATTTCTTTTGTCAAATTTAATTACTGTACACCCAGTGGTAGAAAGTTAACTTCTGGTTAAGTAAGCATAGACATCTTAAACCTCCCCTAACCCTGTATTAGCACTGGTAAGACTGATATCAGTGGGAGACTATTATTTAATTCTAAAGCAAGACAAATGTTAAGTGCTTTGAAATTCACATTAAAGAGTAGTTATGTACACGACAGATCTAATCTTACATAAAATATGTAACAGCTTTAGGGAAACAAACTGACTAAAAGGAGATACTACGACTGTACCCTTAACATGAGTCCATTTATTTATTACATAAAAAGGTTATCAAGTTAAAAAAATAAAGAAAAAAGTAAAACATTGCTTTAAACTCGAGCTCCTGTAGATTCGCAGCACATTAGTCTGAATACTGATTAAATTTCCATTTTTAAAACATAGTGCACATGTTAAAATAAGGAATGTTCATGAGGAAGATTTCATACTTTTATTCCTAGATGACACAATTTTAAGAGCCTTCCTGTCAAATCTGAACATACTCTTTTGTAAAAGAAAAAAAGCTTTTTTTCTAAACAATGATTTTAGAACAATAACATCTTCAAGCAGTACATGAGATGGATATCCAAATTCATCATGCCTCAGAGTAGTGCACTGATAAAACTATTTTAGGTCACATCTGTGCAAGTAGAAAGCTCTTCTACTGTTGCTAGCATTTAAGCTCTCTTCTGCTAACTTTTTGCTTTCTATGTATCTGAGATTTCTTTTTATCTCAATCAAGATGCCGACTGTCTATGTCTGGTGGCTAGGCCTTGGCTGGCTACCAGGAGCCCACCCAGCTGCTCTCTCACCCTCTTTCTCAACAAAACAGGGAAAGAAAATAAGAGGAAAAAGCTTGTGGATCTAAATAAGGGAGATAGTTTACTAGTGACTGTAATGGGTGAAACAGGCTTGACTTGGGGAAATTAAATTATTTCCGATTAAAATACATTTGTATGATGAAAAACGGGAAAATTAAGACATCTAATTAAATTTAATTTTAAATTTTAACAAATTTAACTTTAAAAAAAAATTTAAAATTTTTAAGAAGCTATTCTTAAAAATGTTAAAAAATATATTTAACAAATTAAAACTTTCCCTCAACTAGCACAAGAGAATGGGAAACAGACACAGTCCATGATGGTTTCTCTACTGTTCTTCAAACTTCTCCCCTATTGCAGCATGCTGTCCTCCTCAGATGCATGGCAATCTCTACTCAGGCACCTAGAGCACCTCCTCCCATGTGTATCTTCTGACTTTGATGTTACAAGGCCATTCCTCATGCTTTTTCTCTCCCATCTCAGTGACATTTTAAAAATGCACTTTTGCTGAGGCACCGTGACCCATAGCAGAGGGACAGGAGCATGTCCAGAGATGGGCAATGAAGCTGGTGAAGGGTCTAGAGGACAAGTGTGATGAGGAGCTGCTGAGGGAACTAGAGTTACTTAGCCTTGAGAAGAGGAGACTGACAGGAGATATGATCACTCTCTACAACTACCTGAAAGGAGGTTGTGGTGTGGTGGAGGTTGATCTCTTCTCTCCAGTAACAAATGACAGGATGAGAGGAAAGGGCCTCAAGTTGCACCAGGTGAGGTTTCAAATAGAGAATTAGAGATCAGGAAGAATTTTTACACTGAGAGGGTTGTTAAACTTTGGAACAGGCTGCCCAGGAAAGTGATAGAGTCACCATCCATGGAGATACTTAAAAGATGTGTAGATAAGGTGCTGAGGGACATGGTTTAATGATGGGCTTGGCAATGTTAGGTTAGTGATTGGCATCAATGATCATACAGGTCTTTTCCAACTGAAACAATTCTATGATTTTATGATTCTATGACTGGACCGGGCTGTGCCCTGTGGTGGTGCCTCTGGGGCTGGATGGAACAGGCCACATCGAGTCCTGGCCTCCCCGGCCTCCCCTCACAGCGGCTGCCCTCTGGCACTCACTGCCAGCATCTGGGTACACTGCTGTATTGAATACACAGATTAAAAAAGAAAAGTTGCAAAGTCAAGTGACTACTAATAAGTTTTCAGAGAAATGTGTGATGCCTTGCAAAAGGGTACATTGGGCAGGTTTAAAGGTGCTTGCTAAAAAAAAAATCCATATTATTTGAGTTGCACTCCAGAAGTCCAAAACCTACTTTTGCCTTTTTTTTTTTTTTTTCCCCACATACTCATATAAATTTCTGGAATTTTGGATTTACATCCTGTAGCCTTTGTCCTAAAACCACTAAAATGTATTTCTTCTCTTTTTATGAATGAGAGTAATCACTTTTAGTCTCAATTTTCTGTTATTGGTGGTGCTGCTTGAAATAAGCAGCTGTGCTTCATCTCTTCCTCCCTCTGACAGAGACTACATGGGAAGTTCTGCATAAGCCTTGAACTGTCAGGGCCTATACCCTTGGCATATATATGTGGTGGTGAGGGTGGCAGAGAAGCATTAGCTCCTCTTCCATCTTTAAAAAAACTCTATTTAGAGTTCTCCGCCCTCCTCTCCCCATTTTGGGAAGTCTTAGCTTTCATATTCTATGGCAAACAAAAATCATCGCTTTTCATGAAAATGTATTTACTCTGATCGGTTTTAAATTATCAGTTCTATTTTCCACTAAACAGGGAATAGTAAGAGTTGTTTTTCCAAAGCAGTATTTGTTACTAAGTCATTTACTTTATCAAAATAAAATAATTCCTCCTTAGTCTCACAGGAAATTCTGTAAACAGGATGTTCTGTGGAGCAGCATTTATCCATGAATTCCACTTGCCTCAATAACATTGATACTTATTCAAAATGTCTTGCAGAGATCTGCACTGGTGTCAATCATTTGAAAGTAGATATCTGTTTAAAGAATTCTTCTCAGGAGGTCTTTTTGATCTTTCCTTTAAATTTTACATAAAATAAATTAGTTCTTCCATCAGCCAGTAAATTAGAAGATTGAAGAGAGTAGTTGTTCAAATCAACATGTTGTTATCATTAGGTACCACAGATACATATTAAAATATGAATATATTAGCTGTGTTTCCTCATCATTTCTTTATACCTAATCATAAAACTAAGATGAATGATTTGTAGCTGAGCTGTAAGAACGGCATCAATCTCGTCAGAGCGCTCTGAAGGCACAGCTTCAGTTAGTTACTCTGGCAATGGTACGATTCGAAGTAGAAGATGGAAAAAGACTTAATAAAATAATGTTCTGGTCAGACAAAGCTGTTCAGGTTCCTTTGTTCCAGACACTGTTTCATCTTCTGCCATTAGCTTACATATAACTTCGTAGAGATAACTTTGATCAGCTTAAAATGTGAAAGAAAATCTGTGTATTGGTTTCATGTCTCTTTCAGAGTGTTTTCTTGATGTGCTTGAATTGAAGTGTTCACAACTTAATTTGAATGTGTTTTCCCTGTGTTTGAAAACTACTTATTCTTAACCTTTTTTTCTTTGTTTCATTTTTATCTGCAAAATGAAGAACCTATTCTTTAGAGATACTGATAAAAGAGAGTCTGAGAAACATTTGAGGCAAAGCAAGAGTTCTTTCTCACTTTGAGGTTACAAGATTTAACTTTTATGTTTATGTCTTAGCTGTAATGATTATTAATGTCTTCTGCTTTTGGTTAAAATGTCACTATCAATGGTTGTTTACTGTTATTTTTTAACAAGTTCATCATATATGTGGATCCTTTCTTGTCCTCATAAACATGATACTACAAAAATGTCCAATATCTTTTATCTTTCAGCCCAAGTAAGAAAAATATCATATAGGTGAAAAGAGTTGCTTCTCTCATTTGCCAATTGCACATGGATAATCTTCTCTTGTGCTTCCCTGTCACATACAGACCTTATTCTGCTACTGAATGTTCAGAAAATTTCCAGAAATGCTTGGGTTATAACAGGAACAACAGAATCACAAGCACAAATACAGCTGAAATATCCTCTTGAAAACTATTTCTTTGTAAGTGCTTTAGGAGTTGTCATGAAAATACTCTTGCAAGCCTGTCTGGGTAGCAGTGTATAGATTAACTGATGCTGTTATGCCAGGCAAGACTAGAAAATTATCAGATGAGGTTTGTTTTGTTTGGAGGGAGCAGTTCAGGACAAATAGTAAATCGGGGACATGATTGAGTTCCAAAATCAGGAGTTTTGTTTAATATGTTGTCTTTTCAACTAAAAACACAAAGGGAAAACGTGCATTTGAATATATTTATTGCAGAAAGCATGGGTGAAGGACTTGTGCAGTAGAGGTTTAAGCAGAAGAATTTTGACCTCATCTGAAATGTCATTTCACAGTGGCTTCCAGGAAGCCAGAAATGGATCAGAGTAAATATTTTAGAATTCACACATAATCAAAAGAAAGCCCATCCATTAACAAATAATTGATTTAATGTATTTCATACAGTAAAACTGTTTCATATTGGTATATTACTTATAAAAGAGAGCCTGTTTTTATGTCAGTAAGAGACTTCTTTTCCAGTCTAATGAGCTGCTCAATATTTTAGACTGACTCCACGAATTACAGGAAGGGGTGAGCTTGCGAAGGACTTCAGAAAGTCAAGTAGCTATATGGGATCAGAGAAGGGATTTTTCTGGGATTGTTATTCCCATAACTGTAGGTACAATTAGTCTCCTTTTTTTTGGATAGTTAAACACAAAAGGTCTTCCTTTCTAGGTTTATATAAAGCCTTGCATGATTCAAGTGAGATTCATGATTCAATATCTTTATAAACTTTGTGCAAAAGGAGCCATAGTCTTTCCTTTTTACTAGTAGTATAAGTGGTGATACAGTTACAAGAGTGAAAAAAGGATAATGGATCAGATAATTCTTAATATATAAATATGGTGAGACAGGTGTTAATAAAAACTTGTTAACAAATAGGGTAGAGTATGAAAAGAATATTGTGAGATTTGGTCGCTGACTAGATTTGGATGAGATGTACAGATATTTCAAACCATCATCATCAAGGTTGAAAGAAATTTGTATTGAAACTGAATGGCTGATAGAAAAAGTTCTGAAATAAACATGCTTCTGAAAGAAATTAAAACTATGGTATAACAATTCCAAAAAGCACTCTCTTTGAAAAATGCATAATATAATATGCCAAGCTTGTTTTTTCAAATATTTTTAAAAGAAAATATTCCTCATTTTTATGTTTTGTGCATGGCTGGAACAACTGTGCATGAATGAACCTCAAGCCATCTTAGGAATGTAAAGGAAAATTCCTAGAAGGCAGCAATATATTTAAATGATGTAAAGCTCTGTACCACCCTGAAAGCTATCAGTGAGGATATATGAAGCTGTAGATTAGGATGTATGTTGGTGAAATTATTTTTATATCTCTGTGTTTGTATCACAGCTCATATTCAGAGACTTTTGGCCAACTTTTAAGGTTTAGCCTCTCAAGCAGCTATGGAACAACAAACCAAAACCTGCTGAAGTTTCTGAAAAGGCTCTTGCTTAAAATTGTACTTGTGAGAACCAGAAGTTGTAATTTTGACTTGAAGCTGACGTCTCTGAGTTTAGAAATTTGCAATAGTTTACAGAAAGCTTTTCAGATTTGCTTGATTCTTAGATTTATAATCTAACCACTAAACTCATTTTTTTTTTCTTTCTTCAAGGGCTCTTCATTCAGAAATGTGTTTTAGAGAGTGATTGTGATATGTTCAGGTAAGAGAACCAATGCATAGTCTCTCTGAAAGGTGATGAATAAGAAATAAACCCCCACAAAACCCAAAAATCCAGTTATAACCACAATCCCAAAAGCAAAACCACCTAATAGTATTCACATTCATCCAAAATTCTGAAAGATTTTAAGGAGGGAGAAATTATTTTCCCAAAACCTGTTTATGCTTATTAGAGAATGAGGAGCTATTTAGCTAATCTTTAGGTTTGCTCATATGTTATTTTTAATACAACATTGTGTATAACTCAATTCCTCTATTCTGGAAACAACTCAGGAAAGAAGTATCATGCATGTTCCTTTCTCAACTTTGTAAGTGTGTACCTATCAGTAACACCTGCAGTATCTTTGGCTTTGAGACCCAGATGTGTGTGTATGTGTGTCCATAAATTAGCTACAAATGACAAGCCTCACTTACTCCAGATGAGTTTTATATCTATCTATATCTATATCTATATCTATATCTATATCTATATCTATGCATTTGGGATGGCAGTAGGTAATTCTAATTACAATTTGCCATGTTAGGATGAGTGGAGAAGCTTACTTTGATAAACAGCTGAGTGGGGCCGTATGCTTTTTTGCTGAAACAAAGCCTTAAAGCTTGCATGTAAACTCTTATGACTCATCTTAGAAAAAATAAGATTCCTATAGAATGAATATGATTGTATTTTCTGGAAGAGAAAATTTAACTAGGGAATTTTCTTTAGTTATTGATAGCCCTGAGAATTTGGTTTTATTTAACTTGTGTTCACCTAGAATGTCAGGAAGTCATATTAATTTAAAGCTGTTTTGTTAAAGAGATTTTTCCCCTAGGGTACAGCATGAAACAGGAAAGTGTTGTTTGTTTACCATGATAATACTTGGAATTAAAATTTATCTTGTGTTATTTCACAGTTGGTTGAAAGAATGCATTAAGATAGATTCAAATCGGAAGTTGGAGTACTGAGCTGTCTCTAGGGTAGCAAAGGTCTAGGGGCTGTATAGGGCAGCATAAAAAACTCTTGCCAAATTTCACTGTTTTCAAATGAACTACACATTACCTATGTAGTTCAGCTCATAATGGCTGTGTATGGATATTTAACCAATGATTTTGCATCAAATTTAGCATTGATTGAGGCTGTAATTGAATAGAGACTCATACAGCTCTGCTATCAGTAACTTTAAAGAGCAATGTACATTGATCTCTGAACCTACAAAATGCTGTGTAAACTGAGGAACAGAGTAGATTGAAATGGAAAGTTAGAAGATGTATTCTGCAAGGGATAATCATTATAAATCAGCTAATATCATTATTTAAACTCTGCTCCACTGAAATTAATGGAAATTCTGTGATCACATTCAAAGAGAAATGTGGGTCAACACTCCTGAATGCCTTGTTCCTTTAGGCCAATTCCTCATCTATTTGTTATTGTTTAAATCTATAGGTGCAATTATGAACTACCTCAGTAGCTGAGTCTTCTATTTTAATCTAGCACACAATTGGACTGAAGCTTTCAAGGCAAGTCATTGATTAAAATGGATGGAAAAAGAGTAGTTAATTTCTCTACACATTTTGAAAATGTTAGCCTTTGGGTGTTAAGTTGCAGTCTTTAATCAGACTTTTTGTTGGTTATGATAGTGGGTTTTTGGTAAGCAAGAATATACTAACAGATAATCTGAAATGCAAATAAAATAGAAATTGTTGCTTCAGTTGTCATAATGTTTCCACATATTTCTAGATTACTTTTTTGTATCACAAAAAACTTGTTTATTGCACAGGTAATTATAATTTCATTTTAATTTTCTGTGACTGCTTTTTCTAGAATAGAGATACTGCTTACAGTGTGAAAAACTGTACTGTGAAAAACTGGACCGTGAGACGTAGCTGCTAATTATATATAGAAAAAGCAAAATTCTTTGCTTAGATTTAAATTCTACAAGAGAAGAATTTCCAAGATTGCTCTTTTTTTCAGACATGTAGTAGTGGTGTGGTGGTTTAGTCCTGGCTGAGTGCCAGGTGCCCACCAAGTTGCTCTGTCACCACCTCCTAAACTGGACAGGAGAGATAGAAATATATCTGTCATTCTCTGAAGAGGTTTGTGAGTCAAGATAAGGACAGGGAGATCGCTCAGCAATTACTGACATAGGCAAAACAGATTCAGCTTGGGGAGAAATGGTTTGATTTTTTATTGGACAATCAAAACAGAGCAGGGAAAATTATAAGTAAAACTGAATCCTAAAACACCTCCCCTACCTCCCTCTTCCCAAGACTCCTTCCCTCACTCTAATGGAACAGGGCATGGGAGACAGGGTTTACAGTCAATTCATTACAGACGGACTTTGCTACTGTTTCTTCTCAGGAGGAGGCCTCATCACACTTCCCACTGCTACAGTGTGGGGTACCTCCCATGGGACATAGTCCTCTGCAAATTTCTCCAACATGGGTCCTTCCCATCAGTTACAGTGCTTCACAAACTGCTCCAGCTTGGGGCCTGCTAAGGGGCACACACTACCCAAAAGTAGGTCATCAAGTGGGAGAACAGTCCTTCAGGAAGAGACTGCTATAATGTGTGTCCCTCACAGGATCATAAGTCCTGACAGCAAACCTGATCTGGCATGGCCTCCTCTCTCCTTAGGTTCTCAAGTCCTGCCAGGAATTTGTTCCAGTGTGGGCTTCCCACAGAGTCACAGCCTCCTTCAGACATCTACCCACTCTGGCATGAGGTAATCCAAGGGTAGCGAGTGGATCTCTGCTCCCCCGTGGACCTCCATGGACTGCAGGGGGATAGCCTGCCTTCACCACAGTTCACAGGGGAATCTCTCTTGGGAGTGCCTGGGCAGTTCCTCCTCCTCCTCAACTAACCTTGGTATCTGTGGAGATGATGTTCTTACATTCTCACTCCCTTCTGCTGCTGCTGCCATTTTACAACTGCCTCGTGGTGACTTCTTCCTCTTCTCAAACATATTAATCACAGAGTCGTTACCTCCATTACTAATTGGCAAGGCCTTGGTAAGCTGTGGGGTCTGTTTTAGAATTGACTGGCATTAGCAATGTCAGCTACAGGGGAAGCTTCTGGCAGCTCTTTTTTTAAAGAAGCCATCCCTGTAGCCCCTCACTACCAAAACCTGGCCCAGACAAAACCACTACAAGGTGTTAAAGAGTAAACTCTCTCTTTTGAAGTATGGAAAAGATACGTAGACACTATGTGATGTGATACAGTGCTGTACTTAAAATAGGTCTAAAAAGTTTATCATTTAAAGCATAGGGAAATTAAAATCTGCTAAATTCCAACAGTATAGAATCATAGAATCATAGAATCATAGAATCATAGAATCATAGAATGATAGGGGTTGGAAGGGACCTTTAGAGGTCATCTAGTCCAACCCTCCTGCAGAAGCAGGTCCAGCTAGATAAGGTCACATAGGAACGTGTCCAGGTGAGTCTTGAAGACCTCCAAGGAAGGAGACTCCACAACCCTTCTGAGCAGCCTGTGCCAGGGCTCCCTCACCTGAACAGTGAAATAGTTTTTTCTTATGTTTAAGTGGAACTTTTATTGTTCCAGCTTTATCCCATTACCCCTTGTCCTGTTGCTAGCTACTATAGAAAAAAGGGATGTCCCAACCTCCTGACACCCACACTTTAGATATTTGTAAATGTTATAAATTCCACAAGTGTGCTAATATTCTTACAGCTCCCATGCACTAATTTTTTTTTTTGTGCTAATGCTTCTGGAGTTGGGTTCTAGTTTTGTAAATGCTTTGAGATATTGTTAACCTCACTTTTGTTTAGAAATGATTCTCATTTAAAAGTAGCTTTGAGAAATGTCTACTGTCCTTTTGGATTTCTTTAGGAGGTTGAATGAGGAAAATCTCACAGATGAAAAGAAAAAAAAAAAGCAAGCAGAGAACGCCTGATGAAACAATGAAATCTCTGCTTGCATAGCCTCCTTGCAAAACTGTCTTTCCTAACTGCAGTAAATCTTCTATTTGTACAAGACTTCCTCATACACACGAATTATAATGTATGATGAGAATGTTTTCTGGAAATACTATGAAATAAAGGCCTCTTTGGAAGACATTGACAGGACCACCAGATTTGTTTTTAGGCACTTAAAATTAACTTTGAGTTGTAGTAATGTGTTGTGAAGACAAGAGCAAAGCAAATATTCAACAATTAAATTAATAGAACTTGGAAATTGGAAAAATACCTTTCTCTGAAGCTATAATTACATGCACTGTGGAGAAGACCTGTGTAACACTCTATAGTGACAGATCCACAACCATGGCACTTAAAATTGATAACTTCTTTTTCAAAAGAAGTCCAGAAGTTTGAACTTTTGCAAATTTGAAAGTTGTCAATATAATTTGTGGACAAAATTGAACAAGCCAAACATGCTAGGTCTCAAATATAAATGGATTCTTGGACCTTGGATTCTGGAGGATTACGTATTATGCTTTATCCTCAATTCTTGATATAAGAAATACGTTTGATCTTCTCAAGTGTAAAATTTAGTTGATATTGGTGGAAAAGCATTTACACTCTCCTGTATGCTGCTGCTCTGTCTTTACAGGGACTGCAAGAACTTCCTTGTAAAATGCAGCTACCACCCTTGGGCTCGTACGTGCTTGGAGCAAAGACCTTCAGACTGTCAGGGCCCTGGCTTTGTCAGAAGTCTGTGCTCATTCTTTTGTCTTGCTGCTCCTCACCTTGTCTGATCTCTCAGCTTGACCTCAGATGCTGCAGACCTAATAGTCCTCTCCTGTTGCCCACTGGTAGCAGTGAGACCATGGGCTGAACTGAATTTAGCATCTTTGACTCACAGAACAATAGATAGCACTTAGTTCTCTAATATGATCTGCTTCACATGTAGTATTTTCAGAGAAAATTTGAAAGAAAGACTAATTGCAGACTTTCAGAAAGGAAAAGGGATTAGAAAGCAACATGTGTTTATTACAATGTAATTTCTGTAAGATTGATCTGATATCTTTCTTTCCCAAAAAACATTCTGAGAAAGGGTGATGTGCTGAATGCAATACTTTTTGGGTAAGACTATTTACGGTTAAATTAACAATTATTAGTCAAAATGGTGGTGATCTGGGGAACTAACCAAAGAAGTTGGTAATGCTGAGTAAGGAAAGAACCAGTTGGCATTTGTCATAAGATAGTTTTAATTTTTCCTGCTAAATACAGTGGCAAAGATGTGTATTGACCTGTGGTATAACTGTCGTACTTCCTGTTATGCCTTATGTGGGAAATCAACGATATAACCCTGCTACATTATTTTCATTATCATTATTTTCATGATATAGTTGTGTATGGGAACCAAAATGATTAATGAAACACAACTGTTACCTTTTAAGGAAGGGACAAGGCTCAAAAAAAGGTAGCTAGTAGATAATAAGGCTGAAAGTTGATATGATCAATGTTCACAAAATCATGAAGGTCATGGCTAAAATGAATACAGAGCAATTGCAATGTTTCAGCTACAGTGTGTTGATGAAACTGTTAGAAGTTTGTTTAAAGTTCAGAATAAAGCTCTTGGACTTCTGAGGTGTATTGCTAAAGGAGAATGTGGACATAGATTTAAATTAATGGATAAATTGTCCATACAGAGATACTAAGTGAATAGACAGTGCTACACTTTCTAATATCCTTCATCTAACAAGATGCCAGAAAAGCAGAAGGCAAAGTCTAGACTTGTGTGATTTTCCTCAGGTAGCACCTGCTTGTGACACTGGTAGACAGGATGCTGGTCCAGGTGCAATACTGCTCTTACTCAACAGGGATATCCTTATGTTCTTGTACTTTAAGCTTCAGTGTATTAAAAATTGGATACCAATATATGAACTCTAGGATTTTGAAGGAGATTTTACTTTCAACAGGATTAATGGTTTGTCTTTTGACAAGTAAAATAATAGCATAGTGTTTCAAGAGGGATGGTTTCAACCTGGCATATGCAGCAGAATTCACCATTCAATAATTCTTCAGGACTTTATATGTGGATCAATGAAGGAATAGCAAGTTGTGTGAATCTAAATATGATAGGCTGTTGGCAAATCACCAGGTATTCTGTTTCCACAAGCATAGCAGTTCTACATACAGGCTTGCTGTTTTACTCTTCTTCCACGGGACACTTGAGATGCAAAGTACATTACACTTAAACTAGGTGACATGTTTTGGTAGCTAGTAATATGAAGTATTATTGTGGAAATTATATCCTCTAGTAAACAAACAATAGCCTATATATATTTGACATGCACTAGAACAATATCGTAGGAGACATCTCAGTCTCAATGTGAGTCTGTAGTAAATGCCTACGCTCTGGTGAACCATATGCAATTGTTAACGGGATCATTTCAGTATTCTCATTTGACAAGTCCCACACAATATAAAGTACTAGTACCTAACTGGTGTCTTATAATGGATGACTGTCTCTTTGTCAAATGAAATGGTGACACCTCTGAAACAAGTGTTCTGGAGGGAGTTTTCAGCTATCAGAAATTAGATTTTCAAAAGTCTCATATGTGTCACTGCTAATAAGTAGCTGCTAATTTTGTTAATTTTCTGTACAATGCATTCTTATAGTTTGACATGTCTCCAAGTTTCTGTGGTTTTTACTTTTCTAATTTTAACCTAAGTTCTGCAAAAATGGGGGCACGTCTGGTCTGAAAAAGTGTAAGCAAATGTGTTCAGCTGATCACACTCGTCTACTTTTATTTGCTGCTGTTATTTGCTGTGCTATAGTTTTATCTATCCCTAAGGCATACTAATTTACTCTTTTTTACTAGACCGATAAAGAAATTTTGTGCTACAGCTGTGGGTTATTATCTGATGCTCTGAAATACTGGGTCAGACAAAAGAGCACTATGTTAACCGGAAAATGAATTGCAGCAGAATTTTTCTTGTGTTTTCTTTGGTTTGGTTTGATTTTTTTTTTTGTGATTTGAGATTAGTCTGATAAATTGAGGAGTTGTTCTTTGTGAAGTTGCCACATGGTAGATTGTTGTAGATAGGGGAGAGATTACAGCTTCATGTGGTTCACTGTATGTCATAGATTTAGGGTTTTTGATTGTTTTCAGTTTTTTAACAAAAGAAATGAGTCTCTGTCATTAAAAGGTGTTAAGATCAAAAACTCATAATGAAAGAAGCGGGTTGAGCTGCAGTTGCAAACATAAAGAAATAGATTGTTAGACTTTGATTAATGTAAGTTAGAAATGATCCTCTGTGATGGGATTTTAAGACTTTAATGAATTTTATTTGTGGAACAAACAATTAATCCTAGGTTTTATTTCCTCTATCGACCATTTTCCCAAAGGACGTAAGGCTCCTGTTTACATAGTGGTGTTCAGATGTGCCCAGAATATTTTTCAGCTGTGTTTCAAATCTATGATAGAAAGATTTCCAATCTCGAATCAATGATTCTGGTTCCGAGCAAAACCTGAAAGTATTGCTGATGCCAGAGAACAATTGACAACTAATAGCATATAACTCAGTCTGATCAATATTGAATCCCTTGGGTTAAGACTTCAGGCTGCAAAAGCCAAACAGTTCAGCAGAAGTCTCATATTTTTTTCCTGGCAAAAAAGCTCTGAGAATATAGTGGGAAGGTTTTTAGAAAATAACAGGAAATAAATCCTGTAATAGGGTAATTAATAGAGTAATAAGGGGCTAAATCCTCAGGGAACTTGGTGTTCTATAGGAAAAACTGTTCCGAATTCTAAGAAAGAATCGTAGAAATAGTTAGGGACCTGAAAGAATTTATGAACTGTACCACAAAGCTGAGAAAAGTCATAAAATGCTTTTCTGGACACTGGCAAAAGCTACATAAGAGATCTAAAGGTCTTCTTAGAAACATCAAAGAATTTAAGACTGTAAAAAGTGTGAGAGGCAAAAAAACCCAAATAATAGCTGAAGATCTACTGTGAGACTATTGATATTCTTGGACTCTTTTGTTTGACATGATACGAGGATAATGACTATTCTGTAATGTTTATATCATTTCATAATGCTTTAAAATATTCTGTAGTTTTTCTCATCTGATACATGGTTTAAGAAAATAGAGGACTATAAGAAGACGAGTGACTATAAGGGAGGAGCACTTAACATAGACATCTTGCTGGTCTAGAGAAAGGTGGTAGCGTGGGCACCAGACAGTAATGGATCCAGGGGCCTAGAAGCCATCTTTGAGAGGCAAATAGGACTTATTTGGTTATAAAAACCACCTCATTTTATACGCCATTCAGTTCCTCAAGTTAAAAAAAAAAGGCAAGTGGTTGACAATAGACAACTTAGATCCTTGTACATTAGGCCTATTTCCTATTAAGAAATTATATTTCAAATAAGCTACTACTTCAGGCTAGAATTTCTTGTATAAGCAAGATTTTTTCCTGCAGCTGCATTATGAACATTGAAAATTGTGTGGTTCTGTGACTGCCAGTCCCATTAGAGGCTCTGTAGAGATCAACAATTGGTATGACAAATGATATTTTCATGCTGGAAAACAGATGCTTCATAGGCAATTAAAAGTTAAAAAACCTTTTTAGAAATCAGGAAAGATTTATGACCAAAAACCCCCCAGTTTTTACATTTTAATTGAATAATTAATTTAACTCTGTGAAGATCTAAGTTGTAAATTCCTATCTATGCTCGTTATTCAATATTCTTGCTTTGTTCTTTCTATTTCCATTTCTGTTTTAAGGTTATCATTATATGGGAGGGATTTGTGACTGAAGCAAACGAATTTCAGGAATCAATGGACTTCCTTTGAATTATGTTCTGCTCTGAATAAATTAACACTAATACTGAAGGGATTAGATATGGTTCCAGAGGGTGGTGTTTTAGCCATTGATTCCAGGAGTTAGGTTAGAAGTCCAGTTCTTGCTCCAATGCCTCTTTTGCATTCTATTAAATTGTGATATAACACAAACTACTTACAGTCACTGGAACAAGGAGGAGACCTGGGCCTGTGCCTCTCACATGAGTGGTTTACTTAGCCCTTATACTAGAGCCCAGTAAATGTTTAGTCAGATTGGTACATCAGAGCTATTTTCAAGAGGGTTGGAAACAGCTCTGTGATTTGAGGAGAGAAAAATCTGTGACCAAATCTCCCATAGACTTGTCCAAAAGAGGACATAGGATATCCTTACTTGAGATACTCATATTTTACTGGAACAAGGCTCTAAGCATAAGTCTAATAAACATCTATGAAGTTTCTGTTTGCTGCTTTTTTGGGAATATCCTGTAGAGGAACTAAAATCCTCTGTGCTTTCACATTTGAAGTCTATTAATCCAAGACTGGATACTCTTCTGCTATGCCTGGAATGAAACCCTTCAGTAAAAGTATTCCTTTGATGTTAATTTTTATGGAAATGATGGTTAAAATTGCATCTTCTTCCTTAGAGATAGGATATGATTTTATGTTAGCTACTAACATTCATATTTAATATTCAGTGCCAAAGTCATTATTTTTGCAGAAAATAACATAATGACATGCTGTCCAGAGAGGAAAAGTCAGTATGTGGTTCACATGCTGAGAAATGTGCATGTTTATCAAGCTATCAGGTGTTCCTCAGTACTGAGAATCCGTCATCCCGGGAATGTTCTATTCTTGTGCATTTTAATAGGCACTGTGGAAGCTGTGAATGGTCTGTCAGCACTTTTATTAGGCATCTTATTATTAGGGAGTTTATAGCTTGACTGTAAAACCTTGCTGTAGGCTAAAACTAGTTAAATAATACTTTCAGAGCAATGTTTTGTGCCAAATTTAATTCAGCTAGCTTTAGGCATTTTTCAGTGTTCGTATCAGAACGCAATATTGAAGACCTGATTGAAATTTTTTGAAGTAGGGCAAGGCAAAATACAAATGACCTAGACCTGCAGCTTTACTCATAGTAGACAGTAAGATGGTCTAGTAATGTATAATGTCTGTTTCATATAATAACAATATAGAGTGGCTCTAGCAGTGGGACTCAGTGTTTCAGGGTGGAAGATAAAGTCCTTATTGAAACAGAATCCTGTTTTGCTTAAGTAGGGTCTTCAAAACTGGAGCTACCCTGAGTCTGGCTGTGAAAACTGTAAATGACTAACTCTGGACAGAAATAGATGACATTATTTTAAATGAAAACTGTTAATTTAAAATGCTACTGAAAAGTAAAGTCACTTTTTCTGTATTGTACCCAGTGAATAGCTCAGCAGAGCAGGGAACTTACAAACTCCTTGTTTTCTCTTTGTTCATGGAATAAATGCTCTAATTTCATACATCAGCAGTCACAGTTTGCTACAGCCGCTCTATCAAGTCAAAGAGTATACTTCTCAGGAAGAGGTGACAAAAAGTAGTACATCATTTTATTGTCACTTCAAGACTTTGGACATGGAAGTCCAAAGTGTCTTTTAACTTTACAAAGACTGTTGATGGGGTAGTTGCATAAACCTGCAGCTAATGAATCCAAGCTTTAAAACAATACAAACAAAAAAATATATAGCATAAATTCTGTGAAAACGTATTGAATGCCTGTTTAATTTCAGTGCGACATGGAGTAGATTACTACATAGAGTACATGTTGCTTCAGTAATTCTCACAAAGCCTTTCATCACCTGTTAGTGACAGGCAAGTTCCTGAGGATAAAAAATTTTTGCATGTTCTTGTCAGTAGTGCTATATCTAGAGAAACTTCTGAACTGATAGGGAATGTCTATCTGAAGAAGTGCTGAGGAATTCTCTATTTTTTTTTAATGAAAAAGCTTTGTCATTTAGCACTGGCACTGTGACTACAAGTCTCAGACTATGTAGTCTACTGAATGTTAATGGGCATAGTAAGTTGAAGATAAGTTCCACTTATCTTATTAGTTCCACTTAAATATAAGAAAAAACTATTTTACTGTGAGGGTGATTGAGCAGTGGAACAGATTGCCCAGAGGGGTTGTGCAGACTCCTTCCTTCGAGGTTTTCAAGACTTGTCTGGACATATTCCTATGTGACCTTATCTAGGTTGACCTGCTTCTGCAGGGGAGTTGGACTAGATGATCTCTAAAGGTCCTTTCCAACCCCTACCTTTCTATGATTCTATGATTCTATGAAAAATATGGGCAGATTTTCTGAACTCATTGTTTTACGTTTTTATAAGGTTTGGTCCGTTAATTTGTGAAATTCAAAGAATGTCAAAGCCAAAGGAGTTCCAAAGGAGTACCAATTCTAATGCAAACCAGATACGAGTCACCTTGCAAATAGTTTCAAGCAGCTTCTGTGGAACAAAAATCTAACAAAAGTAATTTTCTACCAAGTGCTAATTTGTAAGTTTTTACAGGTTAGATAACTTTTTTTAAAAAATTAGTAGTAAGTGAATATTTGAAGTAGAACCCACATTCCTTAGAACTCAATCAAGACTTTAATTATGAAAATGTGAAAGTGAGTAACTGCATGAAGCTATTGAAGTTGTATTGAGTATTACAGCTGTGCTACCTGTTGTACGACAAAAGAGTATCTTCAGTTCTTCCACTCCATTGTAGTGGAGAGTCTATTTTGTGGTGGTTTCCAGTTTGACCCACAGGTTATTTCTGTTGTTTTCAGTAGAATTACTGTGGAAAAAGTGGACTAGATAAAGGGTTCTGAAAGATTATTTGGTCCACATTTTGAGAATCTCTCTGAAGTAAAGCAATTGTCACCATTTAAAATATACCTTCTCCCCTGTCCTGCTAAAAACCCTTGTTTATCAAACATCCAAGGCAGCTGCACTTCCTTTCAAGTACGTTCTTCAAGGTATTCATGAGCTGAAAATCTAATGTGTGGTAGTTGAATTTCATGGTTTGTGGGAATTTCTTCTATAAGATGAAAAGTTTTTACACTATACTGATATGTGGATTTTTTTTTTTTGTCCTGTAGCTTCTCTTTTTAGTACTTTTTTCATGTATGGATATTTCTAGAGAAGAGTCAGTTCAAACATTTGCTTTGTTGGCTGTCTTTGCAGAAGTGCCATGCATAAAGTAGTTGTATTTTCCGTACATATTTATGGTTTCACTTAAATATGTAACAAAACAAATGTGAAGATAACATAAACAAAGATAGACCTACTCCACAAACTTCAGGTACAGACAAATAGAGCTAAAAAATACTTGTACATTGGGATGTAAATTAGTCTACAGCACTTCCCAAGCCTTTAGTTCAAACTCTGTCTCAACACCCAGTTTCTTAACAACTGCTGAAACCCTAAGATGTGTTGGCCTGGGTTTACTAATGAAAGTGATCTGTGTAGTGTTTATAAGTAGACAAGATTTTGACTGAGCTGTTGGGCTAAGTGACGCTGATCTAATAAGAACAGTGAGTACCTCTAATCCTTCTAAGAAACCTGCACACGTGGAAGTGTGTGCTGCAGCTTTGTGGAAGCTGATTATCTCCCTAGCTACTGATTAAATGGAGTAATAAAGTCCAGGGTTCTCTCAGAAAAGCCTCTAATCTCTTTTCTATGCCCAGAAAATAGTTTTTCAAACTTGAGAAAATATTGTTATTTTTGAGCCTTCTAACACTTTTCTGTCTTAGCAGGAAACTGGTCAACATTTTTGAAAATGTAGGGGCTGAAATGGTGAGACTGGCATACAGGGTGGTCACATTATCTTTATTTCCTTAGGTAATCAGGCTAAAAATGGGCAGAAGGCACTATACTAATGCTGAATTTGATTATATATTTCAAAGCTCAACTTTATGTGGAAGTGCTTTGATGAATTTTTAAACAATCTTACAGAAATTCAGGAAAAGCATTTGTACTGTCAATTACTTCAAAAAAGTAGTTCTTAATTAGTGCTTGGTATTTTTTTTCAGTTTTTTGTTTTTACTGGTTATACTGTAAATCCAAATTCTAACTTTCCAAAATTTCAGACTTGTTTCAGACCTGATGACTGACTGTAAGAATATTAAATGTCTAAAGAATATGTGTGTTCATAGACTATGCGTATTTCCAGTTAAATGCTTAGTCTTGATGTTAAAGTCATGGAGATAAAATAACCTTTGCTGTTGTTTTAAACAAATTGAGGCATAGGCTGAATACCTTACATCATTGCAGATCCTTACCATGTCTGTATCACTTTTATGGACACGCAGAAGCAAATTCTGTGCCTGAGAGAAATTCTTCAAGTGGGGTGATGTGAGAAAGAGGGTAAAAATGACATTTTGTCCAATATATATGCCAGGGACTGCTAAGGACAGTTAGTCAGTGGAAATATGAAAGAGTATGAAAAAATGGATGAGAATACTAGAACAAGAAAAAGATGACAAAGAGAGGTTTTGTGTGAGTGCTGGTTAGACTGTAAGAAAGTGGTTGATGAGCAAAACACGTTTTCCTATTTTCAGATTATGACAGTTCTGCTAGTATCTATGCTGCCTGTTTGAAAGGGCATAGGATTCATTTGTTGTTCTGAACTTATAGTATTCTTTATTGTTAGTTTATGTTTAAACTCTAATACCTGTAGTCATACAGGTACACAATTTGCTAGTAGACTGAAATATATCTAGGTTGCCAAAGCATTGATAAATAAGTCCTGTAAACAGTGATGATTAGACTATTCATCTTTTTAGAGTTCGAAAGCAGAAAGAACAATTAAATTTATCCAATGTGACTTTTTACATATCACAGTCCATTACATTTCATCCAGATATCTGATCTTACAGATGAAGATTTCAGTAAACAAGTAAATTAAGCCAATTTTACTTTTTACAACACACTGAATAGTGGGGATCAAGATTCATTTACTGTCAAGTATCTGTGGCAGCCAAAAGAGTAGTGAGATATGCCCAGGTGATATTGTCTTTTAATGTGTATTTTTGTTACATTACATTTTCCTAGGCTCTTTATTAAAAAGAATACCTGACAGCTGGAACTGTTCTTATGTTTTTGTTATGAATAAGGATGTCTTGAAACAATAAAGTAAGTCTCCAAAGGGAAGAACAGTTCCAATTCTTGACTCTTACTGATTTACAAGTAAGTCTATGCTTGTCCCTCCAACTTGTTTCATCAAGAGTTGTTCAATTTATTTTACATAGTTTTATACCACGTTCTTTTAACTTCCTTCTTCCTTAGGTCCTTAACACAATTGCAACTTCTGTTTTCTCCTTGGTCTTGGATTTTACTTGTCTTTACTTTCAGTGAGATGTCACTATAGTACTTAGCTGTATTCTCTCAAATTCTTCTCATTCCTTCAGTTTCCCTGACAACTTAAAAAAAAATCTTGTAAAGGGTTTTCTGAACTTAGTTCTAAAAAAGAAAACTTTCCAAAAAGAGAAAATAAGAATGTTAAAAATGAATGCAAAGTATGTCTTAATTTTTTCTTAAAAGATTGAAGATACTATTTGTTGCAGGGGCCATGCCATGAAATGATGCAGGACTGTGAAGGGGGAAAGCAGTACATACCTATCCACTGTAATCATAAGGCAGAAGATCATGAGAAGAAAAGAAAACTGACCTCAATATGCAGGTTTTCATTCAAATATATGTTTGATTGAGGTTTGTTGACAATAAGAAGACACTTTGTTCAGTCTTGTTTTTAAGACTTAAAATTTCAGAAATTATACGTCCTAATGGTTAAATAGAAATTACAGCACGCTGGAATTTGTTATTCCTGAGTGGAAGGATTATCTTTATTTTCACAGAGTGTTTACACCAAGCTTCCATCTCCCTGAGCTACTCTTAGTTTTAAGGAGAAAGGGGAATGATTTGATAATATTGTTGCATCATATGCTTAATATTTCAGGATCTATGGAATTTGAACAGTGTTAACCTTAGTAAATAGCAGGTATCAAGGTATTTTCATGCACAATTACAGACATTTATTTCGGCCTTTTTTTCCACTGATTCACCAGTAAGAGATTCTCAGTTGGATAATTTGGGAATGTGAAAGTCTCTTAAGCTACCTTAGGTTTGTGGCTTTAAATGCTATAAATATTTAAAGATTTTAAATTACTTTTGACAACTGACAGCTTTACAATTTACAAGAAAAAAACATCACACTATGAGGCAACATTAAACAGTTTGTTTCTTTAATGTTAAAAGTAATCCAATTATCATTCTAAATTACAGCAAGCACTTTATAGAAAACCCTTTTGGAAAATAGAGAAAAGTATGCATAGCAAGCAATATATATTTTACATATCAGTATAGCAAGTAGATGTGTATAACATCAATTCATCTATTCTTTTTAGCCTCATGTTTTTATGTCCCCATTCTGTCAGTCAGCAGTTCTAAACAAACAGTTCCAAATGTCACTGATATTTTTTGCTTAAAAGACAGAATCTGTAACCCTTCAGAGATTATATTAATAGCTGCGGTAGATTGCTATACACAATGTTTCAGCATTTTCCTCATGCACTCATTTTAGGAGCACTAAAGCTGTTAATCCTTAACCTTCCTTTTCTTACTAAAAGCGATTGTTAAATTAAATGATGCATTATTAATAAGAATTGTTTAAAATGGAACCTAGCACAGATAATGCTACATATATTCTATTACAAAGAATAAGCCACATTTAATTTCTCTGTCCACTTATTCTGGAACTGTAGTGCCTCCCTGTTTATTGTTCACATGATTGATTATTTTATCTTGATTTTTGACTATCTGTTTGCTTAAACCTTTGCCTTTGTATGTGTATGCAAATATTCATCCTGCACTGTTGAACTTGAAAGGCAGTATAAGACTCTTAGATTTATTTCCCATTACTCTTCTAAATGCCAACCTAACTAGGTTTCTTAGCTTTCCTCTGGCTTCAGATAAAAAATGGGAGAAGGTTTGAATGAGGTGGAAGTGGACTATGGCAAAGGAGCTGTTGCTTTTCCTTCTTTATTGAAGCACCAGCTCTTGAAGTGTGTAAGGTTGAGTGTCAATACCTTCCAAGACCAGTATTGTGCCAGAGGTCACATTTAACCTGAGGCTCATCTATCATGGCAGTTAAAACATCCACTTCTTCCCTCTGATTTCAGTAGAGAGGGACTTCAATATATGCATGGAGGAAATTCTTCTGTCTGCATGTGCAGGATCCGTGATTCTTAGAAATTTTATTAAAGTTCTTGAGTCAAGGAGTTGGTTGTAAGGGCAGGATGAGATCCTTAGCTCTGTTTTTAATTTAGACCATCCCAGCTTATGAGATGGAATAGTTCAGCTGTAAGCTAAATGCAGTTCAATGCATCAAAGAATAAGCAAAATAACCAAAGAGAAACTACTTGGAACAATGACAATTCATGTAGCCTCACAGGAATTTATATTTGACCTTAATGGATAATCTTATAAAATTATTGGTTTCATATGACATTAACGTCTGCAGTAAGGTGGTCTTTATCACCTTCTCATACATTTGGTGTACAAATTTGTGTGTTGAATATTTCCATCTGTTTTGTATACTAGTCTGGGCAAATAAGAAGTTGCTCAACACTGTAAATGGCTTCTGAATTACAGAGCTCCCAATAATTACTAATTTTGCACCTGAGATGAGTAAGTGTTCTCAGTTTTGAACAGTCTGCTTGCCTGCACATTAACCTACACATTCAGTTCTCATTTTTCAGGATATACACTATGGCTTTCATCTTTTGGATATGGTCAATGACCATTGCACATAAGCAAGAGATCCAAGATGTTGTAAACTAAAGGCAGTTTATCTTGTAAATAAATGACACTGATATCTTTGTGGAGATAAAAAGAAAAAATATTTTTAAAAAATATTTGAAGAAAAAAAACAACACCACTGTTTATAAGGGTTTCGTTCTTTTTTTTTTGAAAGAATGCAACATATGTTTGGACAGCTTTCAGAGAGCTATCTAAGTGGATGTTTTGAAAAGTTAACAGAGAAAATGTTACCTAGCTAAAACTTGATAAAAAGATCTTCTGTTTAATATTTAATTGTTCAGTAACCATTGAACACATTAGACAGATTATCTTTCAGAAATATTTATACATAGATCAGTGCTTAGTGGTGAAATTCATGATGTGATTCAGCTTTATTATTAGAGCTGTGGCTGGAGGTAACTGACAGTATGAGTGTGTGTTTGCAGTGGTGGGCTAAAGTATAAGATGTAGAGCTGCAGCTTGCAGTGACCTGATGCTGATCCTCCAGGGAAGTGAACAGCAGGTATGTACTCTGTCTGCTGTGCTCCAGTCTGAAAAACTGAAGTAGATTTGCTGGTGAGAACAGCATGATTGGCTCGATACTGCTGAATATCTAAAGGCAGTCTGAATCAGTTGCTGTATTCTAGTCACTGGCTTAGTTGATTGTCTAGCGATGGGTCTGTCTTGAAGGCATTATGTTTCAGAACAGGTTACTGAATAACTCATTAACTATTAGGAAGCTGTTAGGAACCTATCTCTATACTAATATTTATATTTTAAGCTAAACAACTTACTGCTGTGTAGGATTATACCCTTCTACCTCCTGATTGACAAGGAGCCTTCTCACATGCTTTTGTCATGCCTTGTAACAGCGACAGATACTATCTGTAAGTAAACACAGAGGAATAGTGGGTTTATACTAGATTCCAGTTTGAAAATGGACTCTGGAGATGAACAGGACTACTCTGTTTTGACTGGAAGATGTTCATTGATTTCAGTAATAATAATAATAATAATAGTAATAGTAAAAAGATATAACTGCAGCCATTCATTTTTGTAAGGCAGAGTTTTGATAAAAGTAAGGGAAGATATTCTATTATAGCCCCTTATCCAGTACAACTTACACTAGGCTAGGGGCTAATGTGGTTCACTGGTATTTGGATATACCAGTGGAAGAGCCTACTTCCTATTCAAAGTGTGAATTTAAGCTATTAAACCTCAGTTCCTTGGGTACTCTAAACAAAGTTCTTGTAGCTTTGAGAATCTGAGTGGTCATTCTTTTAACAGCTTTTGGATAAAACCCTTAAAAGTATCAACTTGGCTTTAATGTAATGTCTCAGATGTTTGCACAAGGCAGGGAAACTATTTCCTTTTCTGTCTCATCCTGAGAGTTTCTGTATTACGTCTAACAACATTTTGCTCTTGATGTCCACCTGTGTGAATTTGTTGTTTGAAAGAAGAAACTTTGTATTCAATGATTTTACATTGAACTTTCTAAAAGAAAATGACATAATCATTGTAGCTGTAATGTCTTCTATTTCTGGAAATCAATTCTTTTGATTAAATGACAAATTATTTTCATTTCCACTAAGCCATACTTAGTATTTCCATTTTGTCCAGATTTTCTGTTGAAATCTCTTGGTGAAATGATTAAGGACCTGGTTTTGGTTTGTTTGGTTGTTGTTTTTTTTTATTGTGTTTTTTTTTTCCCTTTTTTGATGCCGTTCAGTTTTATTCCTCTACTGATTTTTTATCAGATGCATGTTTTTGAGTTTCCTAGTTTTCGCCATTCTACTAAGCCTTGGTTCATAATATGAAGCAGTCTCAGAGTGCTTGACCTGATTATTTGGACAAAACTGACTGTAAAATACATTCTAGGAACAAGTCTAACACACTCAAACCAGACTTCAGCTTGTCCAAAGTAATAGTCTCAAAATATGTGTAATGTGGACTTATTCTGAGCCCTCAGGTCTAATTATTTTGCTCTAAATTTCTGCTCAAGTTTTATTTTACTACTTTCCACTTAAGTTACAGCTGTAGACAAACAATTAGTATATTGCATCCTCTTACATTTTATTGCTTTCTGGAAGATAATGTTATGACCATTTTCCCTTTTCAGTAGCTGTGCAGTACAGTACAATCTGTAAATAATTAATACTGTCTAGAATAATGGTGGATTTTGTATGAATTGTTCTGTACATGGTATTGATACATGGGCAAGTAAAAGAAGTCTTGTATCATAGAATCGTAGAAGGGCAACGACGTTTAAAATTCCATAAAACAATCTTGGAAATCACACATGCTGGCACTAATTTTTTACTTTGAGATGATACTGAGCCGTCAGGTTCCTGAGAATGTTCATCACTTCATTTGTTATTGTGATACTTTTGGTAAATTCCTTGTCACTTTGAAATTCTGATGTAGGTTTATATTATTTAATTCTTAAAATCCTAAGGAATATTGCTTATGGAATGAAGTCTAAATTTGAAATTAATCTAACAGGTTAGCAAAAAAACCACAACAACTCATCTACATTATACCTGTGAAATGTTTCATAGAATCCCATAGTGTACCATTCAAATACTGAAAATTCAGTGCATACACTATGCATTCATCTATCAAGCAATGCATTGATTGAATGAAATTCTTACATGGGAAGTATAAGAAAATATATCAGCACCAGTTAAGAGAATATTTCCTACAATTCCTTCTCAAAATTCTATGGTTTTGAGATTTAACATTCAGCTTAGGAATGATTTATCCTAACCATTTAAGTACAGTCATCAACACTAAATATTTTTAAGCCTTATTCTCAGCTTATCCACTTTCCCTTTCTTGTCAGCATTGAATAACGGAGTAAGACTCCATTTTAAACAACTGGTTTTTAGGATTTAGATTTTTTGGGAAGGCTTTAGGGCTTTACTGTGATGCTTTCTAAATTAAATGCATGCACTTGAAAACATGATATTTACTTAATGCCATACAAATGTCAAAGACAACATTGACAGAAGGTAACTAATTTATTACTATATCAGAAACACTGACCTTGAAACACATAAAATGCTGTCCTAGTTCTTTTAACTTAAGTGGCCAATTTTCCAATTTGGAAAGCCCTATTCAAGTTGGTATCTGCTTTCACTCTCATTGATTTATTGGTATTTGTTCAGAATCTCTTGTAAACTAATGTCCTTGTTTTATCAATAGCTCATCTGCATGTGAGAAGACTCTTTCTTGGATCTCTTTCATGTTAACTTCGTTTTATAGGTATTGCTCTTAAGATCTCTTGAAATTTCCTTCGATATTCTCATATGTATTTACAGGTGCCTGTTTTACAAATGATTCCTACAATCTTTCCTATTAAAAAAAAAATCAAATAGGTGAAATACACAGGTGATGCATCATATCAAAACTCCTACAGTAATTTTATTCTAATAAATAATAATGGTAGAGGTACTTGTTTGAGGAGAAAGGAGGGTGAGACGTTTTCTGCTATACGTGATTGAAAAGGCTAGAAGGTTAAGTGGACTTGATCAAGGAGAGTAAATTCCTGGCCATGGAGTAGGTGCTGGCTTCTCAATAAGGTTTCAGATTCATTCAGAACCGCTTTGTCTTTTTTCTTTTCCTGAGACATTACTTTCATGCAACATGTTTTCACTTGAGTGAAATTTCTTCCCAATTCTTCCCAAAAGAGAAGTAATGGCTTATTGCTTACTATGCAATGTATTTGGAAGATCTGAAGTGTTAGCAAAACTTCAGAGCTTATTTTTGTTGTTATTTTTCTTTTACACGAGGGATAAATTTCAAGGAGTGTAGCAGCTTAAGAGCTAAGGCAAAACTAGTAGAGATGAGCATTTAGAAAGGAGAAAAATGTTACTGTTGAAATCCTTGGACTCAGTACCTAATTGCTCTCAACACCTACCATTTTTTGGAAGGTTCATATTTTCTCAAGGTCTAGTTTCTTCCTTTAATATTTAACAATAGACATTTAGTAACTTCTAAGTCCTTGATCCAAGGCAAAGACATTGTAAGAATCATATGCAAAAGCATTGCTTGTACAACGGAACGAACCAGAATCCATACTTTCCCAGTCTTGTGTTGTTCAGAAGTTAGCTTTAATGTTTTATTTGGACTGAGCTCAAACTATGGAACCTTTTGAGAAGTGTGTGTTTTAGACATTGATTTCTAATGACTTTCTAATGTTTTTCCATAGTTGAAAGTGAGTTAGAATAGCAACTAGAAGAAAATTGCCTCTATTTTCCAGACTTGATTCTCAAGTCTTAGTAATGATTGCTGGAGATTTCAAGAATACATACTCAGAACTTTTATTAATAAGTAGTCTATAAAAGACTTAGAGATTAATTACTCATAAGCAAAGTGGAAAAACAATCCAGTGACCTAATGAATTTTCCTGATTGATATTTGACTGTTATGAATATGTAATTAAATCTTCTATTTTGGCTCTTTGTGTTGTATTAAACAAACTCACTGGTTTTGTTTTTTGGTTTGTGGTGAGATTTTTTTGTTTATTTCTTAAATTGAAATAAAACTGTACAGACACATAGCACTCCAACGTTTTTGTAACTTCCATCCCATGATATATAGAAGTTGTGGAATAAACAATTAAATCTTAGTAAAAAGTTCTGCAAGATTACAGTTGAGTAAGGTAGATACTAGAAAATTTAAAAATGAGAAAATACACATTTGCTAAGGTGGGAAACCCTACAATTCATATTTCTAACATCTTCTCTGGAAATGAGATCTAGTTTTAATTATTTTTTCAAAGGTATTTCTGTTAAAATGTCCATTTTGTTTAGAAAATCTGTGGGATTTTTGTGCTGGTTTGGGGGGGAAATTCTTACTGCAAAAGATTATTATTTATTCTTTATTATCAAAGCTTTTTAAGATTTTTTTTTCTGGATACTAAAATGTAACATGGAAAGCACATGGACTTTTTTAAGGGAGCAATCAGCCATACAGATTCTATCAGATCCGATCTCACCTTTGTTCTCTTACTCCCTCCCTTCAAATCTCAGACGACTGAAAAATGGTCTTGTTCAACTTTTGTCAAGGAGTTCTCTGTCACTAGACATTATCCACATATCTTTATTTTTTAACATTTTTATTCCTATTTTTTTCTTCTTGCCTTTTCTTTGGCGATTGCTTCGTGATTCACTTTTGCATTTCTCCTCTGTGACTTGAAATTGTTGTCTGTCATCAGACAATATCAGACTTGAAATATTTTAAACCCATAAAGTATTATTTGTGTGATTATTGTGAAATATTAATTAAAATCAAATGTATAGGTTGCCTATACTGCCACTCTGTAATGAATTAAAAAATAACTAATTCCTTTTTTGAGGAAAAGCCATATAAACTCAATTATTACCCTCTGCAAAGGCAAATGACAGACAATAGTAATTATTCAACTCTGCTAAAATACAACAAAAATTTTGGGAAGATGTGTTCCAGGTTAATCTGTGTCAAAGGATGGCAAGTAAAAGACATATCCTGCAGGACATCTTGTGCATCTCTTTGAAATGTATAGATCCTGTGGAGGTATTTTTGAGGTTGGGATGAGGGAAGTAAAAAGAAAGCATAAAAATAAAACATTTTTAACAGTTCCTAGTATATTGCTCTAGTCACTATTTGCTTTATTTATGAGCCTATCAGACCCAAATGCATACCTGTGCCAAACTGGCAAGTGAGATATAAAAATGAAAGATTTTTTCCCTTAGCTAGTGGCTAAGGAACCATTGATCTTCCCTAAACTAACATTAATCTTAGAAAGGCAGCAAGAGGCTTGTAGGTCTTTCATGGAGGCTGAAGGTAGTATATTGGAAAACAAAAAAAAAGTGTCCCTTTGTCCATATTCCTTATTTTTGGGAATATATTATAACACTGTTTTTGCCAATTGATTATAACTTTTATTTCATTAAAGTTTCGTGCTTGAACTCTAACTGTGCACTCTTTAAAATAATTATCTTTGGCATTAGTTTAAAATGTAATTGATTAGAAAGCTAGACTTCTTTTTTTTCTGCCTGTGTCGTTAATAGAAAGTCTCCAGTGATAAAGTCTTAGAAAAGCCTCTGAAATATTCAATACAACAATCTCTAGTGAGAAATTTCAAGGTAGTGACAGACAGTATATTATTTTCTTAGTGATCAGGTAATTTAAAAGAACACAAATGTGTGTGGAAGTAATTTTTTTTAATTTTCTGAAATCAAAGTAGCAGGGCTTGCAAGCATGATATGCACATACTTTGTGGACTAAGTTGGATATTTTGATTTCCATGTCATCTAAATTTCGCCTTGTGCATTTCTCAATGCTTAGTTCCATATGAAAATGTTCTATAACCTGTAATGGCTCCTTTGGTGTTGTGAAGAAGGGCCTAGATTGGTAAAACTGGACTTGGATTCCAGTTAGGACACAATCTTTGTACCTTGGCCATTTGTCTAAAAGAGATGTGGTAAGTGTCAGGAGTTTAGGGCATCTAGCAACCAGACAAGCAGTAATGGAATGAAGCTGGAACACAAAAAGTTCCATTTAAACATAAGAAAAAAACCTATTTTACTGTTCAGGTGAGGGAGCCCTGGCACAGGATGCCCAGAGGGATTGTGGAGTCTCCTTCCTGAGAGGTCTTCAAGACCCCCTGGACATGTCTCTATGCGACCTTATCTAGGTGACCCTGCTTCTGCAGGGGGGTTGGACTAGATGATCTCTAAAGGTCCCTTCCAACCCTACTGATCTATGATTCTATAATATGCAGAAGCTGTTAGTGTTTTAAAATCTATACAGAAGTATCAACCATTTACAAACTCATAACACAATAAACACACAGACTATATTTTTAGCACAAAAAAAGGTAGAACCTGGCAGCAGCAAATGCAAAAATTTTGTAGGCTCTTGCCTATGCAATAAAAACAAGCCCCCTTCTCTCAGTTCTCCAGCTCTGTCACATGGACAGTAAAATGTGTAGAGAGAAGTCTTCTACACATTGGGAACAATCTCCAAACTCTCCTTTTTTTCTCTGATGTAAATCAATGCAATGTCTTTTTTTGCTCCTTTTTATGTTTTTGTCTGTCCTCTAATACTCAAGATCGCTCATGACAGGGCATGTAAAAGTGGTTATATGCCATATAGTCCTGCACCTTCATCATTCTGGAAACATTCATCCAGCATCTCACAAGCTATCATCATCATTGTTACCTTCTGATCCTAAACTCTGGATGAGCTAGCTGTGTTTCAAAAAGTGTGGCAAATGGCTAAGAGTGAATAAGTTGCCTTTCATTGCTCATCTTTGGCCCTGCTTTTTGGCAAAATGTTCATTTGATTGTAGATTTATCCACATTACTGAAGTCTTACTGATCTTTCATAAATGCATACTTTTTGTTTTTGAAGCATTTGAAATTGTCATTGCTGTGAAATAAAAACTCCCACCATCTGTGAAGACTTCTCTATCTTTTTAGTTTTTAGTATCATGTAAGAATAGGATTTGGTTTCCTTTGTATGGCAGGTCCTGAATCAGAGGAAGAGGACGTCTCAACTTGAAGCTGAACTACTTCGAAGTTCTATGATGGCTCATTCAAACGAGATAAAACTTGAACCATTCCTGAGTTTAGTTTTGCAAAAAGAGACATGTAGTTTTCAGAAAAGTTAAAGTTCACTATTTTACTCTGTTTTAAAGAGTGAAAAAACAGACACAGAACCCTATTTTTGAGTCACATAAAATATAACTTCAGGGTTACTTCTGAATGTAACATACCTAGCTGTATAGTCTAGATGCATGATTATATTCATGATAAGAAAAATTTATAACATGCTTATTCATTGATATACAGAGGCTCCAAAAACTCTGGAAATTTACATATTAACAGTTTCCATTGTTGATATGTGACCTAAATGTGCCCTAAATGTCAGGGGAACTAAATTCTTTTGAGTTTTTAATTAGGGGGCAATTTTTGGGAACTGATGATATTTTCCTTCAATTATGAAGCCCATAGAATGTTCCAAATTTGTACTGTGACTTCTATAGAGAAAGAAAGATGTGGAGATCAGTCCTGAAAGGCTGAAAATATACTTTGTACTAAAACTTCACAGATGAAGACATTTATAACTGTATGTTTTTGCAACTTTTATTCATATAGAATTTCACTAAATTATTCCCACCAGTCTGCTATTTTCATTTCCCATATATTTACATATATTCTTTCTCAAATAATGTAAAACTGTCTTGGAAAAACTATTGCTACATTATTTTTAAGAGACAGAAACTGAAAGATAAAGAAATGGGAGGTAACAGCTATGTTCCTGTCTAAAGTATCAAACTACAATCAAAGAAATTAAAAGGTTGGGATTAGTATTCCTCTTGGATGGATTTTGCAGTTTATGTAGCTGTGTGGTTCAAGACAATATCAATGGAGAAAGCCACAGTGGGTGTCCATACAGAAGGAAAATATCTAGGTGAGATGCTAACTTGCTTCTTAGTCCTATTAAAAATATCCATGAGGCTTACAGATCAAGCATCTGTCTTTTCTATAAACATAGGAGAAGCCTTCACCCTGATATTTCTCAACAAACTTCCAGTTTTGATTGGAAACGTCTCGTCAACTCACTTTCATTTCTTCCCTGTACTTTGAGAATACCTCTGCTCCCCCAATTCCGCATAAAAGTCTTCCCAGTGAAACCAAGAGCCTGGCAGATTAAACTCAATGATTGTTATTTTATCTGCCCTGGTAATATTTCAAACTGTTCATTTGTTTGGTGTTGGTTTTGTTTTTTCACTTGACTGTGCAGTTAGACATCAGCAGGAGTTCTCCATTTTAGTCACTTGCCTTCCACTGACCTTATTTTAGATAATGGGGATTATAAACAGTTCCTAGAAAGACATTCCCAATTGCAAGTGCTTATTTTGTCTTTATCATAGTTATTTTCACAACAGTTTATCTTCCTGCTACAACCTAGTATATCGCTTTTGTGAAAAACCTGTATTTGCTTTTTCTACATTGCATGAGCTATAGCAGTGCTGAAACCCATGAAAGTGATTCTATTTCTTATTTGTTTCTTCAACATGAAGCAGTGTCTTGACTTGGACTGTTTGTTTTAATGAGTACTGCTCAAGAGTGGGAGAACATTTCTAGACTTTGGCTCTAAATTCTTTATGTCTTTTTATTTGAGGTTAGTTTTCTTATAGCATCTTTAATTCTCAGTTAAAAACAGAACCTCATTACAGATACATAGATTCCTATTTCTCCTATATATTTCAGTATTTTGCATTCCTAGGACTATCTGTTAATTAATAGACCGTACAAAAAAAGCAAAACAGCACCTCATGGAAATACAGTGGTTAAAGAAAAGTAGTAAGTTACGTATTCTGTGATGTCAACGGCTGTTCATGGCATTCTTTTGAAGGGAGAGGCAAAGTTAATTTACTGAATAATATGTTGCAAGTATGAAAGAACACAACCAATCATTAAAATGAATTGCATCCATAGTCATTTAGTCTGAAATAGAGTGGTAGGCAAAGCTTTACAAACAGTTATTTGTCATTGTGCAGAGACACAAACATACATGACAAAGAGCAAGCAATAAAGAGTGAGTGATTTTTGTCTTGAGGCAAAGAAGAGTACCTGCATGTCTGTCAGCTGTTGATTTCTGGTGAGAATGGTTTTTTTTTGTCTCAGAAATAAAATGTTTCTTTAGTTCATGTTCTACAGTGAACACCCTTAAAGTATGAACTGGAGAAGAGAGAGGTGTGCAATTCTGAGATGCTAAGTAAGTTTTAGGCCAGTGTTAGTTTGAGGGAAGTAACTGGAGAAAGAATTAATATGTAGGTGTTGTAGAGGAAGATTACCATATTAAACGATAATAGAGTACAGCAGAATTCTGTGTTCAAAAAACAAGTGTATTCTGTGGAAAATTGGGGGAAACGGGTGGTTATATTAAGACACATCTACAATCACTCAAAAAAAATCAAGGTCCCTTTGAGCCAGATATTCTCTGTGCATATTTGTCAGTATTTTAATGACTAAATAGACAGAAAGAGTCTGGAGAAAAGGGAGAAACAGCTTAACACACATATATGAAAAATCTGTGTCAGTGGTGCCTTCCAGTAACAACCATGAATTGAATTTGTATTTGATGATTCTTTCTTAATGTTAACTTTTGGTTTGAGCACTTCTTGTGCAGTGCCTTTTATTTTCTGAGTTAAAGAAAAGTTTCATTATTAACAAGTGGAAAGTATTATAGATCTCTTCCAACCCTTGAGATTCTGTGATTCTGTAATTAGAGAATGCTTAGTGTTGGGCAGTGTAAGTTCTCAGAAATTGTTCTGTTGAACCACATAACAGAAATAGAATCAATTTTCATGCCACATATCAATTCAATTCCTTCCTCCTAGACTGGAATTATAGACAGTTATAGCTGATTATTTTGAAACAATGATTATCTTTTTTAATTTAGAATACTGTAAATCAAGGTTTTCAAGGGGGAAAAAAGCTTTCTAATTGATGCACTGCAAACATTTTCTAGATGTACCTGTGTGTCTTGGATGTGTCTGAAGCCAATTTATAATAATGATAGGAATATTTGAGATAGCATACGGTGGAATTTACTAGTTGCAATGAGATCCAGACCCCTAAGATGACTTGGGGTGAGGCTTCCAAGACAAAAAAGTTTTGGCTGTCTTGCTGTGGGACAGCTCTATTCTTGTCATAGATAAGTTGCTAAAGCAACCTTGAGCTTACTGATGATCTTTAAATGTCCCAGGTCATTAGAGCTCAGCTTGTAGTTCCACTGTTTTCTGCATCAAGTGCATTTGGTTCAGTTTTGTAAAAACAGAAAGTGGTTTTAAGGTAGATTTTAAGGCATTTAGCAGTGGCATGTTTTTTAACATGGTAAGTTTCAAGGCACGTTAATCAAAATCTTTACAAAGATAGATCAAGCTTTGGCCTAAACAAAACATGACAAATTCTTTTACCGGGACTTTAAAAAGAACAAAGTCTTCAAAAATCACAGAGACACAATCCTTTATGTAATGTAGCCATTTAAAAGAAAAAGAGAGGTTGTTATTAATTAATTCTTTGTGGCATTCTTTGGGTCTTCTACTTAAAAAAGCCTATGTTAAACATTTCCAAGAAACTCATCTAATGAACTACCTTAGTTTGACTTGACTTTCTGCAGGACATTTAGACAGTAATCAAACCCAATTCTTCTTTGTGTCAGAGAAAATAAAGATTTCTCTTCTGAATAAAGCTAATAGTTTTGAGATATTATTTTTGTAACTGTGATGACAATTAATCATGGGCCAGGCATCTTGTTATGTGCTGTACAGACAGAACAAGGCCTTTATTTCTGAGGACAGAGAAATGGAGAGAGTGTGGAAGAGAAATCCATATAAGTAGGACTAATACCACTGGACAAGTACAAGAATTAGAGAAGGAGAACAGATGAGAAATCTTTCTCTGTGTTAGATGGTTGAAGCAAAAATGCAGAAAAAGAAAGGGTACAGAAGCTAAGTTGAAGCAATACATTAAGTTAATACATTTTATCAATTCATTTCTGGAAGAAATATTCAAAATCTTTTTTAGGGTGATAAGTGGAGAGTGTATTTGAAGAGATGGGTTTGGAAGAAAAGCTTATGGCTGTGGGGCATCAGTTTAAATAGAGTGTGGTATAGCTGCTCATCCAGAAATGCAATAGAAATAGAGAAGAAATCAAATGTCGTAAGTGTGAAGCCAGTTGGATAGCAGAAAATAGGACAATGATGCTTTGCTGCAGAAGAGCAAAAGCAGCAGATAATGTTGGGGAGAGACATTCAGTTGACAGATAAGCCACTGGGGTCAAAAGAGTAAAAAAAAACCCCACAAACAACCACATGAGCTATGGAATGACACTATAGAATGACTCATGAGGGGAATGAAGCAAGTGGTGAAAGGTGATGGCTGAAAGATACAGTGAATCACCTCTGATAAGAAAAAGTCATGGTAAGTGACTTTGAGATGTGTGACAGTGGGAAGGAACAGATAGATCACAATGAAATAATTTAGGAGCTAGTCAAAGTAGAAGCTGAAGTAATTCAAAATGAAGTGAAGGTGACAAACCTTGAGTACATCATCAGAATATCATAACCTAGGCTTGGGAGAGCCTGGACAGAGCAGTCCTGGCTTCCTGCTAGCTATGAGTAAGAGTTTTATGAACTACCACAGTCTACCTACCCAATGGAAACTGATGTAGAAAATAAGGATGGTGGAGGGGGCTGACTATGCAGTAGTTGACAGCAGTATACAGGAAAAAGAAAGAATGAGAGCTACAGGACTTAAAAAAACACAAAAAGGGAAAGGAAGAGGAACAAAACTGAAAATGACACCAGATTGTATGAAGAGCTACTGGTCCTGCAGACATCCAGCAAGAGAAATGACAATAAATCATGAAATAAATAATATTGCATATCAATTAATGAAACTCATAATGAAGGCTGAATTTATTTTAGAAAATGTCTTTAAAGTAGGAGATCTAATCTATGTACAGCTTTGTATATTCAGTTATTTTGAACAGCTATCATCTAGGAAACACAGATGTGAATTTCTTTTGTAGCTTTTTTGTGTTGTGTTTTTTTTTTCTTTTAGTTACAGAGCTGATTGCAAAGGTTTTTGAAAACTTGGCTTCCTCAACAAAGTATTTCAAATCCTCTATAATAATTTTGAATACAAGATTAATTATTTTCCTGTAATAAGACATGATATTCAACATTATTTAATTTTGATAGTTTACCTCATGGCTTGTTTGTGAGTGCTTACATGTAAAGCAATTTCTCCTAAAAGTTCATATATAAGAAATAATTATGATTTTTTTAGATGGGAGACTGATTGCACTAATTAGGAGGAAGATGCTCTGCAGTATACCAGGAAAGGACTAGTTATCGTGAGGAAAAGACAGTGATGTAGTGGGCTTTTTTTAGTAATGGGGGATGGGTTGCAGTGGTGGCCCCTGTGAGGGATTTCAATTTGGAATGATTAAAAAGTCTCAAAGAGAAGACTAGTGGATAAAACAGTAAATCACTGGAATTTATACATAAGCATGCATATTGACCCTAAGAAAGTGCATTTGGGGTTGCATGTACATGTTAAAGCCTGCTCTTGTATATTTCTCTTTATCTGTTTATTTATTTATTTAAAATCTGAACTTGACACTGGGTTAATAATAGGTTCTTATCAGCCCAGCCAAGGTTTGGACCCCGTTATATGTAATTATATTTTTATTTCTCAGATGAAAAGGTGAATGAAAGCGAAATAAAATGATTTTCCCACATTCATATAGGATGCAGATGGAGTACAGTGAATCAAACACAAACTGGATGAAAGCAACTCTCCAGGAAGATGGCGGGGAAAATAACCACCAAATTCTCTCATTTCTTTTGTTTTGTTTTCCCTTCAGTTATAAATAAAATGGAATAAAATTTTTGTGTAGTCCACAGAACTCTAACAAAATTTTGTTCATATCCCAAATGTCCCAGATGGTTTAATTTACTGTTCTCAATAAAATGAAACCAGTTGCATTGTTAGCCCATAATTTTTGGCTTAGAAAGCTCATCTGAAAAGGAAAGTGAGAAGTGAAAAGATAGAAACTAAAGATGAATTTCTTTGTAGATTTATCCCAGAAAGACTTGTTCAGTTTAAGAATATCTTAGTTACAGGTCAATAATTATGTCTTAATACAATACATGTACATAGGAAAAGAACAAGGAAGAGATTCTTTTTCCTCCTGAAATAGTGTTATTTTCTGGTGGGAATAGGAATAAAGGTGCATGCATTGTATCTCCAGACAATTTAATTATGTTTTCACTTATCAGATATGAATAATAATACTGTAACAGCTGAAGTAGTTTCTAAAATGATTGTAGAAGCTGTCATCTTTAAAAACAGTCCTTTTGATTAGCAGTCTAGTTCTGGAATAAATACTAAATTTAACTTATTTTGAGGGGGAGAGAGGAGGATGTTTGAGATATTTGCAAGGATTGTTTGGAATGTGTCTAAATCATGGTACTTGCTTTTACTTCTTAATTACAAAGTGATTTGAAGAGATAATTGTTTTTGCTGAACGTGTTTTTTAGTATTAGAATGTTGTAGTCATAATGCTTTAAGGCTATCAGCTGAGGTTTGTTGCACAGAGGCAATAACTTTTTTTAGACTGCTGTTGAAATAAGTGGTTAAACTTTTCCCCTATCCAACAACATGAATCAGTTTATTCAGCTGGTGTTCTGACTTCCTACAGACCTGCCTTAGGAAAATATTAAGGAATCATCTAGTTTCAGAATTATACCAGTAGTGATATGCTGGGGCTCAGCTCTGGATCAGGAATGTGCTAAAGCATAGGAAAGGAAGGCTGAAGCTAGTCTAGTGCTTTTTGCTTTGTGTTGCATCATCTGCTAAAAATACATGCTATTTACTGTTTTCTTCGGTGGCTTGTGTTGAACAGATTCCTTGCTTCTGAAATTTCACCTGAGATTTAGGTTCTATCACTTCCATGACCATTACATAGCTCATGTATGTGAAGCATACACTGAATTCAAATTATACTCACAATTAATTCAAAATGGATAGCTGCCACACCTTTACCTGAAGGACAATGAGGCAATGTTGATTTTTTTAATGAATTTTAGATTTCATTGTATTTTGTGTATGGTGTTAAGCACTTGAAGGCAAGTTTTGTTCAAATGTCTGGAATGGAAGCATCCTGTTTCAGAAGATATTGCTGTGTGCAATAAGACCATGTGATGAAATCTATTCATTTGATGAGGAGTCATTATTCACATCAAAGAAAGTAAACTTTAAATCTACTCTCAATGCCATAGGTTCTAGAGGGTTGATGAACTGTGACACAAGGCTCTGAATAACTTTAAGGTTAACAGCTGTGAAATTGTATGAAAACACATTTATTTGCATTTTAAAAAACAGAAGTCCTTGGATATGGATGAGATATTTCTGCTACCAAGAGAAATTTCTACAAAAAGCATTGGAAAAAAATTGAAGGCACTCTGCAGAAACATTTATGATGACATATCATACTCATTGGGCTGGATTGTCTCACTTACTGGTTAACTTGATTTACCTGGGAAAGAGAATTGCTGGATTTTACGTAGGAAAACCATTGAGGTTCAATAACAGAATGTCATTTCACTGGCTTTCAAAACAACATTATGTAAATACACAGTAATGAGTTCACACCAGGAGAGAGAATTCAGTGATGGGGTTTATTTTGTTCTTTGATCATATGCAGTGTCTAAATTTGAACTCCAAATTTGTTGTGGCTCAACATATTTGATAAACAAGTATTGGGACTTAATGAGCAACTATGAAGGTTGTAATACTGGAGAAACAACACAAAGAGTATCAAAACGTTTCTAATGGACAGTGAAGGCTTTGCAGAATAAATTTATTGTCTTATACAAAGAATGTCTGTTAGTTAGAATGATAATGCTTTTTGATGATCTAACAGCTTCTCTTTCTCAGAGGTACATAGTAAAGGAATTTTTTGAATGTTTTGCATCAACATTTTTTCATATCCCTTGTCAGTCTTAGATGGTTCTTTTCTGTTTAGTTAATCGAATTTCACTTTTGACACACACTCTAAAGTGTAGTTCTACTCCATAAAAATTACACTATTGGGTCCTATATTTACTTTACTCAGCAACTAAATGTCAAGTATATTTACTGTTGAAAGTGTTACTTGATAAATCCCATATCTGAAAACTTAGGCTAGGTTGTAAGAGCTGCATGTTTTTTGTTCTTTTTTGTCTTTATTCATTGATTTAGGAAATGTTTGCAAGAGAATCTATGCTGCTGGACTTGCGGGGGTATAGCTGACCAGAACTCATTGGACAGCTGTTTTGGTGATGTCCAAGAAAGAAATCGGTTTTCTTTCCCTTATGTGGGACAACTATACATGGAGGTTTGTCATGTAAGCTGAGTTATGGCTGCTTGTCCACAAGGATCAAATCTGTTCTATAGTTTGTCATAGTCTATGTTAGAAACCTTGTGGATGTATATTTCTTCAGCCACAAAACAGTGTCCAGTCTTTGGATGTTACCACTGAGGAAAATTTTCTGTAAACAGAAGACAACTATGTCTTGAACTATGTGCTCTTAAGTATAATGCTAAGGTGTGCATCTTCTAACTAGTCTTCCTGAAAGAAGTTATGGACCTTCTACATCACCACTATCTTGTGGATCCTGAAATTCAGCGTATACAGATATTACAAACACTTTATAAAGCGATTATGTTTTAATTGTCAAAGCACAAAAGATGCACAGAAAAAGAAGGGAAGAACAATCAACATGTACATGCAAAACTGTCACTTTACTCTCCATGTCAGTCAGAGAAGCCTTTGGATTTTGGCCATTCTGCTTGTGAGGCTATTCCCTTCTCTCCTTCTTTACCTCCTGTCTTCAGGCTCTCATCTCTCCTAAAACTACCAGCCTTTCAAAAAAAGAAAGGCCAAGACATACACGTTAGGCAACCTTCTTGTTTGGCTTCAAATCCCCTGTGTATGATTTGCTGCTTTTACCACCTGCCCACAGACCAAATTTGGAACATATAGTTCCAATGGTCCTGAACTGAAACAAACACACGATTAGTGATTCTGCATTGCTGACATTCTTTTTATCAGCCCAGAATATCCCAGTATAATAGGTGGAAGATAAGTGACAGTAAAAATTAAAACAAATGTTCAGAAAGCAAAATGTGGATATGTTTTTACTTCATTATAAAGGAAACTTTTTAAAGGAAGGTAAAGCAGCTCAGACTTCTGTTCAGGCTGAATTCTGTGATTTTGTATGTAGTGGTACAGTACATGCTGAAGCTGTATGGCTACATATTTGCTGCTGTTAGTGATTGCACTGCCTTGATTAAAGAATGAATCTAGTCATAATAATTAATTAGTCACCTTTGCAGAAATTGCATCTTCAAAGAAATATTTCTATGCATGTTCCATCTGCTAATAATTAAATAAAATATAGAATGTTGTCCTTAGCTATTATAATGTGTTGTAATAAGAACAGATGTTTTTTAATGAACATGTTGTGTTTTAATGTTTTTGATAAACAAAGTCTTACAACACCTATTTATACTTGAATGGTTTTTTTAAAAGGCTATGTGCATTGGGATTTTTTAGCATACTTACTGCTAATGTGGATAAGTTTTGTTCAAGTGAGATGTATAGTTTGGAGTTTCTCAAATTTTACCTAAATTCTCAGTAACAATGCCTGATTTTTTAAAAAAATCTACATTCAAATCATTCTTGATTTCTTTCTGTGTTTTAAAAGTGTGTGTCAATATATAGCAACTACTGCCATGTCACTGTCACTCTGAATGGTACATAATTGAAAATAAAAGTTAAAAACAACAGGTCATTAAAAAATTAATTTTAGATTTTTACCCTTTCCAGAGAGTGTGAAATTTTAATTCCCTGGTCCTCATCAGACAAATTCATTTGGTGATTTCTAAGATTAAATAGTCCTTCAAATTCATTCACTTTGTTACATACAAAGTATTGGTAAAATCAGTGGATAAAATAATGGTTCTGACATAAAATTTATATGCAAATAAAATGAGATTGACAGAGGAAATGGTCTCTGTTTGGATGAGCATTCCTGAAATGTAAAAGGACAGTAATGGTTTTAATTAGGAGTAACAATTTTTTTTATTTACCTAGGAGTAACACATTTTTTAAAAAATAAGAGACAAACTCAAGTGTTCCAGCATATCTGAAACTTGGAAAGGTCTATCTGAAGACAGGAAAGCAAAGCTGCATGATGAAGTTTTAAATTACCATCTTAATCTAAGATAATTCGTACTACTTCTCTGACAAAAATTATGTCCTGAGGCTTCTTATTGTCCCCTGTGACCCCTCCTGAGGACTAAACTGACCCTGAGTCCTGCTCTCCCATTGCTGTGTGCCTCCCAGGGATCATTAGGTGTGTCCTGGAGCCTTCTCATCTGGCCTGTTCAGCCTCTGGGGAATCTTCAGAGTGCACTGAACATTTGTTTTCCTCTTCAGGAACATCATGGGCAGCCTGAACCCACAACTCACCCTGAAGTTTCCCATACCATATCCCATTTCCAGTTTGGTGCCTTCGTGTCTGCTGGAATGCTCTCTGCACCACCTTTTCCTAAGGAAGCCTGGGGTTGTGAAACATAAGAGGACACACCTGGCTGAGATGTTAGGCCAGGTGGCTCTACTGAGCCTTAATGGCTCTCATGAGCCTCACTTACGTTCTCCGCACTCCCTTGGACCCAGGAGCTCAGCTCGGCTCAGCACAGCAAGCAGGGAGAGAGTTTACTGCTTTTGTCCTTGATCTGTTGAGATGGCTTGGCTCTTGCTGCCCCCTGAGGAAATGGCTTTTGGCATATGGCTAACAAAAACAAGGAAATGGTAAGTGCTGACAGTTATTCTATCTGACAAAGTTCCTGATTTTCAGCCCTCTGTTTAGGCTGATCGCCTTAGAACTGACGTGATGTTTCCAAAATCCTAATGGATGCTTTTCCAGGGACCCTTGAAAGTATGGTGAAAGATAGGTTGCATTTATTAGCAGATGAACCTTGCAGAGCAAAATCTGGTTGCTTAGATGAAAATATGTTTTGACTAAATGTTCAGAACTATGGGAATGTAGCTGAGGTTTTTTTTCATTTGTGTTAGTTATTCAAGTAAAAAGATATAAATATGCACTTGTCTCGGGGAGATCCATTGTGTATCTCTTTATTCAATATTTTCTATATTAATCCTTCCTTGGAGTGGAAGAAAGAGGTAGAAAACTGGTTTAGCGCTTGTGAAGTTCAGTGTATTTTCTGATGCCATATCCTCTTGCTAAATGTCCTGGGAAAGCAATTTGTTGTCTGCCCAGGTAATGTAACAAACTGTTAACACAGACCATTAGTTATAGAATAGTTACAGATTGGTAACACTGTCAAGAGTATACAGAATTTGTGTTTTGTGTCCAGAAAATCAACAAAGCTTGTGCTTTATAGTAAAGAATTTCACTTATATCCACAGAAAGTAGCAAGGAATTCTCTCCTAATATCTATATAGTTATCTTCTTCCACCTTCTTTACTTGAGTCTTCTGGCCCTACTTTTCCAATATCAAAACCCTTGCATATTTGCCAAAATTGTATTGAAAATGTTCTATGTTAGATTTGATAGCTTGTGTGATTGTCCTCTGAAGTATATCTGCTGGCATGTAACAGAAAATCTTGAGACATTACTGATTTGATAAAAAGCCTGTTTCACCTCGTCCAAGAATTGGTATGATGATGTTAGTGGATAATGTGATTATTTAATACTCACAGGTGAGAACTGTGGAATTAGTTGGTCTTCACCCAGTCCCTTAGACCTATCAGAGGGTAGCAACTCCAAATATTACTCTTTGGTTAAATTTTACTGTCTCAGTGAAAAGTTCACATATAAGTGGTGCTGTATCATTGCATGTATCTCTTTAAGAGTATCTAGAGTGATGTAACACTAGATGCTGTAAAGGAAGACACCTACAGAATTTGGCAGTGTATTGTCTAATTTTTGGCTCCATTCTCACTGAAAAGAATCCAAAGTCAGCAGGCTTTTTTTTATGCAGTGTGTGGAATGTGATGGGGCCTCAAAGAGAGGAGGGCGGGGAGGGGGGACAGGCAATGCTGCTCAGTGACAGAGCAGATAACTAAGGCTACCTGGAGAAATGGTAAATACTTTATTTCTGTCTTAGAAATTATTTGGTAAGTAAGATTTATACAGACTACAAAAAGCAAAACTTTTTGTGTTAGAAATGGATACTGTTTACCAGGGAACTGGGAGTATTGCCAAAGTAATTGAATAGAGGGGAGAGGGCTTGTTAGAACAGACCATTCACCTCAACGGTGAGATTTCAACTGCTGGTCTTCAGCATAACTACTACCCATTTTTTTCCCTCATTTGGTCTTGACTGATTGATGTCAGTTGATGTCAGGAAGGTGCTGATGCTGAAAGCTTTCAGAAAGAGACAGCAAAATATTTATGTTGGACATTGAATCTCTTATGTGAAGGTGCTGATCTGGAGATCTGTTCTGAAAAACATCAACACTGTGCCTCTAGCTGCAATGTTGGTTTTTGTACTGTCAATGTTAAGAGGGCAAATCTTGCAACAGTTGTGCAGCTTGTCATGAAAAAAATAATGAACATCAATGTGAAATTTTAATTCCTTCATATTGCTGCTTCTTCCCAGGAAACTTTATGTGAATTGTGTTATACTGTGATGTTAAACTATAGTTTACATGCAGTTAAATGATGCAGAGAGTAGCCATTATACCACCCATAGTTTTAATGCCACATAATGAATGACGTATTTCTCATGGGGGTGAGGAGGAGAGAGGCCAGTTGTTTTAAAGCACAAAATCCTGATCCCATTAAAGTCACTGGGAGTTTTGCCATTCACAGGGAATTTTTGCTCATTCCAAAATCTTGATTGTGACCACTGGTAACTATTCAACTACAAAACAACAGCACAACCACTTTCAGAATTGAAAAAACCTGCAACAACAACAAAATAAACTCCTTCAGAAAACCCAAATGAACCACTAACAAAAAACTCCACCAAAACAGCAACAAAAATATTCCCCCCAAACCATTCAGTAATGTTCTCTCATGTTTATCCTCTTAATATATACATTTATCACCTCTCCACCAAGATTCAAAGCTGAAAATATATGTACTCAAAGGCTATTTTAACAGATCAATGATCTGGTAATTAAATTTGTGCAGAGAAGAGAACTATACATCTTGTCCTGCAAGCAAGATCTAGGTATCTTCTATAAGATAAAATACTGTATGATACATAAGTAATACTATAAAATAAAATACTCTACGAGATAAAATACTGACTCATCTCTTAGGGAAAAGATAGTAAGAAGATTCTTTATGACCTATACACATGAAGATCAAAGACTCTACTTAACAAAAGGACGTGAACGTTAAAGAAACATGAATTTAAACAAACAGTTCCACAGTTTCCTAAAGCCAAATACTTGTTTGGGTAATAAACATACCTGTGTACATGTTGTAGTGAATTGCTGTTTCCAATGCAAATGTCTCTTACAAAAATCAGTTAGTATCTCATTTCCCTTTCTGATTTTGTGCTTTTGCTATTATTTTTCTCTTACTATTTGCAGTAGATCTAGTTGACTGCTGCTACTTTGGAAGAGGTAGATTAGTATCAGTTGAAAGAGCTTCAAAGCAAATGCTGAATTATTCCAATTCTTTGTCCTTTATTTGCTTTGGAAAAAAAAAAAATGTATTAGAGGTTGTAAGAAGGAAATGAAAAAAGATTTGAAGTAGAACATTTCCATTCTTCACTGTGATTAAGAACTTGGGTGTTGTTTAGGTTGTTCTCTTTTAATGCAGAAATGTCCTGCTAGTCACTATAAAACTTTCTTCTAATTCAAGATTGAACTACTGGATGTATCATCAGCTCTGTATTATGAATTTAACAAACACAAAAAATTTTATGTGAGTCTAAATGTTTCAAGAAACTTTGGTTTTCCTACTGGGAGAGCTGTTTTGAAAGGTTTATATGGTTTCCAAGGACTCTTCTAGTTTCTTAGGAATTTTGTCTTGAAAGCTTCTATATTTGAGCTTCCAGGTTTTTTGGTATTTGTGCCTCTTGGTTTATGCTTTCATTCTGGGACAGACTAGCAGTGCTTTTAGTTCATCTACACATTTCTCCTGCAGTACAGTTAAATAATTTCTGTTTAGCTTTGTGTTCCTCACCTTATGTGGACTTTTGCTTTACTGTTCAATTGCCATAGTTTTCCAGTTGTCAACTATTTTTGCATGTATTTTCAATTTTCTAAATACAAATACATTGGGTTGAGACATAATGACTGGATACTTCATGTTTCCAGTTTATATCACTGTGATAACCACCACTGTACTGAAGTAGTATGACTTCTTTCCTTAGTCAGTATGCAGCAACAGCTTTTTCCTGGTCAGATGGTCAGTGATACCCAGACTTGTACATTTCGCTCTTATAGCTTTGGGATTTGCAGTTTATGATCTCAAATGGCTTTCTCACCATTAGAAAGATGTAACAGTAGATGTATATTTAAGAACTGCAATTATTTTTTTTCCTCAGACCCTTTATTACTTGCATTGCTGAACTACATAATGAAAATCAGAACATTAATTTATTTTCTGTATATTAACACTGCTTTTCATTACATTTCATAGAAATTTAATGCAATTTAGGAACTTCCACATCCACATTTTAACGCTGATGGTTTTCATTTTTACTTTGCATACTATTCTTTGAATATCTAGAAAATATGAAAGACTAGAGGTAGGTTTCAACAGGAAACCTTGGCAGGTCTATAAATGTTCATATACCATTAATTCTTCTAGTTGGTGTTTTTTTTCCTATTGAGAAGGATGATATCCTTACCTTGGAGATGCTTTTTGGCAACGAGAATACCAATCTGTTTAGAAATCTAATAGAATAATCATTTGAAGACTTGGAAAATACCTACATGTGCATCTCTTTCCAATAATGTTTTTTTTTTCTACTGTAATACTATAGCAGTAGTACACAATATATATTCATAGTTTTTGTAAACCCCTCTGAAATCTCCAATTGCAAATAATCTCTTTCCAAGATTCACTTTTATTTCATCGTTATTTCATGTTATTTTTTATGTTCAAGGTGCTTTTAACATCTGAAGAATGTCTAAATCTGAAGGATGTTTAGAACATTCTTTACTAAATGTCAAATTTGCTACCATTGTTTCCTATTTCACTTAAACAAAAAACCCCAAACCCCCAAAAGTTAACTTGGTTCCAAATATCTTGATCTACTTCTTTGTACAGTAATTAACTGTGGAAGTTTTGTTTCACTAGTTGTAGTGACTGTTAAATTTTACAGGATTTCAAGATGTAACAGACAAAAATCAAAGAAAAATCTGAGACAGATTTTTTTGAGAATGTAGTGATGGAGTAGCACTAAGATCTGGTTTTTTCTTCTGCTCTATCCACTGTTTCCATAGTATCCATTGTTAAATATTGGGAAAGATGGGTCTCTGGCCTCAATCTGTGTGGCTTTCCTTGTTAATTCATCCTACAAACTGCTCATGCACTTAGGGAGGCACTGGTGAGCTGCAGCATTGCCTTGCTGCTGCCACTGACTTGTTCTCCGCATACACATGTATTTTAATCACTTCATAGAATAATTTAACAGGAAGGGACCTTTCAAAGATCTAGTCCAATTCTCCTGCAATGAGCTGGCACGTTAGATCATGTGACTTGGAGATCCTTCAGTTCTGTTAATTATTTTAGACTTCATTTCCTGTTCCATTTTTTTTTGTTTGTTTCTGAGAACATACTAGATAAATTCAAAAGGAACAGAAAGACTATATTCGTTTTGCTGTGATATTCTCTTGCATCATTTTATTTACTATCAACCTCTCCAAAAAGGCAAATGAGAATCCTCCAAGTAGAGGCTATGGTTAGCTAAAAGCACGTGTCAGCAGGTCTTATGAACTCCATTAATTGATTCAACTTCTTAACTGTTTCTCAGCCTTTTGAGGCTTTTACCAAACCACTGTCACATTGAGTGGAAAATTAGAAGGTCCTTTAAAAGATGCAGGGTTTAGAAGTCTTTCAAGATTAATGTAATGCCCCTGAGCTCTGTGCAGTTAAAGCCAAATCCATTTGGTTGTTAGTGTAGCAATCCCTAAAAAGAGATTCATAGCAGTTCTCAAAGTTATGATATCTTATTGTTAGCTGTATTATTTTGAAGCTGTGCAGGATGTTTCCTTTGAACACACCTGCAGTATGAACAGGCAGATAAATAAAGTGATGTGGGATACAGAAAACATTTAAACTTAAATTAGTAAGGATGACTTCAGGTTTTTTAGCTGGTGTAGTTAAAAAAAAAAAAAAGGTTTCTAGACTCTGTGTCTTCACAGGTATCTTTGTATGGTTTTTCCCCTTATGAGTATTTAGACTTTGTCTCTCTGGCACTTCCTGTAGCTGTTACCGGTATTTGAAGATGGCAATGAACTCCTAGTAGAGCTGGAATGTACATAATGATGAAAGGTGGAGACCAATCATACGTTGCTACAGCAGTAAAGCAATTATGTTGAGAACTGTGCTGTCTCACTAGGGTGTAGTGGTGGCAAGGATGTATGTGAGCATTTGTAGAACAGCCTCAGATAGAAACTTTAAAGGAAAGGACATTTAAATGCTATCAGAGCTGGGCAATTACCTTTTACAAGCACTACCTTTTTTTTCATTTCTTAGCCACTGGAATTATAATCAGAGACTTCCTCCCAGTTCAATAGGTGTTTGCTTTTGTGCAAAATACCATTTTTTTCTTTCCTTTTTTCCAGGAGCTTTTTTCTGAGTCTTCCACACCAGCAAATACTAGAAAACGCGTTCCCTTCCCTGGAAGGTGACCTTTCAAATGGCTCAAGGTGATTATTAGGGTATTGCTCACACTTACTGTCCAGTTTTTGTGCCTGGAAGAAAAATATTTAGCAGATGTTACTTTGTGAAGAATATAGCTTAAAATCATGCCTTTTTTTTTTTTCCCTTTGCAGTTATATTTTCATTTTCAGAAGGAAACGCTTAGACTGGTTGATGGGGTGTTCTTGGAATAAAATTCTGTAATGACCTTTTATTTGCAGCATCCTTTTCTAGGCTGCATGACTTTTTGACTGTTTTTATACACCAGACTATTGTGTAGAAAGCTTAATAAGAGTTGTTTATTATTGTCTAGAGGTAATGCTTCCTGCCTATGGAACATGTGAAATTAAATAAGAGACACTAACAGCATTTGTATAATCTATAAACTATAGTACATTATTATTATATATAATCTATACTGTCTGTAAAAATATAAATTATAGTAGTCAACTGCAATTTTTTTTTAATATGATCAAGTGACTATAATTGGCATTGGGTTTTATTATAATCAGTAGTGTAATGAGGCTGAGTAAAGCTTTGCTCCTTTATACTGATTTAAAAATAAAATCTCTCTGCTGTGTCACAGAAAGCATGTATTGTTTAAAGTATGATGAACACAAATGAACAAAATCACTCAGAATTTTTTTATTGGGAATAAATTTTTTTTAGTTTCTGGACCATCTAGGATTTTTTGCATTGCTTTCTGTATTTTGGCTTGCTTCTGCTTTCAGGTTTCAGTTGTAACTGCCAGGATCAAAAAAAAGTGAGAGACTTGTCTTAAGACTGTTTTTCCTCTTTCAACCAGAAAAACCTAGAAATCTCTTAGGTCTTGTCAAAATCCAAGGCCTTTTGTATAGAAAATTTGAAGTAAGGATCTGAAGTGTTGCATCCTATTAATATGCCTAAGCACATCCAGACTAAATTCACCAATGTGTCAAATAATCCTAAGAAACATGAAACCAGTATACCTTATTTTTCTCCTATGAAGCTTGAGACTGCAGACCAGTCCTAACACTCAATATTAAAACTTGCAAGATTTTTCACACAAGATCATTCTTGTGGTCTGTTATGCTTGCAGATCAGAAATGTAGTAATGTAGCAAAAGAACTAAGAGTATGCTAAGATTTATCATGGTAATTCATATTTCTTCTTTAGCAATGAAAGTCTTCTGGCAATAGTCAAGTAAGTAGTGTGGATTCAGCACACGAGGCTAAACTCAGATTTGCTAGAATTAGTAAAATCCTATAACTGGATTAAGTAACTGACTACTTATTGCATTTCAATAAGGGTTTAACTGTGGCATATCCTTTAATAGACATTTACATACATAAGTTTTTGTTAATCTTGCTCACATTCCTTAAAACTTTGTCTGAAGTCAAAGTGTCTTTTTGAGGTGAAAACCAGAAATTTCTTAGCAATAGAAGCAGTGTTGAGTGTAGAAAAGAAAAGGCTATATTTGGAAGTAGGATGGAACATCAGTAGACAGGACACTGTTGCTGAGACAGTATTATCAGCAGTTTAGGGCCTCTGGTTTTACCAGTCATGCACCTTCAGCATGCTCTTACTCACTGATGATTCAATGACATTCTGGTTTGGTTCAGGGAGAGTAATTTTTTGCAGAATTTTTTTGTTCAGCTCTGTCTTCCCCAAATGCAGGAAAGTGTAAGACCGTGTACCTGGTCATGTACTTCTAGACTGATGGAGGGCTACAAAGAAGTAGCACCATCTACTGACTAAAACACATCACTACTCACCCAAATCAGGCAAGTTACAATGCAAACTATGCGCTACCCATGTGAGTGTGATTACCAAACCTTCCTGATTTATTAGCTGACTAAATAACAATAATAGCAGCTTTGGCTATGGGTTCCTATTATTTAAAATACCTTTTTCTTTTATTACCCTTTCAAATTTTTTTTTCTTAAGTTACCTTCTTTTGATTTGAGACAGATTTCAAGCTGGTCTTGTCAGCTCCCTGCCAACTCAGTTGATGCTGAGAACTTTTAAATAGCTACTCATTAATGTAGCTTATGGAATAGTGACATTGCTTGTGGGACAGGAAATTGCTGTAGTATTTCACACAAGTAAGTATTTGGATGATAGGGAGAAATCTGAATTTTCAGATCCAAGGTGGTGTTTATACATCTAATGAATTGAATCATAGAATCATTATGGTTGGAAAAGACCTTTAAGATCGAGTCTAACCAATAACCTAACACTACCAGGCCCATCACTAAACTAAATCATATCCCTCAGCAACTCCTCTATGCATCTCTTGAATATCTCTAGGTGTGGTGACTCCACCACTTTGAGTTAGATGCCTTTGGTGAGTTAGCCTTACACAGGGAAAGTTCTCTTTTGCTTTAACGAGGGGCATCAGAAATAAGAACAACAGATTTGGCCAAGTACTATCCATTCTAAGCTTCTCATGATAAACTTATGAAGCTGAATTGTGTAGTCTGTGAGAATAGGTTGTCACCTGTGGAAAGCTTTACTCTTTTGTGTGTGGACTAACACAGGTTGAGTCTTGTTGAAATTTTTAAGGATGCTTCTCTTTAAAGCATTTCACAGTTGTATTTGCTTTTTTATCCCATCGCTACCATTATTTATAGCAAAGTCCTGTTGTGGTAGCAAAATCCTGTTGTGAAGGTTTTCGTCTACTGCTGATAGAGTTTCCAGATCCAGGAAGGTGATAAGGATAAGATTGATTTTTTTCAGGGTAATACTGATAAACATCTCATTTAGAATACAGGCATAATATGCTTTAATCCAAGAGATGACTGAAAAAAATTTTGATAAAAAATAATTTTAATTCTTAACAAATTAGTTAGAAATTTAGTAAAGTGTTACAGGTCATCTGACCTTTTTTTGAAGATCTTGTGCAAATGACTCAAAATGCTTGATACTGAATTAGTTAACTTTGGAAAAATAGAAGAAAGAATTACGTTGATGATTGACATGGAAATTGTAATAAGTCTCCCAAATGAATGATATTCAATCATAAGCTGTATTTCCAGATTTTTTTTTAAATCCAAATTGTTTTATCTGTCCCTTAAATGTGTCATAACCATTAACTGATTTTTTAAAACCAGCTCCACATCTGGCAGAGGATGAAAATGGTAGTCAAACTGTTTGAAAGCAAGATGAACTATAAGTGAGAATTTGAAATCATAAAAGTATGAATGGCTTGCAACTTTCATCTTGAATGTTAGTATGATGGACTTTTAAAACTATTCAATTTCCAAAACTGTATCTGAATTATAAATCGGCTTTGAATATTTTATGGCAGATTTCTTGAAATAGTTCCCTCTAACTTGCCTAATTATCTGATTTAATAGGCATAATGTGCTAAAACAACAAAGTGGGAAAAATTCCAAGTGCAAGTAACTCGTTCCTGGTCATTACATTGCTAAAACACTTTCATGTACAGTGGATTCCTTTCCCTCTTCTGTAATAAATCACTGTTTATCTCTGTTAAACAGAAAGTTTGAGCCTCTGGAGGCTGTCAGGTTCTGGCAGACAATTCTCTAGTCTGAAATAAAGATTTGCTTTGGAAGCATTGAATCCCTCAAGTGATGGCATTAGTGGGCTTCATCTCTTAGTAGATCTTATACTGGTAGAAGTGTCCTCACTTCATGACACAGCTAACTTCTTGGAATTTGAGAATACTTTTTGTATTCTGCCAGATCATAACTGATTAACTTGGAAAGTCTATAGAGAGGTAGTATTTATCTTTTTTTTTGCCTATTCTAAATTTGAAATAAGCAAATTATTAAAAATGAAGTCCGAAATCTGAAGATTAAGTGAAGTCAGCTCAAATAATAGTAGATATGGTTATATGGCTGAGGAAGAAAGTAGTAACAAGCTAAAATCTGTGATTTGTGACCTGATCTAGATGGACCTGTTTCTGCAGGGGGATTGGACTTTGTCTCTAGAGGTCCCTTCCAACCCTACCATTCTGTGAGTCTATGATATGCCTAAATATTTTTGTGCTGTGGTTGAAATGGAAAAATTGAAATATTCAGTCAGAAGTGTGAGAGACTTGTAGCTCCTTGCTTAAGTGTTGTTTCCATACTTCAGTAATATTTTTCTATCCCAAATTTTTTTAAATGCAATTATAATTAGTATATACATCTAAAGCAGTAAAAGTACATAGGGAATTACATTTTCAACCATTTAGAAATTCTTTAATTGTAGTCAATATTTGCACATTTAAATTTGAGCTTGGTTTTAGCTCAAATATAAACAAAACCCAGCATTTGAATGTTTTAAGAACATTTGTGATCTAGAGCTGTAGTCTCTAGAATAAGTTATTTGCAAACCCAAACACTGGAAGTTGAAATCCAAACATTTTCCTTGGTTTCTTTGCTCCTTATGCTTTCCTCTTAAAGTGCTAAATAGATTCAGACGTTTCTCAAGCTGCAGCCTAGGCTTTGCAGAAAGCATTGAGAGATTTAACAAACTTTTAACAGAACAGCCTTCAGCTTTTGGTATGTAAATAAACTGCTGCTTAGCCTTTGTGCTTTACTGTTTTGATATAACAATTAAGGAAAAACTACTTAATCACTTCCTGAATAAAAGCCCTTACTAGGAACTGGAAAAATGGGAGAAGTCCTGAACCAGTAGGGAATTCATGCTAAACGCTGAATCATAAAAAAACTGAAGAAGTTCAGATTCTTGTTCATTAATCAAAAAAAAGAATAGTTAGAATTCTGTTCCATTATGTCAGAAATTGTGGACATGGCCAACTATTGGAATAGTCAGATTGCATTTATATCTAAATATTTCGGACATAGTGTGTACTATGAACAAAAATTGGAAATCAATGCAGCCTAGCATTACTCAGCATTACAGCATATATTCATCTATTGTCTGGGTTTTATTTAAATCCAGAGAGCTGCTAATACCATTATCCATTCAGAGTTTTTACAGTGTTCTTTCTCTGTCTTGTTTCTTTTAGACACTAATCTAATTTCTAAAAATTGCTGTGAAATACTAGATTTGAATAACTGACACAGAATAGACACTACCACTACTTTCCTTGTCAACCAAACCACACAAAAAATTTGGCATGAACATTGTAGATCTGTGCAGAATTCAGAGTGTCACCAAGTGTCTCCCTTGCATTAAGTCAGCTTTGGAGGGAGTGCAGGCATTGGTGTGGCTTTGTTTTGTTGGTCTTTGGATTTGCTGTCTTTTTTTTTTAACAGGAAATTATTTCATTAGTATCTCTGGAAGACCTTTCATCAGCTGTAGCAGGAGTAAGAGTGGGCTTTGAAGCTGGAGTGAATTTGTCTGAAGATTTATCTATATTCTGAAAACTGAATAACAATTGCTCTTTCCTGATTATTTCTGCATTGCATACCTGCAACTGAAAGCACAAATACTGAAGTGCTGTACTGTGAAAGGAGATAATCTTGTAGATGTTATAGTCCTGAACAAAATCTAAGATTATTTAAAAGTATGTTTGCACAAATAGTATGGTGAGTTTTACAAACTGCAGAATCAGATGAGCTAGAGAAGTGTTGATTGCATCTCACTTTCTCTTTTATGGTGTCCTTCCATCATATTATCTATCTGTTTAATACATTTCAAATTTATAGTCTGAATGAGGCAGGTAATGTTTTTATCTGCCAGCTCAGCCTGAGCAAATACATCCTTAAGCACCATGCTGCTACCACTGTTTAATTGAACAGATTTCTGTGCCAGATGAATAAATGCAAAGAGATTCCTTGTTCTCATCTTTAATGATAAACAGAATCAGACCAAAGTAAAAATGCTATGGTGAAAATCTGTCAATTGAGTAATTTTGTCTTTGATGTAAAGGTTCATGCATATAGGTAATATTCAGTGTTGCAGGGGGTTATGATTGTCAAAGTATATTTGGTATACTTGGTATATAAAGTATATTTGATGGGGAAAAAATAATGTTCTCATATTATAAAACTTACAAATTCTGATGATGAGAACGAATGCAATTTAAAGTATCAATAAAAGTACAAAAAAATTACTGTTACAATGTCTCATTTAATTAGGCCAACTTTGTGAAAATACTTATTTCTGAGACAAATTTGTAATAAATCTGGCATAAGTTATTTCTAAACTACTTTATAAAAACTAGGTGTTTAATATTATCCTATTCTACTGTTAGGATTGGAACACAAAGAAATTTAAGTGACTTTTTCATGCTTAAATATCTTGGTTTTGATGAACATGGGATTCTGAGTAGAGACTCAAATTCTTTTATATTACTGAAGTAAATATACAGGTAGTATGAGCAATCACTTGGCAAAATTATTGATTTATGTCATAATGCATACCTTCATCCAGTCAGACTGAAGACTACATCCAAAGTCAGTTCTCATGGCTTGAAATTAAAGTTCTGCCTCAAAAAACAATTCTTTTGTTTTTTACACCAAGGAAGAGCTTCAACAGAGGGAGAGAAAGAGAGCCTATAAACAGATTTATCCAAGTACTCCTTTGAGTTGCAGACCTACAATCCAATTATTTTCCCAAATGGACTTAAATCTGTTTTATTTTGTTAGGAGACTGCCTGAAATGAGGTGAATTCTGAAGCTGAAACACAATTTCTAAATGATGTTTTATGAAACCTGATTTTTCTTAGTTGGCAGGGACTGGGAAATGAAATTGTTGGTTACTTTTTCTAAAGTGACTAATTGACTGGCACACTTGGAGTTCTAAAACTCAATGAAAGACAGGGGTGTTAGCATCAAGACTTCCTTACTGCTCTAAACAGAATTACTTTCATTATCTTCCAACTTTGCCTGGTAACTCAATGTTATAGGAGGATTGCTGAAAAAGTGAAAAGAACATAAAGCAAAAAGCATGGATCTTGCATGAGTGGTTTTATATGGAGCACATCCTTGTGATCAATATACACAAGTATCAATCCTTCCATTTTAAAAACAATTCATATAATCAGCACAGAATTCTGAGTCTCTAATAATTTTACAGAGCTTGAGGCATACGTGCTCTGAATTGTTTGCAAGGGAGACAAGTGCCAGCTTTTTTGATTAGGAGATTTTCTGCGTTAATTCCTTCTAGAATTGTACTGTTTTAAGAATCTATTCTGATATTAAGTTTGTTTATTATCTGTTTCTCATAACTAGACATCTTTAATAAGCTAGATAACTTTAAGCATCTGATGAGTGGGTGGTATTGACTGAGAATTTTAAGATTCTGTATATTTTTGGCAAAAAAGAAGTACCTTGTGGATTTAGTACTGCTTTTGTATAGGAGCCTAGAGAGATAGAGCCAATAAGTAATGTAAAAAGTTGTACATGACAACAGAAGGATAAAATGTTATGCCTGCAGTTAATATACATTAGTCTTCTGTTTATCAAATGAAAGTATCAAAAAGTGTGAAATCACGAAACTAGTTCTGCAGGGGGGTTGGACTAGATGATCTCTAAAGGTCCCTTCCAACCCCTACCATTCTATGATTCTATAATTATTTTCTACTTTGCTATCACCTAACGTATATCCTTTTGAAGGTGTACTTGGATAGTTTTTCAAGACTGATGATGAGGGTAAATATTTTTGAATTAATAGATAAGAATCCTCTTAATCTAATGACAGTTATTTCCCTCTCGGCTTTGTGTGATGCCTTGTGATACTTGCTATATTCTTTGACCACATCTTAAAAGAGTAACTAGACTTGAACAGACCAATCACTGTTCTCTCGTTGGATGACAAACCTGGAAACTCCTGCATTTAGCTGTGTGATGGGACAGTTAATTTGCTGTTGTGGTTTTGTGTGTCTATCTGTATATTTAGTTGTTTCTGTCTGTCACAAAGATGAGCAGACACCTATTATTTTTGCAAACCAGAAAGGAGATGCCTTTGGCTGAAGTGATGGACAGTTCTGAGCTCACTTGTTAGTTTTCCAAGTTACCTTAGTTAGGCACAAAAGAGACTTAAACTAATGAGGATGTTGCTTTTTAGTCTAGCTATATACCATACTTACAGTCTGTAATTCAGTATGAATAGTTTTATTAATCTCTGTAACATATCTTTTGGAAGAAAAAAATCTCATCCTTTCCAAAATTCTGTTGATTTACTGTTTCTACAACATTGAATGTTGTTTTTCACATTCAGTGTACATTAAACATTCAGTGCGCACTTCAAGTTCTCTTTGCAATAAGACTAATCATTTTAAGAACTAATTTATGTAATGTAGCATTTACCTACCATTACAGTCCAAAATAAAGCTTCATCCACATTTGGCAGAACATGTGTCTTGTGGGAGGGCAATGACAAAGACCAAAAGAAATCTAAACAAGAAGTAAAACAAAGAAACGTAATTCATTAATCAAAAACCACCTGGAGCAGCAGTTAGTCTAAATCCCTTCTGCTTTAGACAGTTTTAATCCCAGAGGAAGCTTTCCCTTGTAGCATTTCATGGTAAAGCTCATATTTTCATAATGAGGAAGTTCTGTTGAAAAATATCATGTGTTAGGTCAGGACTGACTGAGGTTTCTTTCACACAAACTATAAATACTTTTTTTGTTGTTTTGTTATTTGTGAACCAGTTTATTGCAATCTATTACATCAAAATTTGAGGAATGCTGGTAATATGCAAGGAGTGATAATGATTTGGAGACCAGTCTCTTATGCCACCAAGTCTAAGTCATGCTTGTTTTGTGTTCTTTAGCTTTCACCTTTTCTGGAATAAATTATTTTCCTTAGCTTTGGGAACAGTCAATAGCATAAAATATTTTGTAGCTCAAAAGTACGCAATTCTGTAATAGCTGGAACACGAGAAGCTTTTAAGAAGTGAAGATGGAATTTCTACTGGGCTTATTTTGATTCCCAAGACCTATGTCTGCAGACTATTTACTTAAATTCAAGTATAATTCTGTGTTTGCTGACATAAATGCTTATCATTTTGCAATAAAGGTTTTAAGTCATCTTCCAGAAAGCAACAGGTAATCAACAACCAGGAAATTTTAGCTAGAGTAACAGGATGCCTCCTCTGTAAAGAGTGAGTGGTGGCATTTTATCTGGTATGAAAATGCTTTCACAGTTTCCATGTCTTCACAAACCCAAACTCCTAAATATAGTTCCTCTAAAATGCCCACAAAAATATATTTTCGTAAATGCAGATTCAGTGCTTTTGTGGAGATGAGTTAAGCTGACAACAGGGTTTACTTCCATGGGTAGTTAAGCTTCCTGGTCAAACAGAACACAAAAAAACCTTAAAATCAGCCTTTGAATTACAAGAGTGGGATGAGATACTCTACATTCACAATTAAGACAATTTGCCCTTAATCTTAGGAATTATCTTTGGTTGCTCCACTTTCCACCCCAGGACATATCCCAGACAGAGATCTGCCACTCCTAAAGGAACTCTATTTTAAAGATTGGTTTTGATGCTTTTAATCTATTCTTTTAAGGAGTCTAGTGGCTTTGAGACCACAATGACCTAAAAATTATTACAAAGTAACTCTGACATGAGTGCTCTCTCTTTTCTGAGACACTGTTATCCCATTCGTGGGTTTATCCCTAATACCTGGGTACGGATCTCCTATTCCTTTTGTCTTTTTCTGGAGCAAGCTGAGTTTTTGTAGTAAATGTCTTATGTTGTATCTAACTGATCAAAAAGACTATCAGAAACACATAGTTATTGCAAATGAATCCTGCAACTAAATATTCAGGGCTATTATATCTTAGTTTACTGGCTTTCTCATGGGTGGTTCCTCTGTTCAACATATACGTCACTTTATTTGGTGAAAACTTAATTTATAAATACATTGCACCAAGTTCTTGACTTCTGTGTTTACCAGCTTTCTTCAGAAATCACGTGGTTCTTTAACAGAATTACACAGAAACAAGTCATACCTTGGGGAACTTTTTCACTTAACTCCTGAGGTTTTTGGGTTTTTTTTCCTGTGGTATTTTCTTTTTTAAATTCCTTTTGAATTTTTATATTATTCATTTTCAATTGTGGTAGTGCTCCCTCTTGGTTAATTAAGATATTATTTGCAGCTAAACTCATGCAGTATGTGACCTTTCTGTCTTTAAGAAAACATTGAAATGACAAAACAAAACAATTTTTAAATGTTAAATTTATTGATTCGTTGGTAATTAAATAAACACTTGACATAATGACCAGCTAGTCTGTTGTCCTGTGAACTTGCTATGGTAAATGCTGATGTAGTAACAAACGGAATATAAAATTCTCTTGGGTATTTTCACAAAAGTATTAAGATTTGGCGGGTGTGAGAGTATACAATCCAGGATCTGTGTCAGATTCCACAAGGGAAACACTGAAAAGTGAAATTAAAAATTCTTAATTCTTCCAGGAGACCCTACTGAGGTATTTGCAGCTTTAGACATGCAAGTCTTATCCCATTACTTTTCACAAATCTTCCACTGTGGACAGTATTTGTTTTTCTCTTATTCAGGTTCTGCCTTTTTAAGTAGCATCTGTAATTGAGCTTTGAAAAGATATAACTCTCTCAAAAATGAATTTTAATGGTATTCTTGAATCCTAGTTCACTTGTGGCCACAAAAATGCACAAAGGTACACAAATGATAGTAACTGTTAGTTTACAGCTACTTTTTTCATCAGCTGTTCCTCTAGAAATTGTGGAGTTCTGATGTTTTCTGAGTCTGGAGAAATCTACTTGGATTCATCTTCTCCTCAGTATATTTCAGTAGTTGTAATTCAACAGCCTAGTTTCTAAGTGTTTCTTATATGCCCTCATATGTTGCATAAATTAACTAAATTGCAAGGACTTGAATGTGATCATAAATTCTTGCAATCAGTGCAGCAAAGGAATATTTTAAAAACTTTCCACTCCAGGCTGTAATTTTACATTTAATTTTCTTCCAGAAAAGCATTTAAGTGACCCATTTTGTCTCCAGCTGTTCCCCACGATACAAGATACCTAGCCTTACAAAATGGCTCATGAACTATGTCTCTGAAAGGAGATTTTTTTAAAATGATCCACAATATTTAAAAAAACTGTTATCCTTCATCAAATATTACTCAGATTTTTCCCTGTACACAACAGATTTCTGCTTCAATGTGTCATCTTTTTAATAACAGTTTTCCTGTTATAATGGGAGAAAATATAAGATCCAGGAGTGTGGTCATACTGTCAATTAGAGTAGAACATGCCCAATCAAAGAAATTGCAGGGGCTTTTTATCAGCCTCTTCACTTTCCAATGTGTACAGAGAAGCTCAAATGAAGGTACTGAATTTGCACAGTATGTGTGACTCTGACCCCTCATCTGAAATTTGAGGATTGAGAACTGAGTGTCTGGAAAGCTATCAAAGCTTTTTTGACTCCCCAGAGGTTCTCCCATGAGATAGCCTTTTGCAGGATGTAGGTTAGTTTTTGCTTCAGAGGTTTTTGTGGCTCTGGATCTTTGTACTGTACAGAGGAGAGTTTATAGATAGACTTCATATACAGTGACATTTTTCCTTTGATAAAATCTCCAGGTACTACAAAACCCCAAACAAGTCACCTTCTTACTTGAAGTTTGTTTATTTCATTAGAGGATTACTTCTATCTTGATTTCAGTGGGATCAGACTATGGACTTTTAAAAAAAATATCTGTTTCCACAGTTGCAAGTTTAAATCACGTCTTATGCCATTGCCTTTTTGTACACATCTACAAAAATATCCTGCTATTTTTTTTAACAATTTTAGGTTTCAAACTTCTGAGTGCAAGCTAAAAAATATTTTCTTTTCAAAATACTGTATAGTTTGCAAAAGCTCTCGCCTGTCTAGAACTTTTGTTTTTAAACCAAATTGTATGTATTTTTTCCTTATCAAACAGCAGAAAGCAATAATGTAGCACCAAGGTATTTAGGATTCAGTCAGTGACAAGCCAATGAAACTATTTCTGACCATGCCATTATATATCTTAACACTTCTCAAATAAATGTGGTGAAAGTTTAATGGCTTAGGCAGGGTGTTCTTTGCTATAAAGTTTCATAGGATTGTTCCACTGATAAAATTTGCAATCACAGGTACATTTGTCAATAGTTGTTTTGTGATTAATTTTTTATAAATGAGGTCCACTGTACAACTGTGGATGCACTTTATCCTCTATAATAATATCCCACTTTGTTGAATGCAAGTTAAAGTCAATTTGGGATTTTCAAACTCCTCATTCAGATAATTTGGGCACATGTTATTTGATTAAGGTTATTTTAGTATGAGTTTACTTGACTTGTAAATTTGGATCAGATTCCTAACAATTGTAGGAGCTTTGAATTGCAGTCTCTACAGTAACTGCTTTAGGCCCATTTCCATCAAGTTTGCGCTGACAAAGTTTCTAAAATGAGCAAATTGATCAGAACCTCTGTTATTTTTAGTCTTATGCAGTCATGCTGAAACCATTCACGTGGGTCTGTTTCTTGGTGGAAGTAAGACTGTTCTATGCAGAAATTTTAAGAACCCTTATTACAATGAACTAAAAATGAATACCTTTTTTTTTAAGGAAAAAGTGCTGTTCTGCAGTTCTCTATTAAAGAGAATGAGGAAGAAATTAAAAATTAGTATTTTTTTTTAATGATTTTGAGAAGTTACTTCACAGTACACTTTCCTCATAATACTATTTATTGAAAAATTTACTTGGTAATTGTTCTGGTTTTGATCAACAGTAGTCTGATGTTAATTTATTCAATTGACATGCTTATGACCTACTGGAATTGCTTTGAAAGTGATATTGAATGTATTGAATGAAAGATAAATTGTAGTTGAGGATGGATTTAGAAGTGAATGTTGTTTCCTACATTATAGGACTGCAAGTCATGTGGTGGGAAGGGCATAGATGTTGCCATCTGTGAGGGGGTGTTAATTTTGCCAGCCATCTCAATGTAATTGGTCTACTGTTCAGGCTGTGTTCTCTTCCAATATTTATTCTGTTACTGTTTGGATGATTCAGCTATTTTATTGCTTTCTTCCATAGAGATTCGAGCAAATCTGATTCATGTGCTTCTTATGGGTCTAACTTTCACAATAATATGCAATACTCTAAGTTTTAACTTTCTGGACTCAAAGATCTTTGGAAGATGTAAATGAAATTTTTGTAAGAACTTCTTTTTACTGTATTTTATCTACTTGCTGAATATCCTACAAATTTACTAATTTTGACCACCGATGTTTAGACATGGGCAGTCCTGACTTTATGAATTTTTTTCTTTCTTTCTAGTGATCATAATTCTTGAAGACTTTGAAAGGACTGAATGCATTCTACGTGACTGGCTGCAGCTATTTCAATGTGTTCACATGTTTATTTTTATGTTACTGTAAAGTCTGTTATTTCACAAGTTCTGTGTATGATCTTTTGTGCTTTTCTTGTATTATGGAGACAACTGTGACACAAACATTTTGTAATCCTACAGTTCTTTAGTGTGCTTTGGTTTATGTATTTCATTGCTTTTTGACCCAGTACAAGATTTTGTTAACTGGAGGTCATCATCAACATGACATTTATCAAGAATAAGTAATTACTTTTAGAATAATGTCTGAAATGACAAATTTAGAATTTTTTGAGATAAGCACAGGGAGGACTTACAAGCATAATAGTAGAGAAAAGTAAAAATCTAAAATTAGAGGGGACTAAATTTAGTGATCAAGTAATTCTCTCAATTTATATGTCCTTCTACTGGCACAGCTCGTCAGGTTTATGGCTTTGCATTATTCACAGTCTGTGGCATTAATTATTTTTTTATCAAAGAAAAGAAGATTGATTTCCTCAAGTATTCCTGAAGTTCTTGAGTGCACAGTCAATTTAAAAACTTAATCTGTCGTGTTTTGCATTTTCTTGAGGGGACTGGAATTTTTTCATGGTCTACTGACCAGGTACTTGCTCCAGGTATCTTTGTGTTCCCATGCCTTTTCAATGCATAAGTTGGAAGTCATACCGACTCCATCTCATGTTTTTCATATCTTTGATTTATGAAAATCATCACAGAACTCCTTTCTATACTATCAATCTTTTGATATCACCATGGCCCATGTAGCACATTCTGTTGTTCTTATTTGCAGCACCTACAACTATCCTCTCTAGAGTTCTTTCTCCAAATCTTTCACTGTTTAATCTCCTGCTCTTATTCGTTATCACATGCATCTTCATTAGCCATTTTTTAGTTCCTTTCTTATATTTTTATATTTTATCTTAAACAAATTTAAAGTTTTCTGCCTTAGTAATGATCCCAATGATGACATTTGGGAATATTGAGAACACAATATGTGTGAGTGCTTGCAAGGTCAGACCACAAAGGTGAAGAAATATCTCTTTTCTAGACTTTAGCAACACTTAGGTCTATGTGTGGATCTATTTAGCCCAAGCCAGTCAGGGGACTTAATTAGAGTGCCTATACAGGCTTTAAAAAGCCTAGCCAAGTAAAGTATCTAGGAAGTAAATTGTGGCTGAAGATCTAAGCTTCCCAGAAGTCATTTTGTATTGAATCTACACTGTTATGAACATTCCTGTATTTTAGATTTCATTATGAGAAATTTTCAGTCTTAGTTACATTTAGGATTCAAAGAAAAAAATGAATAGTATAATTTAGCTTAAATTTCACAGTGATATTTTCTAGTTTCATAATAGTATTTCTAAAAAAGCTTTTCCTATGACAGTGTGCTAACAAAAGAAAACGCTGGGTTTTGGACATATTTCCTACTGTAGCATAGTGGGGTCGGTTAAATATGTATGTGTATAGTTATTTTTTTTTTTAATGAGGAGGCTTTAGAGTTACTGACAAGTTAATATTTGTATTTGTTATGCACCAAGTACCAGTTCCTCTAACTGATAGTGATGGATAAACATGAAAGCCCTACTAAAAGAAACAAAAAATGCCTGTACAATTTGTCTTCCTGTCACGCTAAAATATTGGGGTACCTACTATTAGATGTAGTTATTCTGGACTGAAAGACTTATCTTCATATAAGGAGAGTAAAATTATTGTTCTGTGTTATTGGTATAGAAGCAATGTAAATTGAAAAAATGAATTAATTTCTCAATGTTTATCCCCAAAGAAACAAATATAAAATCAAGAGTGCTATCTGTAGTGTTACATTTATTTAATTACTTTTGATATGTAGGTATCTATGTATATAATAAAATTGCTGCTTTAACATTACTTTATTATCAAACGACCGATATAGCACTTCGTCAGTTGTCTAAGAATTAATGAATGTAAATAATTACCATACTTATCTAAACTACACTAATTCATTTATTCATCTTCAGATATAATCAACTAAACCACACTAGTACTGTCTGCCTTCTGTAATTTTCTCAAGGGTTTTAGTGCTTTCCCCAGGTGTTTGGAAACGCTACACATGATCTAAAGGCCTTAGTTAACTTGCAATCAATATTGCAAGAAATTTCTAGCAATACTGAATAATGTAGATTTCAAGAACAGCTGGGCTTTACTAACAGCACTTTGTTATTGTGTGAACTTTGTTGTGTACACAGAAAAAGTATTGGTATAAAACAAGTATTTTTGTACACTTGTGATCTACATTTGATTTTCATATTTGGCAGAGCAAAGTAAGAATGAAAAAATCATAAAAGGATAGATTAAATACAGTGTTACATGATATTTTGTTCTGGGCAGGAGAAGTTGGGACACTTGTTAGTTCAAGAAATCGGTTTCAGTTCACCGCTCCTATGATGTAATTAAAAAATAAGACATACATATTTCATAAATATATTGGATTCTAGGCTTTTGGGGGGTGAGGTTAGAGTAGTGCATGTATTTCAATGTCTGGAAATTCTCTTCTTAATTCTTATGGTTCATCTAGAAATATTCCAAATGAACCTCTGTCAGTTTACAGAACTGAAGTCTGTAGACTGTTGGACTTCATTGTCTAATCAGGCAAAAGGTGAGACCTGTGAAACTAGATACTAAAAAGCCCCTAAAGTTATCTGTTGGTAAATCGCTGGCCATCATTGTGCTTGTGATTGCTAATGGATTGCATCTCCAGGAAAGTGACCTTTTCTCCCTGTAGCCAGGTGACTCTGTTTGGGGATATCCCCCAGTTGCCATTTCCAAATATTTCCCAAAAAACTGTCTCTGTCTCTAATATCTCTGTTTCTATTGTCAAAGTAAACTTGTAAAATACTTTCCAAAGTCGAATCTGCAAACTAAAACGTGGCACAATATGGGACACCAAACCCCAGGAGTTCACTCTGGTATTCCTCTCCCACACTAACTTCTGTGTATTCTTTAGGCTATAAAATATCTTTCACCTGCTTATCAACTTCCTCATCTCTTTCTGACACTTCCTCCTTCCTTCCCTTGAACATTCCCTTTACTTCATAGGTTCCAATTACCTTTCTAGAGATGATCCAATGAATGGACAGCTAACTAAACTCTGAGAAATTGCTGTGAAAGTGCATTTAGCTTTGTAAAAGAGTTTGTCTTTTCAGACTTGCAGGAGGGCTAATATATTTGGAAGCTTATCTTTTTTTTGTTTGTTTTTTGTCAGCATACCTACTGATCTGGGAAAAGAGATTTCCTCCTCCCACAAACCCTGTTTTGCATTACCAGCTTGCAATATTAACTTCATATAGTGATGACAAAATAAGATGATGTGTCTACAGAACTCGCAATGAGGTACATCATTAGCATACTACATTTGTCTATTTGATCTTCCATCTGTTTACCAAGTAAGAAATATTAACTTTTAATATGTTTTTTGCCCCCATGTGTATGAATATACATATTTGAAAGTTTTTCATATATGTATTTTTCACTCATTTGCTGTCAGTCTAGATTTTTTTATGAACTGCAGAAACAAAACACTCTTTGATATGTGAAAGAAATGGGTCTCTGAAAGATTTCCCAAATCTCTTGCAATATTTGAACTGAGTATCTGAGATTTAAGAAACTTGGGAGAACTATTGGAGTGTTTTTCTATAACCCCAACTGCAGAATCTCTGTGCAGAGATTCTGTGGATACTGACTACCTGTTTTTCTACTGACCCACAGGAATATCTAGCAATACTTGGTATAATTGAATTGCACAAATATACTGCTTTGAAAAAACTGCTTTGAAACTTTGTTTTAATACTTAGGGAGTTTTAATCACTGTATGCACTCTAATTTTTTTATCTATAGATCTCGGTGCTTTGCAAAGATATTCTGCTACTCTTTCTGATAATAAACAGAGCTACAGAGAAACATTGTGAGCTTAGATTCAGCCCAGCTGCTCAGTGTCAAAATGCATTCTGAAATGCAAGTCTCTTTACTCCTATGCCCTCAGTTGGCCACACTTTCCCTTCTGTATCATATTGTTTGTGTCAGATGAACACCTACACACACACGCCTCCCCCCACCCCCCCTTAGGATTCATTGTTCTTCTAAATAGTTGATTAACATTGACTTGAAGATATAAGTAACCAGTCGTGTAATGGAAGAGTCAACAGTCCCTAAACTACACAAGTGTTGCTGTTGACAGTCTGAGGCTCAAATAAACCTACCATGTAATGGTATGTGAAAGAAAGATGCATCAGTCCAGTATGTTACAGTAAATATTTTCTTTAAAAGGAAGAAGGCTACTGAATCCAACAGAACATGGACAAAATAAATTCATAAGGTGTAGCAGGAGGTTGTTGTGAAAAGCTTGCTTTGGGAGACAATTCTGCAAACATCAGTGTGCTTGAGTGACAGTGCCGCTTTCAAACGTCAGTGACTTCACTGATGTTATCACCTTATACTTACATTTTCTTTAATTTTCTTTGGTCTTGATTTTATGGTCAGTTTCATAAATACCTAAAAATTTTTCACCGTCCTTCTATCTGGTTGACAGAGTTGTTGTTGTTTTGGAGGGTTTGGGGTGGGGCTTTTTGTCTTGGAAGATGATGTAATTCTTGGGTTAGGATCTTTTGATCACTATAAAAATGCTTTTTAAGGGAGACAATTGAATAATAGTCATACATAGAGCTTGGTAAATGTTTTTATAAAGAATTTGTCCAGATTTTGCTCTGATTGCTTTTACATTTACTTTTAGTGCTTAAGTTTTCTTTTATGTCCTTTCTGGAAAAATAGTCTAGGAATCAGTGAAAAAAGAGTTCTTCTGTATGCAAAACTGAATTTAAATTTGTTTTCTCTGAATTTTTATCCTGGTCATTCTTGAGAGCTACTTACAACTTTCAGAGTTCAGCTTCTGATAAAACAGGAGCTTTATCACCATTCACATATCTTAGAGGCATAGGGTAAGCAAGCTGAAACAATGGCCAATCTACAGGTGTTGAGTAATTCAAGAACCAAGATATAGTGCTAAGAAAACCATGAATAGTTAGCTCTAAATAACAAAGGTGCTGAGAAGCTGAATTCTGTTTGATTATTGTTCATTGATATTTTATCCAGTTTTGGTTAAATTAGACACTGATGCAAGAAAATCAGCAACCATGCAAAATCAGTGAGGACTGATTGAATAAATTACCAAGGTGAATTTTGGGTTGGGATTAAGGCTTTAAATTAACAAAAAACCTTCTTTCATTTGGATGGGTTTTGGCTTTTGGTTTTTTAGAGCTGAAATTTTACTCTGTGATAAAAGGTTACAACCAAGGTGACCACAGACACAGTGGCAATGAGACCATGTCAAGGCAGCAGTAGGATACCTAGGTGAGGTGCAGTGGAGGGCTGGCACGAGCACTAGAGGGAAGCACTGGAGTATATGTCCCCTATGTAGCATGGATGTTGGGAAGTGCCCAAAGGCAGGGACAGCTGAAGAAGGCAATCCAAGTATAACTTGAGATGTGACCCAGAAACTGCTAGTGCTCCAGGAGAGCAGTTCCATTGGAGAAACTGGTTGTATTTACTCTAGGGAGTTTCCTGGGATTCCCAAGATAGCTCTTGAGTTGTTGTGTGGGATAAAGGGAGATTTTTTTTTTTTAAGAACATATTTACTTTCTGGTATTGGAAGGAATCCTGAGTTTAAACATTCTAAGAAGGCTGGGTCTTTCCTTAGCAAACTTCTTTCCCAAAATAGGCTGAGTATGGAAGATGAGTTTCTGTCAACATTTGATTTTGAAAGATCCACTCCTGAACAGCCTTATTTAAAATTCTGTTCTGCCTATGTTACCCAGGGTGATGGCAAGACTTTTCTATATCTTTTGCAGACTCTATGTTTACTCTTTCAAACATATGCCTTGTCCTGTGTTTTTCCAGTTTCATTCAGTTTTTTTCTCTAGTTAAGCCTCAAAGAAAGCTTAACAGAACTTCTCTCTCTTTCCCTCTGTTTCTCTCAGCATTGCAGTGTTTCTCTAATATGAATGGTACTATTCTCATCATGTCAGGAACCAAATATTTCTATAAAATGTGTTAGAAATTAAAACTCTCTGTATTGTCACTGTAAAAATATGCTGAAAGCATGCATGACTGAACAGGCAAATGTAATTGAGTTACTGGGAAGTTTAATATTGGAGATGCATTGTATTGACTGACAGTAGTATAAATGGTGAACAGACCTTTGCAAACATTTACTGTCATTATCTCCCACTGTTTAGATTCCTCAGAGAAAGGAAGTAGAGAACAGTGCAACAGAACCAAAAGAAATTATCTGAAGTGTCTTCTAAGCAGTTTCCTTTGTCTAATAGGACAACAGATATCTCCAGATCTTTTTCTAAACAGGCTCCAAAGACAGAATGGACCAATCTCTCTTAGAAAAGTCTTATTTTTTCTATAGATGAGAAATCTAGTAGCAATGAGATTATTATTCCATCTAAATAAATAGAGGAAGTTTCTATCTTGTTTAAGGAACAGATCACAACTGCTGAGAGTGCTGGGGGGGGAAGGAGCTTGAGCGATAGCTAAAACTATAGTAAGGCATAAAGGTCTACAAATGGGATATTCATATTTGAAAGTGTGTCTTCCAATTCCCTACTTACCCTCCCAATGATCAATGTTTTATTGCAGATTGTTTTGCAGTGTTGTTTGCCAGTTGTCCAATGTACTCTTCCTTTGCATGAGCTACAGTATCTTCTGTTTTGGCAGTGACGAGTAACTAAATATTCAGCTCATGAGGAGACCTTTTGTTAACTTTCCTCCACCTATGTCTCTTAATCAGGTAGTGACATTTGAAATGCACTTACTGCAAAGTTACAATGTGAGGTGGTCACCTAAACCCTGAATAGTAATTGTTCCCAACACTTGTCTTTCAGTGCAAGAAAAGGCACCCTAGATATCAGTCTCCAGAAAATGCATCTGGATTGATAGACCCCTCCTCCCCCTCTTCTTTTCTCTCTGGATATTAATTTGACCTTCAACTTCCAACACTTCCATGTGGGACTGAGGGTTCTTCCCGAAGACTTGGAGCTTCACAGTTAGAAGTTTCCTCAGAAGTGCAAGGATTTGAACACTTGCAAACCAAATAAGGAACTGAAGTCCATGTCTCTATGATCTATTAAAGGAATACTTTATCACCAGATCTCTTGTAAAAAAAAAAAAGTAATCATCATTTCTGCCAGTCATCTTTTGAAAGAGATGTATTCCCCTGTTATTATTAGTATGTGTTTACATAATATATTAAAGCTGGACTTAAGCTTCCAGCTCCTGGGTTTGGGAAGGTGAATCCTACAGCTCAATCAAGTTAGCAAGCATATGATGGCCATAAGATTTAGGCTGCCTATCACCTTGATGTTTCTTATTGGCTAATTCTGTTGGCTTCTGCTCTTAGAGGTGACTTTTCTAAGAGATTTAATAATCTTGTAATCAGTTTAAATATTGGTTTGGGGACCTTAAAAACAGATATTGTATAGTCAAGCATTGCATTGACATGTTGCCTTGTAGATAATTCCCAAGACTAGAAATAACTATTTGAAATTACAAGAGCAGAAGGAAAGAGAAACTTCTAAATGCCACCTATGGTATCTTCCAGTCAATGCAGCAATTCACTGCAGTAGTTAGTGCAGTCCTCTAAAATGCCATTTAAAAATGAGCTCCGTATCAGAAAAGCAAGTAGTAAGAAATACAGCAGACTTTTATTTTTTTAATTGTGGTTTGTTTTGTTTTGTTTTTGGTTTTTTTTAATTGAGGAGGGGAAGCCTGCTTTATGGGAATGAGGGGGAAGGGAGAGAGTTTCCTCCAACCATTATTACACTGCCATCAAATGCAATAACACTCCAGTAATGATTTAATGATTGTTGTGCCTAATAGTCATGGACAGCAACTTTATTCATCCCAGAAAGTACACAAAGAAAGGCAGCACTGCAGTCTCTAAGATACGAGGCTTCCTCTGTTAAATTTGCCATGGATGGTTGGATTCATCAGTTTACATGTGTCTTTGACTGATACATCATGCTGGATGCTTTAGGCAAACACATAGTAATTAGTAGAACAAATAGAAAACCCTGAGGATGCCCATGCTTAATGACATTGCCCATATTCTAAACTGTCTCTACAACAAATTACTCATTTCATGGCTGTAGGCGGTGCAAGTTAATTTATCTGTATCAGTTGCTAAGTTGAGGCATTCACTTTTAACAAGACACACTGTATTATTCCTTTCTAGGAAACTTTCCAGTACTTCAGCTTTTAAACAAAAAAAAGAAACTGGAAGTAACAGGGCCAGACCAACTCCAGGATAAAGTAGGAGTTACAGAATCAATCTATTGTAAGTTTAAAAAGTCAATAGATGCTGATGAATTAGTCAACTTTTAATTAGGCTGGTACAATATAGAAACCAAAAAATTGTGAAGAAGACTTGAAATTAAATCCTTGGAGGAGCGTTGAGTTAGAAGCCAGAACTCTGGCTCAGAACAAAGGCTGATTGTGCAGAAGTGTGTGCGGTTCCCAGTGTGAATGCCTCAGTTGGGTAGTTGCTTTTCAATCAATCTCAGCAAAAGAAATGAGAAGCCAAGTATGCAGAATAAAGCAAACACACAGGCATCTTATACCAGTATAGCTGTCTTGTCCCTTTCAGTTCTGTCTTGGTTTGCTCTTCTTCACTGATAAATTTGACCAAATAACCTGAATAACCTTGTTATCACAAAACGAGTGAACTGAACACAACAAACGATAGGCAAGAGTCTATGATATTGTTGAACTGTAGTCACTTAAATTACCTACATGAACGTGAGTCTTTGGAAGCATGCAACTAAATATCCTGAATAACCAAGCCAACTCAATAGCAAAAGCAGATTGAATATTGTTTCCCTAAAGACAATTAGTCAAGTTTCTCTCATCCTGGAAGGTTAGTGAGGAGGGGAACTGTGAAGAGAGCAGATTCAGAGGAAGCAAACGACCTGGGAGTCAAAATTGCTCTTTCTACCACGTTCAACTGGACAAGAGGAACAGGAAAAACAACTTGTGCTGCAAAGACTGTTCATCCCTCCACAGTCAAACTACTTTCTCAGCAGTGGAGGTCTCTAAAGAGCCTGGATCTCTGAGGGGTCTGGCAGGAGCAATGTAGATGGTACTACATCGTCTGCTGCAGGTGCCTAAGCAAGCATATGCTTCCAAGTTGGATGTTACCATTTGTTGTGGTTGCAAAAGCTTTGGCTGCCACCTCTTCACAAGCATATGGATGGACATTGTGAATAAGCATGTTTACAATAAAAGCTAAAATCTCCCAACTGTTAACATCATCTTAACTAAAGATAGGTTTTGAGGCTCTGATAGTTTGAAAGTGTGACATACAGACATGCTTACAGTAGCAAAGCTCTTAGCAAATAACCTTCCAGAAAGTAAAAAGTTCTGCATCCTCACAGGGACCTTGAAGAAACGTCTTTATTTGGCACATAATACTAGGTTGTTGCTAAGCAACTTCCAAAGGTAAGTTTTAAACTAAAAAAATATACACATCTGATACGAGTAAATGTCTTAGTAGGTACCAGGAAGGTTTCAAGATGCTTGCTACTTCCTATACGTTCTTGGAAGCTGTGCTTAAAGGCAGTTGTATTCATCAGTCTGCTATAGTCTTGTCCTTAGAAAGTGGTTCAAGAGGGTTTTGTGCCCTCTGGTATATCTGTATTCAGGCCTTGATTGAGGACATACATTTCTGACTTTCTCCGGAGAATCAAAACCCTGGGGTTAGGGAAGGCAAGGGTCTAGGTTCACTTTTTTTTCCCATTGCTGTACAGTTGTGGGTTTGGATAAGTCATTTAATGTCATTGTGCTTTGTATAAAGGTGAAATAAGGAGACTTGCTCTCTTCTTGTTTTCTCCTGTTCATCTTCGGAGTGCTGGAGTATGTACACTTAGCCTGCATCTCCCCTATCCACAATTGCAGGCTGATGTAGAAATGAAACTCCTGTTTCTGGAACATCTACCTCTGCATTTTGAGATGTTACTATCTCCGTGGTATGTGAGATGCTCACACCCGAGCAGCTGCAGCCAGTGTTCCTTGCTTGTCAAGTACACAGAGAGCCCAGAATTGTCTTGATTCATCTGTGCTGATTAGTTGATAGTGTTTACCATGTCTGCTAGTTTGGAGAGAGACGGGGCGGGGGGGGGGGGGGGGGGGGGGGTGCAGGGATATCGGGGAATTCTTTGAGCCTTGTTATCTCTACAGTAACTATAGACCTTGTCAGGAATGCGGTTGATTAATTTGAGGTCTGTGGGCTTAGTCGGAGCGGCAACAGCTCTCCTCGCCGCCGCACTGAATGTCTCGGATCCAGCAGCGTCCCCGTGCTCCGCTCTTTCACCAAACCCTGTGAATTCAGCTCGGTTAAATAAACATTACCGAGCTGCTAATCACACGCTCTGAAACAAAACAGCACTTCACTCCGGGATCTGGGCAAGATCAGACTTCCCTCCCTCTCTCCCCCCTCCTCTCTTCTTCCCTCCCCTCCCTCTCTGCCCCCTCCCTGCTTTTCCCCTCCCTCTCCTCGGCAGCCGCTGAGCCGGTCCCTCCGACCCGGCAGCCTCATGCTGGGGGCTGCTGCCGGCCGGGGCTGATCGAGGCTGCTCCGCGCTGCCCGTCCGGCGCTGCTCGCCCCGGCTCTCCCGCGCACCGCCGCCGCCGCCCCCGCGAGAAAAAGTTGTGCGGAGCGCCGAGGATGGGAGCGCATCTGCAGCCTCTAGCCCTGCGGCTGCTGGCGTTGACTTTCCCCTTGGTGGCGAAGGGATTTTCTGACGAAACCTTGGAGAAAACCGCGAAATCCGAGGGATATTGCAGTCGTATCCTGCGAGCCCAAGGCACCCGGAGGGAAGGGTACAATGAATTTAGCCTCAGGGTGGAGGGCGATCCAGAATTTTACAAGCCTGGGAACAGTTACCGGGGTAAGTTGGCCGTCCTCTGCTCCCTGTACTGCCGATAATGGTCAGGACAAGTGTCTTTGTAACTATAACATGTCTCTGCCTGTCATCTCTGTATCCCTTTTGGAATGTATGTTTGTGCCTGTGTGGGTTAAGACAGGGTAATATACTCCCACGCATTACTTTATCGGGGATGCTTTCATGACAAGTGAGAGGGAGTTGGATTTCACAGCATCACATCACTCCCAAACATTAACTCAGCATTAAGAGGAATTTCCTTTCTTTTATGAACCCTTTCTACCGACTCACCGCTGGCAAAAGATCATAAGCTGATGTGACACAGAACACACTTTACCCCCACTTACCTACTTCTATAGGATTTCTTCCTATCGCTGTGAATGTAACACAGTGAATAGGAGAAGAAGCTTTAACCTTCATCAGCAAGGAGATCGAACTCGGAGCTAATTGTTCTTGCCCTGAAATATGAATGTTAGTATAATGGGTTAGCATATGGACAAACAGTGGTGCAGCACGCTGCCAACTTCCCACATTTTCCAGTTATGTGTATTCCCCCCCCCCCTTTTTTTTTTTCCCGAGGAAAGGAACAGATGGTTCATATAGGAAAGAGGTAGAGATGGTGCTAATGACCACTGTAAATAGGAGATCAAGACATTCTTTGCTGAGCATTTCACATATGATCCTTGAAATTAACTTCCAAAACACACTTCATCCCATTTTCCTAATTAATAGGCAAAGGCAGATTTGGATGCTTTTCCTACCTCACTGTATAATGCCTTTGGAAACATCTTCTTGGAGTATACTGTTAACTTAGCATTTTAAAAGCACTTTGAAAAGAATTTGGACATCTTTAGGTAACATGACTAATGTACTTTATGGGCGTCCTTTTGGAAAACAGAATTTGAGAGTTTCTTCTGAGTGTTTCTGCTGTCCTTCTGTAGACTTAGTGGAGAGAATAGTTTTTTCCCATTGTATGAACATGAATCTTAGTATGGATAGAGACAAAAAAGCAGGCTTATGGCATAATCGTCATTTTCTCTTAAAGGCTGAAAAATACCTCTACAGTGATTAAACTGTTTGAATATAAACCTATAACTTTGCATCAGTTTTATTTAATTCTTTTTCTCTCATGAATTGATTTAAAGTGATATGAGAAAAAGCACATTTTCTGCAAATTGGTTAACTGTTCTAGAGATTAGGATTAGTACCTTGAGTCTGAAAGATTTCATGTTGTGTGTCAATTTGATGTGTCTTTAAGCAGTATAAAGATAAGTGTCAAGTCCTTCGACAGTGATAAATGTGAATGATCTTTAAAAGTTTTGGAATTTACTTCTGTGAAAGCATTATTGGATATTTTCCGTCATCTACCAAAGAAGCTTCTATTGCATAGAAATGTAGGGGGTTAAGAAATTTCCAGATGAATTAGCAGAGCTAATTTTCTGGAGCTATTAGGTCTTGGCCTTAGGAACTAATTAATAAAACCACATTAGTGTCTAGTAACTTCTTGGAAGGGAGAAAATTACAGATAATAGTAAAAAGTAGACCTAAATATGTGCTCAGGTTTTTGATATTTAACATCTAAGTATTCAGGTGGCACATAAGTTTATCTTTATAGTCCTTTTAAGGACACGTTCTGAATGGTTGGAAGAACATCAGTAAATGTTACCATAGCATACACGTTATCTATGGCAATAATGAGAATTAACAGCAATCCAGAGAGTCTCAAGAGCTCAATTTCAAAGGGATTTTTGCACTGCAACTGTAACTTTATTACTGTTTTATAAAGTAGAAAAAATCCAACTAATGATAAAAAATATGAGATTATGGTGTTTCTGTGTTGTTTTCTTATCTGTAAATTACTAGATATTACAACATTGTTGAAGACTTGCACAACCTCCTTTGTGTTGGAGCCATTTCCATAGCCTCTGTTTAATTTAATGCAGTCTGGATCCTCGGTACATTCCTTAGTGAGCTTCTGGAATAAAGTAGTATTCATTCACGCTGGATAACACAGGTCCCATACTCCACCAAACTGAGAGTATAGAGGCATCTATTTGTACTTCCGACTCAAACATTGGTTGATGTGACATCCAGGAAAGACCCTCAAACTGCAATGGCTGGAGGAAACATTGAAGCACTCTTGCAGAGTGAGAATCAGAAGACCACAGTTTACATCTGCTGTTATTCACCTTTAGATGAACCAGGATCTGTTTGCCTTAAGGGGAAATCCTGGGTGGATCTGTGTGTATAGAAGCCTTGTTTATCCACTTATCTAGAGGAGTTATAGAGGAAAATAGCCCTGAGCACTGAGCCTATTTGAACCAGTATGCACCTCCTCTGGTCTGCAAACAAAGACAGCAGTAAATAAGGATACATTCTCCTGTCTCAGATAATTAGAAATGAGGTAATAGCAGGGCTGAGGAACCTTCCCCCTTTCATCCATCCTGTCTAACAAAGCAACAATGACTATGTGCTTTGTGGTGTCCCACAGGAGAGGTGACATGACGGATTTATAACATTTTTGGGGGCTTCTGATACTGTAGCCTGCAAGTAGCCTTCACCAGCCTGGTCTTTCAGGATGTAATATGGTTGTGTCTACTACTGTGGAGCAGGAAGCCAAATGCATATGGTGAGCAGGGCTTCCTGCAGTATCAGGTTTGTAGGCACACCATCCCAGGGTCAAGGTCCTTTCCTACCTGCTGGTTAACTTAGACCTTGATGTAGTTGAGCTTGCTTTCGCTGAAGGTCAAAGTTTCCATTGCATTCAAAGGGCATAAATGAGCCTTAAGTTTAGATGGTGTTACGAGGTAATGATCCTTGAAGGTACTCAGTACAAGCTTATAGAGTTAGATTAACGATTGCATAAGATTTCCATGAAAAATGAGGTAAGTTTCATCCTATTAAAACTACAAATGACTTTGCTTCTAAAAACCTGCAGTAGTATGTTCATTTCACATGCTGACATGCATTGGACATAGTTTCCTCCATAACATAATGGAATTGTTATTCTGATGAAGAAAATGCTAGATTTGACTAGTATAGTCCTCAGATATACCTTCTCTGGGGATGCTGTTTCTGTTTGTAACAAAATTTCCACTTGTAGGTCTTCTCCATTTTCAAGGAAAAGCTCATTTAATTTTACATATTCCATTGCACTAGCTTTGAGACTTCTAAGGAATTTTGAGCCGCCTTCTTTCAATACCTTTCTTCCTACCTAATATGCAAACATCTTTTACTTTACAGGCCAACCCTTGTTTTATTGATTCTCACATTTCACCAGTTATAGATAAAAGTAGATATTTGAAGTGTATTTGTTGGTACTTGTGCAATGTACAACACAGGATGTGCTGTAGTGTGGGATGTAGAAAGTCAGTCATCTTTCCTGCCTGAAACCAAAGCAGAAATTGCTTTGATCACCCCACCTTTAGCTGAGGACACTAGGGAAAGAGAAGTGTGGTGAAGGTATGTGCCAAAGTGTAACTTGTAATGTAATTGGAGATATGCTGGAGGGGATGGAAACAGTCAAAAGTAGCAGTTGATATGTAGTCTTCACTTTAAAGTGAAATCCTTAATTTTGAGACTTGCACTGAGATTTAACTGATCTGTACAGGAAGTTCTTATTGCTCAAGGAAGTTCTTAGTGCTCAGTGAATGTTAATTAACATGAATGCAGTGAGTAAGACTCAGCTGTTCTTTAAAATGTCAGAGTTTAGCCCAAGAAGAACTCTAACTCTTATGCAATGAGGAGCCACCGTCTCTTGTGAAAAACAGATGTAGTCTCAGAACTTCCCACTGCTGCCTGTGCAATATAAGCTGCATTCTGTGCTAGTGACTACAGAACCATCATCACTAGGCTCTCTATTTAGGAGTGCTTAAAATAATGCCTTGCACTACTATGTTATTTTGGCACAGAGAGCTGACTGGAAACTTTACAACTCAGGTGTTAATGTTTATTCTGGCTTAGGTCAGGGGTGAAAAGCACACATTCATCATAGTATCCTTGAGCTGAGGTTACACAGACTCTAAAATCTCATGTGAGTCCACTCTGCTCGTGTGGGTCATCACCTCTCCTAGCCTCTCACTTGGACCTGGGTGTCCCACCACTGCCAGAGACACTCCTCGGGCCGCACAGGGCAGATGCTCAGGGACTGGACCCAGCGAACTCTCTGGTTGAGGTTTTCTGTCTTTTTTTCCCTTCTCAGCTGGATGTGTTCCCTGTCCCAGCTGACAGCACAGCTGTGTGGATGTGGCTGCTGAACCAGCAGTGCAGGCTGGGGGAGGGCAGGATCACTCATGTTGCAGGACACATGGATTTATTCTGGGTTAAAATGACTGTGCAACCACAGCATGAGTATTGCTAACCCCAGGCATTCAAAAACTGAGTCAGGCTTTGGAACTACCTTCTGTTTTTTTTTAATTTTTTGCTGGTGGCTTTTGTAGCATTTTGTGTGTCCTCTGTTTTATAAGTAGGTGTATGTTTAGAATCTTGAAAACTATTTGGTTTAATCTGTACATTTGTGAGGAAAATTATGAAAACTGTTGAGTCAGTTCACAGCTGGAGTCTGTTTGCTTGCATAAGTATTTCTGGTGTAACCTTTTACTTGTAGTGATTCAAAGCTTTGAATTCCATATAATACATGGAAAAAAATGTTGCATGTAAAAGACCTTTGTGGCAATTGGTTTCTAGGAATCAGTGTTCAAGCAAGTGTAATGTGTTCATCGTTGTCGAGTTCAGCAGCGTGCTGTTCTCAATTACTGCAACTGAGCAGCTGGCTGTGGATTTTCATTTAGAAAGAGCTGCAAAAGTTTGCAAAATTGAGCTAATAGTTCTAATTACTGGGCAGATAATGAGTTAATGACTTGGAGCAATACTTAGAAATGTAATCAGAAATGTTAATACTATTATACTTCTCAGCTCCTGTGAAAGTTTCCTTCTCCCCCAAAATGATGACGTTTAACCTCATAATGAGATTCCATGGAATGGAAAGATATGCTGAAGATCTTGAGAGTTGAGGGTACTTGCTTTAATGCCCATCAGGAGGATGGAGCCAGGCTATTGTCATATATGTTTGTACAAACACCGTGCTTTTTAAAATCCAAATACAGCTGCATAACACTAGAAATCTTTAAATATAATATTTTCTATTTTTCCATTTCAGAATTTATTGATCAAAAAGCTCTCCATGTGTTCCACTTAAACTCTGGACATATTTTGAAATCCATACATTTTAAGGGCAATTGTAATTTTTACTAATGTAGCTTCAATCCCTCACAGTCTATGTGTGTGAGAGGGAGTCTCTTGTGAATATTCTTCTATGAAACAGCATAGGTAGTTGCAGTTTGCTCATGAAAACTCTGAGTGATCTTCAGTTTTTATTGTTCCATCGGGGTTTGAGAGTGTGACAAGAGTCTACTACATGCAACACTGTCTGCATTATGCTTAAAGTAGAAGCTACTTAAAAGTATTAGTAGTCCAATTTTCTGACTCTTTTCCTTTAATTCAAAAAGGATTTTTCCTTAAAATTCATTTCTGTTTCAGAATAGGTTTCCTGTAAGACATTGAAAAGGTTTCAGTAATCTTAAAACTCCCCCAAAAGTCTGGCCTCAAAACTGCCACATTCTGTCTTTCTGATGACACTAAAGAGCCACAGCTGACATAACTCAAGTGTTGCTGGGCAGGACTTGGCTACTGATGATGGAAAATAGAAAAATCCTGCAAAGGTATCCCACACTAACTGAACATGAGGGATGTAATCCTAATGCTGGGCATGGTAAAATTTCATTAGTCAGCATTACAATATTCTCTGCTGGTGGATTCTGTGATGCCTTCCTGGTCAGGACTGGTGTGTGGAGGAGAGTATTTTGCAAATGTCTGAGATGCTTTGGTAATGTGCTGGCAACATAATTCTTAGAGGCCAGCTTTAGCCATGAATTGAATTTTGTGTCCTGTTCTGCCCTGAGGTTAAGAGAGAAGAAAGTTAGTTTTAGAGCTGGAGTACTGTGGTGAGTGTAATTAAGCTGGGGAAGGCAATATGGTCATCTTGCTTTACAGTTAAAGAAACTTCGTGTGCTAAATGCCTTGATCCTTGTCCCTGCTCAGAGTATGACAAAAATTGAAGCCAAATATTCAGGATATGTTCTCTCATATTCAAGAAAAAACACCAGGAAAACAAAGACAACACAAACAACACAAACCCCCTCAAATATATGTATTCCCCCGCCCCCACTAAACCACCCTCAAAATAAGCCTTGTAGATTGGAGCACACAAGCAATCTGCTTTAAAAAAAAAGAAGGGGAGAAAAAAAAGGGAGTGGAATATGCGTGGAAAAGTAGCTGCCAGTGATTTTCAGTTTGTGGAAACTTGGACTGAGTATTTTTGTGTTCTTGTTGGCTCTGTTCCATGTTGTTAGTGCTCTAGCTTTTGTTAATCACAGAATGGTAGGGGTTGGAAAGGACCTTTAAACATCATCTAGTCTAAGTCCCTCCTAAAGCAGGTTAACCTCAATCATGTTTCATAGGAACATGTCCAGGTGGGTTTTGAAAACCTTCAGAGAAGGAGATTCCACATCCTCCCTGGGCACCCTGTACCAGGGCTCCCTCAAAAGAAGGAAGATTTTCCACATGTTCAAGTGAAACTTTCTGTGCTCCAGCTTGTGGCTGTTATACCTTGTCCTGCCACTGAGCTCTACAGAAAAATAGACTGGCCCCATCCTCTCAATGTATGCCCTTTAGATATTTATAAGCATTGTTAGGGTCTCTCAGTCTTCTCCAGGCTAAACAGCACCAGATCTTGTAACTTTTCCTCATGAAAGGGGTGTTCCAGTCCCCTCATCAACTTGGTAACCCTCCACAGGACTCTCTCCAGCAGTTCTTTGTCACTCTTGAACTGGAGAGTTCAGAAGTGGACACATGACTCTGGATGAGGCCTTTAATACTAACTTAAAATACTCACCTTCCAAGCTGAGCTGTGAAACGATATACAAGTGGTGGATTTCACAGTTAATAGTTTCATTATGTCCCTGTTCTTTATATCTCAGTGACGCTTTCTGCTGCCACTCCTGCCTACTTCCGAGGATTCACATTGATTGCTCTCAAAGAAGGGAAAGAAGGTGACAAAGAAGATGACCATGCAGGAACTTTTCAGGTGAGAGAACTTTCCCTGACCTATATCTCTAGGATTCTTCCTTACTATGTGCTTGACTCAAAGGGAGATTTACATGCACAGCAGAATGCAGACTATGCTTAAGAAAACAAATATTTGTGTATGTTGACATGAGAACAGCATAGCATATTTTGTATTCCATGCAAACCGTTCAAGAGGTCAAGACTTTTGAACCTTGATTTCAGTTTGTTTCCTACATTCTTATGGTTAAACACGAGCATGAATTATTTGAACTAGAGCCTAGGACACCTGAATTTGTTATCCAAAGTTAATATAGAGATGGTTTTATTCATATTTTACTTCTTTTATTTATTTGCCTAGATATTTTTGTCCATTCAGATGTAGGTTGTGACTCTGAGAAGTGTTTGCCACAGCTGTGATGACTGTTTTATCAGCCATAAATTAGATTCTGCTGGTCTATTGATGCTTAGTATTGCTTAATGAAGACATTCTATGCGATGAAATGTTTTTCATCATTATTAAGAGGATCAGATTTCAGAAAGATGATTCACAAAATAGTACTTCCATCTATTTCAAGATCATGTTTCATGGAAGGAGTTCTGGAAATTGAGAATACCCATTATGAAAGCAGGTAGAAATCATTTAGGTTTTTAGTTGACTCTCTGATGAGATATAGTTATTTGACTTTTCAAACTTAGAAATATTGTTGAATGATGTTGATTGTAATTTACAGGATGGGTAAGAATAGTGATACTAATTTTAATAATGATTTATAAATAGAAGATTTCACTTGCCTCGAAGAAGTATTTCTTTATTCTCAAGGGAAATACTGAAAAATTCTAATTTTAGTGATCTACAAGGAGACAGGAATCAACTTAATCCTAACATCTCATCGTGAAGCATATTTTAGGGCTTGTATATAGCAAATATGATCTGCAAACTCAATACATGTTTGCCCCATTTTCCTATTGAGTTTGCCTAGAGGCTCCTTTTTGGTTTTCATACTTTTGTAAGAAAAATAGAGTGAGAAATTATTTGGTTGTGGAGTAACTGCATCTTTTTAAAAATTAAACAATTTCCAAATATGACTTGATAGAAATCTGTTTTAAAAGAAACTCATCATCACAAATTTTATATTTCAGTTGTTAATGTCTCTGCTAGCTGTGGCTGGAGACTTGTCCTGAGTTTTGTCTTTAAGGCCAGGTGTATGCCTAACTCAATGTATTAAAGAAACTTGCTAAGCTTTGCCAAAGTATAGAGAAATTTTGAACTCAGCAGATTGAGATGCAAGTGGAAATTCTATATAGATCAAAAAGAAGTCTATAGATCTCAGTGGAAGGAAGATTGTTTAATTAGCTTCATTGTATGATTGCAATCTGAAATCAGTATTCTAATTGGCAGATGAGAGTTTAATATCTTAGGCATTGCTAACTTTGTATTTCTGTGACAGAAACAGTACTCACTGTGCTCATCCCACATGAGCACAGTTAACTGAAGATCATTCAGGTAATGCCTGCCAGTTCTGCCTGTGATACAGATGTAAGATTCTTACTTAAGGATTCAATGAGTGCTTACAGTGATAAATACCGATATTTCTCATGTCATGGCTAGGTGCTAGTAACTAGAGGAGGAAAAAAGATGCTTGGTTCAAGGGTTTGCACTGTGTTTTTATTAGTGAATCATATTTTTTTTATATTATCCTAATGGTGTCTAAACAGCAGTGCAGAGAGGAGAAAACGTGTATAACTTGCATGCCACTTGTAGTTATTTCCTGTGCTCAGATGGAGAATGTGTTATTCAATTAACTACCTAGTGGAACAAAACTCAGTGAAAATTCCTTAATAGTGAAAAGATGTTACTTCTGGACTAGTGGCATAAGCCTCTGACTCTATGAGGAGACATAAATACCGTTCAAATAACAGTCAAAACAAAGTATGTGAATGCACTACATGAGGCAAAGTGTTTCACATTAATGAGACTTTGTAGTATAACTAGGACAGAAAGAAGTGAAAGTTTATCAAATAAAACATGCTTCTCCCTATGCCTAAAAGACTGTAAAACAGTACTTTCAACCCTGTTACTTTCAAATTGTGAAGTGTAGGTTGCTGTGTGTTTCATGGAGAAAACCTGAATCCATACACTGTACTCAGGTCAAGATCCCATTGGGACTTGGCCTCTATTTTGGCTTCTATTTTGCACAGCTATCGGGTGTGCGATAGAAACTGATTGTAACAGCTGTAATGCCTTAAAGTACTGTAGAGGGGCATGTGCTAGAGTAGTAAGGTGTTAAATAAGGGCTAACATCTCAGACTCATAGGGACATGGTACACTCAGGCTGAAAAAAACATTGGTTTTGGTGGTCACAGTTATGCTGCAGCAGGTTGAGTGTTGCAGCCTACTGCAAAGGGTGAATGTGCAGGAAGTGACTGCTTGAGTCTGCCCTGCAGGGTCTTTGCTCTGCCTTTTACAACCTCCTCATGGCTCATTTACTCTTGTCTGACTCTGCAAGTCAGCAGGTATGGTCAATCTTCATTAATCATTAAGCCACAGGGTCTTGATCCTATAAACAGCACAGCTGTTAAAATTCTTGGTGGAAATGATATTTTTTTTGTAACTTTTTTGGTCACTTTTATACTTGCCATAGAATAGAGACCTTTACAGAAGTGTAGTTTGGACTGTCATTCTAAATCTGTTTTCCTGGGGGAAAGCTGAGATGATTTTTTTGAAATCAGATTTTACTGTTGTTTATTTAATGCAGCCAAATGTCTTTGTTCTTGTAACACATGCAGGACATAATTTGGCTTTGAAATAAACAAATCACGTTGTCTCCCACAAACACCCTGGCATATGTTAAATAGCTGAATTAAATATGGTTGGGGAATTAAAGATGCCAAATTCAGTCATAGAAGTTTGGAGATACAGTAACCCAGTTCTTAAAGCCAGTAGTAATTGTACAACTCAGGAGTGCAGTGTGACACTGAAAGCTTTGAATATCGTGTCCCATTGGCCTCTTTAGACAAGCCATTTCCAACTATTGCAGACTGCTGATCTTTCTCTTTTGTAATATTTAGCAACAGTCTGTAAATTGTTTGGAGGCAAATTATACTCAGGAGCAAAAATTGAGCACCAATCGACTATGGAACAATAAATATACAATGTAATAGATATAGTCTGGTAAATAATGTAGGATAATAGAAACAATGCTGAACGTTATCTTGTCTATCTTCCTCATTCTCTGAGGAAGAATACATATTCCAAGAAATTCTTGGGGAATGTTTTCTGAATCTTTTCTGAAGAAGCCTTCAATGACAACATTAATTGAAATAATTTCTCTCTCCAAGTGGCCTGTTAAAGCATTTCAACATATTATAGAAAATTTAAGGCAAACCTTCTAAAGTTTTGGCTAATGTCTAAACTGAGTCTTCACTAATAGAGGTTAAATTACTGTCTTATCTGGTTACCTTCCTAAGTCAAGAATTTTCTTGATACCTCATAAGACAGTTGTTCTGAAGCTTCTCTTCTTCGCTCTGCAATTCCACACACTCTCTACCTATTCCCTATTAAATGTTTCCTATTTTCACTGTAGGGCATGGGTTTTTTTTTTTACTTTTGCCATTTCAAGGTGAGAGGTCAGTCTTATTTATATTTCTCAGAATTGTACACAATAGTCAACCGGACCCTCAACATAACATCACATAGAATTTAGATACAGTAGTCATTTGGAGAACCACAATTGCTTCCCTTCATGTAGTGTATGCAGCTTGCCCCTATTGCAGGAGCATCAGTGTTGTACAGGATGTCCCTGATAAAGTTCTAAATTCTTTACTGCATGTATTGCTGCCTACATTGTGATTCTTCATTTTCTGTTTATCTATTTTACTCCTTTCCTTTGTAGAACCTTGTTCAATTTATTAAGGAAGTTCTTAACTACGATCCTATCCTTCAAAGTGCTCACCCTTCCTCCAAAAAATGGTGTTATTTGTGGACTTTACAAATACCTGCTTGACAATTAAACAGGCAATATAAAATATTGTGTGCAAATGTGACCTGCTTTCCTCATGTACTGAGTCATAAAGACTCAAAATTTGATACTTCTCTGTATTGTGTTGGCATAGTCAGTTGTTAGATTCTTATGTCCCCTGTTTTTCTATTGTTTAAAGTTAAATGCAGTCATCATAGCAGTGTTTGTGAAGGTGTCCTTTTGACCTTCAAGAGTGCATCAAGAAATTCACAGGTTAGGCCCCTGAATTTAATGACCTACCAGTGCAAACTCAATGTTAAGAACATAAGCAGGCACGGCGGTAGCAAGAGTTGAAGGTTTCATTACAAATATGGCATTTATAAAAGCTAGAGATCTATGCTGAATAAAAACATTCAAGGAAAATTGGAGTAGTAGTGTGCTCAGCAAGGTAAACGATCCTTTTTTCTCAGTCCTCCTTCTCTAAATTTACCCTGAAACAGTAGCTCCAAACACTGCCTTTGTTCTTGAAGACATGCTGATTGCGACCTGTTCTTTTGATGCTATTTATCTGACTGATGTGCTTACCAAAGCTTTTAGATTAAAAGGTGTTTTTATAAGGTCTTAGAAAAGCAATTTCTCAATTGTTACGTTCCAGCATTTTATAGGAATCCTACATCTTTTTAAGCAGATGATATACTACATCTTGAAAGAAACAGGCTTTAAAGGCTTTTAGCCATGTCTCATGATTTATTAGCTCTTGTACTTATAAGCAAAGTTTGTTTATATTTTTAATTAAAAATACTGAAATTATTAAGCTTTTCATATTAAAAATTAAGCTATGTTTATGTAATCTTCATCCTGCACTCAACTTTTATGTTTTTAACCTTGTAACTCAGTATAAGAACATCAGGCTACTTACTTGTTCTGAGATGTGTGAAATTATATAGCTTTGTTTAACTAATGTTTAGAATTTTCAAGAGTTTCACTCATGTTTGCATTCTCTACATTCTGTTTCCCAGCATCTTATCACTGAATCTGAGTGTCATCTTATTGCTTATAAGTATATGGAAGTAAAGTGCTTTTTATTGGATGGGAAATGTTCAGTCACCAATGGTTTGCAAATCAGTGAAGATGGATTTCCAGTTCATAGTGAAATCACATAGTTAGGTTTCTTAGTAAAACTTCCTCACAGTAGTGACTGAAAACAATATTTTTTACCTAATTAAATTTTCAAATGTGAAAAATTCATCAGGGTTTTCATGAAGGAAAACTGAGACATTACAAGGAAGGAACATAGTCCTCAAGTGACATATGATGGGGTAGAGGAGAAGAATTGGTATTAACTATTTATTGGTGTCTTTAAAGTTAGTAATTATGTGGCCATGCCATTAGTATACATATTTTACACTTAGTAAACAGAAAAGAATAAAGAGCTATCTGGTTTTAGAGAGACAGATGTTGTACCTGTAGAATGCAGTTGTATCCGACTCCCTAAATGAAAACTCTTTCCAAATTGTTGATTAACAGCTCTACTATCAGCTGGAGATAAATCAATGTGAAATAGCTGTGCACAGTCAATAAATTCATGATGGAAAGCTATAATTACAGGAACGTGTTATATATGAAAGAATCAGAATATGCCAGTTATATGTTCTGGAGACTGAGAAGGTAGAGATGACTTCTGAGTCAGTAAAATTTAAGTCTTGTAATCATTCACATTTGCAAGAGTATTCCTGATTTTTCTTTCTGTAACAATCATTGCAAGTATTGTTCTAGACAGAAAAAAGGAAATAATTTTATAATGGTGATGCAAACTCTATAAACTTTATATAAACTTTTCCACCATGGATGCTGGGTGGATGAGAATCAACAAGGACAAGCTGAAACAAGGCAGGGTAAGGCACCAGATATAAGGAAGAACTTCTTTATGAGTACAGTCAAGCAGTGATGGAGATAGCCCAGAGAAAATTATGCAGCCTTCATAGAATCATAGAATGGTAGGGTTGGAAGGGACTTTTAGAGATCATCTAGTCCAACACCCCTGAAGAAGCAGGTCCACCTAGATCAGGCCTCATAGGAATGTGTTCAGGTGGGTCTTGAAGACCTCCAAGGAAGGAGACTCAACACCCTCCCTGGGCAGCCTGTGCCAGGGCTCCTTCACCCTCAGTGAAATAGTTTTTTCTTATTTTTAAATGGAACTTTTTGTGTTCCAATTTTATCCCATTACCCCTTGTCCTGTTGCTAGATACAACAGAAAAAAGGGATGTCCCAGCCTCCTGACATCCACTATTTAGATACTTGTATATATAAATGAGATCCTCCCTCAGTCTCCTCTTCTCCAGACTAAACAGCCCCAGTTCCCACAGCCTTTCTTCATAAAGAAGATGCTCCAGTCCCCTGATCATCTTGGTGATCACTCCTGGAGGATTTGAAGGCTTGCCTGGATACAAGTATTTGTATTTCTAGTAATGCACTCTGATCACTGGAGTTATTAACAGATGCCAACACATAAAGCACTACCCAGTCTGTAGTACATACACAGTCCAGTACAGTTATACTCTGTAGTGAAACATGCACAATCGTTCATTTACGTTGACATTTGAATCAATCTGAACAAGTTCGTGACCATTGATTTTTATCTTGAAAAACTTGACTATATGCACCTTTGTGCTAAAGATTCATACCCTGAGCATGCAAACCAGAGACTTCTTCCCCCTCAGATCCCTTTTCATAGGGCATACTCACATTGATGGAAAATCAATTATGTAAGCCTGACTTCCTCTCAGCCAGCTTAATTTTAAATATGTTGGAGTGCCTGTTTTAAAAACATTCAAACCTTGCTTAGTTTATCTTCTGACTTTTTTTATATATTTCTTTGCCCTTTTCCTATCTCTCTGGCTTTTGAAAATATCATCTAGCTTTTAGCCGTGTAGTTTTTTGTTCTCTTTATTTGTTTAATCTAATCTTATTTCTTCTCTTTTCTTTATATTTAATAATTTTCTTTTTTTTTTTTGTCTGCTGGAGAAATGTTCTTTCTTGAGAATGATTCCAAATATGATTGTGTCACAGAAAGAGCTTATGTTTTTTTGTAAAGGGCTGTGCCTAAATAAATATTTTACTTGTTGATGTTTCAAGTTCTGCCTTCAAACCCCTTCCCCCCAAAAACACCCCAACAACCCACAAGCCCCAAACCAAACAAAAAAAAAAATCCCCAAACTCAAAAACAGGAAACGTGGCTCTTGAGATATGTTAGCTAAAACTCCAGAATCCTTTCCTTTTCCAAGGCTTACCAAAAACAGGTTATCTCAAGTCGTATTCTTGCCCTGCCTTGCAGTCTGCCAGTTCATGCAGCCTATCTACGCAGTGCCAGACTGTGTCACAGTTAAGATATCAAAATTGCCTAATTAATTATTCTGTTTAAAAAAAAATATCTACTAGTTTATTCTGTTCCTTGGATTAGCACTAATCTGCAAGACTTTCTGGTTCAAGAGGCTCATTAGAGAACTGTTTCCTCAAATTTGGCACTCACTGACACTTAAGAAATCAACTCTGTTCTGTGGGAAGAAGTAAAGAGAGGAAACAACACTGGAAGCAGTCCCCTTTCTGCCTTGGGAGATTTTATTTTGCCTTTCAGACACATCAGCCTTGAGAGTAATCTTCTGGGCATTTTTAGGACTTGGGATCATTTGATGCCTCGTGAGGATTCTCTGTTCGGGTCTTGCTTCCACATTTGAGACCAGTTTTGCATTTGCAATTATTTCATGCAGAACCAAAGTCTGGTTCTATTAGTGCAGATCCCACTAACTCTCCTGCCAATCAGTAGAAACTGTATGTTTTCCCACTGGACAGTGTTTATTTCTATCTCCGTGGAGAGATATAAACATTTAAAATATCCTTTTTCTCCAGCTTGGGTGATCTAACTAACTCATTGTTATTCCAGTGTCAGATAGTCTTTCCTCAGATGGTGACACAGCTGGGACATGTGAAATTTTAGCAAGGACGTTTAACCCCTGGCAACAGCCAGATGCTTTACAGTTATCATAAGGTAACTGTCATGGATTGTAATTCTAGACATATGTAGGCTCCAGGTTTGTTGAAATGTCTGTTCATTATCTCTTCATTCATGATGTTGCCATCAGCCTTTCCTTCCTACATTTCCCATTTTGTCTCCTTGTTTTTTAACAGCTTCATGTAAAGTGTTCATCAGTAACTCTAAATTCTTTGTGTCTCTACTGAGAAAGATCAGCACTCTTATCTCATTAGCTCCTCCTGTCTGTCTTTAATGCTCCAAGAATTACCTATGATGTAGTTATTTGCCATTTTGCAGGATCAGAAAACCTTCAGTGTGTCAGTTCCAATCAATGGGACCTTAGAGCAAGTGTCTATTCTTTGCACTTCCACTTTACATCAGGTTGCAAAGCTTTCATCAGATATTCCCTACTGATCTGGACTTCTTCAGCTATCACTGTCTATAATCCTAGCTATGATAGCTGTGTATCTGGACAACTATGCTACTCCCACAATGACACAGAGCTTTAAAAGGAGGAGATATTCTGAGGAAAGGTGTTTATTCTGACACTTCTCTCCAAATGAGCACTGCCAGCTACCAGGTTACAATGACTAGACTATAGAAGTACGGAATTACATCTGTGCTTGACAGTCTTTTCTTGTAACACTCTTTTTCCCTTCAAGTGATTTGAGAGAGGAAAGGATGAAGGAAGGTGATGATAAAGGCTGAGACTCAATTTGACAGTTTCTTCAGACTATATGGACTTTTCTGCCACAAGTAAATCCTGCTATCAGTCCTCTGGACTTTTGAGGGTGGTACACATGTGGTAATAGAAAGTTTGCCAATTAAATTTAAATGCTTTTTTTTTTTTCCCCTTCCTGGTATCTTCAGAGAGGTTCTGGTCACTTGGAAAGGTTCTCTCAAATTCGGGAATTTACCTACCTGACTCGTTCATGAATGGCTGTTGTGGGGAAAATCTTTCCTCCAGGTTTTGTAGTCAAGTGAGGCAACTTAGTTCTCATCATAACTCATTGCTGAATTAATTGCTACAAGACTAATTGTACTGCTTGCTATGATGATTGTCCTGAGCACCACTTCTGAATTCAGAAGGCAGTTTTGCATTTGCATCACACTTTGTGTGACAATGTATTTGGCTTTAATTATTCTAGACTGCATGTATACCCTTCTTGGACTTGGATGTGGTCCACTCTGATAGTCATTCTCCTTTACAATTGTTCCCTTTGTAAAGATAGTAGGGGCCTCTCAGTGGTTGCTCAAGGAATCCTGTTTCAACTTCCATTTCTGTCCTTAACAGTTGCAATTGATTATTCTCTTTGCTGTGATAACTCTTTCTCACGACCTAATAACCCAGGATCATTAGTCATCTGATCACAGTGTATTTATACGACATGAGAATGCTGCAAGACCTCTTTATGGAAGTGACCATATCCTTTGATTCTGGTGCAGTCAACATGTTTGCCTTTCATGCTTTATCCTCATATACCTTCATAGATGCGTTTGGTCACATAATTTCATTGCAGTTATGAATGGAAATCTGTAACAATGTCCTCAGAATGATACACAAGGACTCAAACAACTGAAAAATGTACATTCTCATCCTAAACGTGTTAGATGTTTTGCTTCAATGTTAGTCGTTACTCGAGAGACTTTGCAGATATGTTTCTGATTAGGATGCTTGATTTTCTTTGGTCTGTTTTCTTTGAAAGCTGAAAGGTATGGCTAGGATGTATATTTAAGAAGTCTTTCCCTGACCTATTTGAGTATATTCGGAGTCCTAGAACAAAAAGATAGATAATGTTGCTCTTCAGGCACATAGTCTTTCAGAACTCCAGGAACTTGTCACATCCAGCATGATGCTGGATCACTTCAATGTAAAGTGATTTTGTTCATAGAATCATAGAATGGTAGGGATTGGAAGGGACCTAGGCCAACCCCCCTGCAGAAGCAGGTTCACTTAGATCAGGTCACACAGGAACATGTCCAGGTGGGTCTTGAAGACCTCCAAGGAAGAAGACTCCCCAACCCCCTGTTCCACTGCTCTGTCACCCTCACAGTGAAATAGATTTTTCTTATATTTAAGTGGAACTTTTTGTGTTCTAGCTTCATCCCATTACCCCTTGTCCTGCTGCTAGCTGAAATACTAAAAAGAGATGTCCCTGGTTTGTGAGGTTTGGGATTATAAGGATATTGCCAGCTAAAACATACTTATACAAAAGGATCTCTTCAGCCACATGGATCAAGTTCAGTCATCAGAACTTCTCCTGATCTGTCACCCCACGTTCTTATTTTCTCCAGTTGCTTGCTATCCCCCTCAGCCTCTGCTTAATGGTCACCTGCATGCTATCTCCTTGGATTAACACAAAATTCTGCCGGAGAGGTTCTCAGTGCTTATCTGCTACTAAACTATAATTTTTCAAGTGTCTCCCAAAGCGCTACCCAGTGAGCAGTCTCACCAGTGAGACTGTCCAGTCTGTTCAGTCCAACCTGTTCTCCTGTGACCAGTTGCACTGATCCCAGACGGCCCCCTGCATATCTAGCTGCGTGGATTTCCTGACTCTAGTCATCACTGCTGTAAGAGTAATGCTTTTATGGATGAGTTCTTATCTGCTAAATTGTTCTGACAGAGTTGCCCTGGTACCTGTGCAGAGCTGTCATCTTAATCTGCAGACAAAGATAGGATATCAGGCTTTCACTTTAGCTGGAAGATAAAGTTATCCCTGATTTGCTCCTTTAGTTCTTTAACATAAGAAAAGCCCTTGCCTTCTACTTTGACTGAGGTAGATCCTTTCTCAGCCTATTATTTTTGTGTGTCTGTAGCAGGGAGACACCAGAGAACGGCATCACCACAGACCACTTTTGAGTCAGGTTATTTCTCAAGCCGTGGTGTGGAGGTTTCCATCCCTGATAGCATCAAGGACAGCTACTTACAAGACTGGCTTACGGGAGCTTGACTTAGTAATCAAGCCCTACTAATTCAAGGATATATCTGGAAATGCATCACTTGCCAGTATAATTATGCAGTTTTGTCTTCTGAAACGATTCTCGATTCCTACTCTAAGTAATTGTGCTTGTAGGAGGAGCTATTGCTGCGAATCACCCACAGTGGAAATCTACATATTGACAGTCACTGAAAGGGGACAGAAAGGTTGACTGTGAGTAATTTCATTCCTTAGAAGGTTTTTAAAACTATTTCTCTCCAACCGTCCCACTTTCTGCTCTATTTTGCCTTTCTTTTAAGTTGCTGTGAGGAAAAAAATAAAAATCACGTGTTCCACTTTTCTAACGGCTGTATAAGCGGCAAGATATGAATGTATCTACACATACCGTGAAAGCAGAATTTTCTGGCTTAGGTACTTTTGATTGCAACTTGTGTAGGTAAGTGAGTGTATATAATGAATACCTACAGAGGCAAGACATTTCCAGAAGTCATTACCACTGATAACCAGTTGAACTTTCTATTAAAAGAAAATTAATTTTACCAAATAAATTTCCAATCAATGTTTTCTGGACAGTATTTTGTATTTTTTATGCAAAGTTACTTTTGATTATTAAAAGAGCAGCACAGTAACATTTAATTTTCACGTGAAAATAAATGGAGAATAGTGAAGAAAATTCTTCAGTTGCACAAAAGCTAATGTTTGGCTCTTGCGGATGCTTTTCATAGTAATTAGAAAGGGAAATTCCCTGCTGGTATAGAGCTACCATTTTGTTCCCTATCCCCTGCATTGTCACTGTGGGTAGGGTTATTATGCAATCTTTGGCAAGCTCATCCTACCAGACTGCTTACTAATTTGTAGGCTGTAGGTGTAAATTGAAAAGCCTTCATCTTGCTTCTATTTACTTCACAGATTGAACCAGGCTCCAATTATTCTCATCTATGCGAACTGAGGCACTGTTGTTGCTCTTGCCTCTTTTTCTTTTTTTCCTTGTGGGTGGGCATAGCTCATTTGGACCTGCATTTCCTTTCAAGAGAAACATTTAAAAGAATGAGTATGTAAGAAGTAGTTTTTGGTATTTACTGTTCAATAACTTTAATGATTATATATCTTGGTACAGTCAGAAGTGTGTAGTAAAGGTTCCTTGGGGCATTACCAGTGTTATTCATGTTTTGTCAGGCACACATCAGGGTTTTATTCTCTTGGAACTAATTTAATCTTTTTTTTTAATTCCACTTGTATGAATAAAGCTGACTCTGCTTGTGCAGAAGGCTTAATTATACCTGATGTTGCTCAATTTAGCTTGTTTGTCACAAACTTATTTTAGCTAACCTGCTGTTTTTTAAAGAGGAAAACAGAAGGGGAGAGAGGGGACATAAAGCAGCAAAAAAATGCTGAAAAGGTAGAAATGCTTTATACTGCAACCTCGCTTGAGCAATAGGTCATTTTCTTTGAAAAATTAGCTACCTATTTTATACCCGTAATAGAAGAATGCTTTCTGAGAGCTTCAGGGTGGTATTTTAAATGGTTGCTAAGGCAGCAGTTTGCCTCTTACTGGTGATCCTTTTGCTCTGGCCTCTCTCTATATGATAGAGTGGGAATCTTAGATGTAGAAATATAGCAAGGAGCTGTAGCTAGTAAATTACTTCCTGATACTAATCCTACCCTTTAAGAAAAACGTGTCTATGCATTGTTATAAATCCCAGTGTTATGATCAGAAATATTTTCTGTGTTTACTGCATGCATAGGACCAGGGTTGCTTTGGCTCTGCAAATTTTCTTGACTTCATTTGAGATTTGTTTAGTAACCTAGTTCTATTATCCATAAAGGTTATACAAAGTACTTATATAAATTAGAATCCAGTTATGATATATTTAGTCAGTGATATTATATAAAAGCCTTAGTTTCAAATACAATGTGTTCTAAGCAATAATCTTGAACTTCTTAGAGATTATGTAAGGTTTTTCTAAAGGACGGAAAAGACCTGTATGCTACCTACTCAAAGGTCTCTATTTATTGCATTTAGCTCACTTGATGCACATCAGCTCATCTGATTACGTTAGTCGCAAAATGTATTAAGCCCACATAATAAACAACCAGCTTTGTTTGGTGCAGACGTTATGCAACTGCCAGCTTCCGCAGAAAGAACATAATGTACATCACTGTGTGTCCTTAGGTTTCTAAACCCATTTGCCTCTAACTGCTGGCTACAAAAGAGATTTGGCATTTGACCTTTCTTTTCAGGAATAACAAACCTGATAGAACCTATGTGAAAGTTGTTCTTGGACTATGACTATTTTTGTTTTAATTTTTACATCCATACACATCATATACCAAAAAATATTAGTTTATGCTTGAGCCAAGTAAACCAGAATGGTCTAAATATGAGAAAAAACATTGTAAGATTAAAAATATAGTAAACATGTAAAGGCAGGATAAAATACTGAACTTGCTGCTTTTAAGATACTTGACTCTTGATACATAATTTTTGTATGAATTTAGAGAAATCATGACTAAAATACTTTTTTCAATCAAATTTACTGAACCTTGTGCTAATGATTTTCTGTTGTCAGTGCTACCTGATCTGCATTTACATTTATGGATATAATACAGCTTCTGGTGTGGTTTTATACCACCTTTCTGCTGAAAACATCTAAGTTTTTGTAAAAGTTAAATTCCTTAAACATTTTTATAGAATATGGATTTATCATATCCACTGTGCAGAAAAGTAAACATTGAAGCAACTTGACTCAAGATCACATGTCACACCTGGGTCACGATAAGATTTTAGGAGTTCTGATCTTTGCATATAACGTTTGCCTCCCAAGTCAGGAATGCTTAAATAGTCATCTGTCTTCTTGCATGTAAGTATTGTCCATGCATAAAATAGCAAATGGTTGTAAAGTGTATAAAATTCTAACTATGAGTGTAAAATGTAATATGGGGATTTCAAAACATGGGAACACAGGCTAATTCTGTCCGTATGGTGAGATCTCTAAAAGCAATTCCAGTAATGGTAGCTGTTGTGCTGGTATGTGCCAGAAAGATAAGCAAGTTCTGTTCTGATTTAGCAAGGAGCAGCTTTTGGCTTAGTAACAGGGGGAGCGGGTTGCAGTGAAGACCCGGTAAAGAGTTTGCGGACTCTCCCCCGGCTCCTGGGTTCAGACCCACCTCCAGCCCGGCTGGGCCAATCTGGCGCCTCTGCCATCACTATTTAGGGGACGGGAATTCGGAATGCGAGTCAGGAGGTGTAAGAGTAATACAAGATGGAGGGGACCACGTGGACCCTTCAGCCAGAGAAGGAGGAAGGAAGGAGAAGCAATAGACCAGAGACCCCTCTGCAAGCTGTGGCGAGAATACAAGCTGTGCCCCTGCAGCCTATGGAGATCCGTGGCAGGACTGAGAGTTACCAGCAGCTCCATGTGAGTGAGCCCGGACGGGCGAGGGACTGTGTGGGGAGATGGCCATGGCCCAGGCCGTGCTGGAGAGCCTGCACGCCGCAGAGCAGCCCCACACGAGAGGCAGAGAGGAGCTGCAGCCTTTGCAATAAGTGCGCGTCGGAGCAGCCCGTGCAGGGCTGCCATGCGTGTGAGTTACCCCACGGACTCGCAGGGAGGACTGGTGTGGAGTTCACCCGTCCTGAAGAGGGACAAACGGCAGAAGCTATCGGGAACAGACCAACTGAAACCCCCACTGCCTGCCCCCCCGAACCGTTCAACGGGGGACAGGGTAAAAACCCCGGGATCAGGGCTCTGAGCCCGGGAAGAGGGGAGGTGTGGCAAGAAGGTGTTCTTAAAAAGGCTGGTTGGACTCTTCATTGATGTATTACTCTGGGTTGTTTTATCTTGGTTATGTTTTGGGTTTTTGGGGGTATGTTTTAGTTGATATTGCATTAATTCTTTTCTGTTTTCTTCCCCAAACCGAGTAGCCTGGTCTGTTTTGTCCTGAACCTTAAGCGGCAATTAAGCTCTCCCTGCCCTTGAGCAATTCTCAGCATCTTCGGTACTCGAGGCTAATCGTGGTCTTTGTTCCCTGACTGGCCTAAACCACGACAAAGTTCTTCCCACTAAAGAATTAAACTGAGAGAATGTATCCGAATACTTTCAGTCCTCTAGACTTAGTCACTTAAACCAATAAATGGATTTAGACCCATATTGTGTTTTCAATTTTCCTGTTGCTGGTGGAGAATCAGAAACGCCAGCATTAACATGTATCTTAGATTAGTAAAATGGATGATACAATTCCTGCTGAGCTCTGTGTAACATGCAAGTATTGTGTGTTTAAAAAAAAAAATCTAAAATAATCCCAGTAGTGTCTCATCTATTAAATATGATTCCTGGCCTTTAATTTTAATATTTCTCTAATTACATGGTTCATATTCTGGAGATAAGCTTGTCATTTATCAAGTGTTGGTATCCTCTGCAAACTAATTTTGCCTTTACATGTATTTGAATTTCTAGTTATTAGAAGCTGTTCTTCCTTTTCTGAGACAGCTTTTTTTCGTGCTGCTTTGTTCAAGTTGTTTTGCGGTTGGAAAACATACCTCATAGGATTGTTTTCTCAGGTACCTGTGCAAAATTTTGAAGATTAGACTGCAAAAGACGTAAAAGCACCAAAAAATAACTGATCCAGAGTGCTGGCTTTGAGCTTTATACAGCTTTTAATTGAAATGTATTGAGAATAAGTCAGAATATTATTGAAGCTACCGAATGTAAGTCTCTGAATAAACACTCATGGGACTGATTGTCCATAACTACTGAGGTAGATTTCCAATATGGCCAAAGTTCAGCTTTAGAAGCAAAAGACAGCGTGAGACTTCTCATGAGTTAGAGAAGACCCTCTAGACAACGTTTAGTTTCTGAAGCGAAAATCGGTGCTATTTCTAGAGCTTCCACACTCACATGCTGCAAATGTTTACATAGACAGGTTAGACTATTTGTGCCACTTATGTTGAAGTTACATCATTTTAGGTACATTCTGTTCTCAGATAAAAAACTTTCCCAGTTATGTACTTCATATTCTCACATGAGAACTTAGGAGAAAGGGGCAGCTGTTTATATTCCTACATACCAACACTTCATCAGTTTGAGAAGATGGTACTGTTTGCACTTGTCTTTAGTACTGCACTTAATTTTTTCATTATACTTATTTCTTACGGGACCCTCTCCCAAATATGTATAAAGTCATGTAACTTAAAATGCTTTGTTCAAAGTTGGAAAAAACTACCTGTAGGAGATTACTGTGGTGAGGTCTTCCCTGTGTCTTTTCCAGAGAAAGAAGTTTGGAGAGACCTAACTCATTGAGCTTTTCTTGGTAGAGCTAGTTCTCCAGCTCACTGACCATCTTTGTGTCCTTCCTCTGGATCCTATGTAATCTATTTCTTTCTTGAATTGTGGGGATCAGAACTGAACACATTATTCTAGGCATGGACTGATAAGGACAGAGTGGATTGGTATGATTATGTATCTGTATCTACTAGTAGTGCTCCTGCAGATGCAGCCCAATATTAAGATCCAATCCAACAGAGTCAACATTGCTGACTCATGAGCAGCTGCTTGGCCCCAGGTCCCTTGCAGCAAGCCTGTTCCGTAAGCACACAGATCCTAGTCTTTATGTCATCCCAGGTGCAGGATGTACTTTGTTAAACTTTGTACACTTCCCTGCCTATTCTTCCAGCCTATTCGAGTCTCTAAGATGCCTCTGCCCTCTGTTTAATGTCCTTGGCAACTTGGTGAGGATGCTTTCAGTCTTGTCATCTAGATAATTTCTTAAGATACTGAACAGTGTGAGACTCAGTATCGATGCTTATCACTGTGTATATTCCAGATGACAACACTGGTGTAATTTTATCTACCAATAAGAAAAAGTATACATAAAAACCCCAAACTTGGAACATTATTTCGTAATTTTAAACTTTTAATGCAAACACCGTTTATTAATTGTGTGTCTTCTTTTTCTTGTTAAAGTCTCCAGGGAAGTATGGAAGCACCAGAGCCTGATGTCTCCCCTTAGCCAGATACTAAAATATAGCTGGAGTTGTAAAGCAACTAAAGCAGTTGTAAGCCCATGTGCTGTGTTTCCATTTTACTTATGACGAGAATTGCCCATGTGAATTAAGCCCTTCAGCATGGTCATAAGTAGCCTATGTTATGCTGAAGTGCACATCATGGGCACAGAAGTACAGTGGTTCTCGTTGATGCCCATCTCTCTCCAGCTTCTGTATGCTGCCTTTTAAACTCTCTATAGTTACTACTCTTCGCTGTCCATTTCTGTGGAAGCATGAGAGTCTTTATGAATGAGAGCACATATAAGTGACATTTAGTTTCCCTGGACCTCAGTTTTGTCATTCTTTTCAGATGGCTCTTAGAAGTGTAGTAGAAGGGCATCACTTTTTGTATTCCATGGAAAGATGCATCATTTGCCAAAAAACAAACAAGTATGCTTTGTGCATACACCTTTGCTGTTGCCTTTTGCCTCATAATCATTGCTGGCATCTCAGATTTGAATGACCAGGAAAATGTGGGAGCTGAATGCAAAGAATAAGGTTTCAAGGTTTCTCAGAATCATGTGTAATACCAATCTACACATAAGTAGAAAGTGTATATCTTGTGACTGACTGTTAGCACCACATGAACAGCAGTACTATGAGTGTATTGAGGACAGTTTTGATCAGCAGCAGAAAGTGTAGGCAAATTTACTTGCTTTGTAATTAATGCTCCTGTTTTCTTCTGTTGCTACTATATGAAAGACCCACCCAAACAATACAGGACTGTTTATTTTCCCCAATTAGAACTAGTAGAAAAAAAGGCTACAGAGAGGGGTCTTTAAGCAACATAAGAAAAAATGAAACTGGTTGAAATGAGAAATTTTGTGTGTATTGCTAACTTGTTAAGCAATTAAATAATTTGGAAATTTGTGATAGCCTACCAGCATTTTATATGCAGATAAAACTGAAGTATATTGAATATAATATCAAAACAACAATACTTGAGATCACGTGAAATTAAAACATTTAATTTGAGTGGGTTGTTTTGAATCAATTTCATTTTTGGCCAAATGCTTTTAAATGGTATTTCAATAAAATTATATATTTCCAGAAGAAAAACATATTTTGTCAAAATTATGTTTTGAATGTATAAATCATGTGAACCAACATTTTTCCTACTGCTTGTAGTCAGTAGCAGTAGGAGTTTTAAGCATAAATTCCAGTGTAGCAAACAATACTACCAAGTCAATTAGAAACAATTTCTTTTAAAATGTGCCTTTCAAATACTGGAATATCTCAGGATTGGGTTTTTTTGATCTATTGTATTTGAACCAAGTTTACTAATAGCATGAAGCAAAGCGTTGGAAATAGAACCAGCACAAACACAGGTTTTCCTTATTTAATTCCATTATAATTTATTCTTTATGTTCTTGATTCTATACACATTTGCCTTTTTTGCAGTGATGGAATATGGATGAAAAAAGGTTATTGATGCTGGAGATTGGCAATTTAAAATTTTCCATGCTTATGTGTCAAACTGATTTGGAAATGAATTTTCTACTTTCTTAACAGATATCACAAAAAGCTGGGGTTTTTCTCCTCAAAGAAAATGTACTTATCTCTCTCTTCGTCTATGGCTGCATATATTGAATTTCTACTCACCTTAATGAAATTTCACATAAAACAGCTTTATAGTCTTGAAATACATATTCATTGGAATTAAATCCTTTGAGATAAGTTTGTGTTTCTTCAAAAGGTATTATGTTGTCACCTGCATGAATGATAAGATGGGAGTACAAATTTTTAATTGGCAAGACTATTTGCAGCCATAGAGTTGACACACAGAAAGAAAGAGTGTATTTCAAAATATGCCAAAATCTTCAGGAGCTGAAAATTTAGTCAAATGCAGATATATAGGGTTGCTCTGAAATCTATTTGCAGCTTTAGCTCTTTTGGAACTGTGGAGTAAACCTTAGATTTTTACTTTGATTACAGATGAGCAGTCCATTTTCTTCCTCAGACTCCTTACTTTGCTCCTTCTGCATCAGACCAGGGCAGAGCTGACAGCCTTGGGCAGTAACAGCAGCTGCACTAGTTGTGGCACAGTATGCAAATCTTTGGGCTACTGTCTAGCACTCTCTTGGCAGGATCTGGTTTCATCTATGCCCTGCTCAGTCATACTGTGCTTCTGTCTGTTAGAAATTTGTTGTTCTCTAAGCAGTTCTTCTTGGAAGCACACTCATTATGTACAAATAACTTCAGATGCTGATTATCAAAATTATTGCCTTTAATTATTTGGGGTAAAAAAGAAAAAAATGGTGTGTGTCAATTACATAAGTACAAAATTCATGGTCCATGCCTTAGTATGGAAGTACAACTAAGTGTCTTATTCCATATATTACTTGAAGTAGAATGAAATCAGTTTATCCACTGAGGATTATGAAGAGCTACTGTGCTAATGTGAGAGGAGAGCACTATTTTAGGCCCCCATGTGACTTTTTCCTCCTGCACAGAAGGAAGCCTCTTCATTGAAACATGTTTCTGATTGTCATGTCAGGTTTAATGAGTGAGAGTTGTATTGAACAAACTGTGTCTTTACTTACCACTGTACACTGCTTGGAATTCATATGAAAACAAGATACATATATATAAAAAATAGATTTTTTTAAAACTTGGCAAAGGTTGTTGGTCTTTATAGTGTTACTCTTTGTATAAATACAATTTGATATAGTTATATTTGAGTTTATCACTTTCAGAGTGCTTCATTTTACAGAGCTATGAATAACTGAATTACAATCCTTTGCCGATATTTTTTGCTATTCTGTTTTTTCATAACTCCTTACTACATGTTTATTTCCTTTCAGTAGACTGTACAACTCTCCAGCTGATATTTTATACCATGATGGAAGAAACATACTGCTATATTCAGGAACTTTATATATAGAACTTTTTGGAAAAAACAAACCCAAAACACCAAACAAAACCAAACCAACATACACAACCCTTGAAGCTGCTTTATATTACTTTTCTTTCCTGATACTGATGTCATTGTTTTGTTCTCATAAGGAATATCTTGTGTAAAGCATTGTTCAGAAAAAGCATCCAAAACATGTTTTAATACAGATGCATTTTTAATATTTGGCATTGTGAGGCTTTCATGTAGTCACAGCACTTAACCCAGTTGGACTTCAGTCAGCATTTGAAGAGACTCTACCAAACTCTTGAAAAGGAATCTAATGTGTGGATACAAGACTTTTTCCTTTTTGCCAAACTATGACTTCATTGATGGCTGACTGCAGTTTGTCTTCCTGAAGGTGAATCCTCTCAGAGTGCAAGGGAGAAAGTAGAACTTTTTTATTTCCCTGAAACTCTCAACGAGCAGGTTTAATTTACTAGAAGGGTACCCTAGGTAATGTGAAATTAGACTTTATAGAAAACCTTGGGTGCAGAGGCAGGCAGGGGAATTGTTTGTGAATAGACTATAATCTGTGATGATCACTAAGGAAAGAATTTGAGAATCTGTGCATTAGTAGTCCATCAGCATATCAAAAGTGAGAGAAGTCATAGTTACATATCATAACATGTAGGCACAGACTCGTACACACAGAAGGAAAGTGGTGGCTTTATAATTGTTCACAAGTACTGTCAGTACTGTTACAAGCCCTTCCTGACTTTCTGCAGTTCTTCTGTACAAATAGTATTCGTCATACAACACTTGATACAAATTGTTAAGCAAAAGATTTGGAGGCTCTTTTAAGGAGGTAAACGCCTTCTTAAATTTATCTGCATAAAGCCTGTAGTTCCAGATCACCGGCATTTTTGCTCTAGATGTGTTTTTTAGCAGTGGATTAAGTGTCTCTGAAATAGGTTATGCTCTGTACACAGTCATTTGAAGACTACAGGAATTTGTATGGAATCTGCTTGAACTAGATTGGGATGTATATTTTGGCATTGAGACATTAATGAGGAACATGAACAGTACATGTGCCAGAGCTGCTGATGCTTCAAGGCTCCAACACCAAGCAGGACTATAATGCTATTAAAAACATGTATTTTCTGTAATCCTTAAATCCCTTCTTAACTTAAATGAGGAGCTCCAAGTGAGGTAGCTATTCTTGGCAGTGTATTCACAATGCTGAGTAGTGTAATATTTTTTAAAATTAAAGATAAATGAAAAACCTGAATAAACTAAGCCACAGAGAAATGCTGATCTAGTAAAATGTGCAGACTCAGAGTTAAATATGTATTTCAAATGACTTTAATAAATTCTGGTGTGCTTAATAGCAGAAGAGGCATTTCCTTTGTCCTTTACTATCAAATGTTGTATTGTAGAAACATACCACTTTTATAATAATATCATTACTATTGATTATAATAGTAAGCAGGACACAGGTTTAAGGCCATGTTGAACTTCATATTCCACAAAGTCATAGTTAGGAAAGGCTCCTTTGACTGACAGCACTCTGACAAATGTGTGAGCGAGAAAGGTTGAGGAGGAAGGCAGGCTGTTATCATCACTTTGCAGGGAGAACCTGAAACATAGAAAGGTGGCTTCAGTAGAAGGGCTATATGTCATTTGACCAGCTGCTGTAAAATTTCTTCCTTATCTGATATTTTATGTATCTCCTCAAATTTAACAATTCCTGTTTCTTTGATTGGTCTTGGAACTCTGTTCTTATCTGGGATGTTGTTCCTGAAATAAAAAAGGCAGTTCCTGAGTTCTAAATTGTATTGACAATGGACCTGGAGTTTTTTGCCACAGAAATATAAATGAGAAGTACATGTGTGAGTAGAAGATAAGGTCCATGTCTTCTGTGTGAGTCCACAGCAAATATTTCTCTGGCATTTACATTACCTGTGTATTGCTCATTATGATGCTCAAGATAACAGTAATATACAATTATGACAGCAGTACATGAGGAATGATAATAATTTCAAAAGATAGTAACGTAATTCATTTTGAAGGGAAGAACTATACATCAGCAAAATCATTTAACAACTTTACCAAACTACTGAAATGCAGTAATTAGTAATTACTACTGATAATCTTGACCCATGAATCTTTTGCCATGTTTTCTCTCCCCGTCCAGTTGAGGAGGGTGAGTGATAGAGCAGCTTTGAAGGGCATCTGGCATCTAGCCAGACTCAACCTACCGCATACAGATTTGTAAAATGAGAGGAAAAAAAATATTTATGAGTATTTAAGTTTCTGTTCATATACCTCTGCATGCATGAGTGGCTGTGTCAACCAAGGGTTGATCTTTTATATCATAAAAGTTGTTTGTGAATTTTCAGTGCTGCTACATGCAGCACCGTGTGTATGTATGTGTTTATATATGTGTGAGTGTCTATGTAAAAGCTGAACTAGCACAGTCAAATTGCTTATGCCTGCCTAAACAAACTCTTGATAGAGATGTACTATATGAGACTGTTTGGTGAGCCTTAGTTCAAGACTACAAACAAGGACAAGTCTGGGAAGGAAGCTTGGAGGTTTTGTTTTCTCCCTTTTCAAACAAGGACACAAATGCAGAAGGAGTCTTGTTATTTAAAAAGCTCTATGTTAATACTGAGAACTGATGTGATTTCAGGTCCTGGATTAGCAAACCAAGGCTCAAAGCATACTGGGGAGTTTTACACCCTTAAAAGGTACCCGTCCATGCAGCAATGGTCTGTTTCAGGATTAATTTCTCACAGTCTCTTCCTCTCAGATCCCTCTACTTTGTAAACCCACTAAACACTTCACCAGGTCAGCAGGGAGGAGTGTGGCTTTGCAACTTGGAGGCCAGGACATCAAAATAAACAGAAGAGTGTTTTCATTACCTGTCAGGCTTGCTTTTCCCCTTGGTTCAGTGAGCATGTGTGTGAAGTAGAATAGAAAAGAGGTAGGTTAAAGGTTACTAATTTTGTAAAAGCTTCCACTGAAAGTGAACTGTGTGAGTCAGAATGGGTGTATGAATCTGTATCTTCTATATGGAAGGCAGTTTACAATGCTGATCTCAGAACGTACTGTACTTGAATGTCTGTCAGTTTATGCAAGATAAGTAAATAAGGTTTTTATACTAATCACTACTGCTGTGGTTTAAGGCCAGACAACAATGAAGCATCACATAACCAGTCGCTCACCTCCCCATGCACACCTATCTCCCCTCTCATAGGATGGCAGAGGCTGCGGTGAGATGGGAGGGGAAAAAGTGAATTGAGAAAAGGGCAGGGAGGGTTCACTGCCAATTACGATTCTAGTCAAACCAGACTTGACTACTTGGGGAAGAAACAAGATTAATTTAATCTATTACCAACTAGGGAAAGAACAGGCAGAAAGCAAAAACAGAGCAGGATCATGGGAAAAATACAACCAGCACTTTAAGTTTTCCATCTCTTCTCAGGCTCAGGTCCTTGCTCTCAATATCTCTACCTTCTTCCTCATCAGCTGTGCAGGATGTTGGGGGATGGCGTTAGTACATCACAGTCTCTGACACTTCTTCTCAGAGGAGGACTTTTTCCATTCTTCCCCTGCAGTGTCCCTTCCATGGGATACAGTCCCTAACAAAACTCTCCTTTCCCAGGGCTGCAACTCCTCACAAACCCCTCCAACATGGGTCTGCTCCACTGCAGCAGAACACCAGGCACATTCTGCTCCAATGCTGCCTCTCCCCAGAGTCATGGTCTTTCTGGGCACAGTCACCATTCCTGGTGTGGGGTCCTCCACAAGTTGCCAATATATCTTAGCTTTACCGTCACTCTCCATGGGTTGCAGTAGGACAGCTACTGTCTTACCACAAGATGCAGGGGAGTCTCTGCTTCAGCACACCTCCTCCTCTCTTCCCTCACTGACCTTGGGGGTCCACATCGTTATTTCTCTCTCTTCTAGCTCCTTCTATCACTTCCTAGAAAGAACAACCCTTGTCTTCCAGCTTCTTAAAAAGTGACTGTGGAGGTGCTCAAATGACTCAGCCCCAGAGGTGGATCCCTTAGAGCCAGGGAAAGTTTCGAGCAACTACTTCTGGGAGCCAGTATTACAGCCCCTTCCCTGTTACCAGAAATGGCTCCAGACAAACCCATGACACCAGTGTGCAGCTAAGTGAAAATACAAACATCTTTTTCAAGGCAAGGTTCACATTTTAACAGCATTTGAATATTTATTTTAAATTTATTGTACTATAGTCTTATGATGAAAAAGCATTCGTGTGTAAAAGATGCAAATGACAAACTGGAGCTCTTCCAGATTTATTTTTGTTCTGCTTCCTGGGTTCCGTGGGCATCAACACTTTTTACAGAAGTGAGACAAAGAGTTGGTATACAAAGGGTACCCCAACTTTTTTACTTCCTTGGATTTCGTTGATTTGAATTCCTAGCTCCATGTAATTTGAGCTATTGGTACATCACGGAGCAGGCTGAAGATTCTGACATCTCATATATAATCTTCTCCTAAAGAACTTTAGTTTATAAAGTCTGAAATCAATTTGCGGTATAATAAGATGTTAGGGATAATAAGTATTCTATAAAAAATGCTTATTAAGATATTGTTTTGAAAAAGGAGCTTAATGTCTATATCTTCCCTTCATGATTGACAAACAGGCTATGCCAAAGTAAAGCTGCTCAGTAATAAAAGTTAAGGCTTACTTCCAGTGAAGTGTGTCTGCACATTGCCTTGTTTAATATCACTTTCCTTTATGATACCTTTTATCTACCTAGAAAATCCAATTAAAATAGTCTCCTAAATATAAGGTAGCTAATTGTATTATATAAAATTAGATAGAATGACAACAAATATATTTAGGTGGAAACAGTTTTTTCTCTTTCCAAAGATATGTGTGTATTATAAGTATAAATGAAAGGTCCTGAGTGACTGCACAAGAAATACACAAAATCCTTAAGCTTTTACTACTTTAAAATGTCACCTAAAAATCTTTGAGTGTGAGGTTGATTTTTATATTACATCCTCTTCAACAAGCAACATTTGTCCCAGACAGAAAGTATTTGAGACATTATCAAAAGATATTTTTTCCTGTGAAAATTTCTGATCAGATTGAAATAGTGATTATTTTTTTGTCAAATAATATTCATAGCGAATTAGTTTGGTAACATAATGTTGAATATAAATAATGTCTCTGCATAAGTATTACACAACAAGTACCACATGTATCTTTGTTAAGGCTTTTTTGTGGTTATAGTCTTATCTGAAATGGGAATGTAAGTTACAATGAGGAGAGAAACAAGAAATCTGTGAGAGACAATGAAAAGCCTAAGTGGTTGTGCTCCAATTTTTTTCTTTTTTAAAAAATTTTAATAGTGGATTTACTTTTCTACAGCTGCTATTTTGGGTTGGCCTAGGCTCAGGTGAAGGGCATTGCTGTTCCTGGGGGAGGGCAGCAAAGAATTGTCGTAGCATAGTATTGCTCAATGTCCCCATCATTCTCAGGAGTTCTTATTTGGTCTTAGGGATGCAATAGGACATTTCTGTTCCCTAATCCTTGGAACAGAGTTTTGAAAGTAATATTTCTTCATTTTCATTTCACTAAGTGTTCATAAAATTTAGCCTTTTTGCATCTACTTGTTTTATACTTCCAAACATGCTATATTTAGACCATAAACGAATCCTGATTTCATCAAAAAGCAAGTTCGGTCTTTTAGCTACTGCCTGAATGTAATGAAAAAAAACCCAACTCACAAGTTAATGTGTTTGCATTGCTCAGCATGGAGTCTAATCTCAGTAAATTTACTCTAGATTTAGGTCTGACTTGATTACATTATATATGAAGGTGAGCCTAAAGTCTTGTTTCTTTGAAACAAAAATTTTCTGTCTTGCCCAGAATCCTCATACATAATTTCAAATGTTGTAAAAGGATCTATGTAGACTGAACACAAAGCAGGAAGGATAAAGTTAAAGCCCATTTATCCTGCAAGACACGTAGTGACTCATTGCTTTTGTATAAAGCATAACAAGAAGTTCTTTTACACAATTTACTCATTCTGATGTCCTTAATGCTGACACTAATTTGTATGCTCTGATGTTTATGCCAGGGCATTCTCTTGGGCAGGAGTCCACTGATGGACTCTGAACATTTATGTGTCATGGTGTGAAGTCTTCAAAATGATTTCCTTGGATTATTGGATAGTGTGGGATGTGTTTGGAAACTAGAATCTTTGAAGTGATTCCGTGGAGTGATGCTATATGAAAAGATATTGCTCTTTCCCGACTGGATCTTAATATTTATTAACAGCCTTTTAAACATAAAATGAGAGGATTTTTCTTAGTCAAAATTGTTACTTCTAAAGAATTATAGAATCATAGAATGGTAGGGTTTGGAAGGGACCTTTAGAGATCACCTAGAGACCTTTAGGTTCACCTAGATCAGGTCAAATAGCATCATGTCCAAGTGGGTCTTGAAGACCTCCAAGGACGGAGACTCCACAACCCAACTTATGAGAATAATGACAGCTTTCTGTGCCTAATACAGTTTCTTCATTAGAGCTTATAAAGATATATTATGTGGGAATTATCTTTCAAAAATACTAGTAATATAGTCTGACAAAATAGCTTGAAACAGTTTACCCAATTATTTGCAAAGAGATATTAATCATAGAATCATAGAATGGTAGGGGTTGAACAGGTTGGATCTCTAGATCATATAATCCAATCCCTCGGCTCAAGCAGGTTGCACAGGAATGCATCCAGGTGGGTTTTGAAGACCTTCAGAGAAGGATACTCCACACTCTCCCTGGGCAGCCTGTGCCAGGGCTCCCTCATCTGAACAGTGAAATAGTTTTTCCTTATGCTTAAATGGAACTTTTTCTGTTCCAACTTCATCCCATTACACTTTGTTCTGTCACTAGATACAACACCAAAAAGGGATGTCCCAACCTCCTGACATCCACCATTTAGATATTTGTAAGTATTAATGAGATTCCCCCCTCAGTCTCCTTCTCCAGACTGAACAGCCTCAGTTCCCACAGCCTTTCTTCATAAGGAAGATGCTTCAGTCCCCTGATCATCTTGGTGCCCTGCATTGGACTCCCTCTAGCAGTTCCCTGTCCCTTTTGAGCTGGGGAGCCCAAAACTAGAAACAATACTCCAGATGAGACCCTCTTGATGCATCCCAGGATGCCATTAGCCATCTCGGCCACGAGGGCACATTGCGCATGTTGAGTTTATTATCAACCAGGACTCTCAGATCTCTCTCTGCAGATCCCGCTGAATGGCAGCACAACCTTCTGGTGAATCAGCCAGTCCTCCTAATTTGGTGCCATCAGCGAAGTTGCTAAGGGTCACTCTGTCCCCTCATTGATGAAGATGTTGAACAAGACTGGCCCCAGAACCAATCCCTGTGGAACTCCACTGGCTACAGGCCTCCAACTTGACTCGGTTCTGTTGATCGCCGCACTCTGGGGTCTGTCATTCAGCCAGTTCTCAATCCACCTCACCATCCCCTCATCCAAGCCACACTGCCTTAGCTGTTCAATAAGAATGTAATAGGAGACAATGTCAAAAGCCTTGCTCAAGTCAAGGTAGATGACTCTCCCCTCATCTAGCTGGCTAGTTATACTCTTATAGAAGGTATCAGGTTGGTCAAACAGAATTTCCCCTTGGTGAATCTGTGTTGAGTCCCCCTGATAACCATCTTTTCATTAATATGTTTCGGGATGGCAGGCAGGATGAGCTGCTCCATCAGCTTTCCAGGGATGGAGGTCAGACTGACTGGCCTGACCAGTTCCTCCTTCTTGCCCTTTTTGAAGGCTGGACTGACATTAGGCCTTCCTTCAGTTCTTAGGCACCTTGCCAGTCTTCCATGACTGATTGAGAATGATGGAGAGGGGCATAGCAACCACATCAGCCAGCTCCCTCAGCAATTGTGGGTTTATCCTGCCAGATCTGTGAGTGTCCAGCTTGCCCAACAGGTCTCTAACCTCACCCTCATCCACCAAGAGAAAGTCTTCTGTTCTCCAGATTATTCTGTTATCCTTCAGTGTCTGGGCTTCTCAAGAGTCAGCCTTGGCAGAGAAGACTAAGGCAAAGAACTTAATGTTACAGTCAAGAAGAAACATCCATAAGAAACAAAGATTAAACTTTGGACCTTAAGTCTGCTCTTAGCGACTACTTAGATGAAAATTGTCTCAGTTCACAGCAACCTATATTCATTCACTTTAAGTTTCATGGGCAGCTTTTATTTAAATGTCTATTTTGAATTTAATGGTAACTTGATGACATTTAGTAAATTTAAAATGTTATACTGTATATTTTTTCTTGAATTTGATTCACTCTTAGTTAACTTAATGTTGTAATATGTTGAATTGTAAAGGTGTAGCTGGTTATCAGACAGCTCTGGTCTTCTGGTTCAGTGCTAAAGATGGCTGATCTTATTGAGAGCCCAGCAGTGCTCAGTGGTGCTATATAGCTTTGAATTATAGCCTACATCAAGATTGATTACTGACACTTGATAAAAGTCTCAGTACTGATGCTTCTCATTCTAAGCACAGACTCTGAAGGAAATGCTGTTTACTTTAGTCAAAGATATTCTTCATGTGAAGCATGTCTTTGAGGTAGGTTTATGTAAACTAACTTTGTACATCTTTAGTTTTCTATTCCATGTAATAAGCACTCTTCTAGATTACTCTCTAAAGGCCAAATAGAATTACCATTATATTGACCAAATGCTCTGTTTATAATGGCAAAGGTTCCTCAAGGAACAGTTAGTTTTGTAACATTCTGGAAGTCAGATTCCATATTATCTCTTCCAAAGAAGAAAATTGTTCATAAAAATGTTTCTCTTGTGAACTTTGTCTGGGCTTCTTTTTTTTCCTTTTTAACTCAGTTGTTCCTGTAGAATGCAGCTGTTTCAGATGGTGGAAAGTGGTGATGTGTCCACAAAAGCAGAAATGGTCCTCAAGATCCTAGCCAGTGGTTTAAACTAAGAAAGTGGACACAAGCCACTACAGTATTTATATAGCTTCATCTCCTTTTGTACTTGATACTAATTTATTTCTTTGTGATGCATAGCATTTTTACTCTTTTAAAAAAACACTGATAAAAATTTAACAAGAGGACAACTGCCTAGTTTGAATTATCTGACTAACAGAAACTATCAGAAACAGATAGCAAGCTGTATCTCTCAGCATGAAATGTTCCAATTTGGAGAAAAGAAAACCACTCATTCAGCTGTTTAACAGCTAAGGATTTACCCCAATCCTGTGTTTCAGGAACACCTAAAACTTGTCCTCAGACTCATCAGTGTTTGAAATATACAAAGAACGCAAGAGTGAGCCTGGAACTGGCAAATTATCCTTTTTAATATCCTTACTTCCATGTTTATAGATTTACCGAAGTTCAGCCAGATTCTACTTTCTGTGACACTTGTTCAAATACAAGTCAATTCCAAGTCTTGTTCAGGATTTACACTAGTTTCCCTGAAGGAATAAATTCATCTAATAATATTACAGTCATAACGGAAAAAAGCCCAACTCCACACCAAAACTGAAACAGAACATTAAGACCAAATGATTTGAAAGAATTAGTCACAGAGGATTTCCCTCTCTGAGACCTCAGATTTTTCAGCCAAGTATTTATTTTCTTTTTTTCTCCAACATGTAGTTAATTTGTGGGCCCATTCCTGAAAATGTAAGTCTTCCCATTGCAAATAACTTAGGTTTGGAAGCTATAATTTTGCAAATACTACATTTTACTCTGCATGCCTTTTTCCTGCCAATTCTTTCCTTCATGATTATGTGGTCTGACTTAATTCCAGAAGAAAAGTCAGGATTTTATTATTTTCAGAAGATTTTTTTTTTCCCCCTCAAAGCTGATCAGGATACTGTTGCTTTCTTCTGTGTTATGTACAAGTGTAATAATATCATCAACTACCTTAAAGTATCATGTAATTTGGAATCCTGTTTTATAAGTAGTGAACATTTTCTGTATTGCCTCTAAGAACTTTTTGCAAAGAATCAGATTTCTGTGGAAAACCTCATCTGTTTAACAAGTATATTTGAGATGGGTTTATATTTATCTGAGGTCCCAGAATCTAGATAATTCTCTGCAGTTTTAAAAAATATCTCAAAATAACTTTGTCTTTAATCCTCTCAGATCATTTGAGCTTTCCCAACTAGTTTAGGTGTTCTTTACTGTATTCTGTCAATATTGGGAGTCTTTTTAGGAAAGCTTCTGTCTTAATTTTTCTTTAAAGGAGAATCTTATTCTCTTATGGTCAGGTTTTTGCAGTAGAAAATTATTTAATAAATCTTCTTGCTTTGATGGTTAGTGATGTAGGAAATCATGACGTAGCCTTGAGGTTCAACTGCTTCCTGTTCTTCCAGTATTATGTTCTAAAATGTAATCAGAACTTTTACATTATTTCACTCTAGCCAGCTGTACTTGAAAAAAAGTTACTAAACTGCAGGAGTTGGGCAGATTATAGAAGTGCAAAATATACCTGCATTTCTTTGTATGTTTGTTGCTCCTGGAAAAGGGCATGGATGTCCAACCTAATGATGATGTAGAATTGCAACAAATATTTCAGATTCCAGTTTTGCATTAACCAGAAATTTGACTTTTAATAACTATTCACAGTTGCTCACAACTACCTCTTCAAGTATTAGTTGTTTTATTTGGCTCTGTTGTTCCTTGTGATTCCATTGATTGTTGAGGGGAAAAAGCTGACTGACTCACATGGAGACAAGAATTTACTTAACATGCAAATGCACCACAGATGGGCTGATGACTGATAGTGGAAAGATATTTAGGGATATGAAAGCAGCAAAGTTCTTAAGTGAAAACAGCAACTCTATACTTTTAGAATACGGGTTCAATTCAGTTGAGTTTCTTAAGAAATATTCATTCATGAAGTGTGTGTCAGACAAGGGCTAAATTTGGAAAAAAACAACGTATGTGAACAGTTCATTGATCATTGTAGAGCTTTTGTTTGGTCATTCATAAAGTATTTATATTTACCTGTAGTCACTTGACCCGAAAGGAACATATTTTTAAAATTTTTATTCAAGAATGAGTCTGATGATACTGCAGCAGCAGTTTGCATCTCACAAGAGAATATGGAGCTAGTGTAACTTGTCCAGGAGTTTGCAATGTTTCTGTTTTTTTTAGAAAAAACTGTCCTTTTCAAGAACTTTCACATGATCTCCTAAGAGCCCTTTCAGTGGGAATTATATTGCTTTTTTAGGATGTGCAGTAGTAATTTAGTTTGTATGGGATGATACAGAAACGCTCATTCTTCACCCAAAGCTTCCACTAAAAATTGGTTTTAATTGAGAATTAATTATTGTGATACGTGGATCAAAGTTCAATAAATATGGTCCTGAATAACTGAGACAGATTTTCTGAAAGACAAGTAAATAGTATTATTTATTTATTTTACTGTAACAGGAATTAGAAAGCATGCAGTCCCAGCTTAAGCCTGTGCTAGATCCTATCCTTCCCAATGCTTCACATTAATTACAATCCAGTGCAGCAGTAGCTGTATACATCATGTTGAATTACAGATTGCTGATTCTATGAAGCATTAGAGAAGTTAAAGGATATTAATGGGTTTATATTTAAAACTCGTTAACCATTACCCTATTGAATGGCTAAATAGAGTTTCTCAGTGTTCCTCTGAGCTAGTAACCATTTTGCCATGGAAAACCACAAATATTTGGGAATGCTGGCGGTATCACTGGGTGAGACAACATGAATGCCTGCTCACTAAAGCAGATCTGGTCAAACTATAGGTATTGCTATATTTTCAGAATGTAAAATAGTATTTTTTTGTCAAAATACTTGTTTAAAGTTATGTTTATTATCAAAAGATTCATTTTTTTAAAAATTGTAATCTAGTAGAAGTTGTGTACGTTAGTAGAACCTGAATTCTGAAAAAACTTCTTCAGAGTTGAGCCTTGCTATAAATCAATAAGTACAGCTTCTTTCTCAAAATAGTGAAGTTTGTAGTTAATTTCTGGGATCTTGACCCAGTGTGGTCTTCCTTGTGTCTTCATCGAATGAAAATTGTAATTTTGCAGAGAAACTTTGCAATAGCACAGCATTGCCTGTTTCCGAATAAAACTTAACAGCTTCTGATGAGTTTTCTTTGAGATATGATGAACAGAAGGCTTAAAGTGCAACTCATGAGGTACATATGTTGTGAGAAAGCTGTTTTGTCACAGAGTAAAATCTTTAGAGCACCATTTCCAAATCAACCTCTCTAGTTTCGTGTTGACTTGTACCACTTAAAACTTTCTGTTAAACATAGATTCATCAAAAAAAGCAATGTATGCAGGTTGGAATACATAATGGTTTCTGAATTACAGATTATTATGATTTCCATATTACCTCTTTTGACCTAGAGATTCTTTTGGTACCTTAAGAATAATACTGTTTAAAGAGAGACCAGTTTAAAAACCAAACACCAAATAAACAAACTGAAGCCCATTCTTTATCATATTTTGTCTGTCCTAAACAACTACCATAGCATTAAAAAAATCAAAATTATGTATATTTTATTATTTTCAGTTCATTAACATTTTCAGGATCTATATAAAAGGTTATTTGCAGGCACACTCAGAGAGGACTAACTTCTCTTCATCTAGAAGTGTACTATTCTGTCTTTATTTTGTGGGCTTTTTGTTTTTATTTCAGTGGGTGATCTGCATGTTATAAATAAATTTACCACAGTAGCGCTGAACTAAGCAGAAAACATGATAAATAATCCCACTGAAGGAAAAGAAGAACCGAGAAAATATATTTGAGAGATATTGGCTATATATGTCCTTATCTTTTCACTTTCTTTTTATATTTCCTTAGATCATAGACGAAGAAGAAACACAGTTCATGAGTAATTGTCCTGTTGCTGTTACTGAGAGCACACCTAGAAGAAGGACACGCATTCAAGTGTTTTGGACTGCTCCTCCTGCTGGCACAGGCTGTGTGATTCTGAAGTAAGTGCTTTAAAGCATATCAAACTAACCATTGCAGTAAAATTCAGTTAACAATAAAACTAATATTTATGACATTAAGAACTACTGGAGTTCTAAGATGCTTTTTTCTCCTTTGACACTCTTCACCAAGGATAGTTCTACTTGCACAGTTAAATGTCAGCAGCCTCAAGCCCAAGTAGTCCAAAGTTGCTCCAAGCCTTCCTTCATTGAGTTGGTAGCCCTAGTTGAACTTGATAGGCTCTCAGCCATTTATTTCACCTAAAATTTAAAAATTCTGAATCCTTAAGATCAAAACTGTGGCCATCTGATTGAGATTTGGGTAAAAAACATTAGCTTAGTTGAGATGAATAAGGGGAATGTTCTGTAGAGTTGGGATTTTTTTACTAGTCCTTTGTCTGTAAAAACAGATCTATTTGTTCAGAGGTGAATGCTTTCATTTCAGATCTGATGATCATTTACTGATGTTTCCTATTATTTCTCCAGACTATTTCTAAGGCATGTATATTCATACTTTTTAAGTAATAGGCAGAGGTAACAATATTCAGGTGAACTTTGCCTTAGGGCTGCTTACTTGTCTGTAAGAAATCTTAAGTCACTTCTAACTATGAAGGGTATCAGAGGAAACTGACAGAGAAACATTGTTATATCTCTTAAGATTTTGCTTGTAATATTTAATATTGGTCAAGCATATTGGTCAAATACAAATGGCCAATTGGGATTTCTTTGTTTGCTTTGAATGTTTGTTTGGAATGAGCCCTTGTAATTGCTAAGGGGTGCCCTTCAGTAGACAAAAAAAAATTGAAAAGCCTCTTAATTCCTAAGCAGAATTACTATAACCAAAAAAAAGGAATCAAGACCTGTACTTATCTCACTGATATTTAAATATCTGTGACTGAAGTTGATTCAGGGGCATGCCTGGGTCTTGTCAGTGAAGGAGTGTAGTAAAGTACCAACAACTATGGGAACCTTGCTAAATGTTTCTTCTCTTTCTCCTCTGCTGGTTGTCACCCTGGATGTTCAACATTGATGTTTACACTGCCAAGTATTCACTTTATTGTAGAAAGCTTGAGAAATTCCAAAGTAACAGTCAGAACTGCAGTTCTGATGTTATACACACATAGGTGTGAAATTGCCACTACCTTAAGGAATGTACAGAGTAAATCAGTGGCATACAACCTTCTCAGACTGCTGGATGTACATCAGTAGTGCCAACAAAATAATGAAGTGCCAATGTAGAGTTAGATTAGCTGACTAGCACCAGTTCCCATAATTAGTTTGGGCAGCTAAAAGATTGTCTTAGAAATTGAAATTAACAGGCAAAGGAAAATGATCTTCTGCTATTTACACTGTACTGTGAATTGCTTAGATGTGTATGTGCTGGTGAAAGTGAAAGGAAATTGTGGCACTTTCTAGTACAAATTATGTGAAAAATAAGAGCTTCTTCCCAGTGGTTGCGTCATTGACCTCAAAGGTCACTGGTCCTTTCCCAAGAAAGAATGAACCAGTAACCATTATTATGAGTTGCTACTGCCAGAAATTAACATCATAATGTGACGTTTTTGCTGCAGTGCAGTCCTCCACCATACTGATGTCCTTTGGGCTTTAACAACATTTACATTTTTTCTCTCCCATGTAAAACTTTGACCACATTTGAATTAGAGTATACAGTCAGCATTCTTTACAAACCTTTATGGTCAAGCTCCCATAGAACAGCATAGAAACGCTGGATGCAATTTTCAAAATTATTCTGTCATTTGTGAGTGTTTTAATGATATAATTAAAAAAAAAAGTTTAAAAGTACTCATTTTAAGTCCAAATTCATCACAAAAAAATTCTGAAACCTTGAACTTCAGAGAAAAGAAACCCCACTGTAGTTATTTTCTTTTTATTTTTTTGCATAGGAGAGAGTGCAAATAGTATTTTATTATCAATACATATCTGTTCCAGCCCTTGGAGGCTCTCTGATAATTTCCTTTAGAATTTCTAAGACAGAACGGCAGGATTTTGGAGTCTATTCTGAATCATAAGAATATACTTTTTCATTCCACTATGTCCTAATCTATTTACTTCAATATATAGAAAAAATAAATGTAGTCACAAGTTAAACATAGCTAATCCATAAAAACTTTTTATGATTTTAGTGCCCCATGGTGTGGATTTTTAGATTTATACTGGTACAATTAAGTATATAGGCTTCCAGGAAGGTTTTTCGTAGACTAGTACTGAGGTGTGGGAAAATGTTTTTTGTGTTTTTTTCATGATTTGTGAAGTCTGACACCTCTGATAGAAACACTTGATTGCCCATGATTAGCTAGTGATCTTCTCAGTACTTTCTAGTGCATGGGATGTTTGGTTGTCAAAAGCAAAACATGACACGGACAAGTGGTAATCTGTAGTTCTATGGTTCAGCAAGAGATGCTAAATTGTTTTGCATGAGTGCACATGTATGCAATGCTAGCTCTCTGGGTGATTGCACAACACAAAATTTAGGAGAATTAATATCTATTTGAATTTAATTTATCATCACCACTTTCTAAAACTTTTTTATGTGTAAATTTAGAGTTGGAGGTTAAAAAAAAGAGAAGTGGATTAACATATAAGGTTGCACAGTGATTGTTTATTCAAGAACAATTCATCCCTTCTCTTTATTCCCACTAAGAGATGACAATAGTCATCGCCTAAAGGTTTGAATCCTTCTAGACTATTTCTTTAAACTGATAATATACTTAATCTACTTCTGGGATGCAAACCATAGCAGGGCCTCTGTTTTTGTAATATGTTTAAGCTCATGCTTGAGTTTCACTGAAGACATAAACAGAAAACTTTGCTATAGATATTACACTCAAGCTTTGAAGCCCTCTTGCCTGCTATATGCAGAGAGGATAAATCTACTTATAGGAAGGTGCACAGACACCAGCATACCATCTTTTAAAATGATTTCTGCAGATAGATGAAATGGAGAAACAACATATCACTTTGGGGATGGTTCTACATACCACAGGACAATTTTAAGCACCTTTACTTTTAGAATGACCTAATGGAAGTGGAATGCATGACCAGCTGTCAGAGTGGTCAGCCTCATCACAGAGCTAGGTATTTGAATAAAAAGTTCTACTTTGTGGAACAAAGTTATTATAAAATGATAAATCAACAGAATGCACTTAGATTTTGCATAGCAATAAGCCTCAGCATCAGCACTAACTTCAGAAGCTACCCAAATATCACTATGAACAGGAATGTGCTCACAATATCTTTCTTGCTTTTGTGATTAAAAATATTTTGAGACCACTCTGAGTTGTCATGCTGTGCATAGTCTACTTGTTTTCATGTTCATAATGCCACACTTCGTCTTTGTGCCCCTATTTGCTTTCCCTTGTTTCTTGTGACTGATTGGATACTGAAGTGACATGTGTCAGTGTGAAAGGACCAGGTCATTTCCTTAATCTAATAAAAGTTTCCATTCTGAAGCTGTTTTACTAGATTTCTGGGCTCTTCAGAATGCATTTCCTTTCTTAAAGATGCATTTGCATATTTGAAAATCTTATGTTAAAACTTTCTTGAGATGTATTTATAATTATTTTTGCTATGTGCAGTTGATATAAAAATTTGTTATATAGTCAACTGAGAAGGGTCAGAGAATGGTGGTATTTATATCATCACATGAAAGAGAAATATTCAAGGGTTTGAACCCAGACATAGTTAATCTGTTTTAATATTTTTTTAATGGAGTCTGAAAACTGTTTTAACTTCATTTTTAAACTTTTTTCTGCATATAGACTGTCATGCTTGGCTTAGCATGTTCTACTTTTTAGCAAACAGCACATGTTCATTTTCTTTTCAGCTAATATTGAGACACTATGCTTAATTCTGTAAAGAAAACAGCCAATAGAGATTTATCTAGTTTAACCAGGAAAGTCTTAAATACGTACTTCAATTATTTATTTACACCATTATTTAAAAAGACAATAAACATTTATTAGAAGTTGCTTAGTGGTAGTGGAGAATCACCTCTTTTAGACTGCTTTTAGTCCCAGACTGCTAGATACCATTGGTTAGCTGTGTTTCAGTTCATTGTGGTACTGAACAAGAATCTAAAGCTCTGACCTAGTTAATTGATAAAAAATACAGAACAAATATTTTTCTGTGAGTACTTTTAGAATTCTGTAATACAAAATAAGAGGGAAGAAAATTGTGTAAATTATCTTAGCTTGTCACATGTTAAAATTTTGTGGTAGGGAAAATCTTGTTAATATCCAAATTGATTAAATCTGCCAGCTGGTGAAGATCTCATGAAGAGTCAAGTATTGCTAGATGGCAATTATCTTTTCCTCCCTTAGCATTTGGTGTTTTTTGCTGAGCTTGAGATTAATTTTTAAAGTAGTAAATGATGGCCTCATGCAGATAAGTTACATTCAGTTTACCATCTAGAAAAGAAATCACAGTTTTCTAATTAGCTCAGTGAATGATGGAGTTCTCAAACAACGGATGTGACTTGTATAGTTAATGTAATAAAAGTTCTTACTAACAAGTTATTTGTCTCTGCTATGCATATCATGCTTGAACAACCAACAAATTATAATCCTGTATCTATAAATAGTGTTTATTGCCGTTACTACTTGCAGAAATCCACTGTATTCATCATAATGTCTTTGCTATTTGTTTCTGGAAATGTTTTCTGAGCCAATTCCAGGATATGTTTTACAATTTTTGAAGAAAAGCTTAAAACGTTGTTCTTCTGCATATGTAATTATCTTCATTCTTTTATGTTGGATTTTGTTTGTATGTAGTCAGACAGAAGAGGAATTTCTATAAACTATCAGTAAAGGAATTTTGACCATTTCTCTGCACACAGAAGACTCATTAATTCCACTGGGAAAATCAATATAGGTGTTTATAATACAAGAACCATTATGTTCTATTTTTCCATAAACGGCATATAGTTGTTACTGAGAGCTCTTGCTAGGCAAGGAAGGTAGATTTTTCTCAATTTTCCCTTGGCCATTATATATAATTGTAACGGCAAGCTTTCAGTAAATATTTTAGAATTGTGCTCAATTGCTCTAATATTAGTATTCTAATAAAATGTCAGGTAAAGTTTTTGTCATGTAAGAGTTGCACAGGAAGACTGAAAGGAAAAATGGAAAAGACTGAATAACAAGCTTAATATCCAAAACAAAACCAAAAAGGTTTGGATTTGTTTGTTGTTTTTATTTTTTTAAAAAAACTTTGAATGTTTAGAGGCATATTCACGTAATTTTATAGTGAATAGCTCTTCAAGCATGTACTAGTACGTCATCTGCTTCAAAATAAACAGTGTGTTCAGTAAGTAGAAATCCATTTATCTCTTTCTCAAGAAATAAAACCCACAAATATTCAGGAATCCTAAAAAAGCATGTAAAATAATAATATTTCACACATTTTGTAGCTTCTGAACTTCATTTTTGATAGAGATAATAGCAGTGTAGCTTAATATTTCGTTATGAATAGCTTAAAGTATTTTGTATAGACACTTCATATATTTCTACACAATTAAGGTAGCAATCTATGATATCTCTATACATTCTAACAGTCTATAAAACAAATACAACCTTTGGTGTATATAGAAACTGTAATAATTCTCCATTCTTTTGACCTGTCTTCATTTTCCCCCATTATTCAATTTCAGGAGCTGATGTAACAGAAATGAGCACAACTTTAGATGTTTAGAGACATAGAACAGAAGTAAGCTGATTTAGATCCATTCCTCTTTCACACTGGGTTATCATATACAACTCAAATAATGTTTTTTTCCTTGCTTTTTGTTTTTGGTCTTTTGCTTCTGTTTTCTCAAAAGGAACTAGACGTCAATGACTCTCTATAAAATACTGCAATATAGAAAAGATTGTTAGTAATGTGCTATTCTCTGCAACAGAAGTAATTTGCAGCCTTATATTTCATTTCTTAGTCTAAACACCCACAGAGAGTTTACTTGTATTAGGAAGGAAGAATAACCATCTGCATTTCCTTACAGCTTCTGTATTTATAGCAACTCTAATATTAGATTGGAAAAATGCATATTTGCATTTTAATATATACAGTAACAGCCCCCTGCATCTACTAATAAAACACATCCATGATTAAAACCAAAGTCCGTTTCACTTTCATTTTCTCACAGTTTTAATATTGATTCTTTAACTTCACAGTGGGAGCACATGAAAAGTATTGTAAATGGATTTTCATGTAATTTTATATTCTTCTAAGTAATCTTTTTTACAGCCCAATTAATATAGTAATCCTGTGAAATCCATCTAGATTCATTCATATTCTATTTTGTTTGTAAAGGCATAGTCCTGTAAAGCAGCTTAATGGTCGTGTTATTGAAATATTGGTTTATTCCTTGAAGAATGCAAAGCAATATAAAAACAATATTGAACAGGAAAAAAGAGCAAGGAGAGGATGATGGGCTCTCTTCTAGTGATAGGGAGGCTATAGTTATGGCTGAATTATGAAACATAATGTTTTTAACTGTTTTACACTGTACCTTGAAAACACTACAACAATTTCATATTCAATAAAGAATCATGTGGTAAATGAAAGTATCACACAATTACTCTAATTTGTCCTTGTGATGGTTATTTTGCAGAAATACTTGTATTTCTGTAAAAAAACCTGTTTTACAAAAAATAAAAAATAGTGCCTTTTGATGTGTAGTGGGGTAGGAATTCAGGCTTTAGATAAGTACAACATATTTGATAAGTCACTGATATCACTTCTCTCTTTGATCATCACTGCATTTTCTCCAGACTTTCTAGGGAAATAATGAAATTAATATTAATCATTAAGGTTAACAGCTGACATGAAATCAAACACAGAACTGATCAGAAGTCAACTGTATTCAGCTGTTTGGCATGTAGCAAAGATATCTGAGATATTTAAAACTTTTGTTTTTATTTCTTAACAATTATACATGCCCCATTTTTGGTTCTTACATATTCTCAACATTATGCTATGGAACCTTACTATGTGTTTAAATTGTGCATTTGGAAAAATCATATGAAGTAGCAAGTGAGGTACAGTGCTTTCTACTGTCGTTAGTTTCTGATGCCTGAAGACAGATAGGGAAGCCATAGCAAATGACAATAGGTTGAACTATGACTGAGTTGCCTTATCCACTTCTATTCTTTAAGACGAAACCTTGACAGTCCCCATAAGGTGGTGATGCTAATACTGTTAAAATGATTCTACTGATGCCTCTGATTCTCAGGTGCTGTAACCCTCTTTTCAACCAATGCCTTCCTTCACTTTTTTCTATGGGCTACTAAACACAAGCTCCTTCAATCTTTTTTTTTTTTCTCATTAGTCTTATCTGAACTTTCTCCAAATGCTCTATTCCCCTGAATAGTACCAAAATGGTAGAGCAAGTGCTGCCACTGTAGTCTTTGTAGATTTTCATAAGAGAATGCCATTACTTGTCTTCAGCTTCTGATTCACTACACTTAATTGCAATTGAATACTTCTCCCATTGACTTTTTCCTTTCTGTCTTTGTGCAAATAATTATTCTTATCTCAAACTTGAACTTAGTGTTCAACATTATTTAACTACAGCTTGATACTGTCTGTACTTATTCTCGATTCCTTCATTCAAGTTATTCATTAAAATATTGATGTTTGCATAACCACACTGCAGTTGAAACTCTTCACTGAGTTCTAAACATGAAAAAGCAAATTAATTTGTTTTGAAAATATGGACATTGCTATCTAAAAAATCCTGCCATCTAAATTCTGATCTAGGTTGACCTGCTTCTGCAGGGGAGTTGGACTTAGATGATCTCTAAAGGTACCTTTCAACCCTACCATTCTATCATTCTATGTAATGAATATGTAAGCATTTTAAATAAAACATTTTAAAAATCTCTTAGCTTAAGACATCTGTGTATTTACAAGTTTAAAGCTATTTTTATTGAATAGTATTTCTTATTGTCAAAATTTGTGTTGGAGAAGAATAAAACCTCAAAGAGTTATTACACCTGTTTGCAGATCCTGGATAGGAAATGGAAAAGGTATTTAAGATGTAAGACAGGAATTTCATTGAAGTATCTTCCACTAAGATCTGATTTTGTCCCAATTTTGCTTGCAGTAAGTGGGAAAATAAATCAGTAAACTGATTTCTTTCTGGCTAAGTCTCTAGTAGAGCTTATACTTTCATAAATTTTAAGTAGTGGGATTAAAAAAATAAAAAGTCTATAATTTTCTTGTTGTTTGTAAATTAAAATCATTGTTAATTTAGGAGCCCAACAGTTGTAGAACATTTGCTATTCGGCAGCAGCTGTCAGTAGCATTCTCATTTATTTTACAAACAGATGTTTAATTTGACTTCAATGCTGTTGTCAATTTTTGAGGGGAAACAAAGAGAGGAAAGGAGTAGAAATAATCATGATAGTCATAATTTTATTTCCTTTCCTTTCAAAACATAAAGCAGAGTCACTAATGATGACACAAAAAGTGTGTTCATTTTTCATTATGGAATGTTTTAAATAAATTTGATTTGTTTTATAACCACATGAACTGAAATTAAGCTTTCTCAAAACATGATAACTAATGCTAAGGAGGTGATTTGTCTTATACAGGAACCAAAGACTTTATTTTAATGTAGTATGCTACATTTTAAAAATAAGTATTTTATTTATGAATCAAAAGTATGTTTGTTTCTACAGCTTAGAGATAAAGAGGTTTTGTCTCTATGTAAAAAACAAGACACTAGTGTGCTCACTGTCATACAAACATAACGTTGTTTACTGTAGTGTAATAGTATTTTCTTTTCACATCAACAAAAGTGAAGGACAAATTGGATCTAATAATGATGAAATGAAATCATGAAAAACTAAAATAACAATGTGATTAAATTTTAATGTTATCTGATAACATCATTGGTTACTATGTGCCCAATGACTAGGAGGCTTTAATAAAATGTGACATTGGAGAATCTTGGCAAGATTCTTAGTCAAAATGTCTATAGACCCAGACAAGAGAGTTGAAATTAGAGCATATGGTCTCAATCCTACAACGCTTTGGCAATCCTTAGTTGTTACAAAGTGTAATTTAAATTAGTCATAAAGAAGGCACATCTCATTGGTCATTTGTTCCTTCATAATACACAATCTGTTCAGGTATTTCAAGACTGCATTTCTGTGACAGCGTACAAGTAAACCTGCAGTTATATTGAAGAAATTATATTGGTTGTGCCATTTTGCATGAAATTTCTACATTTGCAAATTTTTTTCTATCATGCTGAGTTCAATATTTGCTGAACTGCCTGCATGCCCACAAAAATCTAGAAGAGCTCTGCACAGCACATTTTTCAGTTAAAATTTCAAGCACAGCTGTATTTCAGTATGAAAGGCAAACAGATGACTTAACAAAGTATCACATTCTGCCATCCTTACTGATATTGAATAGTATTTAATTTTTCATGTGGACTTAAATATATCACATGGAGACTCTCTAAGACTGGCATTTTATGTAAGTAAAGGTCTCAGAACCTGAACATGATATATATCTTGATTCTTTTTCTCATATGAAGCACTGCAGAATCAATTCTGTTTTGTTTCCTTAAAGAAGCAGCTATACAAGTTTTATTGCAATTCTTGAGAAACTGTGAAAGAAAGAAAGTACCTAGAAAAGGGATTGTTCTTTGTGAAAGGTGACTTTTGAATTGATTCTTGTTGGCATTCTGCTTACCTGGTTTGACATTAAATTCAACCAATAATTGGGAGGGCCATTCCTTTCTTTTCTTTGCAGTAATTGGGTACCCACTTTTTCTATCTTTTCTGCTTCATTAGACATGCATTAAGTATCTTTGCTATCTGAACAGCAGATAGCCATCTGAATGCTTTTTGTACTGCTTTTTTTAAGAAATGGATTTGTTGCTCAGTCAATTCACTGCTTTAGCAGAAGGTGGTTTAAAGTCTTGCAATGCACCAGAAAGCACACTTGATTCTTTGATGGTTTCTGGGTTTTCATTTGCTACAGAAAGAATAACCTTGCAGACATGCGGGCTTGTGTCTAGAGAAGTAATCAGCTCTGTTTGTTAGAAGAAGAATGAGCTTGATGCTCATTTACTGCACAGACCAGTATGTAGCCTGGTGACAACCTTAATATGTACCAACAGCTCATTTAAGTTCTGCAGATTGTCGTAATGTTTCTTCCTATAGATTGCTCTCAAAATGGAATATATGATTGTTCGGTATATAGAAAAAAAGGTGCTTTCTCATGATGCAATCACTTTGCAGATGTTTGCTGAAGCAAATTTAACAGATATTCAGATATATATTTTCTGCATTGTCTTCGTCACTAAGACACTTGGCTCAGCAATATTAAAGTTCTAAGTGCTGTCATTGTAATTTTCTAGTTTTCCAGTGGCTACTTATGCATCAGAAGAAATTCAGGCAAAGATTCACTTCTGATTAAGTGAAACTGATGTTGGTAATTCATTTCAGTAGAAGATTGGTCAACTCTCAATAGAGTGTCATCTCACAATCAACAGCAGCATAAGACTGCAAGGCACATCTACGTTTTCAAAACACCCTCAACATCATTATAATGGTATGCTTTTCATTTTCAAGTGAAAAAAAGTCAGATAGGTATGCCTTATGTTTTTGTCTTGAAGATTATTTGCTTTGGTGCTTCAGTTTCAAAATCTAACCCAACTATTGGAAAAGTTTAAATTGCACTGCTTGAGTGTCAATCTCAAAACCAGAATTGATTCACCTATTGCTTGTACACATATCTGAAGGAGTATCCCTGCTTGTCTCTACAATGTCTGATCCCTTGTTTTATTTCCTCCTGTATCACTAATTGAGCTTGATGTATCTCAATTATCCACATTAAAACATCTCCCTCTTGGAGTTTCTAATGAAGTTAAGAATCTAATTAACTGCACTTTTGTTCCATATAAAAGTTGGTAGAGCTAGATTCTAGTTACAAGTCTAGGTTTGATTCTCAAAGCAGCTAATATGAGGGTTAATTCATCATCCTAATCCTTCCCATTACTACTTACTGCTCCTCACAATGCTCCTTTAATAGTTCTATTCACATGCTTTCCTCATCCTGATGACTGAGGGAGATACAGACTGTGTAGCTTTTGCTTAATCCCTGGTCTTTTAAGCGTGGCTGTTACTATTTCCTCCATGAAATTATGACCTTCATCTGGGTCAAGACTTTGGGAGTCCCACGGGAGCAAAAGGCTTCTTGATACTATTGAGTTTTTCCCTGCTGCTGCATATTGTTTTATAGAAAAGGCTTCAAATCACCTTGAGAAGGAGTCAGTCACTTCCAAGGTTTTTCAGCACTCAGATTGTTTTTAAGAGCCAGTGTATATATCTATATGTAATCACATCCACCATCTGACAAAGAGAGACCTCTAGACTTTGCTCTTGCCTTTACTATGTGTATCTCTGATAATTTCTGATCCATTTCCTAATACCTCTTTCTGTATCTTTCAGCATTGCTATTTCCCTAACTCTGAGAGTTATTTTCTGATTTTTGTGTAGTGTGTTTAGCAGTTCTTTCTCCATTTGCTTTCTTGGACCTCTTGCTTCTGCTGTGCTCCAGTTACTACTACAGCCATTACTATTTACTTTATACGTCCTAGGTCCACTGCTGCTTTTGCTGCTGATTCTCCCTTATGATTCCATTCAGCTTCCTCTCAGCCTTTAGATGCTTAATTTACAATTGATCCCCATGGCAATTCCCATGCTTACTAATCTCTTCACCAATCCTTATTAAAAAAAAAAAACAAACCAACAGTTCAAGGCATACATGCCACGGGCACTATTTCCATCAATACACTTTGAAATTCCATCAGTGAGCTAAAGGTGATTTCTCCTGTGACTTTACTGAAATCCTTCAAAATCTTCCTCAATCCCATGTGCTAGGTGTTGTTTGTAAACAATAAAGCATTGACTTTCTATCCCTATATATTTTGGGTCATAGTAAAAGAGATCAGGTTATTGAAAGTTTCTGAGGCTAATCTGTAGTTCATTAATATAATGTCCACAGAACAACAGAATTATTGAAAGCTCTATGCTTCTTGTCAGTGATCCTGGCAGAGTGTACTTTTTTTGCATCATGATAGAGGCAATACAGGTGAATATTTCATGTTTACATAGTCTAAGCAGCTTCTAAGCATTCTCAAACATAAGCTGAAGAGCACAGCTCTGGTGTTGATGTTTTTATGTATTCATAGGTTCCTGGGGCCAGTTTGGTTTTTTTAATGTTGTAGTAAAACCGCTACCAGTGCAACTAGTGTGGCAGCTAATCAGGCACGAGAAGGTTTCATTGAATTAGTCATTTGCAGGACTGAAGAAGGAATAGCAAAAACCCTGCTGTACAGGTTCCCTGACATAGATATTCTCCAGAAAATCTATGCACCAAAGTTTTTCTACAAAATGTGCTACAAACCCTTTGTGCAACATTTTTTTTGCAACCAGAACTGTTGTATGAACTAGAAACTCTGCCCTAGCACTTTCTCAGCCTCAGACCTGTTGCAGAAGATGGTAAACATTCGAATGTGCCTCTTCCCATATACCGTCCCTTCAGAACAAAGGAAAGAGAAAAGTTGCAGATCTCAACTCCCTATTGGTCCTTTTTTTTCCCCCCCTTTTGTTTTTCATTTCTGTGCACTCATATTTTTCAGCATAGATAACCACTATCTCCTGGCATTATCTCTTTGAATGTTTGCTAGGCTGCAGTCCTAGCTGTCAATGAAAACACTTAGAAAAGCCCAGGTAGAAGAGATTCAGTTTTTGCAGATATTAATTCTTGAAAACTGAGAGGTGTGTCTCAGCTGCACTGAAGTAACTATGTTCTGATGGTTCCAAATCCATTTCCAGTGGATTTGTGGTGTCAGATTTAAGATCAAGCACTACCTCAAAATCAAACTTCCCTAGGCAAATACATTCATAACATTAAGATCTCATTTAAAAAGTAGTATTAAGCATTTTAATATCAAATCAAGTTATCTTAGTTCAGTGGGTTTTAATTTGTTCTGTTAATTGTGGTGCTTTAACCTTCAGATTTCTGACAACTGAAATGAGATGAAGATTTTTCTGGGTTTGAAAACATTGAATACTTTATCGGGGTTTGCATTCCTGCTACTGAATACCTAATAATTGATATTTTACAGGAGTGTTGACCTGGCTGAGATGTTGCTCTTGATGTACAATTTTGTCATTATAAGCAATACATAACTATATTGCTAGTTGACACCTTTTCCAAAACAGTAACTGGGAGAATGACAGCTCTGATATTTTTGATTTTACCTATAAATTCTCTTCCTTCATTCTGGAATACGCTAAGTATATTAAAGATTTAGAATAATTTTTCTTAAAGTTTGGGGGATTTGTTTTCAAATTTCTTTAACTGGGTACTCATGCTGATGTTTAACTTTTACTTATTTTGCTTTTTAAATACAATATGAAAAATAAAAAGGATTTTCTTTTATGTCCTCAACCTGGAGTAGGGAAAGGTGGCTAAAGAGAGTGGTAGAATAAATGTAGGATGTAAAGATTAAAAGAAATATTGTAAAAGGGCAAATACTCTTTTTAACATGTCATAGCTATCCACAGTGGCTGTGCAATAATGACAAAATTAAAAGAATTCAAGTTGTGCCAGCAAGGAACTTGAAGGATGGTGAAGAGTAGCACATGTGGAAGGGTTTGAAATTTGACCTTTGCTTGCGTGATTCCTTTCTGATGCATCCTGGTATAGCAGGTAAAGGAGGCTAAAGACTGAAAATGGGGACATGATTGACTCTTTCTTTTCTTGTTTCTCTTGCATACTCAGAGGAATCAAATGTTTGAGTTCCCTGTGTACGTGGATGAGTGCCATACAGGTCACATAGACCTTTTCAGCAGAAAGAAAACAATACTTGATAAGCTTTAGTTTTTATTTTCATTTTTTCATTTTGATTTTAGGATTTGATAGGTAAGAGACAAATTATTTTCATTGATTCTTATCACAAATTACCTCAATGTGTATAGCTCTTAGATGACATAACTTTGTTCTCACTAGGTTAATAAAAACTGTACTCCAATATTTCGTAGATTGCTTCCATCTACTATACATAAACAGTACTATGAATAACAACATAGCCTCCAACCACCCAGTCCTATCCAATCTTTTATGACTTTTCTTTGCAGTATAACGTGTAATACTTAGTTTTGAAATACAAGGAGATGATATTTGCTACAAAAAAGAGTGGCTACCAAAACACCTGGTGAAGATACAGTTAGCAAATGGCAATGGGCTTTAAACAAAGCAAAATTTTCTTGGGAGTTCTAGACAAACTCATTTTTATCTCCTTTGATGTTTTCTTTTTTTTTTTTTTTTAGGTAATATGTGTGCTGTACATGTCAGAAATTATTTTGTCAGTATGAGTTTTTTCCTGAAGATTTTAGATTTAATATTTATGTCATGTGGCCATTCAAGCAAAGAACAAAGAGATTTTCTAAGGACAAATATAAGATAGCAGTATATATAATTATGCTTTCCCTTAGAGCTTTTTGTTGTATTATGTATGATGGCCAAATCAGTCTTGAAGTCGGTGAGCTCCTGTGTATGCCTGTGATGGTAGACCCAGGTATGTTATCAACCAAAAGGAATTTGAAGTTAGAGCAAATTGTAAGACAAGTTAGTAATAGTTTGCTCTTGTGGTGGGGTTTCCTTCAATTATATTTTCTGACAGTATGGTTGAAATGTTAAAAAATAAAACTAAAGAAGGATATTCTGGTCTATAGGTGTGCAGTTTTTATTGTTTTCACCTAACTAATCTATTAGAGAAAAAGCAGTCATCATGTGCAGTCATGTAAATGTTGAGTTATGACAACACTGAGAAACTTCACAGGAATATTAGTATGTTGTATCCAACATAAATATCAAGTTTGATTGGTTTGCTCAAACAGTGCTAACAACATGAAAATAAACAACTGAACAAAGCTGACAAAATGACAACAAAACCCACACCATCTGTCTTAGCTCCTAAGTTAGACATCAAGAAAGAAGTAATTTCATGCAACTTTTTAGTAGTGTTGACCCTTGTCAATGATGGCTGATGACAAAATTAGATTTAGGGATAGATGGAGCTTTTTCTTTCGGGAGATTGAGTGCTTTCCTAGTTGAAAATTAGTTTGAAGAATGTTGTTATCAAATACCTTACCAGCTTAAAAATTTCTGGGCATCTAATGGCTAATGGATTGTTTATGCTTTCAAGGGAATTTTAGTTTGTTTTAATAACTCCACTAAATATTAGGAAGAGGAATAAATAACGTTGGTAAACTTCTGGGAGTTTGCACATTTTCTGACCTTGTAAGTGCTTGACAGAAACACAGAGTTGTTTTTTTTCTAACACATCACAGAAAGAAATAAAATGAGAGCATTCTAAATAATGCATTAGAATTACAAAATCCACTAGCACCAACAAAATCACAGCAGATGTAAATATGTGGTTTTCATCTCACTGTGTAATGCTAAGGTAAATGGTACATTTAGAAATTCACTCCAAAAGACTATAAAACTAAAAAAGCAAACAAACTTAACATCCTTTAAGTATGACTGTTCTTGATAGCTTTCTGAGGTGGGAAATAATTGATAATTAATGTAATTAAATCAGTAAGGCATGGATAATTAAAGAAAATAATTTTGATGTCTGTAAGGACAAAACAAGGTTAAATGACAAGTAATAAACATCAGGAAAAAAGGTTTTTTTTCTACAATCCAGTAGCTGTGATTATTTCTGATTATTCAGGTGAAACTTGGGGTATCCTCACCAGCTCTGGCAAAACCTGTTTTATTAAAATTAACTCTAATATTATACTTAATGGTTTTGATGTAAACTTAAAAAATGTCATGGGAACAATTGTTGCATATCCTCTTCCTTACTACTTTTGTCACATCATTACACCTACAGAGGCAATTTAAAAAAAGAATATTTCTGTTGATGCTAGGATTTGACAAAAAGAGTAAGGAAGATGCTCTAAGACTGTTTCTATGGAAGAAAAGGAAAAAAAAAAACCCAAACCTAACAAACCACAACTCTCTTTCTGGTATGACCTGGAGTGTTCTCAAGGCTGCTCGGAATTTTTATGGTTTTGTGACATTTCCTGATTATTGGTATCTAACTGCAATTTACATGATCTTGATAGAGCTTTTCACAGCAGTATGGTACAGTCATTGTGGAACTGTGCTGGAAAGGGACATATTCCAAGGCAGTCTTTCAGGGCAGGTTTCACTCCCCTCATGCTCAGAGGTGGTCTGACCAAACTGGGATGGGACAGAGACTCTGAGTTGCTTGTATCCAGCCTACAACATTCTGAGGTGGTAGTGCCAAAACAATTATTACAGGAGCTGCCAGATAGGCCTTGATTTTTCTGAGAGATCTACAAAACAGAAACAGTAAGTAACATTTTAAGGAATTTTTCTTAAAAATCTAAAAGCTAGTGCTTCTAGGTGTGTATATGCCTGTAACATAAGGTTTTGCTCCTCAAGACTGGTGATGAAAAAGCTTTAACATCATCCAGAGTCTTCCTTCAAAGATAACAGAAAACAAACAGATATTTGGCATCGTGTTTCTTTTAGGCTTTTTTATTATTATTCCACGGTATGCTGATAGTCAAAGAGAGAAATTTGTAAATTAAAGATCCACTTAAATATGTGAATATGTAGGGGGAAGCAATCAGATCTCCCTTTCCCAAAAACATCAGACAGTACTGGATGTTTCAAGTGGTGGGAAGGATTTATGCAGACTAAGTGGATGTACACCTTGTGTAAATTACTGAAAGCTTTCTTACCTCTCTGTAAAAGTTAGCCATTCCATTCTTAAGCTGGTTTTGTAAGCCTCAAAACTGAAGGGAGGAATCATTAGTGCAAATTAGAACTTTAATAGAGACATAAAACAAAACAAAAGACCAAAAGGTAATGAAAAACTAGGCAGATACACTGAGCAGAGACTTTGGTTTGTCTTCCATCTACAAGCTAATTATTAAAACCATTTAATACTTGTAAATTAATTTAATATGATGTCTGTCTGAGTATTTGTGAAGTGTGCCTGCTTTAAGTATTTAGGCAGCCATCTAATACCAATCCTGTTCCACCTGGAATCAGTACCAAAACTGCCATTCAGGTTATTGGCTCCAAATAAAATTTCAAACACAGCTGAAAAGACAATGTCTCAGCTGCAAAGCTTTTGTTGTTAGAAAAGGAAATGTTCTCTCTAAAGCCTTTTCTGCAAAGTTGGTGTCTGCAAAGATGACCTGTGCTACACTGTTGGGTAGTATATACTCTTGTAACTGCATTATTCCATCATCCAGCTCCCAGATCATGTTCTCCTCAGAAAATTCTGTCCAAATAATGCCTTGAATTAAGCAAATTCAGCTTTCTTGTTGAAAGAAGATAATTTTGTATGGTTAACAAATGGTTAAAGAAGCTAATTGAGCTTATCTAGAACTGGAAGGGGTCACCTAAGTGGTTTGAACATATTTTCCAGTTGGTTTTGACATTTACCATATGGTGACCACAATAATAATGTGCAAGAAAACTTGGGCTTGATGGTTTGCAAACTTGAACATCTTTGAAACAAAATTCAATTTTTTATCTCTCAAATGGGAGGTTAAACAATCAGCTAAATTTCATCTGTACAATTTCAGATGTAAAAAATAAAGTTGCAGAGCAACTGTTTTTCGCTGTATGGTTTTAAGATTCATCTTCCCTGTCTCCCACTAAACTGAGTCTTATATAGTTATATTTTGTTTGAACTATAAGTCTTAATAAAATTTTCTAGATTAATTTTTAAGTGCCTTGTCTTTTGTAGCATTTGAATTACTTTTAAAGGCTTTAATTTATGCTACCTATTTTACTGTCTTCTGTTTTATGTGATATTTGCACTGAAATGCTGTCATAAGTCAGAAGTATATATGTCTTTGAAATGTCACGTAGTTTCCTAAAAACAGCTATTTGCTTTGGCTGTGCTTTTGTTCTGAAATTGAATGCAATTTCAACATTTTAGTATAAGATTTGATTAAAATGTTCAATATTCAGTTTACCATCATGCTTTTCAAGAGCACAGATCTTCACCATATGACTATGATAACTCCTCTAAAGGTAAAAACATTCCAAATTTCTGTAAGATGTATGAAATTCAAATGCAAGTTGAAACAAAAATATCCTATCTGTATTCCTGTATTATGTACATAAATTGTCAGAAAAGGGTTATATGCCTAGGTCTTAGCAGTTCAGTTCTGACCTTTTGCTACTCTGTCATGCATTTTCTTCTTCCATTAAGGAATAAATATATTTTAAACTCTTTATTTTTCTTTACAGAGCCAGTATTGTACAGAAACGCATAATTTATTTTCAAGATGAGGGTTCTCTCACCAAAAAAATTTGTGAACAAGGTAAGGTAAAGTGAAACATTGTTCTGATCTTGTCATCTTCCACTTAATTCTCTTAATGTATCACATTAAAATTTTGAGGCATCAAACTGTCATCTAGGTTCAAATTTGGGACCTTCAATTGTGTTCTTCCTTATCACATGTACTGTTTCACATAGAATCTTCCTTGCCTTCCCTTATATGTGACAATTGTACCTTTTACCTGATATTTGTGTGAAACTTGTTTGTCTCCAGGGCATTTAGTTTAATGAATTTGGGGCTATTTCATTCTTAAACCTAAGCATTGCATCCCACTAGAGGATTTATGTGCTTTGCTTGTCCAAAAATTTCCAGCCTATTGTGTTTTGAGATCAGCTGAGATTTTGTCCATGTTGGACAGAACCAGAAAGAAATCCCTTTGGAATCTGAAGATGACTGAAATAATTATGTCTTCTTATTTAAAATTGTAGATGTAAATAATTCAGTCTTCTTACAAATATGATCCAGGTATTTCAGGGTCCTAATTTATCTAATGTAACTTAAACCCCTCAAAATGGGTTTAACTCATATTTACTGAAGTATTTGTTCTGGTAACTTTGCTGTTTTCTCTTGATTTTGAGTTTTAAATGTTATTAATGGATATTTGCTGCTTTATCAGATGGAGCCTCAGAAGGTGTGACTGAGAAACCAATTTTTGATTGTTGTGCCTGTGGAACTGCCAAATACAGGCTAACTTTTTATGGAAATTGGTCAGAAAAAACACATCCCAAAGATTTTCCACGTGAGTGTCATTGTTTTACTATTGTATCAAGAAGGGACTTTGAAGAGGATTGGGTCTTGTTGTTCAACATATTACTTTTTTACAGCTCTGCCATGAGTACAATACTGCTTATGTTAAGCATTGAAAATCTATGGATCTTTCTGTGAGTGCTATACATAACAAATGAATTCTGTAGATTTGTCTGACATTTTAAACTGAAGCGTGTATGAGCTCACACGACAATCAAGCCTATGAAATTATTTGAGGGCATTAATCCCATCTAGTGGTCTCTAAACACTGCTATGTTGTCTGTGGTTGATCATTATACAGACTTTATGTGTAGATTTTTATTTATTGTTGCCACAGTGTCAGAATATCATGGTATAACTTACATATGATTTGTGTGGCAATAAGCTCACCATTTGAACAGTCTAAGCAATATTGCTTATGTTGAGTGTCTCATACATTTTGAGTTGAGTGTAGTATTGTTCAATTATTATTTGTCAGCCTAATACATGGGAGATAAAATAAGCCAAAATCAGTAATCGCAGGAATGCTCTTGTAAGCTATTGTGTGATTTATTTATCTGCTGAGTGTCACACTTTATATGCATTATTTGTATGGATTCAGCTGGTGGTGAAAAATAGGGCAGGAGAAAATGATTGAAAACTATTACATTAATATGACTTAATAATGTAATATTGAGGATAAATTGCCTTTTCTATTAAATCCAAGTTGGGGAACACATTAAGAGTATGGGTGCCTAAATGAAAGTAACCAAGTTGCAAAAGTTTGCCACAACAATGAACCCTGTAGACCTCTGTTCATTTTTCCCCAGTTATAAAGTGATGTAATAAAAAAATAGCTATATAATGTTAGTAGGATTAAGCCCAGCATTAACATCTGATAAAATTTTAGACTGAAATTTCTGAAATTTGAGAAACAATCTCATCCAGGTGTAGTGATGTTAAAAATGAAAACTAGTCTTTGACATTATTTTTTAAAATATTGAACTTATGCAGAAAATATGTTAAAATAAAATGCTGTTCATGATATACTGGAATAAATCACTATTTTTTTTGCCAAACTATCATATATAAAATTCTACTGTGCACTCAGTATGGCTGAAATAGAAAGCAGAGGATAAAATTTATATTTTATGTATTTTCTTTTACTGTCACACTGAAATATTTCTGGAAGGTGCTGTGCAAAACTTTTGTTTCTGGGGAACTATTAAGAGGTTTTCACAGATTCCATAGATTAAGAATAATTTTACACTTCTTATACCCATGCAATTAAAATACCTCTGTTACATTAAATTTTAAAGTGTATTTTCTGTTTAGGAGTTCTCAGATACACTTTTTCTATAAAACATTGCTTAGAATGAAACCATCATAACATAATCTTGTTCTGAATCTGCCAACATGTGAAACATTTGCAAACGTCATACAGATTTTGTAAAAGATTTAGGGTAGATGTAATTCACTTCAAACAGCTATTGGGCAAACAGGTGGGCCAGCTGCCTTACCCACAGAACAAATATCTTTAAGGAGAGGTGTTCAGTGGAAGATGCTGGATTCTGGTTCTGAAGACTATTAGATGTTCTTGCTTTGTTTAGGACAGGGAACATGAGAAGCTTTGGAGCATGTGGATAATTCATTATCCACTTTACTAAAGACTTAGAGGCACTCTGATTCCTCTCTCTAGTGACAGATTTTTTTCTTTTGTAGGGACTATGTGGAAACTTCTCTTTCAATAAGTTTCACTAAATGGCATTTACTGTTTCAGGGAAAGCTGCTATGATTTGTGAGATGGTGTGTTCTAGGAAGGAAGAACAGGCAAAACTGGTGCTCCCATCAATGGAACTGAATGTCAGTAACTCACCAGTTTGACAAAGTGACAGTGTTACTTAAGGAACAATCTTGGGTCAAGAAACCTTCATCTGACACTATAGTCCCTTCAGCTATTATCTGGCCTGGGAGGAGGTTTAGTTTTGGGTTTTCTCCATTTTGGGGCTCAATTATGGGTTAACTTTAATGGACTCTGAAAACATCAAACCTACCATAATTCAAAGCTCTGTAGGTGTATTTTGGTCCACATCTAGCACTAAGGAAGTTGCAGAGACTTTGTTTACTGTGTTGCTGAGCCATCTCCCTCATCTATCTTATTCTGTTTGCTACACTTTTCTAGCTTTTTTCTGCTACCATTGAAGTTCATTTTTTATTTCTAATCTATTTTCTGTTCTACTGTGATTAGGTTGCTGCATCTGACTTTATCTATTCAATTCTCTACACTATCTTTTTCAATTTCACTGTCCCACCTTTCAAATCTTAAATTTGCATTCTTTTTGTTTACTTCATTATTCATTTTTCATTCATTTGTTCTAGTTTTCGACTGTTTTTCCTGCTACTCTCTACCTTTTGTATAGCAAAAAAAAATGGTAAATATTATCGCATTCCATCATTCTGTCTCACTCATCTCCTACAGTCTTTGCACTTTTACCAGTCTGCCTGCTTATGTGAGCACTTCATTTTCACATCCTTCCTTTAAGCCAATATCTTTGCAGTATTTTATTTGACACTTAAGTGAATTCATTTTTATTTCCACTAGTGTGGGACTTCTGTGACTACTTATTTCTGCTTGATTCTCTTTTCAGTTCTGTCAGACTTCTCTAACATTTTCTTTTTAAACTGTTACTTTTTTTTCTTTTTCTGTTTGACAAAAAAAAGAACAAGAATCCTTTTGCCTAGTTCTATAAATCTTGCACTATGAGAAATTAGGGCAAGCGAATATAGAAGCACTAAAATCCACTTCTTTGCTCTCTTCTTGAATGAAAGGGAACCCCTACTAATGGTTGAGGCAAGGCTGGGAAAGGAGACCTGATACATTTATAATTTAAGTATGTAGAAAGAGAAAAAAGCCAGCTATGTCAATTCCAGTAAGAAGTGTTTTTTACCATTGTTTCAGAAGTTTCCTGGAAGGTATGCTGGCTACTACTTGACCATAAAAAGTAAATGTTTTACCTCTATTTAAGCAAGAAGTTGTTAGGAGAAGGTTTCTGGCTCAAAGTGTTTTGTAGCTCTGTGACTGATAATGCTTGGATATCAAGCTATAAATTTAAATCTGTAACATGTAATGATAGTGTAATCATATTTGTACATCTACCTTTTGCTGGTAATCTGCTGTCACCACTCAAACTCAGTGGACTTAGAAACCAGCATCTCCCATTAAGGAAGTTAGTTGCTGTTAAATGTTTGAGTGATCACTGAAGTTCTCCTTTGCAGGTTTCATTCTCAAAAATTTTACATGGAAACCAAAAATTAAGAGATTCTTAAGCTTCCTGAAGAAGTCAAGTCTTTAGTGAAGAAAATATATACCAAGCCTTGCTGTTGGTGGTGCTGCTTGATTAGCCAGAGTACAGTCTTGCTCACCATTTCTGCCTATGTTGTTATATCCAATAATTGCTGACACTTTATGCCTAATTTCTGTATTTTACTTGATCCTTCTTATTACTCTAAAGATATGGTATATTAATGTAGTGAAACCTGACAGTGTACAACACGTGCAAAACCATAATACTGATCAAGACTGGGTACTTCAAACCATTCACTTTAATAAAAAATTAGGAATTTTGCTTTGAGACTGTCTTGACGGTTGATTTTTTTTCTTTTTTTTTCTCCCCAAAAGGACGCACCAATCACTGGTCTGCAATCATTGGTAGTTCTCACTCAAAGAACTACATCCTTTGGGAATATGGAGGATATGCTAGTGAGGGTGTCAAACAAGTTGCAGAGTTGGGATCCCCTGTAAAGATGGAAGAAGAAATTCGACAGCAGGTAGGTGTAATTTAGTGTATACTTAAAAAAACAAAAGCGTCCTACCTTGTCCCGTGATGATTTGTCATTGATGGTGTCTGTGAATGTTGCTGGCTACTTTTCAGTTTGGAAGATAGGAGTTCTGCTTGTCTTTCTAGACTCATTCTTAAAGTTTTTGCCTGTGTAAGGACAAGCAAATTGTAGTATTCTGAACTCTAGAAAATTTTGTGTGTCATGCGAGACAGGAATCAGAGGTAGGAAAAAAGAATAATGTTTCCATTTTTAATCATGAAGACACTGATGGTTTGTTAAAGTACTAGCATGAAGATGTGAAGCAGTGTGCCTTATTTTTGAAGTGGAGATTTTTAACTTATAGTATATTGTAGTTTAGTTGTGGGTTTGCTGTTGTTTTGGGGTTTTTTTTGTCTGCTAAGGACCTTATTTGCAATTTTCTGCAGATTCATTCAAGCTGGAAATGCTCTTGCAGTAGACAGGTGAATTTTATTGCTGAGCAGGAAAGCTTTACTCAAATGCATTATTAAAATCTGATGAATCAGGATTATGGTTTAAGGGCAAAAGAGCCTTTACAGTGTATCATTTTACAGGGGATTGAATCACCTGAACAGAAATTGATGTTTCAAATAGTTTATATATTGTTTTAATTTTGTTGCATCAAGTAACAAGCAACAAAATAAAATGCATCAGGATATGGTGATGATTGTTATTAGGATATCTACCTCCATGTAATAAAAGTTCTCATTGGAAACTTAGCTCAGTTATAAGACAGAAAAGAATGTAAATATTATTACATATAATAGAGATATACACACAATTTTTGTAGATAGTTCTTTGTGGGTAAATGCACATATATAGTTATGGTTATTCCACATGGGAGAGGAGGCACAAATTGCCCCCAACAGCTTATTACCTTGTACAGATGAGACAGGAGCAATTCTCTTCCAGCCAAAATGATTCTGTGATTCAGTAAGAAAAGTTAAAAGTTCAGGCAGAAAAGTTAAAGACATATTTGATTTTCTGATTCTGCTTTCCTGGCTTTCTTCCTCAAATAATAAAGTGATACAAGTGACGAGGAGGCTGAGTCTGAGGCAGAACAGTGTCAAGTAGAGTAGCAGGGGCACACTACAGGAATATGGGAGCCAAAGGGCTTGTTTTGGCGTTTCATGTGCTTGCTTTGTTACGCCAGTCTTTAGTATGCCATGAGAGACAAGACAAAATTTAATTGTTATGCAATATTTTTAATGGATTCCTGGGACATTTTCTGCTATGCCAAAACTGAGAATTAAAGATTTCAAACCAGTTGGAATTTTATAGAAATATTTTTGTTTCAATCATTCAACACACATTCTTTTTTATAAGGTACAAATTTTAACAGTAGAATCAAAATAAATATAATAAGAATAGAAAATAGAATTTTACACTTCTGTAATGAACAAAAAATTATTTCCCTATTCATAATTATTTATGTATTTCAGAGAAAATTATCTATTTCTCTAAGAGACACCCTTTTCCTTAACTTTGAACACATGTAAGAAACCCTCTGTACATACAATCATTTTTGCTACATTCCCGTTGATCTTTGCTATATTGAATATTCCTAAATATGAAGTCAGAAAAACTAAAAGCAGTACTGAAGATGACAATGTGGATTAATAATATTCATTTTTGGTAACTGCTGTATGTTAGAGACAGTATTTTAAAGCCTCCTGTATAACACTTAGATTGTATACAGAGTTATTCAGAGAGCTTCAAGAAAAGATTAAATTATTTTTATATAGATAGTGTAGAACAACCTAAAAGACTGTTTTGCCCACAAGAAAACTTGTACAGTGAAAGGCTTTGCGTTCTAAATTAATTTGCTGTTTTGTGATGCTGAATCACGTAAAATCACAGTAAAACAATAGCTAGTGTGTTTGACAAGAAACTCCCAAACCAAGACAAATAAAATAAAACCAGCTTATAATTTAATAAATTAAAGGGTTAGGAAAAAGAAGGTGAAAACGACATTGAATATAGGGCTGAGATGTGATGATGGGTACATTATTCTCTATCCTGTAGTAAACCTTTGGTGTATGTGGACCTTGATCCTAGATAACTTACCTATGCATCTTCACTGAGAAGTAGGTGGATTTTATCCTAAAAACACCATACAAATGCAGGTGTATTAAAGTTATAGCAGAGTATTTCATAGGCCACATGTATTTTATAACTTTTGCTGTTTCTTTGGGAAACCAAGATTTTATCGTAGTAGGTCTACACAAAATCTATTTGGTTTAAATAGTGTATTTGTACTGAAAATGAGATAATTTCTTTGCACAGTCATCACAGATACTTTATAAATAAGGGTTTGGTGCATCTGAATTGTAGCTATACAAAGAGCTCAGCTCAGCTCAGCTCCAGAGGCAGTAGGGGCATGAGGAGAGTGTGGGATCAAGTGCAAGTAAAGGTGCAGTTGTGAAAGATCATACCTATCATTGGGGGAATAGGCAGTGAATTTGGAAGGAATATGGAGAAGAATGAAAATCATGATTCTTTGTGCTTTCCAAATTCTGAGTTCTTTGTTATTATGTTCCATATATGTGCAAAAAAAAAAAAAAGAGATTATTTTTACGTTGGATTCAAATCAGAGGTGATTGTGATTTAGAGTACACAAAATATCTACCTGGCTACAATTTCAAGGGCTGTTGGAGTTGCATATGAAATGAAGTTGCACAGCTCATTTCAACATCAGGTCTGTTTGATTGCGTCAGACCTGCAGTAATTCCCTTGTTTCTCCTGCTATTAACTTAGACCACTACAGTATGTCAACAAACACCATGACAGTTTTATAGAGGTTTTTTGGTTTTTTTTTACTTTTTGGTTCTTTTTATCACGTGTTTAAGCTGCACTATTATTTTTAAGACTTACCGAGGTAAAGTTGTCCAACCAAGGCAGCAAAGGTAGTAATGCCAGGAGCTAATTTGCTGACATTTCATTAAGAATTTTCTTCCTTTTTTTTCTTTTTCTTTTTAAATTGCAGCTTCTCTCTTGCAATGTCCTTTCCTGCTTTGAAATTGGGTAGAATTGTTTTCTTCCCCCCCACTACCCAGTCTACAATTTCCCCCTTGTCCCTTGCTTATTTTACCTTTATTTTCTATATCTCTTGTCCTCCCACCCTTCTCTTATGGGATGGTAAGGGCATGGAATTTCTCAAAATGACCCTTCCAAGTTGCTTTAGAGGATTTTGAAAAAACAAGCAAGGCAGTTTTTATGCTTAATTCTGGTGCCCAGACTCAAACCGCTGTGCAGCAGCAGAGAGCTGGGGCCATAGCCCTCGCCTGCAGCATGCTCACAGAGGGGGAATACTCTTCTTACAAGGCCAGATTCAACTTTGGAATCTACTATTTTGTGTGCAGTTTCTTAGGTGAATATGCAGACACATATTTATGCAACTGTCTCTGTGTCATTGATATTATCTAAGGTTTTATGAATAGTAATAATAATAAATAATTTAATGATTTTTATAAATTATTACTAAAAATCTACCATCCCTGTGTGAAACAAAGAAAAAAAGTTTTCTTTAAATAGAACTTTATTAAGAAGTGTCCCAGCAATTATGTGTCATTAACTAAAGATTCTCAAGCATAAACATTTCTGCTCCCCATTTAACAAGCTGCTGAATCATCATCAGCTTTTCTTCTTGACTGAGCACCTTGATTTGTGTTGTTACTGTAAAGAGCCTGTGTGATATTTTTGCATGGATGGTCTTAGGTGCTGTAAACTTGCTTTGTAGTTTGTTTATCTGGGATAACTTAAGGGAACTACTCAGCCTTTTTGTGAAACTTTTCCTGGCAGTCTAGAAAGAAAACCACAGCATATAAGAGTTTTATTAAAACAATCTGTCAAATGGTTGATATGCACAACAGAATAATTAATGCATTATATTTCAGAGGTCATAAGTGAACAAAAAAAGATGGAAGCAAAAGAATGCTTACCGACCTCATATATTTCTGAAAAATGTTCTCTTTTTCACTTTGTTTTCAGAAAACATAATTTGTCCAGAACCTGTTATTTGATAAACTGCCCAGACACAAACAAATACAGAATTTGAAAAGGGAATTCTGTGTCCATATTGTGATTAGCTAAGATGGTTAAAAATGGTTATGGATCAAATAAAATAGTGTGATGCTAAATGTTATATCCTAGACAAATGAAACAAGTTTAGAGACATTGTCATTCCTCTTTGATTTAAATTTCTTACACCTTAGAAGAACTCATTTGGTTTTATCTAATTATTTTAGGATGAGGAGTAAGTTGTTTTGCCACTTTTTTTCCCCCTTTTTTTAAACCAGGATAAGTAATATTCTATACCTTGCTGCTGTCTCCATAAAATGCATTTTCGACTCTGCTTATTCCCTCTGGACACATAGATGACATTCTTACAGGTTCACTTTAATGCTCTCTGAAATGTCAGTAAGTAGGATGACTTTTTCCAGTGTCTTCGATGGCCTCAGATTAGAACTGACTATGCCTCCAGACCTTTGGGAAGTGCAAGTTTTGCTTTCCAGTAAGATACTTGCAAAATTTTTGATGCATGACAATTTATGGCAAGACATTTTATTAATTGAAGATGAAACCTGAAATATCTGAATCCCTCTTGAGACAAAAAATATGTAATTATTATAACTCTATCCAAATGTCTTTAGAAAATAGTTCTGGCTTGGATTTTTTTTTTTTTTTTAACATGAGTATTTTGGAGACAGAGAGAGAGATATACACACATATATATATATTTATATATGATAAATCCATGTAATTAACAAAAAAAGAAAAAAGTAAACATTTAAGTAGTTTCATTGCTGGATTGATTCTGATGGATTGATTCTTCTTGAGAAGTGTTATGTCAGTATTTCAGCTGCCATTTCATTACCTGTTCTTTAGCACAGCACTATGTTCTTCCACAGAACAAAAGTGGTCATTAGATTTTTCTGACTGAACCTGTTAAGTCACCTGAATTACAAAGAGGAATCTGCAGTATATTGATTACATTTTGTTGTAGAGCTAGGCAAAGTATTATCGTATTTACTGAAACAGGCTCAATTTTGCTTTTGGAATTATCTGTTATTGTGTACTTATAGGAGTTAAAATTAGCTAACAAACTGGAAGGGTTCATCTGAGTTGCACTTCTACTTGACAGAACAACTAATAATTCTTCCTGAACACATGGTCCCTGAGACCATGGTAACCCTAACAATGAGAATAAGGCTTCTTTGCACTTGAAAGTTGTGATTACTTCAGTAGTGGTTTAATCTATCCTTGTTCAAAGTAGCCAAAAAATTAGTGAAAATATGATGGCTTGATCTTCATTACAGGTGGAGATTAAAATTTAGACGGGATCTTAGATTATTTTGGCATGTATTACTATTGATATTTATGCTACTTATTGTTACTTATGCAGACTAGAAGAAGTTGGCCTGCTATCTACCTTTGGCCAAACCTTTACAGAATGGTGCCAACATACCCACAGGGTCCCCTTCATCCTGAGACCCTAGGAGGGAATTTGAGTTCCCATCCAATTTTCAGAGGCACCAGTCTCTCTCTGTTGAAAAGACAGGAACACTTAGGAAACATTAGCAAGACCATAAAGTATGATAGTGAAGGTATAGTCACTCTTCTTACAAATAGTCCAAATTCTGTGCAAAGCCCACAGAAATATTTGGTAGATTTTTTAGACTTTTTTTCTAACAGTGGAACAGTAAACACTGTCCCAGCATGCTTTCTATATTAGTTATACTGTAACTTACATACTGTATTTAATGTTTTACTGTTATTTAATGTTATACTGTATTTAATGCTGTATTTGATCTAATTCTGGACAGATCAAGCTACCTGATTGTAAATATCTATCTGGACTTCTGTTTGATCAGTTAGACTCTTCTATTGCTCTATGCATACACTTGTGGTACTTTTTCTGCCTTTTGAAAATGTGGAGTGGTAGATTTTCTATCCTTTCCTTTTGGAAAAGATACCTTGCATAATAATTAAAAATCTCTGGCATGTTGGTAATTAGAAGTTTACTTAGAATTAGAATTTTAATTAGATGTTTACATAGAATTACTATACTAAATTTCTGCCAAAAATAAATTATTGTCTATTTATGTCATAAAGTGAAACTTTATCTCCGAGTAAATAGCTTATGCAAAAGGATTTAGAACCTCTCTTCTAAGGTGGCTTCAAACTTTTAACAGACTTCTCTTGGAAACTGCACTTAAAATGATGCACAGTTTGTGTTGCTTTCTTTAAAAAACACACAAACAAAACCTTTTCACCACAATTACATTCCCTTTTTTTAGTAAAAAAGGGAAATATGTTTCTCATAAGAAATAAAGGTGATGTTGAGTGACATTTTGCTCTTTGAGGCCATAGGATTAATTGCTGTGAACATGATGTTAATGTAGCTCAAAGTACAGCATTCATTTGAAAAGGCACTTGTTTAAAATGTGCCTTTTTTATCATGACAATTATAGAAACCCTTTAAAAATGTAATTTCATTTTCACTTAAATCTTACCCATGAGTTATAGGGCAGATACTTAGAGGTCACTTCACTTTAAAAGGAAAGCCAGAAAGATAAAATCAACATTTTTTTCTGTCATAACAGTAAATAAATTGTGTTTCTACAAACCCTTAGTCTTCTGAAAAAAAATGTGGAAAACCCCAAATTTAAATTTCTTCACTGAGTTTTATTTCTTTTAACTTATATAAACAGCACAGTCACTGGATATTCACATCAGTAAGCTAGTATTTGCTTTCAATAACTACTCTAGTCTCTAACTGGAATTACATTGCAAAAGTTTGGTTTTTTGTGCAACTTCTAAGGAATCACGTTTTTGCTTTACAAATAACTAAACACACTTTGAGATATCAAAAAAGAAATAAAACACTCATCTATCAAGGTGAAAAAAAAAGCCATGTCTTTCAATTTTTTTATAATAAAGGCTTCACTTCCATTTCAGTCAGAAAAACTATTGTTTTGTTGGTGAAAATAGTCTCTGTAAACACTGGAAAACATAATTTTTAATAATTCTAAATGGTACAGAGCACCTTCAGTTAATATAGAAGACACTGGAGTTAATCCCTCTTTTACAAAATCAAGCTCTGATAAATAAATATTAAGTGGTGTATTATTTCCTGTGCTGAAACATGAAAGATGGAATATACTTCTAATAGTTCATATAGTCAGCCAATACAAATGAATAGGAAAATTAGTGCTTATTTGAGTACTCTGAAAATATCACTGTGTTATAGATAAGCTCTTAATCATTAAAGCACAGTCCTTATGTCACTGTTACTCTATGTGTGGTTCTTCCATTTGGATGATTGTGAGAGCTGGCAGATAGTGAACACAGTTTGTGCAAAACATCCTGATTTAGAATGACATGCAAAACAGCATTTTGAAATTGTGTTTAGCCTTAGGTCAAAACTTTCATAAAATAGTAGCTTGGTTAACATCGCTTTTTCAAGTTTTGTCAAGTTGCTTTTTGCCACATTTTTCCAAGAACAAGAAAATACTGGAAAATTACTGGAAACTCACTCTGTCAGTAGAATTGTAAATCTTAGTGAAACATTCTGGTTAACAATGCTTGTTTGGATTTGTGCTACATTTTTAATCCACTTGTTATTAACGTTCAGGGCTAGGCCAAGTACCTTATAGTTATAGAGAAACGAAGGTTTCTTTCAATACCAGATGCAGACTTTTTACCCTCATGATCTAGAAACCATTAAACCACTGTAATTTTGTTCTATGCTGGATGGATGTTTCCCTTGCAAGAAACAGCCTCTGCGATTTAACATGACAGGTGTGTACAATTGTTGCTTCAGGAATTATCTTTCCATATACTGTAGTGTATGATGCATTGCAGGAAATTTCTTCATCTACTTAAAATTAAAAAATTCCTGTGGAAATTTTCAGTACTGAACATGCTTCTGTTAGGACACTGTTTTTACACAGAAGGACCTCCTGTTGACTTGCGCACACTACATGTAGCTATGCTGTGCAAATATAGCATCAGAAGCACTTTTCCCACCCTACATTGCACATCTGGCCTGTGTTCTGTCCAGTCTGCTCAGAAATGTGGAATGTCCTCCCAATTAAAGCAGCCTCCAGTCCAACTTTTCTATTTCGAATGAGAAATAATTTCAAGGAGTGATATTCTGTCAATGTCAGGGATGCTGGTACTTGGTGCTCCCAGGAGTGAGTGGCTACTGTAAGGCGAGCTGAGCTTCTCTCTGCCTGCTGTTGGGGGCAGCTGGAGGAAATTCTTGGCTCAGGTCTTTTTTCTTAACCCTTTTCCTTTAGAAGTAACTGACAGTCTCCATACTTCCCCCATACCTGGTCAGCTGATGACTGCTGATTGTTCTGGCAATAGACAAGTAGAGATGACATGAGGGAAAACAAAGTCTGTATAATTTCTTTGTATTTTCTGCATTTTTAACAGCAGTTGCTATTTGATAATAAATAAGGCAGCTTGATTTTTCTAAACTGCAGTTTACAAGCTCTCATCTTGCTTAATGAATTCCAGAGCTTTCACAACTCTAACTTGTATGAGAATCTTTGAAGTTTTGCCTTCTGAATAATTACCCAGTTATTGATATGAAACAATTTGCATAACAAAACAATGAGTGAAGTTTATATCAGTTAGTTCAACAGTTAGTTTCCCTTTCCCTTAATTTGCTTTGCTGCTTATTTTCTTCCTATTATCACTGGTGGTTCATTGCTAATATAAACCAGGAAGAAATACAGCTTTACAGTAAAATCCAATAATCAAATTTTCTCTGCCTCTGATAACTGCCTGGATTGCAATAAAGCAACGTGAGAGAAAGGAAACAGTTGCCTCTACTTCTAGTAGATTCAGTCATTTGGACAGTATTCAATAATTTTAGCTCTCCAGTACATAGACATAAAAGTCAGGAGGAAATGTTGACTATTCCAGACAATATGATTGGATTGCTAGACATTATTTCCTAATTTTAAAGTATTTTAAAATGTCTTGCCTTTTCATTTCCTGCAGCTAGATTTTATCATGCTGTTCTGCTGTCACAAAATTATTACTGTCCTATAGCAGATTCATCCAGTGGAAAGATGAGATTAAATGACTTTCAAGTTATTTTCTTTCAGTCTATGACTGTAGTATTTTTAAAACATGGACATGTCAGATTCATTGAGTCTTCTTATCCTGTCAATACTGAGGGACAAAATCCATCTGATAGCAAAAGTTCAGCACTCCTAACAACCAGTCTTTAGTCAGAGAAGTCAGTCTGATCTGGATTTATTACTTGCGGCTACTCTGTTTTGGAATGGCAGCTCTAAATCCTAACAAGGCACAACAGATGCATTTGAGGAAGGACTCTAAGGCACTTAGGAACTGTCTTAGAGAAACACAAGCAGAATGTTAAGTAATATAAACTGTAGAAGAGCTAACACCAATATTGTCAAATAGTTTGAAGGGCATGTACACCAGATGCTTAGGCTCCTCCTCTCCTGGGAGACATTGCCTAAACTCCTGTTGACTTTAGCAAAGTCAGGTTATAAGGGTCAGAGTACCGCTGAAAATTAAATTAGGGAAGAGTTTACTTCTCTCTGAATACTTTCATCTGCAGGCTTAACCTGTGATTAAAATGCAGTGGCTGCATAACCAGTGACATTCAACTGCCTATTAAGGAGGTGCTGGAAATGCTGAAGAAATACCTGAACTCTCATTAGCAGCATTTGTCAGGAACCACAGGATCTTTCCCTGTTTTTTCTCCTGTTGCATTGTAAATATCGTTCAAAGGAACAGCATGATATAACAGCTGATGCTGAAGAGTTCTACTAGCTCATTTGACTTGCAAATACTTAATTATTCAGATAAATTTTCAACTTAAACAAAAACTAAGGAAAGAACCTCACAATGTCAAATTCATTGCTCTGGCATTTGCTTTTTATGGTTTATTTTATTTGTTTTGGAACCTCAGTTAAGAACTCTTTTACTGTGTTAAATCAAATGCTTCTTTCCATCTAAATTCCAGCCAAACAGAAAAATACTATGAACAAATATCATATTTCATAAACAAATATGGATGCAAATATATGAATGGCACTTGACCCATAACATTTGTTAAGACAGCTCCTCTCACTAAATATCTGGATCCCAGATACTGATTTCCAAAATCTCTTTATTGCTTTTAATGTACAATGAATAGGCATATTCAGGTATTATGTTATGCGGGTATTAATAAGTAATGAATCAACTGGCCCAAGATACTGAAAAGGGAGGTTATTCAGCTCTCTTTATTTCAACATTCAGCTTTGTTTTCTTAGATTGTTTTCCAGTCTGAATCTGAAAGGACTTATGTTGTGGTTAATCAGACAAAAATGGAAACAGGACTACTTATTTTTAGGTGGGAGAAGGTTGATGCTGTTGCTTAGACATTATCTCAAGAAAGAATTTTGTGTATGCACATTGTACATTTCTTGAAGTCCACCAATCAAACACTGACATACAATAAATATTAATGAATTTAGGAACTGTAATATATCCTTTACCCTGAAACAGATTCAAGAGTTACATAGGGCTCAGATGAAAATGCCTGTTACTGTCATTAGTTTCTGGTTACAAACTTCTTGGTTTCTTTTTAAAAAGGTGTTACTGGATTCCCTGCCAGTCAGCTCTTTCCATTAAACATAGCTCAACTCATTAATTTTATTCTTGCTTCAGTCAGTGATATCTTTAAATAAATACCATTACTTATATTTTGGGCCATGTTCTACTGTTTCAAGAACACTCTGTGCAAAAAAGCTGTACAGAAGTTGTTGGAAACAATCAAGTGGAATATGAAGGAGTGGAATAATTGTTACCTGCATTGACATTTACCAGTATTTGATGACATGTTTTAGGAAATGATGGAAAATATTGGGCTCAAAAGTAGGTACATTGATAACTAAAAATTTGTGTCAGGAGGTTGGGGTATCCCTTTGTTCCACAGTAGCTAGCAACAGGATAAGGGTTAATGGGATGAAGCTGGAATACAAAAACATCCATTTAAATATAAGAAAAAAAATATTTTACTGTGGGGATGACGGAGCAGGGAAACAGGCTACCCACAGGAGCTGTGGAATCTCCTTCCTTAGAGGTCTTCAAGACCCACCTGGACATGTTCCTATGCATCCTAATCTAGGCGAATCTGCTTCTGCAGGAGGGTTGGACTAGATGATCTCTAAAGGTCCCTTCCAACCCCTACCGTTCTATGAAAAATATAGAAAATGTGTTTTCAAATAATAATTTAGACATTTACATGAGATAGTGACCTGTATCACAACATATAAGTCTCTGCTTTGCCAGGATAAGCACTGAGTACCTCAAATGTTTATTTTCTTCTTTATGAGGGAAAAGAGGCCAGCACAATATCTGGAGTAGTCTATGAGCTGCTTAAATACCATCTACCTTCCCTACATTTCAAGTCATCTAGTTTGGACAAGTCAGTTTATTTCTCTTATCATAATGTAGTTTACACAATACTAGTCAGTGTTGGGAAAAGGGGAAAAAAAAGACTTAAGTGTCTGCAAAAACTATTTTCTTTATAGAAATGGAATACTAAAATTATTATTTGTGCTATTTTCCCTGTAAGTTGGTGATGCTAATTTGGATGTTGAGGATGCAGTGACTTTTGCCCCTCTCCCTTTCTTTTATAACTGACTTTTTTAATATTTTCAATACTTTTAATTCATTCAATACTTTAAAAATATCTTATTATGAAAAATATCAGTGTAAACCCCAGAACTCTTTAAAATAGTCCCTGCTTTTAAATTCTATTGAAATATGGGAAGGAGTTATTAAACATTCTTTTATTATAGAATGAAAATACACTTGGACTGCATAGTTTATGAAGTTATGTTGATACACAATCCTGATGACTTATTGGTATTAGTTGAAGGTTTGAGAATTTGTTATTGAATATCTCACAGACAGCTGTGCCTTTAAACCAAGCAAGAAATAAATAAGTGTGAATGCATGTGTGCCTGATGACATTTTAAATTGCATTATATGAGCTGGGATTTATAGCTTCTATTTGGATATAAATCCTTATATTAATTGATAGTGGAGTGATAGGGGAAGATAGGGGAAGAGGCTGTATGATTTCTTGATGAATAACATTTTCAACATACAGAACTGCAACATTCCACTTCAAATATGTTCATGAATCTGTTTACCTACTTTTTTCAGTTTTAAAGAGGATTCTTAATATGAAGGTAAGTGGAACAAAGAGAAATAAACAGTCAGTGGCTTTGCCTGCAGAGGAATAAGGTATAATTTTGTTAATTTCTTATTTATAATAAGCATAACCTTCCCTTGGCTTTGTATTCATGGAGGTTGAGGACTGCAAAATGACAGTTTATTGTTTATCTTCAACTTGTGTTTTGGAGCTGTGCAGGAGGTTAAAGACATTAACACGAGCAATGTACATTCTAGCTAAGATTTTGTAAATATATCTAGTCAATTATGAACCTAATACATTACTGATTAATATCTATGAATTCTTCACAGCAGGCTTTTGTTGCTTCCTTGCTTTGATGCTTTAAAACATCAAAATGCAGCCTTTCCTTTTAGTGTTCTGAAACAATTAGGTCAGTTCAAATACCCATCTGAATTATCACTGCTATTCCATTCTGACAGCTTCAGCTTTGCACAACAATGTTGAGAACTTAGGTTGTTACAGGTATTATTTTTGCTTGCATTCCTTTTACAGCTGAGCATGGGCCTCTAAAAGCAGTTTTCCATAACTGCGTGTAGGGCATTCTACTGAAAAGTTCACCATGACTTTTATGCTTTTGAAATAAAACCACAGGAATAAGTAGATCTTTGTCATTATTAATTTTAAAGTAATATATACAAAGGCGAATATGTGCTTGTATAAAAGTGGATATAATATACAAAGTTATATGTGACCATAGTATATATATCATTTAATGTTTAGACACATGAGAAGGCTGTGGATAATAATTTTCTTATCCATGTAAACTATATCCAAAGTCTGTAGCTAGCCATACGTCTGTCACAAGGGATATATCCACTATCTAAAAATCTGCTTGAGTGTCACTAGCATTTCCTCTTGAGACATTTACCAAGGGGCTAATTTGTCAATGACTAATATAGAGCCATGAATAGTAACATTCTGTTTTCTTAAAATACACGATGCATTCATGCCTTCAGTCTTTAGACTAAGAAACAGATCCAGAAGTTCTGAAAAAATAATTTGTCACCAAGGTCTGTTGTTATCTCTTCAGTTCTCCTGGGCTTACAAAAGCTATAATACTGCAAATAAATAAAATCTTTTGATTATTTAAACTGTATGGCGGGAATGTGTTCTATAACACTCACAAACCAGCTTGTGTTTATTGAAAAATGAAAATGGATGATTTCTTTTTAAGTACAGGAGTTTGAATCCCACACTCAGACCTTCTTAGAAATGTAACTGAGAAGTTTTTCTTTCACTTTGCAAATGGAAGTGCAATTTTTCTACATCTCAGAAAAATTCATTTTAACAATCAGCCCTTAAAATTAGGGAAATATAAAAATTAGGAAAATATAATGTTTGTTCTGAATTTTACATCAGTTTGTCAATGCTATGAATGTGAAAAACAGATTACTTCTTTATTAATATAATATCAATGATATTCATGTTTCTTAACTCAGTCCGAAGCTTGCCAATGTGAAAGTCAGAGCATCTTCGCACACCTGGTATCCATGCCTGGGACAACTTTTGGGTGTAAGGTACAGTTTAACGCACAATAGTTACACTGTGTTAACTCTGCAGGTGGAAACTGTTGTTCTGGAGGTGAATTTTTTGTATTTTAGCTTAGTAGTGTTCCAACATGCTGAAAGACAACTAAACCAAGGTAGGAAAAAGGCACAAAAGAATCCTAGTGCAGAGTAACAGTCTTCATGGGTGACTGATTCTATCGTATATCACTGAGACTTTTGTAGACAAATGCATAGTAAAAAGGGCGTATCTAGGAGAAGGTAAGAATCCAGTGTCCTGTCCTGAGAGTTACTGAGACATCTTTCCTTGAAGTTACTGCATATGGTATCAATGTTCATTGGATTCAATTTAAAGGCTCCTCATTACTATAGTGGGACTCACATCCTCATAGCTGGATTCCTTAGTTGGTTGTAGTTCCAGTGATTTCACTAGGAAAATTCCTTGAACTTTCTTTGTGGAGTTAATGTGTGAGTTTGAGGTACACAGGTCTGTGGGATTGTGTAATCTCCTGCCATCTCACAAGACAGAAGTCAAAATCAAAATTATTTAAAAAGAAAACAACCTTTCTAGTGAAATACAGATCTGCATTATTGAGTGAAACACCAGGGGAAACTAGTTCCTGGCATAGATGTGTTTGTAGTCACGTAGCAGAAGAATTTATTCATATATCTATCTTTATTTAACTTATTTCTTTGATAAAAGAATCACTGTCTGTTTTGTTTGTGGAATCACATTTATACTTTTGCAATACCTTCAGAAGAAATGTCGCTTTGTCTCAGTACTTCTGCACCAGCATTGAGGAAAGTAGGTGGAAAAATTAATTTTCACTGAATAAAATAAGGAGAAAGCCTACCATGTTCAATAGGTGTACAGTTTTTTTTTAAATGCTTGCCTTTTCAAAAGTTAATTACGTGATTGCTACATTACTTAAGAGCTGAGAGGAACACATATATAATGAACAGAATCTGAATACAGTTTTAATGTATCTTTTTTAGCTCTCCCTGTGGCTAGGAGTGCTTATTGAGATCTCCATTTACAATAGATTACTGCTACTTTTCTAAAGTACTTTCCCACTTTCCATAATTGATGTATTAGAATATCCCTTAAGCATATTTTCTTGTTCGTCTTTACTTCATTAAGATTAAACAGAATGGTCATTAGATCATAAAGAAATACAATATTCACTTCGCTACTTACTGCAAAAAAGCTGCTATTATCTGTCAAATATAAAGATTAACTTTGCCTTCAGGTACAATTTTAATGGCCTTTTAAATATAGCCCTGAACCACCATAACACACAGTAACAGATGAAGGACTTTCTTCATCAGGGGGAAGTATATCTTAATTAGATGTCAGCCTCAGAATTTTTGGCTCGGCTTGTGCTCTTAGCTGTGAAAGATCTTTATTCATGGTTATTTGAATTCATGACACAATTGCAACACAGGTTAAAATTAGGAAGACGATTTGTACTTTATTATTTGCTATAGACATTTCATAAGTTTTAATTAAAATGTCAAAGATCATGTTCTATATGTATTTCTTGTTCAAATAACAGTGGAGAATACGAGTTTGTAAAGATAGGAAATAATACAGTTTTCAGTGTCCAAGCATAAATTGCATTTGCAGGCAGGTGTTCAATCATGAAACAAACCCAAAATGTTATTCTTAGAAATTCAGGCTCGCAGAATGGTGTGTGTTCCCCTTATTCACTGTGATCCTTCATTACTTTTCTCCAATGCTCTTTTCTTCTATGGGATAAAACAAGAACGTTTCAAGTAGTGAAAGCAATTTTCAAAGGGCATCAGGGAGCACAGAGGACACTAACAGATATAAAATACATAAATCATATGCAGCAGCATAACTGCAAAGCTGATTTTGCCAGTAATGGTCACGTTTATTAACCATCAAACTAAGTAAACTTTGCAAATCAGATACAGTGTTAATGGTTAATTATTTTTATCAGGAACAATTGCAGTCAAATATATGCTATTGATTAGTACATTATTAATGCTATCATGGCTCCAAAGTTACAGTGTTGACAGACAACCAGAGAAGTATCAATATTCCACAGTTTTGATTGTTATTGACAGTGATATCTCTTCATCAGTGCTTGATTCTGGGGCATTTTTGTGACTGCACTGGTACAGCTGAAATCATTTGAGATTTCCCTATCGTTCAGAACAGTAATGATAAAGCTTTGGCATATTCTAGTTTATGTTTATTTTGTTATGTTTTTTAACGATTTTGTCTTCCAAGGGAAAAAGTCTTTTTCCCAAGAAGTCTGGTGTGCTGTAGTGGCATTTTATGCTCTTATTTACAGGATTTTGGAAAAGGACATGATATTTCATCTATTTTAAAATAACTAGTTTTCAGTAAAGGGCTCATAGAAAGATGAATTTTTGGTTCATATGGAAAGATGAACATTTCAGATTTATAAACAGAAATTATAGTCATCAGACGTTGTAAGATACCTTGTTTTATTACCAAGTATGTGTTTGGTTGGTAAGATTAATGTTTTCATATTTTTTAAGTCAGAAACTTAGCCTTTAAGGCAACAATCATTTGATGTAGTGTTTTTCTTTTGTTAGCTGTCAGAGATGTTCCTGAGTGCCTCTAGATCTCCAGGGCTGGGTCAGTTGCCATTACTAGCAGTTCAGATCAGATGGTGATCTAATTTCAACACTGCTACATTCTCCCAGCCTGGGAAGAAGGTGATCTTTGCTACTTGACTTGGTGTTTTGACATATTCCTGAAGTTTCATGTGCCTTGTCATTTGGTTAGGAATACAGCCTACATTCCTTATAGGAAATATTATTTCTTCTATTTATCATTTTTTCTTGGGTGAAATAATTTTTACTGACAAATCTCTCACTCATTATGTAAAGCAGGTAATTAACTACTCGTGCTCCACTTAGCATCATGATCGGGTGTGTCTCACTCTTGGCAATGTTATAGAATAATCTCGAGAAAAGGCCAGTTTACTTAGAAGATGCTACTCCACTGTCACCTTCAGTATCCTGGAAACCCTTCTCCAGCTCTCTGCTGGACTCCTTGAGTGAGTCCCACTGTCAATGACTGGGCATTGAACAATTACATATACCTGAGGTGAGCCTGCTGCAGTGCCCCTGTCTCACCTCCTAACCAAAGGCTCTGACAGAGCTGCAGTAAGTACCCTTGATCACCTCAGTGAAACTCCACTGGAGACAAGAGCTGAAATTAAATTAACAATAAGTAATCAAGATAATTTCATCCTTTGACACTTATCTGTAATTGTTTTCTGACAGAGTATATGCAGCACAACAGCAGTGCCATTTCTAATGTCTCTGTTGTGAAAAGTGGTGGAAATTAGTTTCTTGCATGTTAAGACTTTACTTTGCATCTCATCTTTCCTTCTAATCTTCCTGTAATTGCAGTGAAAAATATTTTAGTTAACATATGTCAATATTTTCTGAAATTGTTTTCCAGGATTTTCTTAAAGAGCACCTTTGTTTCTTACATCTTCCAGACTGGATGATGTTATATAGTCAATTGTTTTGTACTTAATTCTAGAACTATTAATTCCAGTGCTGTAAGGATGTATATTCTTTTCTTTAAGCAGTTTTTGATATTAAGTGAAGGAATTCAGTTGCAGGCCATTTATTCATTGATAAGATTTCATTAGAAATTTTCTACTCTCTTTGTTTTTTCTATAGAGGTTTTATAAACTAGCTTTTTAGTCCCTTGTCAGATTTAATTCTGCCTTCATGTCTCTTTAACATATTGTTTTGGCCAGTGTATGCTGAAAAAAATATACTGTGAGGCACTGTTAAATTTACAAGTAAATGAACAAATTCCTATATACTCCTAATATGTTTTGACTGTCCAGATGTTACCTTTAAACCCTTAACCTTTCCCATGTGCTGGTGACTATAAAAAGAAACCAATAGAAGCAACAGAAAAGCGCCCACTAAATAACAGTTAAATGAATTGCTTTTCATGTCTACAGGCTATAGGTTTGTCACCTGATAAATTAGGAAAACTATCTTGCTCTTTACAGAAAATATTAGAACTCTGTGATCCTTTAAAATCTTATTTTGTATTAGCAGAAGAGATTTGGCCTTGTCCACCTGATATAGAGCTGCCTCTGTGCTTGGAACCACCCCTTGTCGGATTTCAGCCTAAGTGAAATACCTCTGGAATAAGGATGATTGAGAGGAGCAACAGCCTTCTGATCTCAATATTTGTAGACAAGAGATCTTTTTGGTTTTCTAACGTTCTTTTGCTGGCATAAAATAATGAAAATTCTTGTGGATATATAAACTAGACAGTAGGCCTGATTGCTACCTGTTGTTTTCCTCTTACATGAACTTGCTTCTTTTCCTTTAGACCCACTGTAGACCCAAATTCTTCTGAAAGATTTGTAAGAGCCAAAAATATATAAAAAATAAAGGGAAAAGAATGCCGACCAGTTTGGAATAAGGGAGTAGCTTTGCCCCTGACTGAGTCATCTCTGTGCTTGACATTGTTTTTTCCTTGGAATAGCCACTTATGTCCCTTGAATCTTTGATACTTTTTTGAAAAAAAAAAAGAGGTTCTTGGTACTTTATTTTCTCACTATGATGTTAAGAGAATTATTTTCCCACAGTGATGTCTAGTAATATTTTCAGTTCACAGAAGGTTCATCTAACAGTTTCAGAGCACTTAAAAGTATTTACTAAAAGAAACTCCCTAATGCTCAGACATGTTTGATAGAGAATTTTATCAGTGTGGAGTGGTTAAATGGCTAGCATATGTTATAAATCAATGACTAAACTGGGATTTAACTTTTGAACCAATTTAAAGATAAGTATATTTGTAAAATTTTACCTGGTTGCTATGTAGAAGTTCTTGATAATGGCCATCAATAACTATGTTTATGTTGATGACCCTCTGTCGTGTGGTGTTTCTAGATTGAACTGTGAATGAGGAAGATTACATTCCTGTTTAAAACAAAAGCTAAGCCAAGTAGTCTTTTCTTTGGCCACTGCCTTTGAATAGTGATTTTGACTGTACATGACTGTCAAGGTTGCTTCAAACTAGATCCTTTAATGATGAGATGACACCTAAAGATATATATTTAAAGCTGAATATGCATGGGAACTTGATGCTTAAGAGTTAGTGAGAGGATTAACTAGTAAGATAAAATGAGTAATGTAGAATATATTTTGTTACTTTTTTAATTAGTCCCAGAAAAGTGGCTTGACAACTATCTAAGGCAGAAAAGGAGCAGTCAGAATTCCTTGGCAATTAAATGTTATTGCATCCCGCAGTGCTGGGCACCTCAGTGTATCTTTTGATACCTGTGACAGTCTGTGAATTGATTGTAACATTTCTTAGGCAGAACATGTATATATTGTGACAGTTAATATTGTACATGCTTTTGTAAAGCGCTTGCAAAATATTTTAAAATGCTTTAGATTTTCAAGAAAGGGAATATTTGTGCTGTTACTCTTAATATAACAGCCCTGTGCAGGAGGAGGCTGACAGTGAAGGAAATGGGGAGGACTGGATCATTTGAATGCTTTAATGGTAAAAAATAAATCATTTGATCATCATTTGAGGAGAAATAGGAGATTATATAGGAATTAATTAGACTCCTTTTAACATTTTTTTTCCTTCTATGAATGCAAATGAAAGGAATTTAACCTATTCATATAATAGCTAAGACTTGATGATACTGCCTTCATTTCTCAGTTTGTGAGGCATGAGAAAATAAGATGAGTTCCAAGCAATGGGATAATTTTATTTTCTTCATGGTGTATGAGAAGAGAAAGGCTGCCATGTGTTGATGAGATCATCACTTTAATAGCAGCCATTTATCTTAGAATGCTCTCTGGAGGTAAACACAATGATCACTTTTAAAGTTAAAAGCATAATTCAGCCTGTTTATTCTCTTAATCCTGTTTTTATTGAGGTAAGTTAGTTCAACTGATCTATTTAAACAGTGAGGAATGCAGATTATTTTTTCAAGAATGCCTTTTGTACTTGTTTCACCTTGATTTAGGATTCAGTAACAGTTAAAAAAAAAAAAACCACTTTTTAAGCAAAAAGGCTGATGGTGTTGGATGGAAATATCCAGAAAAAAGCTTTCTTCTTTATGCTTTACTTGGGAAACACAAAGCTGGCAAAAAGTTATATTACAAATTACAAGAAAAATCATAAGCTCTCATCAGGAATGACACAGATCACTGCCATCAGTTTTGTGAAATAGTGCTTTTTTATACACAGAGTAAACCTGTTGCTAAGGAATAGGTAGGTTGAGCCTTTTCACATTAAAGCATAGGCTAATACCTGTAGGAGATTCCTATTTAGAAGCTGGTTACAGATTAATTAAAACTGATGAATTGTAACAGATTAGTTAGAGAAAATTATTAAAAAGCAGTATGCCCAGACTTAAGAATACAGTGGTCTTACAAGGACTTAATTCAACAATCTGTCTGATAAACCGATCATAAACTTTTCTGCAGTGGCTGTGGATGCTGGCAGAAGGGCACTGCCTGCTTTGCATCCATGCATTCAATGTTGTACTTGTGAGTGTGGATGTTTAATACTTCAGCTTTTGTTTCCCCTTGCAGTGAGATTTTATACTTTCCCCCAGTGTAGCAGCAAGGAGCCCACCTTGTTCCATTTTCTTCCAGGTAAGGAACAGAGTTGTTGTTTCCTTTCTTTTCCATTTTCTGAGGACTCAGCTTATGTAGAGCAAGATCTTACAATAAGAACCATGTTGCATTGCTTTGTATACTGTGGATGTGGGTATTTAGGTGTTGGCTCATAAGTACGCCTTCATTGAGTCCACAAACCCAAAATAGAGTACACTCATCCTCTCACTACTAAATTAAAGAGTTTTTCTCTCCAGATGTGTTTATCAATAAATGTTTTATGACACATTTTCCCATAAAGAAAGCACAGTGATGTAGGATTATAACTGCTTGTCCAAAATTCAGAGAAAGATTCTAATATGTCCATCAAAACATTCACCTGATAGCAATTCAGGTGGTCTTATACACATTTTCAGAAAGTTTACCTGTAATTTTTACAAACAAGACAAAATATTAATCAGAAAACTATCAATGAATTATTCATTCGTTTGAAGATTGTTTTCATAGTTATTTATTCCCTAATAGCCTTCTTAATGTATAGCTCTAGAAGTTGAAGCTGTAAATGTTTTCTCCTCTGCAATAAAAAAAAAAAAAATCCCTTGTGACATAATTGACCACTTATCAGAGGCATTTTCTTTAAGTTTTCACATTTACTTGACTTGAATTACTGAGTTTAATAATGGTCAAGAAGCAAGTATAGACATGAACAAAAGAAAAAATAGTTAACATTGAGAAGAAATGTATTGATTTAATTAAATTCCTGTCATATGCCCTAGAAAGAAATGTCAAATTAAAGCCAGTTATATTGGTTAGATATTTCAGATCTGACACAAATGAAGTCTTTATTAATTCCTTGATTCTTAATTGTTTTATTTGCATCACAGCACACCATAGCTCTTTGATATGGTTCTGTTGTTACTCCCATTGTAATTACTTAGGACTTGGGCACTGGAGAGAGGAATTAAAGCCTGTCTCCCTAATTGCTTAGTTTCTTTGATATCTATAGATTACCTCCAAGATTTATTTGATGACCACTGCTGTTTCCTAAAGACTCAGCTGACAGTCTCTTTTATCTTATGGCACATCTTGAAGGCTAGGACACGCTTTTAACCCCAGTGTATATATGAAGAATTGGGCACAGATAAAGTGGTTTGTCAAAAGGCCATGTGTGAAGCCTTTGGTGGAACAGAAAATTACTCCATGACTTGTTACCTAAGGCTACCTCTGAGAATTTGAACGTGCAGAGCAAAAGCCAGTAAATCCCAGATTCTTTGGCTGGAGGCTTTAGTTCTTACCTTGTTCAGTTGTAACTCCATCTCTACCTTATTTGTCTCTTCTCTTTTTTTTCTTTTCTTAAGTCCTTTCAAAGGAGTCCATTTTCCTTTGGTTTTTTATATCTCACTGGTTTGTTTGAGGAAGAGATTGACTTTTTTTCCCTTGTTTTTATTTTCCCATTTTCCTTGTAGAGCAATGTCAATCACTTATCTCCTTCATTGTTTTAGAATATCAATGTTTTCTGGAAGGAAAAAAACAAAGGAATAAAGCTGAATCGAACTATCCTTGCCCTGTTGGAGTTATGCAAATATGGTACTATTTAATTTGAAGAAATTTGAAATATGTGCATCCTGCAGTATTGTTTTTTCATCTCTTGACTTCAGATCTACAAAGCCAATATTGTTTCACTGTTCTCCAGTGCTTTCTGTGGAGATTTGCAGTGCAAAGTAAGCAGTTTTTTAAAAGGAAAAAATCTATAAATATCTGTATTCTTTATTGAATTTGAGCAAAATATTAATATTCTTCAAAAAAAAGTCCTGAACTAATTTGTCTTAGGTTATTCAGTTTTTATTTTGGTAAAATAGCTTGGTTTTTTGGTGTGTGTGGTTTGGGTTTTTTTATAGTTTTCATAGTACATTGTATATTATATAGTTACCAAAGGAGCTTCTGAAAATGTAGCATTGCTACTGTGTGATGATATATACATTTAGTGATTTCAAATAAATAAAAAGCTCACTTCAAATGAAGAACATAAATATCTTGTTTTAAAAATTTGAAAAATGATGGTTCAAAAAGGTTCATATTTTCTTCTAAATTAGTTTTTTGATAAACTGACAATTTTATTGTGTTTGGACTAGAAAATGTATTTCATACCTTGAAGTTACCAACAGAAGGACTATGAATGAAAAATGTCATACTCATCCTAGACAACCAACTTTGGGAATCCAAACAGTAAATATGAGATAAAAGAAGAGCCAGAACAATTCAACTACTAGAGCAAAATGTATGTTGAGGAAGATGAACTCTCTTTGACAGATAACGGAGGATGGTTAAAGGACAAGACTGTGTCTGGTGAAGAAGCATGCTACTAGAATCATGTCACATTAATGAAAAACAAAATTATATTGGCAAAGAGCATATTTCCCATTTTGGCAGAGGGAGCTCATTTTAAGTCTTGATAGGCAGGATTCCTCCAAGCAAACGTCATGAACCAGAGATCAGCCTCTGCCAGCGGTGTTGATAGCTAATAGAACATCATTTCTCTCTTACTTCAGAATCAGTTATTCTCTTCTTTTTCCAACGTCCACATTCTTTGCAAATCATAGTTTGATAGTGAGAAAACAAAGAAAAGAATCTCATAAACACAAGAGAATCTTGATTAGTCAAATGCTTTTGTTTTGTTTCAGAAAAGAAACATCTACAGTTCCAGACACAATTTTAGATTAAGATCTTTCAAAAATGTCAATAGATTTTTGTTTGAGTCTCCCATGAGAGTGCTTCAGATTTGACATTTTTTGCCAATTTTGAGCCAATACAGTTTAATTTTTTTCCAATAGTTGTACTATTGTTGGGGTTTTAAAATTATTTATTGGATTGAAAGTATATTACTGTTCTCAGTTGTAATTGTTACATTTTCTGTACACGTTTTCTTCCCCATCATAATTTTTTTTTTTAGCTTTTGTGTTTACCTTGTAGTTCTGCCACTCTTGCTGCCATTTTCAATCAAATACATGAGACCAATCCTGTGACCGTCTTTTCTGGGCATCAGAGGAAAATGTTTACAGTAGTTGAGCAGATATATCCTTGGCTGACTGCTGCCTCGTAGCATGTAGATCACTACAGGTCTGCTTTTAGACCTGTATCATCTCACATTACAGCCAGAAGAAT